>NC_092872.1:120097570-120754070 GCF_028372415.1 Notamacropus eugenii | reverse complement strand
GTGTCTTGCCAAGAAACTGAATCACTTCCATTTGAACTGTTTTATGAAGATTCTGAAAATCACCTGACAGAAAAAGATACCAGATATTGGGGTCCTTCCTCAAACTGCCAAGCATTCAAACTCTCCTGCAGGTAACACAACCCTGATGGGCTGCCCATATTCTTCTAAAGCAAAAAGTATGTTTCCCTAAATAACTCTTTTATGAAGAACTCACAAAAGGCAAGTGCTCACATGGAGGTCAGAAGCAACAATACAAGAACACTCACAAGGTCTCTGGAAAACTTTGTGATCAATTTTGTGACATGAGAAAAACTCCCAGCAAGGCATTCCTGCATCAAAGAAGGTGCAGTGCTCTAGGAATGAAGTGGAGTTACAGTAACTCAGAAGACACATGAAATGCAGAAATTTAGAAACATCTCCACTCCAAATTTCATGTGAAATATTTGTGTCTGAACTACGATGAAGCCTTCCAAGATTATATCGATATGATTGGCCACAATTCTGCCCTGACACTGACAAAATGATGCCATTTGGGTCCTCTTTGATAATGAAAGACAACAATCAACTAACGTACAGTTGATGAGGGTGACACATGAGTAGCCACAGCAAGATCAATGTTTGGGAGGCTCTGAAAGAACATGTGGGCGAGAAGAGGTTATCAGGCTGATTAGCAAACTGAAAGTCTGCAGAGAGATTGTGCCTTCTTAATTATTGTATGTCTGTGAAACTTGGGCAGTATAGTAATCCCATGCCAAGAAACTGAAATGCTTCAATTTGAATTGGGATGAGATACCAGACACCATGGTCCACAGAATTACCAAACATTCAATCTCTACTGCAGAGGGTTTTACTCTGATGGGCTTGACACATAGCCTGCATGCCAAATGTATGTTTACCTAAAGACCATTTTATGGAGAATTTGCATGAAGCAAGTGCTCAAATGGGGTTCAGAAGAAATAAGACACTTTCAATATCTTTCTGAATAAGTTTTCAATCCGTTGTAAGACGTGGAAGACACTGGTACAGTCCCATCCATTATGGCGTGCTTGCATCACCAGCTTCATGAACTAAGCAGCATTGCAGCAACTCAAAAGAAACGTGAGATGTACACATTTGGACACATCTCTATACCAAATGTTCAAATGGACTATTTGTGGCCTACCTTGATATGGCCTCCCAAGGTCATATTGTTCTGATAATCAATTCGGATATATGGTACATTGATTTTGACACAGAGATGTCATTTGGAACTCTTCAAGTATGAAGGACAATAAAAAACCAGCCATCATATACACAAAATACATAAATGCATACTTCATCGCTTTATGATTTCTGGAAGTCCTCATATAAGCGTATCTTCTTAACATACCAAGCGACAGCACCTCATCACTGTTTACCTATCATGTTCCTTTTGAATAAAGCAAACATTTTCAGAGTTATAATATAGTTGTCTTCATTCCAACAAGTTTCAGTGATAATTACATGATTAAAATTAACCTCTTGAGGGAGGACTTTACTTCAGCTGACTTGTTTTCAATTTCTGTTTACATTTTCATGTAGATACTTGAATCCATTACTTATACTACTAGTTCTTTTGTTAGACTTTGTCTCCTATACACTTCTGGGTGTCTCAATTACCATGTTCCTTACATTCTAGTCACTCATTTTAATGTCTAAACTGTATGTGTGGGAATTTTTTCTCCTTTCCTTTTAAATTTAAAATATTTTTGATAGATTTGCAAGATAACAGGGAAAATTATACTTTTCACTCGTTATTGGTATAGAGAATCATTTGTGAAAGTCACCACTATCTGTCCATATTTTCATCAATAAACTTTATATTCTTGTGTTATTCTCATTAAAATTTCATCAATATTAAAAAAAAACGATATATAAAATGGTAGTTATTGATCTCTCCTGATTATCTTCCTTGGTTATTAGTATTTTCCATGATCCCCCTCCTCCATTTACAGTCTCTTCCTTTCTTTGGGAAATCCTCAGTGCTTTTAAGATTATGTTCCCTCCTTCATAGATTTCCTCAATTTCTCCTTGATCTGGTGCAGTACTTCTTCGTGATTTTATCTTCCTGCACAATATTTTGACTCTTTCATATAGTATATCAAGGATTAAAATGTTAAGGTTTAACAGGGTGCCATTTATGACAAAAATAGATTAGTATAGAAACACTGAGAATTCCCCTCACCAATCCATGTCTATTAAGAATCTAGACAATATGTATTGTATGTATATGTGTACATATGCATGCATACACACAAATATGCAACCACACAGACATGTATGAGTGTTTGTATTTGCTTCTGCTTTCATATATGTTTGTCTGAAAAATGTTTTATTTAACTCAACTTTTGCAAGTTCAGTTTTCTATAATAATTTCATTTTATCGGGATTGGTTATGTCCTTCTGATAATATATTTTTTAAAAAATATTTTTATTTCGCTAAGTATTTCCCAATGACATGTAAAAATTTTAAATAATCATTTAAAAAATTTTGAGTGCCAAATTTCGTCCATTCTTCCTGCCTTTTCCCCAAACACTGAGAAAGCAGTGATTTTGATTATAAGTATATATATGTATGTATATATGTATATATGTATGTATGTATGTATATGTATGTATGTATATGTATATATGCATATATATACATATATTATAGTATATAAGTATATATTATATATATATGTTATAGTATATAAATATATAAATATATATAATGCAAAACACATGTAAATAGTTACTATGTTGCAAAAAGAAACACAAAGAAAATAAAATGGCTAATAAAAATAAAGATAAAAATATCCTTCAATGTATATTCAGAATTCACCACTTCTCTCTGTTGAGGTAGCTACAGTTTTTCTTCATGAGTTTTTTGGAATTGTTTTGGATCACTGTCTTAATCTGATTAGCTAAGTATTTAGCAGCTGATCATACTTAGAAGTTATTGCTGTTCCTGTGTGTAATGTTCTGGTTCTTCTCAATTCACTTTGTGTGACATCATATAAGTCTTTCTAAGTTGTTCCAAAATTCTCCTGTTCATCATTTCTAGTACGATGACTGCATTTCATCACTATTATATACCACAATAGCCATTTCCCAATTGATGGGCATCTCCTTGATTTCCATACTTTGGTCATCCCAAACTTGTTACTATAAATGCCTTTGTACAAGTAGGCACTTTTCACTTTTCTTTTGTCTTTATTGGGGGGTACTGACCTTCTAGTGGTATGCTTGAGTAAAATGCTATTCACAATTTTATCACCCTCTTCGGCTTAGTTTCAAATTGTATTCCAGAATGTGGTTGGTCTAGTTAAAAATTCCTCCAACAATGCATTGATGTTCCAAATTTTCAGCTTCTCCTCTAGCATTTCTCCTTTTTATTTCTGTCATGTTGACTAGAGGGAAAAATGAGATCTCAGATTTTTTAAATTAACATTTCTCTAGTGAGTACCAATTTTGAACATTTTCATGTGATTGTCAATAGCTTTGATTTCTTTTTTCTGAAAACTGTCCATTAGTATCCTTTAAAAATTGTGGAATGACTTTTGTTTTTAAAATTAGTCTCAGTTCCCTATATATTTTAGGAATGAGACTGCTATGAGATAAAATAACATGGACACTCAATTTGGCATGAAAATCTATGTTATAATACAGGAAAGTAGAGAGAAGGGGGTAAATGGAGGTTGTCGGAATCATGGAAAGGAAGGAAAATGGGAGGAGGGTGTAAGTAGAAGTAAGTGCTTTTGAGAAGACATGGGGTCAAAAGTGAAAGTAGAATAAATGAGTGGCAGGATAGGAAGGAGGGAAATGTAGTCTTTTACAATACGACAGTTATGGAAGTGTTTATGTATAACATGTATAACCTATATTGAATTGCTTGCCTTCTTAGTAGAGATGAGTAGGGAGTAAGGAATGGAGTTTTAAAACTTAGTGTTAAAAATTGTGTTTACTTGTAACTGGGAAATAACATATACACGTAATGGGGTACAGAAATTTATCTTTCCATAGAAGAAAATAGAGAGGATGGGGATAAGAGAAAGAAGGGATGTGATAGAAGGGAGGACGGATTGGGGGAAGTGGTAATTAGAATGCATACTGTCTTAGGGTGGAGGGAGGGGAGAGATGGGGAGAAAATTTGAAACTCAAAATCTTGTGGAAGTGTCCGTTGAAAACTAAAAATAAATTTAAAAAAAGAAACACACTCACAAATATGTGTGTGTGTGTATATGGATATTCACACTCATATTTGAAAATCTTGTGTGAATCGGATGTGCACATGTAGGGGAATGGATTATCCATGAATGTACAATAAATATTAGTTAATCCAAAAAGTAAATTTACGGAAGACCCCATGAAATATTTGGGAGTCTATCTGTCCAAACAAAACCAGGGACTATATTAACATAACTACAAAATACTTTTTGCATAAATAAAGTCAGATCAAAACAATTAGAAAAAAATTAGATGAGTGTTGGTAGACTGAGCTAAAACAACAAAAATGAAAATTCTGTCTAAATTAGTTTACTTATAAATTTAGCAAAAAATTATTTTCTAGAGCTAGGAAAAATAATATCATGATTCCTCTGGGAAGAACAAATGGTCCAGAGTAACAAGGGAATTAATGAAAAAAAATGCTAGGGAAGACAGCCTAGTGATACCAGATCTTAAATTGTATTCTAAAGCGACAATCATCAAAACCGCTTGGTACTGGCTAAGAAATAGAGGGGAAGAATAATGGAATATGTTAGGTACATATGACACAGTAGTCAATGATTACAGCAGTCCGCTATTTCATAAACCCTAGGCCCCCAGCTTCTGGAATAAGAAATCACTATTTGACAAAATAATGCTAGAAAAAACTGGATAATAGTGTAGCAGAAACTGGGCACAGACCAATACATGATACCGTAAACTAGAATAAAGTCCCAATGGGTATGTGATCTACATATAAATACTTATACTATAAACACGTAAGGGTAGCAAGAAATGGTTTATTTATCAGATTTATGGAGAATGGAGAAATCTATAACCAAATAAGAGATAGAGAACATTATGACATGCAAAATAGATAATTTTAATTATATTAAATTGAAAGCATTTGCGCAAAAAAAGCCAATGCAAACCAAGATAATTCGGGTAACAGAAAACTGGGAAAGAAGTTTTACAACTAATGATAAAGGTCTCATTTCTAAAACATATAGAGAACTGGGTAAATTTACTCTACAAATCATTCCTCAATTGGTAGATGGTCAAAGAATATGAATAGGCCCTTTTCAGAAGAAAAATAAGTATAAATCTATTTATAGCCCTACGACAAAATTCTCTAAATCACTACTGATTAGAGAGATGCAAATTCAAACAACTCTGAGGTACCACATCACACCTATCTAATTGGCTAACATGGCAACACAGGAAGGTGATAAATGCTGGAGAAAATGCGGGAGAGTTGCACCACTAATTCATTGTTACTGGAGCTGTGATCTGATCCAATCATTATGGACAGCAATTTGGAACTGCACCCAAAGGACCATAAAAATGTACATATGCTGTGATCCAGCAATACCGCTTCCAGGTCTATATCCCAAAGAGATCATAAAAATGGGAAAATGACCCACATGTCCAAAAATATTTGTAGCAGCTCTCTTTCTATTGGCCAAGAACTGGAAATCAAGGAAATGCCCATCAACTGGGGAATGACTGAAAAAGTTGCTGTATATGAATGTAATTCTACTTTGCTATATGAAATGAGGAACAGGTGGACTTCAGAAAAACCTTGAAAGACTTATTTGAACTGATGCTGAGAGAAATGAGCAGAACCATGGGAACATTATACATAGTGTAAGCCATAGTGTGTGAGTACTGTTTCTGATAAAATTTGCATTTCACAGCAATTCCATAGGATTCTTGATGCAAAATGCCATCTACATCCAGTGAAAGAACCATAAAATTGGAACAAAGAATGAAGCAGACTATTTTCTCTTGTGTTATGTTTTGTTTTGTTTTTTTCTCATGGTTTTTCTCATCCATTTTAATTCTCCTGTGTAATGTGACTAATGTTAAAATGTGTTTAATAAAAATGACTGTGTATAACCCCTAGAATATTGCATGCCATGTTGGGGAGGAGGAAATTTAAAATATATTGAAGTGATTGTTGAAAACTGAATACAATAAATTAATGATAAAAAGCATTGGAGACGAGAAGAATGGCAGAATAGGTTATGAAGAGATTTCAAATAATTTTTTTATATTTAATTGTCCAGTTTACAGAAACCCACTGGGGACTCTTAAATAGGGGGAATCATGTCATCAAATTGCTTTTTTAACATCAATTTGACAGTGGAATGGAGGATAGATGGGAGTGAGCAAAGACGGGTCAAGAGAATAATCAAAAGGCTGTTCAAATAGTTCAGGTATAATGTAATGAGATAGTCTACTAGGACAGTGGAAATTTCATAGAAAAGAAAGGGGATGTAAATGCAATATGCAACAAAACAGAACTAATAATAAGCTTGGCAAATTCATTGTATATGGGCGGTAAAAATGAGGAGTTAGCAAGCCTGAGGGACTGGGATGATGATGATGTTGCTGATATTAATAGGAGAATTAGGAAGAGTGGAAGACTCTCCTGGGGATAACGATAAAGAATTTAGTGTTAGCACTTTCAAGGTGTCTTTTGTGAAAAGCAGTTTGGGATATTCAGTAGACAATTGAAGGTGTGAGATTGAATGCTATAAGAGGTTCGGATTTGATTAATTGACATGAAAACCATAAGCATAGACATGATAAATGTATCCATGAAAGCTGATAAGTTTGTCAAGCAAAAAGAGTAGGGTCTCATCAAAAACCTATAAAAATCAATTACATTTACTTTACCTTTATCTCAGTTATGAGCAGCAGTTTATCTATCTAAAAAACAAGGGAATTAAATTAAAATATCTAAAAATCAATTTCCATATCTCATCTTTTGATCAGATATTATTTGCTGGAAGAAGAATGAAACAGTTAAGGAGGCCTAGGGGAAAAAGGTTTGTCATAATAAAGAAAATGACATTCATGAAAGAATTCTAACGTTTTTGAAAGTACTCTATATACATTATTTGATTTCATTCTTATGACTCTTGTGAAATAATTGCCATAGCTATTATCATCTGAATTTTAAGGAAAAAAAATCAAAACTTAGGGACACTGAGTTGGGAAAGGATCAGGAAGGAACTATTCCTTTGGGAATTATGGGAAGATTATGATTTACTAAATATGAAGATCAGTTCTTCTTAAAGGAGGGAGTAATTCAACTTCATTTTATTCTTTATGTTCACTTTGGAACTTTAAATTATTTAAAAACATCACATGGTGGAGACAAGATGGCACCTAAGCTCTAAGACAAACTCCTTTAGATAGCTCTAAAAAGAGAATTTGAACGGATTTTGGAGAGGCAGAATGCAGTAGGACTCAGATTGTGGGAGATTTCCAGACCAGGAGATACTAGGAGATCGACAGGAAGGATCTGCTTCTCGATGCTGGAAGAGCACAGAGCACACAGCACACAGACTGTAACAGCGAAGTCCCTGCAGTGACAGGGCCAAGCAGGAAGCCCAGGCAATTGGAAGCAGTGGTCGCACTAAGGAATCTCGGACATATCAGCTCAGGGTGGAAGTTCAGTGGAACCGAGTGAGTGAGAGCCACAGAGTCCCATGTAGCTGCAGTGGCTGCTGCTGAGGCTATCAGTCCACAAATTAAATGTCTATAAATCACCCACTTGAACTTTCAGGAACCAAGATTGCTGAATGATCTGTAAATTCTCTACCCCTTCCCCTGTGGACCTTAAAAAACCCATGAAATAGTTCCCCAGGAAAATCCTGGAATAGTGGAATCAACTGAAGGAGCAAACAGTCTCTTAGCCTGTGAGGCTAGTAAAATTGGAAAGGAGGGTCCCTTTTGCTGTGGTTAAAGGGGACCAATGCAGGACATAAACTGTCCCAGATAACCCCAATTCAGTGGAATGCCTCAGCACAGCCAAGACAATAGGGAAGACACTACTGCAAGCATTAATTTACCTGCCTGTGCTCAGGAGAGGAGACCTCATGTGACCAGTCTACCCTTCCCCCCTCCCTTAACCCATATGGCTCCTGGGTAACTCTGGGGAGACAAAGAAAGACTTTATCTACCTCTGCTTTGGCACATCAGCTAGCTGAGTACCAGGTAAGCTACAGCACTCTAGTCTCTAGCTGAAAGAACCAGAGGCCACAAAACACAAAGCCTCCAGTTCTAAATGCAAGAAAGGTGGAACACAGACACCTGTTCCACAGAAGCAGAGATCCACTTTACAAGCCAGGACAAAGGTAATCATTATGAGCAAGAAGAAAAAGATACGACCATAGAATCTTTCTCGAAACAAGGACCAAAACATGAATATCAAAGAGGGCAGCATTGAGAGTGCACTCACATCTGAAATTTCAGAAGTCAAAATGACCTGGATTCAGTCCCAAGGAACATTCTTGGAAGAGCTCAATAAGGATTTCAAAAATCAAATTTGAGAAGTAGAAAAAAAAAACGGGACAAGGAGTTGAAAAATATGAAAAAAAAGAAATAACAGAAGAATTTAAAAGAAAAATTGGACTAATGGAAAAGGAAGCACAAAACCTAACTGGGAAAAATTAACAAATAAAAAAGTACAAAAGTAACTGGAGAAAATAACTTCATAAAAGCAACAATTGGACATATGGAAAAAGGAGATGCAAAAGCTGACTGAAGAAAACAATTTGATAAATATTAGAATCGAACAACTAGAAGGTAATGAGTCTATGAGACCTTAAGAACCAATCAAACAGAATCTATAGAATGAAAAGACAAAAGAAAATGTAAAATATCTAAATGTAAAAACAAATGACCTGGAAAGTAGATCAAAGAAAGAAAATTGAAGGATTATCGTCCTAAGAGAAAGCCATGATGAATAAAAGGAACCTGAAAAATATCTTCCAAGAAATCATCAAGGAAAATTGCCCAGAATTCTTAGTTGCAAAGGGCAAAATAGTCTTCGAAAGAATCCACCTCTTGAAAGGGATCCCAAACTAAAAACACCAAGGAATATCATTGCCAAATTCCAGAACTATCAAGTGAAGGAGAAAATACTGCAGGCAGCCAGAAAGAAACAATTCAAATATCGAGGAGCTACAGTGAGGATCGCACAGGACCTTGCAGCTTCTACATTAAAAGATGAAACGGATTGGAAGATGATAATCTGGAAGGCAAAGTGCTGGAACTACTATCAAGGATCAATTACACAGCAAAGTTGAGCACAATATTCCTGCCAAGGAGATGGACATTCAATGATATAAGGAATTTTCAGACCTTCCTGATGAAAAGACCAGAGATCAATAGACAATTTCATCTTCCAACGCAGGTCTCAAGAGGCATAAAAAGATAAACAGAGAAGAAAAACTTGTTATTCAATATGACCAAACTGTTTACATCCTTATAAGGGAAGATGATACTTATTAATCATAAGAATTGTATATTTATCATAATATAATGAAAGGGATATACATAAATAGAGTGAGTAGTTAGAAAGTAAATGATGTTATACTATACTACAAACGTGATTTAAGGGTACGAAGGGACTGTAACGGGAGACGTGAAAAGCAGGCAGAAAAAGGTAAATTACATCACATGAAGAGACTCAAAAATATATTACCTTAGAGGGAAAGAGGTGAGGGATATGAGCATTGTTTGAGAGGTACTCTCATCTGATTGGATTTCAAGGAGGATACAACAAACTCAGTTAAGTATAAAGATACAACTAAGTCTATAGGCACGGGGAGGGGAAGGGGAAAAGAAATGCAAAGGGAGGCTAAAAGGGAGGGAAGAAGCTGTAAGGAAAAGGGGAGTAAAACGGAGGCAAGATTGAAGGAGGCAGTTGTCAAAAATTAAAACTCTATTGTTGAGGGGAAGGGAGGAGAGAGAACTAAAATCATAAACAGGGGAAAATATGACGGAGGGAAAGACACAGATGGTAAACATAACCGTGAATGTGAATGGGATGAACTACCCCATACAAAGGAGACTGAGAGCAGAATGGATTAAAAATCATAATCCAACAATATGTTGTTTACAAGAGACACATTTGAAAAGGGGGATACACACCGGGTAAAGGTAAAAGGTTAGAACAGAATGTATTGTGCTTCAGCTAATGTAAAAAAACAGAGGTAGCAATCCTAGTCTCATACAAAGGAAAAGCATAAATAGATCTAATCAATAGCAATAAGTAAGGCAACTATACATATACAGTCCAAGTGGTATGGCACCCAAATTTTTAGAGAGGTTGAGGGAGTTATAGGAAGAACTAGACAGCAAAACTATACTGGTGAGGGACCTTAACTTCCCCCTTTCGTAACAATAAATTTCCTCAAAATAAGCAAGAAGGAAGATAAGGAGGCGAATAAAACTCATGATAAGGTAGATATAATAGATCTCTGGAGAAAACTGAATGGAAATAGAAATGAATAGGCTTTTTCTAACAAGTACATGGCACATATACAAAAAGTGATCATATACTAGGGCAATAAAAAGCTCACAGTCCAGCGCAGAAAGGCAGAGATAGTCAATGCATCATTCTCAGATCATAATGCAATAAAAGTAAATGTAATAAAAAGCTATGAAAAGATAAGCTAAAAATAATTGGAAACTAAATAATCTAATCCCCCCAAAATGAGTGGGTTAAACAACAAGTTATAGAATCAATCAACAACTTCATTCAAGAGATTGACAATAATGAGACAACCCACCAAATCGTATGTGATACTGCAAAAGGAGTTTTTAGGGAAAATTTTACGTATTTGAATGCCTACATGAGTGAAATACAGAAAGAGGATATCAATGAATTGGTCAGGCAGCTGAAAAAACTAGAAAAAAAGCAAATAGAAAATCCCCAAGTTGGAAATACTGATAATCAAAGAGAAGTTAATAAAATTGAAATAAAGAAAAGAATTGAAATAACAAATGAAGCTAAGAGTTGATCTGAGGAAAAAAAGAAGAAACTTCATAGAATGTTTATCAGTTTAATTAAAAAAGTAAAGAACCCAAGCGAAGTAGCAATATCAGAAATGAAAAGGGGCAACTCATCTCCAATGAGGAGGAAATTAATACAATAATTAGGAATTATTGTGACCAACTGTATGCCAATAAATTCTAAAATCTAAAGGAGAATGATAGTTATTTTAAAAAACACGAAGTGCTCAGATTAACAGAAGAGAAAGTTGAATATTTGAATAACCCCATCTCAGAAAATGAAATTGAACGAGGCATCAATGAACATCTTGGGAAATAATCTCTTGGGTGAGAAGGATTTACAAGTGAATATTATCACATATTTAAAGACAGTTAAGATTTCTGGTTCTGGGAGCCAAGATGGCAGAGTGATTAGTAACTGTTTTCTCCCACCCCTTGTTGACCTTGACTAGGTCAGAGGTTATTTCTCTGGAAAGAACCCTGGAACAATGGGAGCAGCACAAGGGGTAAACAGACTCTCAGCACAGGAGGCTGGAAAGGACACTAAGGGTGGTTCCTCTTGCTGTGGCCAAAGGCAACCAGTGCATGAACAGAGCTGTCCCAGACAGTTCCACCTCAACAAACTGGGTGAAGATCCTGAAACCCAGGGAGATGAAGCCATCAACTGCCAACACCACGACTGCAGGGGTTCCTCAGCACCCCAATAGAATCGGGAAGACACTAGCACACAAAGCTGAGCTTACTTACGCTCTAGCAATGCAGAGGAGCCTCTGGCTTACAGACAACATCTCCCCCACACTTAACAAGCTACCTCTAGGATAATTTCGGGGAAACTCAAAAGGAACTAATTGACCTCTGCTTTCAAACACCAGCTTGCTCAGCACCAGGTAAGGTCCAGTATTTAATTTCTGCCTGCAGAGGCCACAACACACAAAGCCTCAAGTTTTAGGCACAGGAACTGTGGGACAGAGTTCCTTGTGCCATAAACGCAGAGATCCACCTTAAAAGCCAGGGAAAGGGTGATTGTCATGAGTAAAAAGAAAAGCAGAAAAGAAAAGACCATAGAATCTTTCTATAAGGACAAAGATCAAAACAAAAATACCAAAGAAGTGAGCATTGAGACTGTACTCCCATATGACATTTCAGAAGGGAATATGAACGTGTCGGAAGAACAAAGAACCTTCTTGGAAGAGGTCTGGAAGGATTTTAAAACCCAAATTAGAGAAACAGAAGAAAAACTGACCAATAATTTTAAAAATATGACAAAATAATTCACTAAAGAGAACAGTCACATAAAAAAGGAAAATTGGAGAAATGGGAAAGGAAGTACAAAACCTAACTGATAAAAAGTAACTCCTTAAAAGGAACAAGGGGACAGATGGAAAAGGAGATGCAAAAGTTAACTGAAAAAAACAATTTTGATAAAAAATAGAATCAGACAAATAGAAACTAACAAATCCATGAGACATCGATAATCAGTCAAACAGAATCTAAAGAATAAAAAGATAGAAGAAAATGTAAAATATCTAATTGGAAAAATATCTGACCTGGAGAATAGGTCCAGGAGAGAAAATGTAAGGATAATTGCTGTACCAGAAAGCCATGATGAGAAAAAGAGCCTGGACAATGACATTCAAGAAATCATCAAGGAAACTTACCCAGAAATCCTAGATCCGAAGGGCAAAAATCATCATCAAAAGAATCCATCATTCACCTCCTGAAAGGGTCCTTAATATAAAAACACAAAGGAATATCTTTGCCAAATTCCAGAACTATCAAGGGAAGGAGAAAATACTGCAGGCAGCCAGAAATAAACAAATCAAATATCGAGGAGTTACAGTCAGAATTACACAACACCTTGCAGCTTCTACATTAAAAGATCGGAGGAATTGTAATACAATATTCTGTAAGGCAAAGAGCGGGGACTAAAACCAAGGATTAATTACCCAGCAAGGTTGAGCATAATATTTCCAGCAAAGAGGTGCGCATTCAATGAAATAAGGGATTTTAACTCAGAGGGGCAGCGAGCACAGGGGCCCAAGATGGTGGCCAGCCATTACCTGCGTTTTCTCAAGCTCAGTGAGGAATGGCCTTTGGACGAGACCAAACCAGCTGAGACTTGGGAGCTTGCCTGAGGCAGCGGGTGGAGCACACCTTTCAGGAGGGAGAGAAGACCCAGATTGCTGAGCCTGAGACCTGTGACCAGATGTAGGAGAGCTTAGCACGACTTCATTCAAACTGCTACAAACACAAATATCCACGCCCAAGAGACACCAGCTTCAGTGGACTGACAGTGGAAGAATGCAGGATTGTACTAGCTACAGGATCTTTTCTACCTTCCTTTCTTCCTCTTTTGCAGATACCTTGGAAGAATTTAAGGAACTAAATAGAGGCTTATGGAAAAAACTTCAGGATAAGTTCGCCACCAAGAATCCAGATGAGAAGACTAAGGTCTTTATCCTCCCCGTGTACATAAGTGTGAAGCCTTGTATATTGCCAAGAATAAAACTGTCCCTCCTTCCAGCTAAAAAAAAAAAAAGAAAAGAAAAAGGGATTTCCAGACCTTCCTGATGAAAAGGCCAGAACTGAAAAGAAAATTTAATGTTCAAATGCAGGCCTCAAGGGAGTTGCAAAAAGGTAAACAGAGGGGAAAAAGCTTGTTATACAATATGGGAAAGTTGTTTACATCCCTATAAGAGAAGATGATACTTGTTAATCTTGAGAATTGTATATTTATTATGAAATGGAAAGGGGATATACATAGATAGAGGGTGTGGGTATAAATTAAACTATGTGAGGATAACAAATGTGATTTAGGGGTGCGAAGGGATTGTAATGGAAGATGTTAAAAGGAGCAGAAAGAAGAAAAATAAATTCCGTCACAGAAAGAGACACAAAAATATACTACAGTAGAGGGAAAGAGTTGAGGGAGATAAGTGTTGCTTGAGACATACTATCATCTGATTGGATTCATGAAGTGCACAAAAATCTCGATCAAGTATAGAAATACAACAAGCTCGATAGGTAATAGGAGGGAAGGGGGCAAAGAAAAGGGAGGGGAGGAAAAAATGGAGGGAAAAAGTAGTAAGAGAAAAGGAGATTAAAAGTTAGGTGAGCTGAAAGTTAGGTGGGAGAAAAGACTGAGGGAAGTGGCAGTCCAAAATTAAAACTCTATTGAAAAGGATAAGGCAGAAGGAAGAGCTAAAAGCATAAGGGATGGGAAATGGGATGGAAGGAAAGACACAAATCCTAATCTTAACTGTGAATGTGAATGGGATGAACTCTCCCATAAAATGGAGACAGAAAACAGAATGGATTAAAATCCATAATCAAACAGTATGTTGTTTAGAAGAAACAAATTTGAAAAGGAGAGATACACATAGAGTAACTGGAAAAGGCTGGAGTAGAATTTATTGTGCTTCATCTGATGTAAAAAAAAAAGCAGGCTTAGAAAAACTAATCTCAGAGAAAGCAAAAGAAAAAATAGAACTAGTCAAAAGACACAAGGTAGGAAACTATATCCTGCTAAAAAGCACCATAGACAACGAAGCAATTTCATTACTGAACATATATGCTCCAAGTGATATAGTATCCAAATTTTTAGAGAAATTAAGGGAGTTACAGGTAGAAATAGACAGCAAAACTATACTAGTGGGGGAACTCAACCTCCCCCTCTCTGAATTTGATAAATCTAACCTCAAATTAAACAAGTAATAAATTAAGGAGGTAATTAGAACTCTGGATAAGGTACGTAGGACAGACATCTTGAGAAAACTGAATGGGGATAGAAAGGATACCTCTTTTTCTCAGTGATAAATGGCACATATACAAAAATTGGCCACAAATTAGGCCATAAAAACCTCACAATCCAGTGCAGAATGGCAGAGATAGTCAATGAACGCTTCTCAAATTATGGTGCAATAAAACTTACATATAATCAAAGGCTATGGAAAAATAAATGTAAAATTAATTGGAAACTAGTCAATCTAATCCTAAAGATTCAGTGGGCTAAACAACAAATTGTAGAAACAGTCAACAACTTCATTCAAGACAATGACAATAAAGAGATAACCTACTAAATTTTATGGGGTACTGCAAAAGCAGTTTTTAGGGGGGAGTTTTACATCTTTGAATGCCTATATGAATAAAATAAAGAAAAAGGTAAATTGAAACGAAGGTATTTTGGGCATGGAGGTGAAAAAAAAACTAGCAAAAGAGCAAATTGAAAATCCCAAAGTAAATACCAAATTTGAAATACTGAAAACCACAGGAGAGATTAATGAAATTGAAAATAAGACAGTTATTGAACTCATAAATAAAAGTATGAGTTGCTTTTGTGAAAAACCAATAAAATTGATAAATATTTCATCAATTTGATTTTTAAAAAGAAAGAATACAATTAAATTACCAATATCAAAAATGAAAATGTTGAACTCACCTCCAATGATGAGGAAATTAAAACAATATTAAGAAATTATTTAACCCAACTGTATGTCCCTAAAATTGACAATCAAAATTGTATGGGTGATTATTTTAAAAGACATAAATTGCCCAGATAAACGGAAGAGGAAGGTGAATACTCAAATTGCTCCATCTCAGAAAAAGAAATTGAACAAGCCATCAATGAAATCCCTAGGAAAAAATTCTCCAGGGCTGGATGGATTCAAAAGTGAATTCTATCAAACATTTAAAGAACAGATAATTCCAATATTACTTAGAATATTTGGGAAAATTGGGGAAGGAGTCCTTCCAAATTCTTTTCATGATACAAATATGGTTTTGATACCTAAACCAGGAAGAGCCAAAACAAAGAAAGAATATTACAGACCAATTTCTCTAATGAATATAGATTCAAAAATTTTAAATAAGATTTTAGCAAAAAGAATATAGCAAAGAATCACTAGAATAATTCATTCTGATCAGGTAGGATTTATAGCAGGAATGCAGGGATGGTTCAATACTTGGAAAACTATAAACATTATTGATCCTATCAGCAGCAAAAATTACTGGGGAACAGAGGCAAGATGGCGGAATAGAAAGACACATAAATGCTAGCTCTCCCCCACAACCTATAAAATACCTGTAAAGAAAGACTTTTAACAAATTCTAGAGCAGCAGAAGCCATGGAACAACAAAGTGGAGGAGGTTTCCAGCCCAGCGTGACCTGAAAGGCAGATGGGAAATGTCTGTTGCAAGGGAGGTGGAGTGGAACCCAGCCCAGCCTTGACCCCTTGGCGCAGCTTAGGGAGGAGGACACGAACAGGGTTCGGGGGCAGAATCTCCAATTGCAGTAGCAGCGGTTCACAGATGCCTCAACCCACAGGTGCCAAAGGTCAGTGAGAGGATATTTTCAGCTGGTCGAGAAGGGAGAAAGGCGAAGGGCCTTCCCATAGCTCCGTCCTCAGGCAGGGCCTCAGAGGCCACATGGAGCAAGCAGCAGCAATTCCTGCAGCAGCCCCTACAGCAGCCCACTTCCACTGTTGGATCATAAAACCCATGGGGGCACTGAGCAGCTGATTCTTACCTCAGCCCTGTGTAGAGGCCCTGTGGCAGCTGATCATTACCTTACAATGGATGGCAGCCCTGCTCCCGCAGCTCATATGAACTTCAGCCCCCAGTGCTGGCTTGGCAGAACTGGAGGCCAGGTGGTTGTGAAGAGGAAACTCTGCTAAGATTCTGGGCACAAAAATCTCCTTCTGCTCCCAGAGCAGTGTACATGCTTGATTGTACCACTTGGGAGGAACTGAGACCTTACAGATCCCAAGGGTATACCCTACTCTTGACAAAGGACCAAAAAGTCAAGTAACTGGTTGGGAAAATGCCCAAAAAAGGAAAAAATAAGACTATACAAGGTTACTCTTTTGGAGAACAGATATCTTTGCCCATCCTATCAGATGGGGAAGAACAACGCCTACCATCAGGGAAAGACATAAAAGTCAAGATTTCTGTATCCCAAACATCCAAAATAAATATTTAGTGGTCTCAGGCCATGGAAGAGCTCAAAAGGGTTTTGAAAGTCAAGTAAGAGAGGCGGAGGAAAAATTGGGAAGAGAAATGAGAGAGATGCAAGAAAAAACATGAAAAGCAGGTCAACACCTTGCTAAAGGAGATCCAAAAAATGCTGAAGAAAATAACACCTTTAAAAATAGGCTAAATCAATTGGCAAAAGACTTTCAAAAAGCCAATGAGGAGCAGAATGCTTTAGAAAGCAGAATTAGCCAAATGGAAAAAGAGGTTCAAAAGCTCACTGAAGAAAATAGTTCTTTCAAAATTAGAATGGAACAGATGGAGGCTAATGACTTTATGAGAAACCAAGACATCCCAAAACAGAACTAAAGGAATGAAAAAATGGAAGATAATGTAAAATACCTCATTGGAAAAACAACTGACCTGGAAAACAGATTCAGGAGAGACAATTTAAAAATTATGGGACTACCTGAAAGCCATGATCAAAAAAAGAGCCTAGACATCATCTTTCATGAAATTATCAAGGAAAACTACACTGATATTCTAGAACCAGGGGGCAAAACAAATATTGAAAGAATCCACCGATCACCTCCTGACAGAGATCCAAAAAAAAAAAAAAAACCCTCCTAGGAACACTGTGGTCAAATTCCAGAGATCCCAGGTCAAGGAGAAAATATTGCAAGCAGCTAGAAAGAAACAATTCAAGTACTGTGGAAATACAATCAGGATAACACAAGATCTAGCAGCTTCTACATTAAGGGATAAGGGCATGGAATATGATATTCTAGAAGTCAAAGGAACTAGGACTAAAACCAAGAATCACCTACCCAGCAAAACTGAGAATAATACTTCCGGGGAAAAAATGATCTTTCAATGAAATAGAGGACTCCCAAGCATTCTTGATTGAAAAGCCAGGGTTGAAAAGAAAGTTTGACTTTGAAACACAAGAATCAGGAGAAACATGTAAAAGTAAACAGCAAAGAGAAATCATGAGGGACTTACTAAAGTTGAACTGTTTACATTCCTACATAGAAAGACAATATTTGTAACTCTTGAAACTTTTTTCAGTAACTGGGTTGTTGGTCGGATTACACATACAAACACATACACACACACACACACACACACACACAGAGAGAGAGAGAGAGAGAGAGAGAGAGAGAGAGAGAGAGAGAGAGGAAGAGAGATAGAGGGAGAGAGAAAGGATTAGTCGAATAGGAAGGGATCATATCCTTAAAAAATGAAATTACGGGGTGAGAGAAATATATTAAGAGGAGAAAGGCAGAAATTCAATGGGGCAAATTATCTCTCATAAAAGAGGTAAGTAAAAGACTTTTCAATGGAGGGATAAAAGGGGGAGGTAAAAGAAAAAACATGAAGCTTGCCCTCATCACATTCGACTAAAGGAAGGAATAAAATGAACACTCATTTTGGTATGAAAACCTTTCTTACAATGCAGGAAAGTGGGGGAGAAGGGGAAAAGCAGGGTGGATGGGATGATGGAATGGAGGGTAATGGGAGGAGGGAGCAATTAGAAGTCAACATTCTTGGGGAGGGACAAGGTCAAAAGAGAGAGTAGAAGAAATGGAGGGCAGAATAAGATAGAGGGAAATATAGTTAGTCTTACACAACACGACTATTATGGAAGTCATTTGCAAAACTACACAGATATGACCTCTATTGAATCGCTTGCCTTCCCAGTGGGGATGGGTAGGGAGGGAGGGAGGAAGAGAAGTTGGAACTCAAAAGTTTTAGGAACAGCTATTGAGTATTGTTCTTACTAGGAAATGAGAAATACAGGTAATGGTGTATAGAAATTTATCCTGCCCTACAGGACAAAAGAGATGAAGGGAATAAGGGAAGGGAGGGATATTAGAAGGGAAGGCAGATTGGTGATAGGGGTAATTAGAATGTTTTGAGGTGGGGAGAGGAGAGAGATGGGGAGAAAATTTGGAACTCAAAATTTTGTGGAAATGAATGTTGAAAAATTACATAAATAAATATCTGCCTTGATCCTTAACAAAAATATTTATACTCTAAAGTATTTATTGCCTCTGCATAACTAGATCCCAGTGAACAGATGAAAAAGGTATCCAAGAGGAAATCTGGAATAATAGTGCGCAGAGTGTTCTGTGGCAGAAGGTCATATCGTGGAACATAAAAAATAAAGTAAAATAAAATAAAAACCTAACAGAAACCACCTCATTATCTCAATAGATGCAGAAAAAGATTTTGACAAATATAACACCCACTCCTATTGAAAACACTGGAGAACACAGAAATAAATGGAATTTTCCAGAAAATAGTAAGCAATATCTATCTAAAATCTTCAGCAAGCATTATATGCAATGGGGATAATAAAATGAGGGGTGAAAAAAGGATGTTCGTTACCACCAGTGTTATTCAGTATGGTACTAGAAATGTTAGCTGTAGCAGTAACAGAGGAAAAATAAATTGAAGGAATCTGAATAGGTAAAGAAACTAAGTTATTACTCTATCATATCATATCAGATGATATGATGATATACTTAGACAATATCAAAGAATCAAGTGAAAAAGCTCCTTGAAATAATATACAACCTTGTCCAAGTTGCAGGTTACAAAATAAACCCACACAAATCTTCTGCATTTCTATGTATTACTAATAAAGTCCAAAAGTACGAGATAGAAAGAGAAATTCCATTTAAAGATATGGTAGGCACGTTAAATAATTTGGGAGTCTACCTTTCAAAACAAACCCAGGGACTATATGAAGACAAGTACAAAACAATTTTCACACAAATAAAGTCAAATCTAAGTAAGAGTAAAAGCGTCAGTTGTTTGTGGGTGGGCCGAGTCAATATAATAAAAATGACAATTCTACCTAAATAAATTTAATTATATGGTGCCATACCAATTAACATCTCAGATAATTATTTTCCAGATCTTGATAAAATAATATCAAAATTCATCCGGAAGAATAAAAGGTCCAGAATGTTAAAGGAACTAATGAAAAGAAATGCTAGGGAAGGTGGCCTAGCTCTACCAGATCTCCAATTGTATTATAAAGTAGCAATTATCAAAACCACTTGGTACAGGAGAAGTAACAGAAGCGACGACCAGTGTAATAGGTTAGGTACCCAAGACACAGTAGTTAATGATGATAGCAATTCATTGTTTGATAATCCCATGGATCCTAGCTTCTGGTATAAGGACTCACGGTTCGACAAAAATTGCTGGGAAAACTGGCTACAAAATTGTACACACCTTCTGACCCAGAATTTTCTCTTCTAGGGCTGTATCTGAAAGAGATCATAAAAATATGAGAGGGTCTTACATGTACAAAAGTATTTATATAAGCTCTCTTGGTAGTGGCCAAAAACTGGAAATCAAGGGAATGCCCATAAATTGGGGAATGGCTGCACAAATCATGATGTATGAATGTAATGGAATACTAAGTGTCTTATAAGAAAAGATGAATAGGAAGACTTCAGGGAGACTTAGAAAGACTTTTGTGAACTGATGTTGAGGGAAAGGAGCATAACCAGGAGAACTTTGTACACAGCAAAGCCCATAGTGTGCAAGGAGTTTTTCTGGTAAACTTAGTCCTTCACAGCAATGCAAAGACCTAAAAAATTTCCAATGAACTCTTGAGGCAGAACGCCTTTCATATTCAGAGAAAGAACTATGGAATTGGATCCCCAGAATGAAGAAAATCATTTTTTTTTTTGTATTATGTTTTGCTTTGTTTTACGGTTTCTTTCATTCATTTTACTTTATGCAACGTGAGTAAGGTGAAAATGTATTTAATAGGAATTTATGTGTAGAACCTCTACAAGAGTGTATGCTACCTCTGGGAGGGAGTGGGGAGAGAGAGGAAAATATCTAAGATATTATGAAATATTTGTAGAACACTGAAAACAAATAAATAAATATTATCTCAAAAAATAAAGAACATCACATTTTCTAGTAAGATGATCTGAGCTGTTGTCTCGCCCCAGGTTCCTAGTAATTTATGTCAGAGAAAAAAAAAACATTAATCAAGCACTTGCTATAAATTCAGACATGAAATGTTGAGGTGCAAAGAAAAGCAAAATAGACTCCCTGCCTTCAAAGAGTTAACAAGTGAAAAGTGGGAGAAAGCATGCAAACAGTAACGCACAAACAATATTTAAACATGAACAGACAATAAATTTAAGTAAAAACAGGCTAAAATATACTAGCATTAAGCATATTTAGGAAAGGCTTCCTGTATAAGTCTGCCCTTCAGCCAGGACTTGAAGAAAGTCAGGTTAACCAGGAGGTGGAGATGGGGATGGAAAACATGTCATGAATTAAGGTCAGAACACGAAAATGCCTTCAGCTGGGAGAAGGAGTGACATGAAACATGACGATACATTTCTAAGTCATTCAACATTTAACAAAAATTGTATTTACTTAACCATTTCAAGGAAAACAATTTCTTAAGGATAATTTTCAAAGAAATTCCATAAGTTATTTCAGAGAGAAGTTCCTTTGCCTGATTTGCCCATGGTGGCTTTCCAGCCAAGAATCAGAGTGCACTTACAGAACACCTTGGTTGCTCATTGAACTCAGGAAGTCAGGAAGTGATGTCAATAAACTGATCCGCTATTCTCCTGAGTTAATAAAGATTTGATTATTTTTTTCTATACTTCTAATGGATACATTAGACTATGTTTTGAAGGCAGGGTTACAATATTCCTTCCATCAAACCAGAGTAAGACGGACCAAAAAATACGAAAGTGCAAGTTTTTTCTATACTACTCCACTTCTTTGAGAATGATAATAGAGCAAGGTCGCAGCCATCAGAATAAGCAATATTTAAAACATAAAGACATGGTCACATGAGATTTTCATCAGGCTAATTCAATATGTCTATTACAGTGTACAAGTAAATGAAACATTCACCATGGAAAAGGACCTTTTAACCTTTTTGTGTGATTGAAACGTTTGGCACATTTTTCAGAATTATTTTTGTAGATGTATAAAATAAAAAGTGTATGATTACAAAGAAAATAATTCACATTGAAATACAACTATCATCCATCTAAACTTAATTTCTTAACATAGGTCTCATCCATCTTTGCACTTAGCATCTCTTTATCATCTATCTTTCATCTCCATATCTGTCTTCCATGGTTCTGTTTCCTTTTCCATTATCTATCATTGCTCTTTATCAAAGATATCTATTGATTTATCTTATATTATGTCTCTGTTTATTTATCATCTATCATCTCTCTCTGATTTTTCTAGTTCTCTATCACCTCTTTATCTATTTAACTACTTATTTATCTATGGATTGTGATTAAGAAGTTCCTAAATAGGTGAAATTCTTCAATACTTTTTTTTTTCTCCAGACTTAATTGTCCTAATTTACTTTGAGGTTCAGGACACTACAATTTTTCTTTCATGAAATCCATAACAATGTAAAAGATACATGTTTAACTGATGTCATCTTCTTTCCAGTGGGGCAATATAGCACTTCTAAAAACTGGCTTTAGAAACCTACTTATATACCTACCTCCTCCAACCACAGCATAATGAAACCTGAAGTATCATCTACTTGGTGTTGTAGAAAACTTTAGAGGTCATCCAATGCTTGCCATCTCATTGTTATCCTGAAGAAACCAAGACACAGTGAAGTTTTGTGACTTTTCCAAGTTTACACAAGGGTGAAATCCTGAAGTCAGGATTCGATTCAAGGTCCTCTGACTCTAAAACCAATCTTGTTTTCTCTTTCTTGCACGTCCCTAACTGTTCAATCAAATCTGACTCTTCATAACTTCCTAACAACAATACCATCCATAGTTACCCAGACTAAAATTCTCAGATTTATCTCTAACTCTTCATCCTTCCATTTTCTCACACTTAAGTCAACTGCCAGTTTACACTCATTATCACTTATAGGCTTCCCTGCCCCTCCACCTTTATCTATCAATGCTATAACTCAAGCACTCATGATTTCTTGTCTTTCTTACTATAATAGCATCCCCACTGAATTCCAAATCTATTCTCTCCCTTCACCAATCTATTCTCCATATAGTCTCCAAAACTTAATATTCCTGAAGCATATTCATTATGAAATCTAATAAAACTTCCTTAACCGGGTATTTAAGGCTTTTGGCAGTCTTATTTAAGCCCACATTTATTCATGTTACTCCACTATAAATATATCAAGTTTCAAACAAAAGCAAAAATTCACAAAAATGGTAATTCTGCTTTTATCATATCCTATACCCTCTCACATTAGTGCCACAATGCAATGTCTTATATCTTGTCTCTGCCTATTGAAATTCTTTTTCCTTCAGAAAGTAACTCAGTTTCATTCATGAAACTTTTCTGACCTTCCAGATAAAAATGGTCTTTAAACAGGTGGCATGCTGTAGTGAAAAGAACACACTTTTCATTCAAAAATCAAAATCCTAGAATAAATTTTTAATGCACTCTCTGGGTAACTCTGGACAAGTTGATTTTTATCCCAAGGGCTCAGATTGTAAACATTGAGATGAGAGACTTTAGCTGAGTGCCCTTTAAGACTCATTCTGACTCACAAATTAATTGAAGTTAGGATGCAATAACAGCTACTGCGAGGAAGCAAAGTGCTACAATTAACAAAGTACTTGATTTGGAGTAAGGAAGAACTGAATTAAAACCTGGTCACAGATAAGTGTAATTTGGGTTATATTGGATATACTTACTGGGTAAGTCACTTTAACCTCTGCTTGACTCAATTTTCTCATCTCTAAAGTAGTAGAACTGGAAGAGGACTGAGCCTGGAGTCAAGAGCACCTAAGTGAAAATTGCGCTCAGACATTTGCTAGCTGTATGAACTGAGTAAGTCACTTAGCCTCTGTTTTCCTTAATCCACTGGAAAATGAAATGACAAACTACTACAGTATCTATTCCAAGAAACCTTCATGCCCGTTATTGAATATACTATTGTCCATGGATTCATAAAGAGTAGCACAACTGAACAACTGAAGAACAACAAAATGGAGATAATCATAGAACCAGTCCCCTAGAGTTATTGGAATGATAAAATGACTTAATATTTATAAAACATTTCACATAGCTTAAACAAAATGAAAAATTACTAAACAACAATCAAGTCATTCTTGGGTTTATCCCACTTAGTAATCTACCACGATGACATGCTAACATTTGAGTGGTGAATTTTCACCACCATGCACCCACAGAGCAGAAGTTCCTCACCTAAGGTCTATTATATGTTTTTAAGTAAATATATAGATATACTGTATTTCAATATATTCAATACATATTTGTTTCCTTTGTAATATATACATACATACATTCAGACATACACACACATACATATATGAAATTTAAGAACAAGGAGTAGAAGCATGGACTGGCTCGAGCTCTATCCCTACATCCCTTAAAACACCTGTAAACTTACTTTAAATAAGTTCTAGAGAAGCAGAAGCTGGAAAATGACAGAATGAAACAGATTTCTAGCCAATGACAACCTGGAAGGCAAACAGGAAGGTTCTATTGCACTAAGCTCAGATCACAGCACAGCCTCACATGACCTGCACCAGCCCAGAGGGGACAGGAGCAAGCTTCGCCACATGGAATCATAGGGAGCTGTCCAAGTGTCCAGAGTTCTGAAACCACATACATCAACAATAGCTCCAAAGGTCAGTGAGAAAGCTCTTTCACCAAAGAGAGAGGTGAACATGGTTCTGCCCAGCCCCTGCCCCATGGCAACAGCAGCTACTGCCTTATCTGAAACTCTCAGTCTACTGATTGTGGGGCGATCAAGAGGCTTATCTGAGTCTCAGTCTTGACTGGAGGTCCTGGGATAAGGAGGAGTAATGGTGTGTCAGAGCTGATGGCTACTGTTGAGGGTGAATCCTACTCACAGTTCCAGTACCGAAAAGAATGCTTCTGGTTCATCACAGAGCAGTGTGCAGACCAGGAGAGGAGGAAACAGGTCTCCTTTGATTATTCCACTTTAAAGGAACTGAGAATTTGCAAGTCCCTAGAGATATTTCAGAGAGCAGCTGCACAAAACTTCTGGAACCTGGGGTAGGATATCAAGACCTTAACAAAAAACTCAAAAGTCAACTAATTGCCTGGGGAAATGCCCAAAAAGGGGAAACAAAATGGCATAGAAGATTACTTTCTTCCATTGGTTTGGATAAGGAAGATCAAAGCGTACAACCAGAGGAAGATCAAAGCATATAACTGGAGGAAGGCAGCAGGACAAAGGATCCTATACTCAAAGCCTCAAAAAACAAAAACAAAAACAAAATAGACTCAGGCCATGGAAGTGCTCAAAAAGGATTTTGAAAATCATTAAGAGAAGTGAAGGAAAAATTGGGAAGAGAAATGAGAGTGATGAAGAAAATCATGAGAAATGGGTCAACAGCTTGGTTAAAGGACATCCAAAAGAATGCTGAAGAAAATAAAACCTTTAAAAATAAACTAATCCAAATGCTAAAGAGATGCAAAAAGTCAATAAGGAGAAGAATACTTTAAGAAAAACATTTGCCCAAATTAAAAAGGAGATCTAAAGTTTACTGAAGAAAATAGTTCTTTAAAATTTAGAATGAAGGAGATGGAAGCTGATGACTTTATGTGAAATCAAAAAATTGATTGAATGAATTCATTAAATGAAAAAAAAAGGAGAAGACTGTGAAATATCTCATTGGAAAAACCGCTGACCTAGAAAATATATCCAGGAGAGATCATTCAAAAATTATTGGTCTACCTGAAAACTATGATCTAAAAAAGAGCCTAAACGTCATCTTCCAAGAAATTTTCTAGGAAAATTGCCCTGCTATTCCAGAACCAGAGGATAAAATGCAAATGGAAGAAATTCACCAATCATCTCCTGAAAGAGATGCCAAAAGGAAAACTCCTAGCAGTATTGTAGCCAAATTCCAGAGTTCCTATGTAAGGAGAAAAAATAACAATCAGCCAGGAAGAAATTCAAGTATTGTGTCAAGACAAGACAAGATTTAGTGATTTCCACACTATGCCATCAAAGGGCTTGGACTATGATATTTCAGAGGTCAAAGGAGAATTAAAACCAAGATTCCCCCAGCCCGAAAAGCACTGTACTAATAAAAGAGGAAAAAGAATTTCAGTGAAATAGAGGATTTATAAACATTTTTGTTGAGAAGACCAAAGGAGAATAGATAATTTGACTTTTAATACAAGAATCAAAAGAATCATGAAAAGAAAAACAAGGAGAAGTCTTAAGAACTTATTAAAGTTGAACTGTTTGTTTCTACATGGTAAGATCATATTTGTAACTCATGAGAGCTTTTTCAGTATTAACACAGTGGCAGGGAATGTATGTATGTATGTATATAAATATATATGTATCTGCTCATGTATGTGTGCATATATGTATATACAAGTATGTGTACATATATATGTTTATATGTGTATGTACATACACACAAACACACATATGCATATACAAACATGTAGTTGTGTATATGCATATATGTGTGTATGTGCATATGTGTGTATGTGATGTTTATGTGTGGATAATGCGAAGATTATATATTTGTGTATGTATGTTCATGTATTATATGTAGATATAGGTGTAGATATGTTTTGACATATGTATGTATGTATGGGTATTGATGCATATGTAAGTTTCTACAGATAAGCATGTATATGTGCACTATATGAGTGCATGTATATGTGCATGGAGGTATTTGTGTGTATATACACATATATGTGTGAATACATACACCTATACTCATATGTGTGTATATGTACATATTCATATATATGTATATAAATACACATTTACACATATATTTGTATATATGCATATATAAAGATATAGAGATAAGTGTTAACTACTCTTGCTAATGCCAGTTTTCAGATGGAAAACAGAAACAGAGAACAAGTGATTTTTGTACACATACCAAATATCTGTGTCCAGATTTTATTTAAGTCTTCCTGACTCTCAGAACACCACTTTTCCCACTGTGATACTTAGCTGTGGCTTACACACACACACACACACATACATACATATATATGTGCACACACATATATACACACATGCATATATACACATATGTATATGTGTGTATGTATATATATGAATATATGTGAATATGCATATATGTGTATATATGCACACATACATATATACCCACATGTATGTCTTTATATCTATATCCACATGGGTAGATAGATAGATAGGTGGTTAGATAGATATAGATATAGATGTAGATATAGACAAAGATTTAGATATCTTTATATTTATAGATATCTTTATATATCTATATCTTTCTGTCTATATCTATCTATCTACTTATATGCATAGAAGGCAGAGGTTGAACTGAATATGAAGGGAGAATACCTAAGAATCAAATTTACTTTTGAGTGGAATATACCAAGTGTAAGAGAAAGGGCGAGGTAACATATAGCAAATCATCTCACATAAACAATACAAAAAAGGGTTTTTATAATGGAATCGTAGAGTTGGGAGATGAAAGAGAATAAGTGAAATTTACTCTTATGGGATTTGTCTTAAAGAGGGAATACCACACACTGAAATGGGTGTAGAAATCTATTTTACCCTGCAGGAAGGAATGGGGGAAGGGAATAGAAGTGGGATGATAATACAAGGAAAAATAGAAGCAAAATAGGGAAAGGGATAACTAAAAGCAAACACTCTTCTGGGGGGGAGGTCAAGGGACAGAATGGAATAAGTGGAGGGCAGGACAGGACAGAGGGAAATGTGTTTAGTCTTTTTTTATCAAAACTCTTATGGAAGTGTTTTGCACAGCTAAACATTTATGACCCAAATGGAAATGCTTGCTTTCTCAATGAGGTGGGGTGAGGAGGAAGGAAGGGATAGAATATGGAACTCAAAGATTTAAAAGTGAATGTTAAAAACTATTTTTGCATGCCACTGGGAAATAAGACGTTCAGGCAATGAGAAATAAATATCTATTTTTCCCTACAGAACCTTAGATGGGAGGAAGATGGAAGAAATGGGGATGATAGAAGGGAGGACAGACGGATCCAATGGGTGCATGCTGTCCTGGGGCCTCAGGTGAGCTCATTGAGTGAAACTTGATAAGAGGAGATTTGTTTTACATGAAGACCCACACTTTTTGTTAATTAATGAGGCACTGAGTCTCTACGTTGTGTTGCCCTCCACCTCTAAACAGTAAATGTATACTCTCAGATGAGGTTTGGCTTTGGGGGTTTGGAATAACGTTCATGTGCTAGGTGAATCTCTGGGTAGCCGTTAAGGGGCTTTCTTTTTCCATGGCTTTGAAAACGCAGATGTTGATGCTTCTGTCTCTCTACTAACTATACATGTATATAGTTGTCAGACAGCTTCATCTGTCTATTGATTTGTGATATATGTATTGCTTGCAGTCAGACAGTTAGAAGCCATGTCTGTTGGTCTTTATTTCTCTGCTTGCATTTTCTCTGTCCGCATATGTGATTATAGAAGATTACTGACAAATTAAAGTTGTTTTCTTCTTAAAAAAAGGGATCGAAGAACTTATCACAGGTAGTCCTGAATATGTCAGGATGCTTGTTGCCACATAGAGGAATATAGTAGGAAGGAATATAATTAAATTTCAATATATTACACTAAAAAAAGTCCTAGATACCATTCAAAAAAATAGACATACACACATGGGCACACAAACCCGGAAAGGGAGGACCATAGAATTAAAAAAAAAATGTTTTACATAGTTTTCATTCTGTTCTTCTCAAGAAGTAAGGTTGTGGGTTGGGATGGAAGGAGCTGAGCATGGTGGGTAGTTATAGAGAGCACTCATTAAGAAAAAAATATATCTGTAAGGAAGGTCTAGCCTAGATGTGAATTTGAGTATTCGCTTAGGATTGTGTAAACTAGTCCAATGGGTATTTAATAAAAGGTTCGTGTAAAAAGTCAGTTGTTTCATTTCCGATTTAAAAAGAAAATAAAAATAGTAAACATTTGCTCTATAATATCACAAGATGAAATTAATGGTTACAAAAATAAAGCAAAATTTTCCCAGTTCCTACTTTTCCTCTTTTAATGTTGAATCCCACTTTTAGCAGCCAGCATGAGTATGCTTGTAAACTTTAACATTGGGGATATTACTGTACATAATGTTCTTCTTGTTCTGCTAACTTCACTTCATCAAATCGTATAAGCCTTATATATCTTCTTCAGCCATTTCCCAATTGATGGGCAACCCCTTGATTTCAAATTCTTGTCCACCACAAAGAAAACTGTTATAAATATTTTGTACATGTGGGTCTTTTTTTCCGTTTTTATGGTCTCTTTGGCATACAACCCTTGAAGCTGTATTGCTGGGTAAAATACGATGCATATTTTTATAACCCTTTGGACATAGTTCTAAAATGCTCTCCAGAATGTTTGATCAGTTCACAACTTCATTAACAATGAGTTAGGGTTCCAACTCTCCCACATCTTCTACAATATTTATCACCTTTCTCTGTTGCCATGTTAGCCAATTAGGTAGTTGTGATGTGATACCTCAGAGATGTTTTGATTTATATCTCTCTAATAAATAGTTATTTAGAGCATTTTTCATTTGATTACAGATGGCATTAAATTCTTCTTCTGAAAACTGTCTGTTCATATCCTTTGACCATTTATCGATTGTGGAATGACTTGTATTCTTATAAATTTGACTCAGTTCTCTGTATATTTTAGAAATGAGGCCTTGATTACAGACACCAATTGTAAACATTCTTTCCCAGGTTTCTGCTTCCCTCCTAAAGTCGGTTTGCATTGGCCTTGTACAAAAACTTTTAAATTTAGTGTATTTAAAATTATCCATTTTGCCTTTCATAATATACTCTCTTGTTTAATCATAACTTCTGCCATTCTACATAAATCTGATAAATAAATGATTCCTTGTTCCTCTAGTTTGTTTACATTATCAGTCTTTGTAGCTAGATTGTGTACACATTTGGACTTTACTCTAGTTCAAGGTGTCAGACATTGCTCTCTCTACAGTTTTCATCACACTGTTATTGAGTTTTCCCAGTTATATTTATGAAACAGTGAGTTCTTATCCCAGAAGCTGAGGTGCTTGGGTTTATCAAACTACTGTTTAGGTTGCTTTATTCATTTACTACTGTGTCTAGAGGACCTAACCTATTGCACTGGTCTACCATTCTGTTTCTTAACCAGTACCAGGTGCTTTTGATAATTGGTGCTTTTTGATACGATTTGATGCTGGGGATGGAAGCTCAATTCCATGTGGACAGTCTCGGGCGGGTAAAGGTGGGAACTTCTAAATCTTAGAGTTCTCACTAGGCCCCCCCAGGAAACGACTGGGAATCGAGGTGAACCGAGCTATCTCGTGTATTTCCGCCTCTTCCCGTGAGAGACGTGATGGGAGAGAGCTCTGCCCGCCCTCGAGATTGTCCCGGATCTGGGCACAGCTAACAGGCACGGTATTCAGATGCAAACTATGCGGCTGGAGAGCTTAAGTAGGATCAGGAAAGCCTGAAAGTTCTCTTGGGCGGAGGGGCCACGTGTGAGGACAACAAGGCTCCGCTTTTCCTCTCTCCTCTCTCCCCTCCCCCTCTCTCCCCACTTCTACTTCTACTTCCAATCTCTTATTGTAAGAGCTTTGCCTCCTTGGGAGATTCTTCGCTCCCTCCTAAGGAAGAATTCCCCTGCACTTGTAACTAGACCCTGAAATAAAGCTCAACCCTTGTTCAGCTCTGGAACGTCCTTTCTCTCATACGAGCATCCGGTTTGGCCAGCCGAAGACCTCAGGAGGTGAGGTAAGAAGACTCGGGTAGCCCACAGGTGTCTAGGCCTGGCAATTTGAGATCTACTAGAGCTAGGCTACCTTCTCTTAGCATTTCTATTCGTTAGTTCCCTTGATATTCTGGACTTTCGTTTTTCCAGATGAATTTTTACATTATTTTTCTAGTTTTATACCATAATTATCTGGTAATTGGATTGGTGTGGCAGTGAATAAATAAATAAATTGAGGTAGAATTGTCATTTTTATTATATTGGCTTGGTCAATCTGGTAGCAACAAATGCTTTTCCACTTACTTAGATTTGACTTTATTTTGGGAAAAGTATCTTGTACTTCTGTTCACATAGTCGCTGGGTTTGTTTTGGCAGGTAGAATCCCAAATATTTTACAGTGTCTAACCTAGCTTTAAATAGGATTTCTCTTTCTATCTCTTGCTGTTGGCTTTGTTGGTAATATATAGAAATGCAGAAGATTTGCGTGCATTCATTTTGAAACCTACAACTTTGCCAAAGTTGTTTATTACTTCAAGTCGTTTTTTACTTGAATCTATGGGATTCTATAAGTCTGTCATGATATCTGCAAAGAGTGATAACTTAGTTTCTTCTTTGCCTATTCTAACTCCTTCAATTTTTTTCTTCTTTTATTGCTACAGCTAATATTTCTAATTCCAAATTGAATAATGGTTTTGATAATGGACATTCTTGTTTCACCCCTGCTCTTATTGGTAATGCATCTAGCTTATCTCCATTCCATGTAACGCTTGCTGAAGGTGTTAGGAAGATACCACTTATTAATTTATGGAAAGTCCCATTTATTCCTATGCTCTGCGGTGTTTTTAATAGAAATGGGTGTTGTATTTTGTCAAAAGCATTTTCAGCATCTATTGAGATAATCATGTGGTTTCTGTTAGGTTTATTGTTGATATGATCAATAATGCTAATAGTTTTCCTAATATAGAACCAAACTTGCATGACTAGTAGGAATCCTATTCTGATCATAATGTATTATTCTTGTGATAACTTGATGTGTTATTTTTGCTAAAATCTTATTTAAAATTTTTGCATCAATATTCATTGCAGAAATTGGTCTATAATTTTCTTTCTCTGTTTTGGCTCTTCCTGGTTTAGGTATCAAAAACATATTTGTATCATAAAAACAATTTGGGATAACTCCTTCTTGCTAATTTCCCAAATAGTCTATGCATTACTGGAATTAACTATTCTTTAAATGTTTACTAAAATTCACTTGTAAATCCATCCAACCTTGGAGACTTTTTCCTAGGGAGTTCATTGATGGCTTCTTCCATATCTTTTTCTGAGATGAGTTTTAGTATTTATCTTCCTCTTCTGATAATCTGAACAATTTATACATTTTTTAAATAATCAACCATCTCATTTAGATTGTCGAATTTATAAATTTTGGCATAAAGTTGGGCAAAGTAATTTCTAATTATTGTTTTAATTCCCTCTTCATCGGACGTGAATTCACCACTTTTAATTTTGATACTGATAATTCGTTTTTATTCTTTCTTTTTTTAAATAAAATTGATCAAACGTTTATCATTTTTTATTTTTACATTAAACCAACTCTTTGTTTTATTTATTAGTTCAATAGTTTTCTTAATTTCAATTTTATTACCCTCTCCTTTGGTTTTCAGTATTTCTAATTTAGCATTTCCTTGGAGATTTTTTGTTTGTTCTTTTTTGAGCTTTTTCTGCTGCATGCATAATTTATTGATCTATTCTTTCTTTATTTTATTTATGTAACCATTCAAACATATACATCCTCCCCTAAAAACTGCTTTTTCAGTGTCTCATAAGATTTTATAGGTTGTTTCATTGTTGCAATTCTCTTGAATAAAGTTGTTGATTTTTTCTGATTTGTTGTTTAACCCACTCCTTCAGGATTAGATTATATAGTTTCCATTTAATTTTTCGTCTATCTTTCTTTGGCCTTTTAATACATATAATTTCTATTGAATTGTGATCTGAGAAAGATGCATTGACTATCTCTGCCTTTCTGCACTGGATTGTGAGGTGTTCATGCCCTAGTACATGTTCAGTTTTTGTATATGTGTCACGTACTGCTGAGAAAAAAGTATATTCCTTTCTATCCCCCTTCTACTTTCTCCAGATCTCTATCATATCTACTTGGTCCAGAATTTTAATCACCCCCGTCACTTCTTTCTTGTTTATTTTGGGCTTAGATTTGTCACGTTCAGAGAGGGGGATTTTGAGGTCCCCCACTACTATGGTTTCGTTTTCTGTTTCTTCCAGTAACTCCCTTAAATTCTCTTAAAAATTTTGGATTCTCTGCTTGGTGCATATATGTTTAGTAATGATATTGCTTCATTTTCTATGGTGCCTTTTAGCAGGATATTGTTTCTTTCCTTATCTCTTTGGATTAGATCTATTTTTGCTTTTGCTTTATCTGAGATTAGGATTGTTGCCTCTGCTTTTCTTACGTCAGCTAAAGCACAATATATTCTACTCCAACTTTTTACCTTTACTCAGTGTGTTTACCCGCATTTCAAATACGTTTCTTGCAAACAAAATATTGTTGGATTATGGCTTTTACTACATTCTGCTATTCATCTCTGTTTTATGGGAGAGTTCATGCCATTCATATTCACAGTTATAATTACTATCTGTGTCTTTCCCTCCATCCTCTTTCCCACTGTTTGTAATTTTAGTTCTCCCATCTCCCTTCCCCTTCTTAATAGAGTTTTCACTTTTGAACACCACCTCTCACTGTCTTCCCTTCCTTTTTACCCCCTTTCCCTTTTACTCCCCTTTCCCCTTAATACTTCTTCTCTCCCTTTTAGCCTCCCTTCTCCTTTCTTTCCACCTCCCTGAAGTCCTACTGCCTCTAGTGCTAGTTAGATTTATGTACTTAATTAAGTTTGTTGTTCTATCCTTGGACCAAATCAGATGGGAGTATCTCTCAAACAATGCCCATCTCCCTCCCCTCTTGTCCTCTACTGTAATAAAATTTTGTACTTCCTCCTGTGATGCAATTTACCCTTTTCTGCTTCCTCCTTTTCACATCTGCTGACACAATCCATTAAATGCTTAATTCAAATTTTTATCATCACACCATTTCCTTTATACCCGCTCCCTCTATCTCTGTATATCCCTTTTATATTTCACAATAGATTTACAATTCTCAAGAGTAACAAGTATTATCTTTCCTTAAAGGGAGGTAAACAGTTTGCCCAAACTGGGTAACAAGTTTTCTTTTGCTCTGTTTACCTTCTTATGGCTCTCTTGAGACTTGCATTTGAAGACTGAATTTTCTATTGAGTTCTGGCCTTTTTGTCAGGAAAGTATGAAAATCTTTTACTTCATTAAATGTCTGTCTCCTTGCCTGAAATATTATGCTGAACTTTGCTGGGTAATTGATCCTTGTTTGTAGTCCCAGTTCCTTTGCCTTAAGGAATATCATATTCCAATTCCTTAGATCTTTTAATGCAGAAGATGCAAGGTCCTGTGTGATCCTGAGTATAGCTCCTTGATATTTGAATGCGATCTTTCTGGCTGTCTGTACTTTTTTCTCTTTCTCTTGGTAGTTCTGGAATTTGGCAACAATATTTCTTGGTGTTTTTATTTTGAGATCCCTTTCAGGAGGTGAACAGTGGATTCTTTCAATTACTATTTTGCCCTCTGGATCCAGCACTTTTGGTCAGCTTTACTTGATGATTTCTTGGAAGATATTGTTTAGACTCTTTTTTCCTTTTTGGCTTTCTGGTAGGTCAAAAATTCTTAAATTTTCTCTCCGGAATCTATTTTCTAGGTCAGTTGTTTTTCCAATTAGAAATTTTGCATTTTCGTCTATCTTTTCATTCTTTAAATTTTGTTTCACCGAGTTTTGATGTCTCATGGAGTTTTTAGCTTCTACTTGCCCAATTCAAATTTACATCAAATTGTTTTCTTCTGTTAATTTTTGCTTCTCATTTTCCATCTGTTTAGTTATTCCTGTTAAGGAATTATTTTATCTAATTAGTTTTTGTAATTCCTTTTTCATTTTTCATATTTTCTCACACTTTTTGCTTCCCTTTCTATTTGTCTTATTTTCCCAGTTAGATTTTGTGCTTCCTTTTCAATTTGCTCAATTTTCCTTTTTAACGAGCTGTTCTCTTCAGTCAATTCTTTTTTCATATTTTTGAAACATTGGCCATTTTTTCTTCTGTTTCCTTCTTCAGCTCTTCCAAGAGTGCTCTTTGTATGTGTGATCAATTCATAGTCCCTTCTGAAGTTTCAGATGGGAGTACATTCTCAATTCTGCCCTCTCTGGTATTCATGTTTTGATCTTTGTTCCAATAGAAAGATCCCATGGTCTTTTCCTTACTCATTTGCTCCTTCCTCATGATGGTGAGTCTTTGTGTGTTTTGCCCTCTTGTTCTTTTAGCTTGAAGCTAAAGAACCTGGTGTTGAGCTGGCTGGTGTGAGAACCAGAGACAGGATGCATTCTTTTTTTGTTTGTCTTTCAAGGGAGTAGCCCTGGAGCTAGCTTGTTAAGTGTAGGGGAGGGGTGGTCTGGTCACGGGAGATCTCTTCAGCTGAGGTAGAACAACGGCAAGCTCAGTGGTTGGTGATCTCAGCTGGGCTAGTGTCTTCCCATTTCTCCTGGGGCATTGAGGCATGCCTGGGGGTCCCGGTGTTAGTTGCAAATATCCAACTCCCTGGAATTCTGAGCCTCCACCACAGTAATAGGAATACTCCTTAGCGATTTTTCTAGCCTGAGGTGCTACACTACTGTTTGCCCCTTCTGCTGATCCCACTGATGCACAATTTCTCTTGGGAAATATATTATACTTCTTTCAAAGTCAACAAGGGAAGGGGGAGAAAGCATTTACTGATCGTTCCTCCATTTTGGCTCCCAGAATTTCAAGTAAGTGACTTGCAGACATTTAGTCTGGAGGCTGAAAGTCTGAAGAGCAGCTGATGATGATACCTGAAGCTCCTTACTCTGATCTCAGTCCCTCTGTTCTTCTGGACTGAGCTGCTATCCTGCTATGCTGATGCTTCCTCAGACCAGACCAGGGCTTTTCTGCTTGGCCCTGCTGTCACCAGGATGGGCTGTTCTGTATGCTGTGTGCTCCTCCACCTCCGTGGAACAGATTCTTCCCATCAATCCTCCAATCTGACCTGGGCTGTGTATCTGCCACAGTCTATCTCCTATTGGATTCTGCACCTCCAAAATTTCTTCAGATTCTCTTTTGAGAGGTATCTTAAGGATCTTGTCCTCTTAGTCTGTCTAAGACCTTAGGTGAGTAGTTGCTTTCATTCCACTATCTTGGCTCCACCTCCTCAAGTAGAAGTTTAATTTCAAAGCGTGAAAAAGTGATTTCCCAACTAAATTCCTTCTGGAAATGAGGGTTTGTGACTTGAAGCAGGGATAATGTTTTTACTGATAAAAACCACCAAAACACGGGACCCAACATGCTCCCACAATTGGCAAGTCCTAGAACAATATAAACATTCTGGGGGACTGTGGGAACTGTTCACAAGTTATTAGAATCATTAAGCCTGTGGTTGTCTCAAATCTTAAGGGTCATTGAACCTTCTTTAATGGGATACGTTACCACAGTTAGTATGGTAGGAACAGGAGTGCAGCATCTGGTTAAGTTCATTTAGCATTTTTAAGCAAAGGAATTATTCAGAGTGTCAGAAGGTGTGAATGATTGCTCTCTACTGATGCACGTTTGCTGCAGGTCTAGCTCTTGTGACAGAATCTCCTAAGAAATACGGGAGCTTCAACATATGAAATGGTTATTGATTAATAAGAAAACATCAATTCCTCAGTGAAATCTGGTATCAGTCAAAGTAACACATATTCCCAGAGGGTGAAATCATCCAAAAAGGGAGTGAAAGGATTGTTTTCATGTCAAACACGTGGCATAGCTTACTTATTGGGCCTTAACTATTGAAAAGAGGGTGTGTCCTTATATCTTGACACTAGACTGGTCAATGAAAAGCAGACTCAGATAATTGACAAAGTTTTACCTAGTAAAGGAGTTGTTATCAAATGTTTGATATGCATCAGGTGCTTGTACTCAGTCGTGAGGAGAGAAAGGAAGATACAATATTTTCCACCCCTAAGGATCTCATATTGTAATAATGTAATAAAAATTTTTCAGGATTGTACAAGGTACAGGAATTTACATCCAGTTGTCAAATCCTTGGATATACCAGCATCATACTCACATTAAGGTTAGATGCTAGAATAGGAATTTTTAGACTTACTTGTGCATAAGGCCATCAAAATGTTTTCCCTCATAGTCCGAAATTCCAATTCTTATAAAGGTCTTGAAGATAAGGAGACAAGGTACTGTGTTTTGGTAATTAATTTCTTTGTCTCTGGCAATCTTGCTCTGTAGCAGGAAAATCTTGCTTACTTTGAATTTTCTCGTTAAATAATTGAAAAATAACATTGATGTTTGGAATAAGTTATTTTTCAATAAAAAGTTGTCCTATGACTCTTAATTAACTTGTAAATGTTATTAATCATCTTTAGAAGCTTTGAAATTAAAATTGGGTAATTTTTTGTAAAGATTTTCTTCTGGAATAAATTAAATAGCTACCAGTTCATCCCTTTAAAAAAAATCCTATATTTGTCATTATTTCAATTCAATGGCTGCAAATAATTAACTAGAAACATTATTCACATTTAGATATACTTTGGAATTTGGCCAGAAAAGACTTAAAACCTTCCTATAATTATTACTATTTTTTCCTTTCTTTTTAGCATCTTAGCTGTGTCTAGTAGGTCTATATTGAAGGTGACAATATAAATGGACAGTTATTCAGGCTTTAGATAACAAAACCTGACGCATTTTCTTTCTTAAAATTTCCTACTTTTCATATATATGTATAAGTATGTGTGTGTGTGTGTGTGTGTGTGTGTGTGTGTGTGTGTGTGTGAATGTACAGACACATCGGGGTGGCTAGGTCATGTAGTTGATAGAGCACGAGTGCAGGAGTCAGGAGGACCTGAGGCCAAATCTCACCTCAGACTCTTGACACTCACTAGTTGTGTGACCTTGGGCAAGTCACTTAACCGCAATTACCTCATCCAGGCATCCTGATAAATATCTGGTCACTGGATTCAAGTGACTCGGGAGGAGAAGTGAGGCTGGTGACCTGCACGGCCCTCCCTCCCTCCCTCAAAATAAAGTCAAGTGCAAGTCATGTCACTATTTCTTTGATGGCATGGTCTTCCTCGGCTACGAAGGACCAACATACCAGACACATACATACCCAAATGATAACTTTGACCTCTCGTGTCATCCCAAATTGTCTTTATTTACGTAATGTTTTTTTTTATTTTTATGTACTTCAGAAATTTTGTTTTGAATAATGGCAAATTGAGTCCTAAAGCCAGTAAGTGATTTTACAAATTACATTTTTTTCTTGGTGTTTCTCAACCAATTAAGGGGACAAAAATCTGAGTTGAAAGTGGCAACGTAAGGGACTAAGGTTTCAGAATCTCCAATAATGGAAACGTAAAAAAAGTTGCCACAGAGGAGAAATTGTTTTGACTCAGATTATTTAAAATTTCTATGACATATCCTGGATCATGAGGAGATGAGGGTGAGAGGAACTATGAGTTTTTGTAGTACAAAATGTGATATTCACAGCGTCTATGATAGTCATGAATATGCTAGGGAAATTCTTAATTGCAGAATACAACAGTCTCTGCAAACAGAAGACACAACCAAAACATTTATGCAGACACCAGAAAGCCAAATCCATCACAATAGCAAAACTCTATATGCAATAAAAATGCAGAGAATAACACTATCCCCAAACCTTTTCCCTGTTGGGCTTCCCACAAATTGGTTCCCTCAAACAAATCACAAGCAGGCTCCCTTAAACAAAATCACAAACAAGCTCTTTCACTCATGCTAGCCAGCTGATTGCTTGCCTGCATCCTTTGCAGATTTGGCTGCTCTAAAGACTAATTTACTCTCAGCTCTGGTTCAACCTCTTCCTGCTCCACCCTTCATGTTGAACCCCTTCTGCAAACTCCTCCCTTCACAGACTTCATGCGACTCAGACTTCCATGTGACCCAAGCAGGTCACATGGACCTATTAATGAATGGAAAAGATCTTCTCATTGAAATTACCATTGCAGTTTTTAAAAGGAGTAGAAAAAGTGATAACTCCCTAAGAAACATGAAAGGAGGAGGAACAACGAGGTCAAAAACTAAAATTTTTCCCTATATAAAGGTCACACTGGCCCAGGGACATGCCTATATAAGATAGTTTCATAGGGCTTTTAACACAGAATTTGGTAGGCAGATATAGGACTTGCCTTTTAGTTAACACTATACAGAATCAAATATAGCTTAGTTATTTGACTCTCAGCAAGTTTCTTCTTCTTTAACTTTTCAGCTTTCCACTCAAGTATATAAAATATTAGGATAACAATGTACTGCACACATCCACAGTCCCCAAAATGTGAGTCCTTTACACTGAGGAAATCACAAGCCTGGGCTAAAATAAAAAGAATATAGTTTATGGCAATGATGATGACAACAATGATGACAAAGACGAGGACAATGATGATGACTGAAAGCAAATACGGAAAAAACTCAAAAAGATAATCTGTGATAATAGCAAAGTCAATGCCTAGTTTCTACCATACTGCAATCCAGTTTTCCCAACAATTTTTGTCGAACGGTGAGTCTTTATACCCAAAGCTTACATCCTTGGGTTTATCAAACAGTAGATTGCTATATTCATTGATTACTGTGCCAGGCCTAGAGGCCTGTGGGCTACCCGAGTCTTCTTACCTCACCTCCCGAGGTCTTCGGCTGGCCAAACCGGATGCTCGTATGAGAGAAAGGACGTTCCAGAGTCGAACAAGGGTTGAGCTTTATTCGGGGTTCTGGTTACAAGTGCAGGGGAATTCTTCCTTAGGAGGGAGCGAAGAATCTCCCAAGAAGGCAAAGATCTTACAATAAGAGATTGGAAGTAGAAGTGTAAGTGGGGAGAGAGGGGGAGGGAAGAGAGGAGAGAGGAAAAGCGGAGCCTTGTGTCCTCACACGTGGCCCCTCCACCCAAGAGAGCTTTCAGGCTTTCCTGACTCCAATTAAAACTCTCCAGTCACGTAGTTTACACGTCAATACCGAGCCTCTTAGGTAACAATGGGTGTGCCCAGATCCGGGACAATCTCGAGGGCGGGCAGAGCTCTCTCCCATCACGTCTCTCACCGGAAGAGGCGGAAATACACGAGATAGCTCGGTTCACCTCGATTCCCAGTCGTTTCCTGGGGGGGCCTAGTGAGAACTCTAAGATTTAGAAGTTCCCACCTTTACCCGCCCGAGACCGCCCACACAGAATTGAGCTTCCAACCCCAGCGTTACTGTATCTTGAGTACCTAGCAGATTCCACTTGACTACCCTTCTGTTTCTTAGCCAGAATGAAGTGGTTTAGATAATTACTCCTTTCTAATGCAATTTGAAATCTGGTAGTGCTATGACACCTTCTCTAGCATTTCTTTTTCATTAGTTCCCTTGGTATTCTGGACATTTTGCTCCTCCAGATGAATTTTGAAATTATTTTTTCCAGCTCTAGAAAATAATTATCTAATAGTTTGATTGGTATTGCACTAAACAAGTAAATTAATTTAGGTAGTACTGTCATTTTTATTTTATTTTTATTTATTTATTTATTTATTTTTATTTTTATTGTCTCAACCTACCCATTTACTAAGATCCAACTTTATTTGTGTGAAAAGTGTCTTGCTCTTGTGTTCATGTAGTTTCTGGGTTTGTTTTGACAAGTAAACTGCCAAATATTTTATAGTGTCTACCATAGCTATACATGGGATTTCTCTTTCTACTCTGGCTGTTGGGGTTTCTTGCTAATATATAAAAATGCAGAAGATTTGTGCAGGTTTATTTTGTAACCTGCAACTTTGCCAAAGTTGTTTATTATTTGAAGTGGTTTTTTACTTGCATTTCTGGGATTCTCTATGTAGATTATTATATCATATGCAAAGTGAGGTAACTTAGTTTTTTCTTTGCCTATTCTAATTTCTTCAATTTCTTTTTCTTATCTATTTGCTACATCTAACTTTTCAAGTACCATATTGAATAACAGTGGTGACAATGGACATCCTTGTTTCATCCCTGATCTTATTTTAAATGAATTTAACTTATCTCTATTGCATATAATGCTTGTTGAAGCATTTAGAAAGATAATGCTTATTATTTTATAGAAAGTTCCTTTTATTCCTATTCTCTCCAGATTTTTGATAGGAATGGGTGTTTTATTTTGTATAAAGGTTTTTCTGCGTCTAATTTGATAATCATGTGGTTCCTATAAGTTTTGTTGTTGATATGATCATTAATGCTAATAGTTTTCCTAATACTGAACTAACCCTGCTTTCCTGGTATAAATCTGACCTGAACAAAATGTATTAGTCTCATGATACGTTGCTGTATTCTTTCTGCTAAAATCTTATTTAAAATTTTTGCATCTATATTCATTAGAAAATTTGAGGTGGGGGTGGAGCCAAGATGGGGTGGGGCGGAGCCAAAATGGTGGGGTTGAAAGACACACATGCGCAGGGTCTCCCCCCACAGCCCATAAAATACTTGTAGAGAGGGACTCTCAACAAATTTTGGAGCAACAGAAGTGGAAAACAACAGAGTGGAGGAGATTTCCAGCCCAGGGTGACTTGAAAAGCCCATGGGAAATGTGTGTTGGACTGGACTTGGAGCAGAGTATGGAGTCCAGCCGAGCCTTGACTGCACAGCACGTGGCTGGCAAACAGCCCTAAGGGGCTGAATCTCCAGTAGCGGAATCCGCAGTCCCAGCAGCAGCGGGTTTGAAGATCCCTCAACCTACAGGTGCCAAAGGTCAGTGACATGGCTTTTCCAGCTGGCCAGGAAGGGAGAAGGGTCTTCCCATAGGCTCCAGCAGCAGGCAGCCTCAGAGGCTACATCTCAGGCGCAGCAGCCCCATATATTTTTGGAGTGTAAAAACCCTGGGGGAATTTTAGAGCTGATACTTGTATCCACCCTGTGTGGAGGCCCTGCGCAAGCTGGTCTTTCCCTCACACTGAATGTCAGCACTGCCCATCCAGTTAATGTGAAAATAAGCCCCCAGAGCTGACTTGGGAACCGGAGGCCAAGTAGCTGTGAAGAGGTAACTGCTAAGATTCTAGGCACAAAAATCCCTCTCTGCTTCGAGAGCAGTACACGCTTGATCGTGCCACATTGGAGGATCTGAGATCTCACAGATTCCCAGAGTATATCCTACGCTTGACAAAGGACCTAAAAGTCAAGTAACTGGTTGGGGAAAATGCCTAGAAAAGGGGAAAAAATAAGACTATAGGAGGTTACTTTCTTAGTGAACAGATATCTTCTCCCATACTTTCAGATGAGGAAGAACAATGCTTACCATCAGGGAAACACATAAAAGTCAAGGCTTCTATGTCCTAAACATCCAAAATAAATGCTTAATGGGCTCAGGCAATGGAAGAGCTCAAAAAGGATTGTGAAAATCGAGTAAGAGAGGTGGAGGAAAAATTGGGAAGAGAAATCAGAGAGATGCAAGAAAAGCATGAAAAGCAGGTCAACACCTTGCTAAAGGAGAGCCAAAAAATGGTAAAGAAAATAACACCTTGAAATATAGGCTAACTGAATTGGCAAAAGAGGTTCAAAAAGCCAATGAGGAGAAGAATGCTTTAAAAAGCAAAATTGGCAAAATGGAAAAGGAGGTTGAAAAGTTCACTGAAGAAAATAGTTCTTTCAAAACTAGATGGAGGCTAATGACTTCATGAGAAACCAAGAAATCACAAAACAAAACCAAAATAATGAAAAAATGGAAGATAATAAGAAATATCTCATTGGAAAAATAACTGACCTGGAAAATAGATCCAGGAGAGACAATTTAAAAATTATGGGACTACCTGAAAACCGTGATCAACAAAAGAACGTAGACATCATCTTTCATGAAATTATCAAGGAAAACTGCCCTGAGATTCTAGAACCCGGGGACAAAATAAATATTGAAAGAATCCACCGACACCCTCCTGAAAGAGATACTCAAAGAGAAACTCCTAGGAACATTATGGCCAAATTCAAGAGTTCCCAGGTCAAGGAGAAAATATTGCAAGCAGCTAGAAAGAAACAATGCAAATATTGTGGAAATACAATCAGGATAACACAAGGTCTAGCAGCTTCTCCACCAAGCGATCCAAGGGCATGGAATATGATATTCCAGAAGTCAAAGGAACTAGGACTAAAACCAAGAATAACCTACCCAGCAAAACTGAGTGTAATACCTCAGAGGAAAAATGGTCTTTCAATGAAACAGAGAACTTTCAAGCATTCTTGATGAAAAGACCAGAGCTGGAAAGAAAATTTGACTTTCAAACACAAGAATGAAGAGAAGCATGAAAAGGTGAACAGCAAAGAGAAGTCATAAGGGACTTACTAAAGTTGAACTGTTTGCATTCCTACGTGGAAAGACAATATTTGTAACTCTTTAAGCTTTTTTCAGTGTCTGGGTGGTTGGTGGGATTACCCACACACACACAGATACAGAGAGCACAGGGTGAATTGAATAGCATAGGATCATATCTTAAGATAATGAAATTAAGCAGTGAGGTAGAAATATATTGGGAGTAGAAAGGGAGAAATGGAATGGGGCAAAGTATCTCTCATAAAAGAGGCAAATAGAAGACTTTTCAGTGGAGGGAAAAAGCGGAGAGGTGAGAGAAAAAAAACATGAAACTTACTCTCATCACATTTAACTAAAGGAAGGAATACAATGCACATTCATTTTGGTATGAAAACGTATCTTACAATATAGGATAGTGGGGGAGAAAAGGATAAGCAGGGTGGAGGGGATAATGGAAGGGAGGGCAGTGGGAGGAGGGAGCAATCTTGAGGAGGGATAGGATCAAAAGAGAGAATAGAAGAAACGGGGGGCAGGATAGGATAGAGGGAAATATAGTTAGTCTTACACAACACGACTATTATGGAAGCCATTTGCAAAACTACACAGATATGGCCTATATTGAATTGCTTGCCTTCCCAAAGGGGATGGGTGGGGAGGGGGGGATGAACAGAAACTGGAACTCAAAGTTTTAGGAACAACTGTTGAGTACTGTTCTTGCAAGTAGGAAATAAGAAATTCAGGTAATGGGGCATAAAAATTTATCTTGCCTTTCAGAAGAAAAGAAAAGATGGGCATAAGGGAAGGGAGGGATGTTAGAAGGGAGGACAGATTGGTGATAGGGGTAATTAGAATGCTCCACACTTTGGGGTGGGAGAGGGGAGAAACGGGGAGAAAATTAGGAACCCAAAATTTTGTGGAAATGAATGTTGAAAACTTCAATAAATAAATTTAAATACAAAAAAAAAATTTTATCTATAATGTTCTTTCTCAGTTTTGGCTCTTCCTGGTTTAAGTATCAAAACCATATTTTATTGTAGAAAGTATTTGGGAGGAGTCCTTCCCCAGTTTTCCCAAATATTCTACGTAATACTGGAATTAACTCTTTAAATGCTTTACAGAATTCACTTGTAAATCCATCTGGCCCTGGAGATTTATTCCTATGCAGTTCATTGATGACGTGTTCAATTTCTTTTACTGAGATGGGATTGTGCAAGTATTCAACTTCCTCTTCTATTAATCTGAGCAATTTGCATTTTTAAAATACTCATCCATCTCATTTAGATTGGGCATAAAGTTGGGCAAAGTAACTTCCAATTATTGTTTTAGTTTTCTCCTCATTGGAGGTGAGTTCAGCCCTTTCATTTTTGATATTGGTAATTTGGTTTTCTTCTTTGTTTTGGTTGGCCCCTGTGCCTTCATATAGTGGCAGCCTTTGCCATTCTAGTCAAGGAAGCATTTAAACTAACTTTTGGCCAACCCTTGATCATCACGGCCAACCACAATTTAGAGCAACTCCTTCATTCCCCTCCAGCGAGGTGGATCTCCAATGCACGTTTGACCCACTATCAATCTCTCCTTTTAGACCCAGCCTGAATAACCTTTACAGCCCCAGCAACACTGAATTTGGCCACGCTTCTGCCTAACACCCCCCCCCCCCCTGCCCCCATGCTGAGGAGCAGGGAGCCCCTTTGCATGACTGTTTGGATGTTCTGGATACCATCCATAATTCCCGCCCCAGCTTGCTGGACTTTCCTTTGACCAGCTCAGACCTTGAACTTTTCACAGACGGTAGCAGCCTAGTCATCAACGGGGTGCGCCATGCAGGGGCTGCAGTGGTCCCTTCCTCATCCACCCTGTGGGTCACTACCCTCCCTCCTGGTACCTCAGCTCAGAGGGCGGAGCTCATTGCTCTAACTGAGGCTCTTCGCCTCTTTGAAGGGAAGACGGTCAACATTTACACTGATAGCAGATAAGCTTTTGCTACTGTTCATGTGTACGATTATGTGTATCAACAAAGGGGTTTGTTGACTTCAGCAGAGAAAGAGGTGAGGAACCAGAAACAAATACGAGATCTGTTGGCTGCAGTCTGGCTACCAAAAGAAGGTGCTGTCACCCACGTACCAGCCCACACATGGGGGACGACGCTTTCTCTCTAGGAAATGCGGCTGCGGATCAGGCCGCCAGGGAGACAGCCTGCAGAGAAACCCTCCCAGCACTCGTTGTGGATGAACTTAAGCAGGATGAAATTCTTCTCCCGCCAAGACGGACCTATCAGCCAGAGGACCCCAAGGAAATAGAAGAGAAACGCAGATGGAGGCAAACGTCTAAAGGTAAACTGATACTTCCGAGAGCATTGCTCTTGACGTTCCTCTCCAACATACATGCCCTCACACACCTCGGAGGCACTCGTCTCTATGAACTAATGGGAAGGTATTTTTATAGTCCTGGAATGAAACAAGCTGTGGAGGCTGCAGCCAGGTGGTGAGTAACCTGTGCAAAAGTTGACCCATATGTATCTCAGAAAATCCCATCTACCAGACCCTGAGGACTGTTTCCCGGTGAGCATTGGGAGGTAGATTTCACTGATGTGGAGCAAAAGGTTAATGGTTACCAATACCTGCTAGTTTTTCTTGACACCTTTTCAGGCTGGGTAGAAGCCTTCCTGGCTAAAACAGAAACCACTGCAACAGTGGCCAAGAAATTTTTCCTAGAAATTATCCCGAGATTTGGCGTACCGGTCTCCATTGGATCTGATAATGGCCCAGCTTTTGTGTCTCAGGTTGTACAAGCTCTTTCAATAGCTATCGGGGTTAGGTGGAAACTACACGGTGCCTATAGGCCCCAGAGTTCAGGCCAGGTAGAAAGGATGAATAGGACCCTGAAGGAGCATATTGCTAAGCTTAAGGTTGAAACTGGCGAGACCTGGATGAGTCTTCTTCCTTTTGCCCTGCTTCAGGCTAGGTGTACCCCCAATCTCACGGTTCTCTCTCTGTCCCCCTTCAAAATCATGTTCGGAGTAGCTCTCCGGGTTGTTCCTCGAGTTGTTGATTCTGAGTGTTGGCTTCCCGACTTTTCTAATGTTGCCCTCCTTAAGTCCTTACAGGCTCTGAGCGAGGTCCAGAGTGCTCTCACATCTTTATATCAAGCAACAACTACCCGAGGCCTAGGAGACCCGGCTGCATTGACAATATCCCCAGGAGATTGGGTCCTCAAGAGAAAACTACCCTGGGATTCTCTCTTGAAACTTGGTGGACCGGGCCTTTTCAAGTGATCCTGTCAAATCCATCAGTGGTTAAGGTCGAAGGACGAAAGGAGTGGATACATTGTTCACACATCAAGCCAGTGGCACCACCATCTGCCCAGTGGACAGCACATCTGTCTGGAGACCTCAAGCTCCATCTTAAAAGTGCATGATCGTTCTGTTGCTCTCCCTCCCTTTGTTTCTCCTTTTTCCTGCAGGCTGCTCCAGGAACTATCAACCCATCCCTTACTTGTGGACTCCAAGCAAGACTAGCAATGGGATAGTTATTGCTCAGAATTCCCCTTTTGTGGCTGTCAGTTTTCACTTCGATCTGTGTGCCCTCATTGGCCTCTTCACCAGTCAGTCAGAATATGGGTGTGGGACTCATTCGTTAGAGAAAGGACTGCAGGTGACACCTTACTATGCCTGCCCTGCTAAAACCCGGGCCTCTAATTGTGGGGGAGCTGGGGATTTTCATTGCACTGTTTGGGGATGAGAAACTGTAGCTTCCTGGGTCAATAAGGATCCCTATATTGTGTTCACCAGGCTTGGGTCCCAGTTATGGGGTCGTCCCCCTTGTGAAACTCTTAACCGATGCAACCCAGTTGTCATTTGGGTCCTCCAACCTTCTTCGGAGGACTGGCAGACGGGTTTAACCTGGGGATTTCAATTATATGTAGGGGGCAAGACCCTGGGTTTCTCTTTACAATCCAGCGGACCCGTGCACCCCAGAGGGAGGTCCCTATAGGACCTAATACAGTGCTTAATCCTCAGCCTCAGGATGTTCCTACCCCCACTCCATCACTGATCCCTCCCCTGCAGCTCCCTAGCTCTGTCCCATCGGAACCCCATTCTGGTACTCTTCACATCCTGGATACTATCTTCTCCTTCCTTAATGAGACTAACCCTAACATCACCACCAAATGCGGGCTGTGTCTGAACCCTGCTCCTCTTTATTATGTAGGGTGGGTACTCAACGCCACCTGGGGACACCAACCAGACAATATCCAGAACCCATAGCGTAGCCAGAGCTTGCCCCCTAGGTGTGACGCCAGGTCTAGAAGTATCACCCTCAGGGACGTCCAAGGACAGGCAGTCTGTATGAAGTCTTCTGGTTTTTCACTTGTTAGATCCCCTTATGCTGACACCTGTCTCTTGGTCTTCAATATTCACTCCTCCCAGAAAGTTTCGCCCCAACTGTTTATTGGCCCAGCCAGCACTTGGTTTGCTTGCGCCTTTGGTCTGACTACCTGTGTACAGGAGCATTCCTTTACTGTGGAACCCCCGGAAATCTGTCTTTTAGCTCATGTCTTGCCCCAGGTTTATTTGTATTGTGAGACTGAAGCCCAGGAACACTTCGGCCTACCAGGACGTGTTCCCAGGGCTGCTCCTATCCTGATTCCCATTCTAGCAGGATTGGGTATAGCTGGTTCGGCAGCCGTGAGCACAGCCGCCCTAGTCACGAGCAACAGCCATTTCAACACTCTTAGTGCCCTCATAGACCAAGACATTAGAGATTTAGAGTCCCAAGTCTCCTACCTGGAGTCTGCTTTAGATTCCCTGGCCGAAGTAGTCTTGCAAAACTGGAGGGGTCTAGACCTTCTGTTCCTAAAACAGTGTGGCCTCTGCATGGCTTTGGGGGAGACCTGTTGTTTTTATGTTAACCACTCTGGGGTGGACCGAGAGTCCCTCGCTATGGTCCGCAAGCGTCTGGAAGAACGGGAGTCAATTCGACAACACTCCATGACATGGTTCCAGTCCCTGTTTAACTGGTCACCCTGGTTAACTACTCTGGTGACCACCATAGGGGGCCCCTGGCCCTTATGTGCCTTGGTCTATTAATAGCCCCTCGCATTGTAAACTGTTCCTCTAAGTACATCAGCGATCACCTCCAATCTATTAAACTACTTGCTTTGTGCATGGCTTATACCCCTTTGGCCTCTTATGAGTCCCCCATTTAAATTAGTTACATGAAAAGGGGAGAGTGAAGTGGACGTTTTTCCCCTCCCCCAGAGCACCTGGGTTGAGAAATGTCTGATGAGTTTCTAGGCAGGGTTGGGGCCCTCTTGCCTAGCAGCCACTTTCTGTTAGGCCCCCTTGCCTAGCAGCAACTTGGGCCCCTATCAAAACTGTTCTGTGAGATATGTTTGCTGTTAAAACTGCAAAGCTGTACTGGGAAGTGCCAAGATGCTTAAAAGGCACACACACACCTTAGTTCGGGGCTGCCTCCTCTGGGTTTTTCCATGAGACAGCCACCAGCCCGGCTAATAAAGACGCTCTCAAAATTCCCAATCGATTCTTGCCTGTGCTTTTTCTCGGTCCATCCATTTCACCATTCACATCATCTTAGGTCCCCAATTCAACTTCTTTCTTTTGCCTCATACTAACCTTTCTAACCCTAGGAATATTTTTTCACTTTCGCCTATTTTCATCATTGTTTTTCATTGCACATGCAATGGTATGTAGTCTTCGTGCTCTAGTTGTCACAGGCAAGATATGTAGAAAACTAATTAAATGAAATTTCAAATTTTAAAAGGCTGCATTGCTGTTCACCATTCCTTGAACTTCATCACTGTCTCTGTAAAGAAAATTTCATGGCTAGTGGACCAAGGTCCAGTTATACAAATGTCTTAGTTGTTCTTGTTAAAAAAAAAAAAAAGACTGGTTAAAATGAAAATATTATAAATAAAGTTTAATTGTTAAAAAAAAAAGACTACTTTTCATTTTATTTTAGACTCAAACATGACAACACAAATTCAGAAAAGAGAAAAAAACAAAAATATGTTGTAAATTAAATACTGGAAATTAAATACAAAGTTAGAAAGGCAATAAAACAGTATATGTCATGTGCAGGGCAGAACATAAGAGAGGATTCAAAATATTTAACAGCAAATTTTCTTTTCAAGATAGCCTGTATGATAAATACTACATGTTACGTTAAATATTACTTTTGTAGTTCAATCTACAATCTTTTTTTAGTTATTGTAGCATGCTATGGAAATTCTTGTTTTCTTTCATTAATTAAAAAGGGGGGTTGGTTTCATTTTAATTTACTTAATGGGGTTGGTAAATATAATTTCATAATGTTTACATGTTTGATATTCACCTTTAAAATAGAATGTGTACCAATGCAACAAAGATTAAGATGGAAGCCAAAAATCGAGGAAAAAAGTTTACAACCAGTGTCTCTGATAAAGGTCTGTAGCACTAATGCAATATTCACAACAGGTACAGCTGCCGTGAATATCCCAGTGCAATTCTGAATCACGAAATACCACAGACTCTCCACATGGAAGACAGAAGCAAAATATTTATTCAGAAACCAGAAAGTAAAATCCATCATAGTAGCAAAAATCTGCACACATTAACACTACAGAGAATAACACCAGCCCCAAGTCTTCCCTGTGTTGTCTTTCCCACAAACCACCTATCTCAAACAAATAACAGTCAAGTTTCCCTTAAACAAAATGCCCTATTCACACTCACAACCAAATGCAGGCGTGCCTGCATCTTTCAGTTCTGACTGTGCTCTCACTAATTTCCTCTCAGCTCTGCTCTAGTTTTGCCACTTCGTGTTCCACCCATTCAGTAAACTCCTCCCACCACAGGCTCCCTGTGACTCACTCATGTAACTCAGGCTTCCATATGACACAGGCAGGTGACATGGGCCTAAGGCCTCTCCATTTAAATTACCATTACATGCAGCTCCAAGATCTTTTGTATTGATTACATAGGTCAGGGGGGCAACTGGTATCAACAGAACTGTAGCAGGGATAACAGAAAATAAATATATAAAACTATCTTAGGCAACTGGTATCAACAGAACTTTACAACAATATAAATGGGATCACACGAAATAAGCACATAAAGCATTGTCTTAGGGTGGGACTTGACCACAAGCACCCCATCACTTTCCACTTAAACGAATGGTGATCAAGACTTTGTGGTAAGGGGCGAAGGTTGCTTCTTTTATAGTTGCTTGATACAAGGATTCGACATAGAGTTCTCCCTGACCCAAGAGGTTCCATTCTTTATCTGATATCAGAAGGGGTCAGTTCTTTAGCTGACACTGAGAGCTTCATCAACGCCACATCCAGGGGTGACACATCAAAATCATGAACAGGGGTGGCATCTAGCTTAAGCAATCAGACACCTGCAGTTGGATGGTACTGAGTCTGCAGAAAACAAATCTGAAAAACAAGGTGAACAAAGAGATAAAAAGAAACAAAGAGACAATAACCAGAAGCAGGGAAGATATAGGGTCAATCATGTTTCTGGAATCCATGAACCCACTATCATAACCTCATTCACTGTTGTTTATTGTTTTCTAACTTGCAGTTTAGGGATTATTATTCTGGTTAGAGGTATACTTTTCTTAATCTGAGCTGTGGCTGTGGCAACTTCCCATTACCCCTGAAGGTGTCTGGAAATTGGATGCAATGTTTCAGGAGGATCTGCAAGAGCAGTTCTCATTTTCCAGCACAGTCTAAAATCAAGCCTCTTTTCTCAATACATTTTCATTATTTGGATTGTCATCTATTCTTCCAAAATCTATGCCTGCTCTCAATAGAGCAATAAACAATTCTTTTCTTGTCAGTCTGTTCTTTCTTTGAATCTCTTGGCTATGTGCTCTTCTCTCTCAAGGAAATGTATCATTTTCACTGATTAGCACCATCCAAGATACCAACGATTCTCCTATCCTTTGGGTGAACCACCTCAAAATATATATGAGCTCCTGCTGAATAAAAATTCTCAATTACCTCCCCAAACACTGCAGGGGCCTCCTGATACTCCTGCTTCCCTCTTAGTACTGACCAAACTTCAGCATCCTCATTTGTTTCATTCTTCTCCCGCACATTCTCATTGTCTGTGCTTAGGCCCTAATCAAGGCCAATCTGTGCAAGGGCTGCATTCACTTTCCTATTGTTAACTTTTGACCTCCTCTGAGTCAAACTCACAAAAGTTTTTTTTCTCCTACCACCTGAGACTATCCAGCTTGCTTTGCTAAAGGAAAGTTTGAATGCTGCAGCATGGAAAGCCTCTCATGTAAACCAGCCAACTCCCTTTCCATCTGAGCCCTCCCCTCCAGCAGCTTGTCTCTGCTTTTACACATAATTCGATAGCTTGTTAACAAGACCCAGGCTCTCCTACACACAGTGCTATTTCGTAAGTGTTTCTATTGGCATTCCCTGCAAATATCTTGCTAAGTCTCTGGGTTCTCCCTTCTGTAGCCTTGGTTACCAGTTTTCAGAGAGCCCTGTGCCTTTACCCCACACTCTTCCCAGGGAGGAAAAAAATTTCTACCACCTTCAGACTTCTATTTCTCCCTCTGTCTGCTCTGCCTTTCTGTATTCAAATAGAGCTCTGATATTTCATGATCCCATTTGCGTCATCATTTGTAGCACAAATGCAGTATTTACAATACTTATGGTGAACATGAATATCTGGTACAATTCTGAATCAAGAAATACCACAGACTTTCCACATGAAAGACAGAACCAAAACATTTATTCAGACGCCAGAAAGCCAAATCCATCAGAGTAACAAAAATCTATACACATTAGCACTGGAGATAGCAACATCATCCTCAAGCCTTCCCCCTGCAAGGTTTCCCATGCACCAGTTCTCTTAAACAAATCACAAACAGGTTCCTCTTAAACAAAATATCCTTCTCACACTAACAGCCAGTTGCAGGCTTGCCTCTTACCTTCAGTTCTGACTGCTCTCTGAATAATTTCCTCTCAGCTCTGCTCTAAGTTGGCCTCTTCCTGTTCTATGCCATTTAGAAACCTCCTCCCATCACAGACCCCAAGTGATTCACTCATGTGTCTCAGGCTTCCATGTGATTCAGGAAGATCACATGAGCCTATTAATGAATTGGAAATATCTCTCCCTTTAAATTATCATTACAAGGCCTCATTTCTAAAACATATACAAAAATGAGTCAAATTTATAACAATATAAGTCATTCCCTAATTGATAAATGGCCAAAGGATATGACCAAAGAGTTTTCAGAGGAAGAAGGTAAAGCTATCCCAAATCATATGAAAAATGGTTTAAATCACTACTGATTAGGGAAATGCAAATTAAAACATTCCTGAGGTACTACATCACACCTATCAGATTGACTAACGATAAAACAGGAAAATGATAAGTGCTGAAGAATAGGTGGGACGATTGGAACACTAAAGTATTATTGGTAGAGTTGTTAAGTGATCCAACCATTCTGGAGAGCACTTTGTAACTATGTCCTAGGGGCTTTAAAATGTGTTTACGTTTTGACCAAGCAATACCTCTTTTAGGGCTGTATACCAAAGAGGTCATAAAAATGGGGAAAAGAACCACAAGTATAAAATATTTATAGCAGCTATTTTTGTGGTGGACAAGAATTGGAAATTAGTATGATGTCCACCAACTGAGGAATGGCTGAACAAGTTGTGGTATATGAATGCAATGGAATACAATTGTGCTCTAAGAAATTATGAGCAGGTGGACTTCAGAAAAAAAGTCCTGAAAAGACATATCTATCTATATAGATATAGATATATCAACATATCTATATCTATCTCTCTGTATTTCAGCACTTATCTTTATCATTTACAGGATTTGTTGAATATTTTTGGAGATGAAGGAAGAGATAAGAACTATCTAGTTATGAAGTCGTCTGGTGCTTTGTTTTTTTATTGTAAATTTGATGTTGTATTGTTACCTCTTTGTATATTGTAATCCCTAATAGTTTGAAGTACAAAAGGATTCTAATATCTATAAATTCCAAGCAATCTACACCATCTAAAGATATTCCTCCAGCCCCTTCATCACTGATTCTCACCATTCAAGATATTAACAATTTTACCATCCTTTGGATGAACCAACTCCTGCTGAGTAACATCTTTGATTGTTTCCCTAAACACTATGTTACCTCCTTTGTCCTCCTGTTTTCACCTCACTAGTATGCGTGCTACTGTCTGAGAAGCTTCCACCTGTTATGGAATGAAACAATAGTTTTCTTTTCTTGCTCTGACTTCCTTATGTTTTCCTCCCGTGCCCTCTCCTGTCAATTGTCACAGCGGCATCTATGCTGGGTCTGTACAAATGTCATATGCTCACTTCTTTTTCCAGCCTTCATCTTCTTTAGAGCTAAATGAATACACTTATCCCCCTGACACCCCCTACCATGCACTTTTAAAGGAGATCTGAATGCTGAGAAGTCCCAGGCAAACTAGCTAACTTTTTCTATCTGAATTTTTAGCTTCAGCATCTCACTTCTACTTTTATACATAATATGCTAATCTGTTAATAAAATGCAGTCTCTCTTACAAACCCCTGCCAGTTATTTCCCTCGTTTTGTTGGTATTCCTTGCAAACATCTTTCAAAATCTCAGGGTTCCCTTCCTGTAACCTCAGTTCCCACTTTTCACAGGGTCTAGTGCTTTTAGCCCATTCCTTTGCTAGGGAAGAATACCATAAATCCTACCATCCTGGGATATATTCTTCTTCCTCTAAATCCCTTCTGACTCCAAATTGAGATTTTATACCCTGTGATCCTGTTCGTGACACCAAATGTGTCACCCAGGCATTATTCACAGCACTGACGATGTATATGATTTTGTAGGCATAGTTTTGAATCAAAAAGTATAAATTACTCTCTGTACAGAAGACAGAAGAATAGAACATTTATTCAGGGACCAGGAAACCAAATCCCAACACCAGAAAGTCAAATCTGTCATAGCCAAGAAGTCAGTACACATTATAACACTACTGGGGACAAAAACATTCCTAAGCCTCCGCACCCCCACCCCCCGCCCACTGCCTTCTCACATGCAAAGACTCATGAGCCTCGTTGGGTCTGCTGGCCTGTGTCCTCTCTCCTCTTCCCTGACCTCTCTCACTAACTCCTATGGTTCTGCTCCACCCTTCTCATTCCACCCATTCAGCAAGCTCCTCTCACCAGCGATTTAAGCAGATTATATGGATCTATTAATGAATGGGAAAGATTTTTCTATTAAAATTGCTGTTACAATACGATCGATTTCACATCATACGAGATGATCATGACCAAATGTGTACTACTTTTCCTCCTGGTGGTCATTTAGAGACATATGTTAAAACATACTATTTCCTTGATGGTACATAAAGTGGCAGCTTGATCCAAAAGAAAGGGCTCAGTGCAAATATTTACCATGCTACATAAAACCCGTGTGATATGAAATAAATCATTTAACTTTCTGGGTCTCAATTTTCTTATAAAATACAGTATGGTTCTCAAATTCTAAAGGAACTTCCAGTTCTAACTCTAAATTCCTACTACCTCTGTGTTAAATTAAAGACATTGATTAGCCAGTTCAGTATATATTTTAAGTTACATCTGCAGTGATCTGAAACGTGTGTCTCTCTTAAAAGGAAAAAACATTACTGATACATTCATCTCCAAATACTATTCCACTGTCTTTCAATCAACTTTCAATTCTTTGTGGCTGCAGACACACTATCTATAGTGTGTCATTAAAAAAATAAAGAGAATAGGAGATAGTGATAATCTCTGTGTCTGCTACTCTCGTCAAAAGATTAGATAAGGTAATCACAGAACGAATGAGATTCACTGAGAAATAAATATATACATATATACATATATACACATATGTATCTCTATAACTCCATGTCCTATATACCTATATTTGTCATAGAAATTCATATTTTAGAAACCTTTCTCTAATTCCTCCAAAATAACGGCGATTATGGAACACCTTAATAAAAGAATTGATTTTTTTTTCTATAAAACATCTGGTTGGATTATTTAGAAAAGATGCAAACTATGTCAAAGTCATCCTACATTAAAAAAAACAATTATAAATACTTTTGATTTGTGGTGTTTAATAAATTGCTTTTAGGGATTTTTTAGAAGGACTGAAGTTTGAATTCCCATCATAATTACTTCCAGTTGTGAGTGATTGGGAAAGTCATTTAGTTTCTCTGAGACTCAGGTTCCATTGCTGATAAAGTGGATAAAATAATACTCCTGACTCTCAAGACTGGGAAGCTCTCAAAAGATAACATAACCCGGCCCATATTAGTGCAAATGATATGTCTGCTGAAGTGTTAATATATTTGAATCCACACAACTTGAAATTATAATTATGTAAGACCAGTAATTGGTTCCAGATCATTTAAGGACTGCAAGGCAAATTAGAAACATGAGACTTAAGAGAAATTCGTTATTTATATAATTGGGACCTAGCTGAATAAGTAAAAGTTATGAGAATTTATTTTCTTTTTAATATATTTTTATTTATTTCACTTTCTCAGTTATGCATACAAAAATTTAGCATTCATTTTTTAAAATTTTTATTTCCAAAATTCTGCCCAATTGACCCTCTAACCTCCTTGAGAAGACAAGCAATTTAATATTGATTATACATGTGAAGTATTCCAAAACATATTTCCATAGTATGCATGTTGATAAAGAAAACAAGACAAGACAAACAAGAATAATAAAGTTAAAAAGTATAGTTCATTCTGAGAGCAGAGGTCATCAGTTTTTTTCTGGAGGTGGACATCATTTGTCATCATAGGTGCTTTGGAACTGTATTGGATCATTGTCTTGATCAGTTGATCATCCTTACAATATTGCTTTTATTTTATTTTAGTTTTTAAAAGGGAAAAAAAAAGAAGAAACAAAAAGGACAAAAAAGGAGAAAAATAGTATTCTTCGATCTGCATTCAGAATCCATAATTCTTTCTCTGAGTGTGGATAGCATGAGTTTTTTGGGAATTGTCTTAGAACTTTGCTGTGAAGAGCTAAGTCTATCAAAGTTAGTCATAGCATATTGTGCCTGTTAGTGTATACAGCATTCTCGTGGTTCTGCTCACTTCACTCAGGGTCAGTTCTTAAAAGTCTTTCCAGGTGTTTCTGAAGTTCCTCTGCTCACTGCTTCTTACAGAACAATAGTATCCCAGTATGTCACAACTTGTTCAGTCATTCCCCAATTGATGGGCATCTCGTTTATTTCCAATTCTTGGCCACTACAAAAAAAACAAAAACAAAAACAAAAAAACAAAAAAACAACAAACCAGTTAAATTGTCAGTATAAATATTTACAGTTCTATAAATGATATAAACCAGTGTCATTTACTGTTTTGTTGATTGTCTTAAGACAATGAGAAAGAAGAAGCTTAATAATGCAGAATAAACAGAATAAGATTAATACAAACTGAAATTTAAAATTGTCCATGTGTAAATTTGGGGAAGGATACCAATTCTTAAATATCTACTAGCATTCCCCTATTATAGACTTCTAATAAACGCTTGTTGACTGAGTATCTGCTAAACGTAGAGGCTTTCTTTTTTTTAAGTTTCATCTATCTGTTTACATAGAAACACATACATACAGAAATACCTTTTTATTTATTCAATTTTAAAGCAATTTTAATTTTTTTTAACATTTTGCATTCCAAATTGCTTCCTTCCCTCCCTCCACTCACCCTTATTTAGAAAGCAATTATTTGATATGGTTTATACACGTGCAGTCATGCAAAAACTATTTCCTTATAAGTGGTATTGTGAAAGATAACAGAACAACAACAAAAAAACCCCACGAAAAATAAAGTTTAAAAAAATGCTTCAATTACATTCAGACTCTGGAATTAGATGGAATTTTTCACCAAAAACTCTTTGCAAGTATTTTCCATCATTATACTGTTGAGGATACCTATGTCATTCACTGTTGATCATCCATGAGATTGTTGTTACTATGTACAATGTTCTGGTCACTTCCCTTTTATCATTTTATATAAGTTTAAGGTATTTTTTTTCCTTCTTTCAAGAAGGATCCAGCTCCGCATTTCCTCCAGCACAACAGTATTCCAATTTAATTTCTAATTCTTTGCCACTAATAAAATAACTGCTATAAATATATTTACATATACTTTTTTAAATTATTTCTTTGGAATGCAGACTTATTACTGGGTAAAAGTGTATGCACAATTTCCTAGCCCTTTGAGCATAGTACCAAATTGCTCTACAAAATGGCTGATTCAGTTCACATTCCCACCAACAATGCGTTAGTGTTTCAAGTTTTACCTACATCACCTCCCGCATTTGTGGTTTTCTTTTTCCATTATATCACCTAATCTGATATGTGTGATGTGGTACTGCAGAGTTGTTTTAATTTGCATTTCTCTAAACAATAATGATTTAGAGAATTTTTTTATATGACTATAGATAACATTGATTTCTTCACCTTACTCTTATTCATGCCCTTATTCTTAAACATTTGACTCAGTTCTCCATATATTTAAGAAATGAGGATATTAACAGACACTAAGTGTATAATATCCAGCCCTACCATCTTTACTTTTACTGTGAAAGCTCTTTCTATGAACTTTTAAGTATTTCCATGAACTTCTAAAAGTTCTGTGAACTTTTTTAAATGAGATAAATGATCACATTCTACTTTCCTCCGTTTTCCAGTAAATCCCTCTTTCTCATTCCTTATTTTTTTTTAAGAAATCTTCCCTTGCTTTCCCTCTATGTATCAAACTATCCTTGAAACTATCTTATTAATAATAAAGCTCTTGGGAGTTACAAGTGTCATCTTCCTGTGTATTAACGAAAATAGTTTAACCCTATAATCCCTTCTGAATTTTCTTTCCTGTCTACCACTTATTGCTTCTCTAAAGTTGCATTTGAAAGTTAAATTTTCTTTTCATCTTTTTTCTTCTAATCAATTATGTTGAGGTCTCTAAGTGATTAAATAGTCATCGTTGCATGAAAGGGATCTCATTTTTGCTGAGTAGGTGATTCTTGGTTGTAACCCTAGCTCCTTGACCCTCTGGAATATCATATTCCAAACCCTCTGATCCTTTAATGTGAAAGCTGCTAGATATTTATTTGATTTTTTTCTTACTGCTTGGAACATCTTTTCTTTGTCATATACAGTCTCGAATTTGGCTGCAATGTTACTTGGAGTCTTCATTTTGGCATCTCTTTCAAGACAGTGAATTTTGTCGATTTATATTTTACTACGTTTCCAGGATGGCAGGGAATTTTCCTTTATAATTCCTTGAAATCTAATGTGTTGACTCTCTCTTTTTTTATCATGGCTTTTATGGAATCCAATAGTCCTTTAAAATCTCCTCTACAAGTATTTTCTAAGTCCATTATTTTTCTAGTGAGAAGTTTCACATGCTCTTATACATTATTTTTTCAATCTTTTGGTTTTGTTTTATTTTTTTCTATATCTTATGAATTCATTACTTTTATTTGTCCAGTTCTAATTAGTAAGGCATTATTTTCTTCAATAATTTTTTTTGTATCCTCCTTTATATTAGTCCAATTCTACTTTTTAAGGAGTTTGTGTGCTCAGCGAATTTTGTCCCTCTTTTTTCTCTTGGTGAATTCTGGTTTTTAAAAGTTTTTTTTTTCTCTCCAGTGAATTTTTGTCCAACTTTTTTTTCAATTTGGCTATTTCTTCCACTTAAGGAGTTCTCTTCAGTGTTTTTTTGACCTTCTTTTACCTTTGTGATGGTAATTTAAATGGAAAGATCTTTGTCATTCATTAACAGGCAGGCTAATGTAACCTGCATAAATCACATGGAAACATAAGTCACATGTGGTTGAAGGAGTTTGCTGAATTGGTGGAATAGGAACGGTGGAGAAGAGCTGAGCAGAAGCTGATCAGGCTACTTAGAGCTACTTATGCAGACAAGCAGACATACCTAGGCTCCTCAGTGTTTGTTTGTGAGAAGGATCAAGTAAATTGGGGGTGGGGGGGTCTGGGGTGGACACTGTGAGAGGAGAAATTCGAAACACTTTTGTCCCCAGCTGTGCTAACATATATTAACTATGATGTGTATTAATATGATGGATTTGGCTTTCTGATGATGGGATTTGGCTTTCTGTGGTCTAAGTTAATATTTTTCTTTGGCGTTACACATGGAGAGTTTGTTGTGCTTTGCGATTCAGTATTAGGTTGGCATATTCATAATCACACTTGGTGCTGTGACTATTGGCTGGGAAATTCATTTTGTTGCACAGACAGGGTATAAAATCTCAATATGGAGGCAGAAAAGATTTAGAAGAAGAAATTGATATCCCAGGATGGGAGGATTTACCATATTCCCCCCTAGAGAGGGAATGGACTAAAAATACTTGACCCTGCGAGAAATGGGAATTGAGGTTACAGGAGGAGGAACCCAGAAACTTCGAAAGGTGTTTGCAAGGAATGTCAATAAGACCAGGGAAAGAACTGGCAGGACTATGTAGGAGAAGCTGGATTTTATTAACAGGTTACCATATTATGTGGAAAACCAGATATGAGATGCTGAAGAAAAGAAATCAGATGGAAAAGGAGTTATGTAGTGTGCATGGGAATTCTCAGGGTTCGGGCTCTCCTTTAAAAATACAAACTAAGTGGTCACAGATGGAAGAAAATTCTGCCCATTTAACTAAGAAGAAGTGAGAAGTTGGGAAAAGAAGTGTAAATGCAAACTTTATATAGACCCTGCCTAGTTGTCATGACAACTGTCAGGAGAGTATGTGGGCAGAAAATATAAAGGAATAAGAATTGGAAAATGAAACAATGTTAGAGAGGAAGGCTTCTCAGGCTGAAGGCCACACAATGCTAAGGAAAAAACAGGTGAAAGAAGCAGAGAATAGAGTATTTAGGGAGACAACTGAAGATTTTACTTAACAGGAAGTCACAGATATTTTGAATCAGTTCACTCAAGGGATGGGAGAATCGTTAATATCTTGGATGATGAGAATGAGTGATTAAGGGGTCAGAGGAGTACCTTTTATGGTATGGATTGTTTGAAATTTATAGGTATCAGTCAAAATCATTTTGTACATTAAGTCTTTAAAGATTACACTATTCAAGGAGGTAACAATACAACTAATCTGTTAGCTTTGGCTGCAGAAGCATGCAATAGGCAGTGTCCTACTGAATCCAGGTGACCTAACAGAGATAGACCCTGATGTTCACTTAAGGACTGTGTAATAAATTTAAAGGAGTAGGTAATGAAGAGTGCCAGAATGATCAGAAACGTTGATGCATTTTGATACACCTTAGCATCTTCCCATAGGAATGTAATAATGAAGACACCTCCTTTTGCTTACAAGAACCTAGTTTTGACTCAAATAATTGGAGAAGTAGGCACACTCTTTCAGAAGTGCTGGACAAAATTTCATAGTTAAGTAACTTAGTAGACTGGGGAAAAGACAAATTTCCTCAGGAGAGAGAAGAGTAAATAGATAGCGGATTCAAACTCAGAGTAGATTGACAAGAAATTGCTTAGTGCTCTACTGAGAGCAGGGGTAGATTTTGGAAGCATCTATGGTATTCCAAGTAATAAACTATACAAAATCTACCAAGAAAAGGGAGAAGAAAGAGAAGTAAGAACTGCCCCTACAGATGCTCTTGAACCCTCGTAACTAAATTTGTCACACTTTCAAGGAGAATGGTAATTTGGCTGAGCTTCAGCTCAGATTAAAAAAAAAAAAATTACACAAATGGGATTACAGACCCAAATCACTTTGACCATATATTAGAAAATACATATCAAATATTGTAACAAAAGCATTGTAACAGGGTCAGAGTCCTCTCTTATATATGGAAACCTTGATAAGTATTAACATAGAACTCCCATCACCATCATAGGAATGTAAGGCACAATCCTGCTAATTTTCATAAGGCTGTGCCTGAATATTTAGATGAATTTGAGGTACCTGGTGTACAACTTACCCATTAAATAAATGGAAGTATTTTACAAGGAAATAAATATGAAAGAACTGGAGAAGAATTTGACTCTTTTAGCAAAGCATATTAAAAGCAAAGTGTAGGATATTAACCCTTCAAAAGTTAAAGGGCCAGCCCAAACCATAAAATGTTGGGGTATACAATGGAATGAGAGGCTGTGAGAGATTCTTCTGTAAATCCAAAAAAAATTCTGCATTTTCCTATTCCCATCAATAAGAAATAAATTCAGACGTTTATAGGAGTATTTGGGTATTGGCAACGTCAGCTACCATGTCTAGGACAAATTTTGAAACCTTTATGTAAAATGTCTAGGAAAAAAAAATATGGGCATGCAGCACAGCCTAAGAAGCTAAGAGCATAGCCTGACGTGGCAGGGAGAGGACCCTGAACAGACTTCAGGGAGCCATCAGCAGCATGAGTACCCAGATTGGTCAGTGGGATGGGCCCTTCACCCAGGAGACGGGAGCTCAGTCTGGACCTCCAGTAGTGGCAACTTCCATTTTTGAAGACCTCCAGCTAGAGCCCCTGGTGGAATTGATTGGCTAATCTGAATCTCAGTTCTGAGTGGCAGCTCTGGAAGACCTTAGCCTAAAGCCCCTGGGGCAATTGTGACCCTGACCACTGATCTGAATCTCAGCCCTGAGCTCAGCCCTGACAAAAAGTTCAAAAGTCAAGTAGCTGACTGGAAAAATGCTCTCCCAAAAGGGGAACAGAATAAGACAATAGAAGTTTACTTTCTTAGTAAGCAGATATTTTCTTCCACCCTTTCAGATAAAGAGGAACAATTTGAGTCTTCAGAGGAAGACACAAAGTCAAGGCTTCTGCAGGCAAAACCTCCAGAATAAATATGCAAGTGGTGTCAGGCCATGGAAGAACTCAAAATGGATTTTGAAAATCAAGTAAGAGAAGTGAACGAAAAATTGGGAAGAGAAATGAGAGAGATGCAAGAAAACCATGAAAAGCAAGTCAACAGCTTGCTAAAGGAGGCCCAGAAAATACTGAAGAAATTAACACCTTAAAAAATTGACTAACTCAAATGACAAAAGAGGTCCCACAAGCCAATGAGAAGAATGTTTTAAAGAGAAGAATTAGCCAAATGGAAAAGGAGGTTCAAAACCTCACTGAAGAAAATAGTTCTTTAAAAATTAATGTGGGGGGACAACCAGGGTCCCCGAATGAAGCAGTGACGAAGAAAAGAACAAAGGGGCAGGCAAGGAAAATAAAGAACAATTCCCATTTATTAACTGAGGCGATGGGTTTATATAAACCCTTACAAGCAAGTGAACAAGGTGATTCCCATGAGGACATTTTTAGTTTACTTTTTAGACATCTCATTCTCAGGGTAAATATCTTCTGGAACTCTTCACTCAAGGTCCTTATACTCTGCACATTCTCTGAGTTCCCATGGATACAACAAAACAAGAGGGCGTAACAGATGTTTGTGAGAACAGATTACAGATTAGGCTTCAGAGAAACCCTGACCTGGATTTTACCGCATTCCACCCTCAATAAACTAGAATGGAACAGATGGAAGTTAATGACTTTGTGAGAAACTATGAAATTACAAAACAAAATCAAAAGAACGAAAAAATAGAAGCTAATGGGATATATCTCATTGGAAAAACAACTGACCAGGAAACTAGATCCAAGGGAGACGATTTCAAAATTATGGGACTACCTGAAAGCCATGATAAAAAAAAGAACCTAGACACCTTTCATGAAAATATAAAGAAAAACTTCTCTGATATTCTAGAACCAGAGGGTAAAATAAATATTGAAAGAATCCACTATTTGCCTCCTGAAAGAGACCCAAAAAGAGAAACTCCTAGGAATATTTTAGCTAAATTCCAGAGTTCCCAGGTGAAGTAGAAAATATTGCAAGCAGCTAGAAAGAAACAAATTGAATACTGTAGAAATATAATCAGGATAATACAAGATCTAGTAGCTCCTATAGTAAGTGACCAAAGGACTTGGTATATGGTATTACAGAAGTCAAAGAAACTAGGATTAAAATGGAGAATCACCTATCCATCAAAACAGAGTATAATAGTTCAGAGGGGAAAATGGTCATTCAATGATATAGAGGACTTTCAAGCATTCTTGATGGAAGACGAGACCTGAAAATAAAATTTGACTTTGAAACACAAGAATCAAGAGAAGCATGAAAGGTAAACAGGAAAGAGAAATCTTAAAAGAATTTCTAAAGTTGAATTGAATACATTCCTACATGGAAAGACAATATTTGTAACTCTTAACACTTTTCTCAGTATTTAAGTAGTTGGAGAGATCACACACACACACACATACACACACACACACACACACACATATATATATACGTATACATATATATGTATATGGACAGAGCATAGAGTGAGCTGATTAAGAAAGGATGATATCTAAAAAATAAAAATTAAGGGGTGAGAGAGGAATATATTGGGAGGAGAAAGAAAGAAATGGAATGGGGCAAATTATCTCTTGTAAAAGAGGCAATAATAAGCTTATTCGGTGGAGGAGAAAAGTGAGGAGATGAGAGGGAAAGAGTGAAGCTTGCTCTCTTTACCTCTGTTTTAAGAAGGGAATAACATTCTCACTGAACTGGGTATGAAATATTTTATTATACTACAAGAAAGTAGGGGAAAGGGGAACAGGTAGAGTGAGGGGGATAATAGAAGGGAGGGCTAATGGGAGAAAGGGGCAATTAGAAGCAAACCCTTATGCGGAGGGACAAGGTCAAAAGAGAGAATAGAATAAATAGGGGGGAAGGATTGGATGGAGGGAAATAGAGTTAGTCTTACACAACATGACTATTATATAAGTCTTTTTGCAAAACATATATATATATAGCCTATATTGAAATGCTTGCCTCCTCAGTGGAGATGGGTGGGCAGGGAGGGAGGGAGAGAAGTTAGAGTTCAAAATATTAGGAACGAATGTTGAGAAATGTTTGTGCATACAACCGGGAAATAAGAAATACAGGTAATGGGGTATAGAAATCTATCTTTCCCTACAAGAAAAGAGAAAAGATGGGGATCAGGCAAGGGAGGGGTATGAGAAAAGGGAGAGCATAATGAGTAAGGGGTAATCAGAATGCAAGAGGTGATGGGGTGTGGGAGGGGAGAGACAAGGAGAAAATTGGGAACTCAAAATTTTGTGGAAATGAATGTTGAAAACTAAAAATTAATTTAAAAAATCATTTAACATTTAAAAAATTATGAATATGATTCGGGCCCTGAACAGAGTAAAGCTTCTTAAGACACAAGGTCTACTATACAATTGGCCCTAGATTTATTGCATATGCACTTTGGTCCAGTGGAATTAAAAGTGAGTGTACAGGATAAATATGTAATATGGAGTTTATGGAAAAAACAACAAACCTGAAATATACCCTTAGGATTTTGATATAGGGAACTCCCTTCTTCTTGAGTTCAATACACCCCCCTTTTGAGAAGCAGTTGTTACCTTCAAGTTGGGTTTTTTAGACTGAACAACTGACTTCAGGCCATGAGATAATATTAAGGCCTGGAATCCCAGCTATGACCTGTGTAATGAGTACCCTGACTTCTTACATAATTGGAAATGAACAAGAGGCAAGCATAATTAAATGGAAATGGTACATTCAAAATAGATCTAAAACAGACAGAAGTCGAGTTTCTGCTTTACATGAATTTATAGCAAACATAGATACCGAGGGAAATGATACACCCCCTGAATCAAAGCAACAGTAGCTACATTTCTTGGTAAAACAGAATGAGGAGTGTGGTGGTTTATCTGAAGCTCAAAAGAGATATGCAAAGTTTACTGATAATTCAGCAAAGTATTTGGGCCACAAAAGACATTGGAAAGAGGTAGCTTATAAGCCCTGTACCAGGTGGAAGTTGAAAAGTACTGGGATAGGTGAAAGTAGTCAATATGCTGAACTTATGGCAGTACATCAAGTTATCAAAACAGAACAAGGAGGATGGTGTCATATATTCACTGATTCATGGGCTAATGAATCCATTACACGAATGCCCATGTGAATGAGTCAAAATTAAGCATTTCATGGCAAACAAGTTTGGGGCAAAGAATTATGGGAAGATATATGGGGCATGACTTTGGTTACTAATTTCTCAGTTTTTCACGTACATTTTCATGTGGCCTTTACCCCATCAGAATGTGTATGCAATGTATGCTGATCTATTATCAAAAATTGGTACTCAACATATTCTCCCTACTCTGACACCAACTGCTGATCTGGTAGTAGGAAAATGGGTTCATCAAATGGCTGGCCATTATGGGGTCCAGCCAACACACTAGACCAAAGCATAAGTATCTCTCATTCATTGCTGAAACAAATCGCAGGGGATTGTTATATATGTCAATTGGAAAAGGAATTAACTGTTCCTCAGATAGTAACTGGAGACATAGCAAGGGCAAAAGTCCCAGCCTAAATTTGACAAATAGATTATAGTGGACTCCTAACCCAAGATAAAGGATGAAAATTTATATGTACTTGTGTTGACACCTACTCAGGTTTATATAATGACAAGTAAAATAGGATCTTTTGCTCTTGTTGTTTTATTATAATCAAAAAGTATAGTACCTCTATTTGAATGTGACTAAGGAGAATCATTCCCACCTATTGTCAGACCTGGGAAGATTTGTGGGAAGGTCGAAGCATTATGTTAATGAGGCAGTGGTTTTCAAGGGATGTGATGCCCTCTGGCTCTAAGAAGTGTTTAAAGACTCTGAGGATGAAGTTTTACTTTGGGGCTTACTGACTGGAAGTGTTTATTTGTCCAGACGAGGACTCTGGGAAGGCACTGAATGGAGCCCCCAGACTTTGAAATCCCAAATGTTGGTGCTTCCCTCTCTGGTGGCTATAGTCAGACAGTTGGGGTCTAACTGTCTGTTGAAGTCAGGTAGAGGAAATCATGTCTGTTCACTTTTAATCTTTCTGTATTTTTTTTTTTGAAGTTCAGGGTGCTGACTCCCCTGATCTAGGTGAATGACATAGTGCGTGATTAAAGGATTGATACATGTGCTTCATTAAAGTGATTGTTAACTCTTCAAAAGTTGCTTTTACTTTTAGGAGTGCAGATTTAAGAAGCTGTGATAGCATGCCCCCACTGTGTACGTTGGGATGCTTACTGTTGCAGTGGCTTGTCCCTATAAGAATATAATCCAGAATAATACTTGCAAAACTCTAGATATCATAAATCTATATTATGGAACACCAATGTTGATTCAAAGTAACAAAGGGTAGCATTTCAAAGGTAATAAAATGAAGAGATATTGTGTATTAAACAACATAGAAAGGATGTATCTTTTACCATATTATCCATAATCTTCTGGGTTAATTGAAAGAATGAATGGATTAAGGAAGTTAAGTTGTAATAATTCTTACCAATATTAGAAAGATAATCTGTTCACTGCTTTCTGTAGTTGGTATGATAGGTCATTGGTAGGAAATACCAATGATGGTAGCCATAATGATGACCCCAAATCCACAAAACAGAAAACAGCAAACACCTATGAAGCCAAATATTGGGTGTTGGACTGTGAGGACAAATGTCCCCGCAGCATATCCTGGGACATTTCTCTCAGAAGGATATGATTTACATTTTTTTTGGATGACTTTAGTTTGGATGGAAAAGAAATAAAAATCTCTACTGCAATATGTATGAGAAAGTCTAGAAATAATTTTAGAAGGATATTGGGTAAGTCAGAATTAGCAACTCGAGGAATACATGTATTGATAGATACTAATTATCGGGAGAAATTATTGTGACATTTCAAAATTTAGGTGAGGTACCCGTGCAGTTGTGTAAAAATGATAGATTAGTTCAAGTGATTATTATTCCTCATGAAACAATACCCCTTGGGGAAATCGACCCTCCTTCCAAACTAACTAGCAGGAGAACTGAAGGATCAGGTTCTACTGATAGAATTAATTTTGGACCTAATGTATTGGTAAAATGGAAGCCAAGCAATGTTCCAAAGGTTGAGAACATTATAACACACTGGAAAGACAACATCATAACTGTTGTTTATTCAGGAGAAGATGATTACCAAAGCATGCACTTAACATATATTCCACCATGAGTGAGGCTATGATTGTAGGTTTCTGGAGTCCAGAAGCAAGACTGACCCTGTATCTACCCTACTTTTGGTTATTATCTCTTTTTGTCTTTTTGTCTGTTAAACTTGTTTGCTTGATTTGTTTTCTCTAGGCTTAGTACCCTCCACCTGCAGGTGGCTGATTGCTTAAGCCGGTTGTCATATCTTTTCCACGAATTTGATATGTCATTACTGGAGCTGGCATCGACCAAGCTTTTGATGCCACCTAAGGAAGTTTCTTGCACAGCAAAGGTGTTCAAGGTTCACACACCAGTGATCACTGGTATATCACCTCAACTCATTGCATCTCCTGATTGCCTGATTTTGATTTCCAGGTCACTTTGGCCTCTTCTGGAGTGAGCTTGAGCATAGCAAGGTGATTAGAAAGCTCATTAGTCATTCATTTTCTACAGATTATGTAATAATTTTTCAAACGATGACTTCAAAATCCATTTATAGATAACATCAATCCTTTTTCTCATATGCACATATTTAAGTAAATACATACATACATACACATGCTTGTGAATATACATGTATACGTATGCAAACAGACACTGTATACACAATCTGTATACACACTGTATACACAATCCAAAAATAGGTAAATATACACACATGTGCATGCACATATGCATATGCATGTACATACAAAGTTGCACTGTAATCCTTCAATTTATACATGTAACTATACATGCATGTGTGCATATATGCATAAAATGGTTATTTTCATTCATTTCATTGCCTTACATTTATAGGGCATGTATACTTGTGTATGCACATGTTTCATGGCAACTAAGTGGTGCAGTGGATAGAGCAACAGTGCAGGAGTCAGGAGGACCCGAGTTCAAATCTCACCTCAGACACTTGATACTCACTAGCTGTGTGACCCTGGGCGAGTCTTAACCCCAATTGCCTCATCCTGGGTCACCTCCAGTTATCCTGATGAATATCTGGTCACTGGATTCAGATGGCTCTGGAGGAGAAGTGAGGCTGATGACCTGAACAGCCCTCCCTCACTCAAAAAAAAAGTCAAGTGCAAGTCATGTCATCATTTCTCTGATAGCATGGTCTTCTTTGGCAATGAAGGATGAACACACACACATATTTTATACATCTACAGAAACTTGTGTTACACACACACACATATATGTATATATTCTACATATATTTCACATACAGAAACACATGTATGTGGGAGGGGGGTGTTTCTCCCTCCGTCTTATCCATAGGAGTAAACTCACTCACTACCTTATGTGCTGTTATATGGCAATTTATTCTGGAAGGTTTTCAGAATCTTTTGAAAGGTGACTGACATGGTGAGTATAGTGGAACTTTAATTTTAGTTCAGCAAAATTATCTAAACAAGTCGTATATTTGAAATTGATATAAACTGAGGGTATACTTGAGAAATTTATACCCCAAATCCGGAAATATATAGAGTTTGAGATGTCTGGATATCATTCAATGGCTTCACTTACTTTAATGTCAGAATAATGCCCTTTTTTTAAAAAATGATGTTCTTTGCATATCTTGGGCAATTTTAAGCTTTTACCGAGGAGACATTACCTAATACCTACACAGTTGATGTGTATTGATTTTTTAAATCATCTTTACATTTTTTATTTCAAAGTACCAATTAGACATAGTATAGCATTAAAATGTCCATGTTTGTCAAAAATGACTATCAGATATTTTGAGGTGGATGGTTTCACTTATGATTTAAAAAAAAAAAAGTTTACTTGCTTTATTCTGTCTCTATCCTAGAAGCAGACTTTTATTGCCAAGTAACACAAGATCAAGTGATTCCTTTTCTTGAACATGATAAATTCATGTGGGGGCTCTGTCAGATTCAATGTGTTCATTGACAGTAATGCCCCTGGAATTGGGAGACTTAATTTTCTTATCTTCATAGAGACTATCAATTTATAAAATGTATAAGATTTTTCCAAAATTTCCAAATTGCTTCTAAGAAAAGTTTAGATTGTTTCAATTAAAAACAATCCAATAGCTCCATCCAAGAGAATCATTTGCTAGACCATCATTTATTTAATAAAAAATATTTTAAAATGTTAACAAGATTTTATCATTTGACAAACTGTGGCACAGTGGAATGAATATTGGAGTTGCAGTTTATTTGCCACATATAGGCTCCTTCATGTGAGGGATTATTTTATTTTTTTGACTTTATATGGCCAGTCTAGTTTCGTAATTCAGAAAACAGTAGGTACATAACTAATACTTGTTAAATTAAATTGACTGAGTGACCACAGAAATGTAAGATAACCAGTTTTTGAGTCTCAATTCACTCATCTAACAATAGAACTAATAACAAAATAGTACATAACTCATAAATTTATTCTAAAACGTTAGTGTTTTCCCCTGGAAGGAATACAGTATTTACTTTTGTATTTATTGGAATTGAGTTTGAGCTCTGTCATGTGGTTGTCATTCAGTAAGCAATTTAACCTCAGTTTTCTAATGTGTGTATTGGATAATTGATTTCAAGGTGGAATCTTGTATATTGGACATTTTCCAAATGATTTTGTCGTATAAGGAAGCACACAGGGCCAGAGAACTGTTGGGTTTTTTTTTTAATGATACACAGGACCCTAATAGAAATTGAGGAGAGAATGGGAAAATAACATGTTAATCTTGAGAGGTGATTTAAAGGAAAATGTTAGAGTGATAAATGTTGGAGAAGGTGTTGCAGGGTTGAAACACTAATTCTTTGTAGGTGTATCTATGAGCTGATCCAAACATTATGGAGAGCAATTTGGAATGGTGCCCAAAGGGCTACAAAAGTGTGTATACCATTTGACCCAGTAATATCGCTTCTAGTGCTGTATCTCAAAGAGAAAATAAAATTGGGGAAAAGCCTCACATGTACAAAAATTATTTATAGCATCTCTCTTTGTCGTGGCCAAGAACTGGAAATTGAGGGGATGCCCATCAATTGGGGAATGGCTGAACAAGTTGTGATACATGAATGTAATTGAATATTACTGTTCTACAAGAAATTATAAACCTGAGGACTTCAGAGAGGTGCGGAAGAACTTATCTGAACTGATGATGAATGAAATGAGAAGAATCATGAGAATATTGTACACAGTAACATCTACACTGTCCAAGGACTGTTTCTGATAGACTTAGTCCTTTACAGCAGTGCAACGACTTAAAACATTCCCAATTGATTCGAGGCAAGATGCCATCTACATCCAGAGAAATAACTATGGAATTGGAATGTAGAAAGAAGCAGATCATTTTTTCTTGTGTTATGATTTGGTTTGTTTTGTTTTTTTCTCATGGTTTCTCCCATTCGTTTTCGTTCTTCTATGCAACATGACTACTGTGGAAATGTATTTAGAAAGAACGTATGTGTAGAATTCATATACGATTGTATTTTGTCTTTGGGAGGAAGGGGGAGAAAATTTAAGAGTTACGGAAGTGATTGTTGAAAACTGAAAAGAAATGAAGTAATTTTTAAAAAGATGATGAGAGCAGAATTTATGGCCTGAAGAGCAAAAATAATGAGCAGAATAGAAAATCGTAACTTTGCAATGGCAAGCCCTATTAAAGAAAAAAAAGAGAGAAAAATGGGTTTGGAATGCAAGTATACAGAAATAAAAGGTAATTCAGAAGAAAAGAAGCAAAAACCAAGAGCATTAAAATAAAACAAGAAGAGCAAGAAAAAAAATATAGATCTCAAAGACAGGATATGTAAGAATCACAGTTGTCCCAAAAAAGCATGAAAGACTAAAAAGCCTTAACACCACAACAAAGGAAATCTAGAGCAGAAATGCTTAAAAGTGCTGAACATGGGAAATAAAATTTCAGTTGATGGAATTCATGCACCCATAACTAATTTTTAGTGAATAAACATTTATTAAACATATACTATATGTCTGGACTGTATAAGTGATGGGTATGCAGAAAAAAGACGAGGAAAAGATAAGCCTTGCTCTCGGGGAGCTCACAATCTAAGGGGGCAGTGTAATGGAGTGGGGATAACAAGCAAACAAAGTATACATACAAAGTATACATAAAGCATAAGCAGGAGATAACAGAAAGTAGGCACTAGAATTGAAGAGGAATGGGAAAGGCTTCCTGTACAAGGTGAGAGTTTAGTTGGGATTTGAATGAAGCCAGGAGGGAGAGATGAGGAGGGAGAACATTCCAGTCATGTGGGGACAGGCAGAGAAAAAGCCCAGAGCTGAGAGATGGAATGTCTTATTGGTGGAACTGCAAGTAGGCCAGCATCACTGGATAGAAGAGCACGTGTCTGGGAGTAAGGTGTAAGAAAACTAAAGGGGAGTGGGGAGTAGGAAGTGGGGAGATAGCTTCTGAAGGGTTATGAATGCTAAATAAAAGAATCAGGTATGGGTTATTTGTGGATCAAGTGGGTGATCCCTAGAAGTGATAGGGAGTCATTGATAGGGAGGTTACTGATTGGGGGATGGGAGTGACATGGTCAGACCTGAGCATTAGGAAAAATCACTTTGGCAGTTGAATGGAGGGTAGACCGGTCTAGGGAGGGATTTGTGATAGGTAGGTCATTCAGCATAGGTATCATTGCCCCTTTAGAGATGAGAAAAAAATAATCCTCCTAGGATGCCCAATGTACTTTCTACTGTACCAAACTACCTCTAAAGTAGCCAAGATAGTGACAAGGTCCAAGGAAAAGCATCTACTGTTACAACAATGAAAATAATGCTGGTCAAAACACAAGTAGGAGAATATAGGATGTATAGGAGACTTTACCCAGAAGTGACTCCAGAGATCATATAATTCTATCCCCATTTTAGAGTTGAGAATCTGAGGTCGAGGTTGCCAAGGTAATAGGTAGAAGAGCTGGGATTCAAATCCAAGCATTTAGTTTCTAAGTCCCAAGGTGCTAATGGGTCCAGAAGCTAAAGGTTTTTACATTAATTTCAAGGCAAGTTTCCCACTCGTGTCCAGACCCAGACCTGAACTGCTCCCAACACTATCAGGCAAGAGCTACACACCTACCAAGCATCAACTTCTGTTCCTGGGGTGAGACTGAGGGCAGTATACATGCAGTCAAAGGTCCCTGCCCTTGGTCATGCAAAATTGGCTCCATTAACTGATTGTATTATGCACAGCTGAAGAGTACTTGTACAGGGCAATGCCATGGCCTAGGGAGCCCAATTCCCATAGTATGGGCCCAAATACTGACTACTCTATCTGTGTGGGACCCTGCCCTGAACACCTGATGGACAGTACTGATGTTGGAGTTGGAGTCCTGGGATGTGGAGAAAGACCTAGGAGAGAAACTAATCCACATTGGAGCAGGCTGAATTGGGGTCATGGTGCTGGGACTCTAGATGGATGCCTGGATATCTGACTGGAAGACTGTAGCCGCCTGGGAGATGGCATGTAGGAAATAATTGGGGGATTGGGGAAAGATGGAGCCATTTATGTTCTGGAGGACGGAGATATACCATATTTACTGGTTGGTGAGAACTACCTTCCACTCTTCCTTGTGTTGGATGAGGGCCTCATAGAGCGATTTTGTGCTAAGGATCTGCCTGTTCATCTCTGTCACTGTCCTGGTAGCCTCTTCTGGGGAGGAAAAACACACAGAGCCAAATCCCTTGCTGTGGCCACCCTCTGTCATCGCTTTGTCACTGATCGTGCTATAAGGGGAGAACTCTTTCCTTAGCTTCTCATCATCCTGTTAGCGGTTCACTCTCTCCTGCTTCATTTACTCAGATTTACACTTCAGCTCACTGTGCCTCTCTGTCCTCTTCTGGGCCCACCCAACATACAGGACATGAACCTCGAGCTCCTTCCCATCCTGCTACTCAAAGCCTTTTGTGCTTCCTCATGCTTCTCAAAGTTGACAAAACCAAAGCTTCGGGAATGGCCTTTCATCAACTATCACCTTCACGCTTAGAGTCTTTCCAAACTAGGAGAAAAGTTCCTGAAGGAAATGATCATCTATATTTTCCTTGAAGTTCTTGACATAGATGTTGGTGAATTCTAGCAATCGTGCCCCCAGCTCTACCTCCCATTCCTGATGAGACTTGAAGTGGCCCATAAAAACTTACCAGTCATTAAGTAGCATCCCATCCGTAGTACTGATTGCTTCATTTGCAGCCCCCTGGATATCAAAGAAGAAAAGTCAAATCCTCAGGAGCCATTTTCATCACACTCCATCTTTCAAGAGAGAATGCTGGTAAAGGTAGAAAAAGGCCTTGCTTGTCAATGGAGTCATGTAAGCTCTTGATAAAGATGCTGACAATTCTTGATTTCTGGAGCCCTGGATCCCACTGGGACCACATGATATGGATTGGCTGGAACTTGATTACATCAGAATTTTTGGTGACCAAGGCTTGCTCGTTAAGTGTGTGGAAGCTGATGTAGGCATAATCTAGGGAGCCATACAAGATCACCTGGCAGCACGTGAGGATGGACATGATGTGTCCCACAGGAGAGAACTTCTGGAATAGCACGACCTCAGTCACGTTGGAGTGCAGGTCACCCATGTAGAGGGACGCCAGGAGCTGGCTGGGGTCACTTGAGTTCATGTTCCAAGGACAGCAGGGTCACAGTCCTAGCTGCATCCCAGGAACAGCCAAGAACAGGGTCATGCAAGCACATAGGAATGGAAAGGCTAGTGCACCCATAACTACTTAAAACACTAGAGAGCATAAGAATAAATGGAGTCTTCCTTAAAATGACAAGTAGCATCTACCTAAAACCATCAAAAAATATTATATTGTAATGGTGATAAGCTAGCTAGAAGAATTTTCATGAACATCAGGCTAGAAAGAAGGATGTCCATTATCACCACTGCTTTTCAATATGGTACTACAAATATTAACTTTAGTAATAAGAGAAAAAAATAAATTGAAGGAATTAGAATAGGCAAAGAGGAAACAAAACTATCACTGCAGATGATATGATGATGTACTTAGTGAATCCAAGACAATCAAGTTAAAAAAAAAAAAACTTCTTTAAATAATAGATAACTTAAGCAAAGTTGCAGGGTATGAAATAAACCCACATAAATCCTCAGAATTCCTATATATTACTAACAAAGCTCGATAGCAAGAAATAGAAAGAGAAATTCCACTTAAAATTATTATAGACATTATAAAATACGTAGGATTCTATCTATGAAAATAATCCCAGGAACTATATGAACACAATTACACTTTTCAGGTAAATAAAGTCAGATATAAATAATTAGAAAAATATCAGTTGCTCATGGGTAGGATTAACTAATATAATAAAAACGACAATTGTTCTTAAATTAATTTACTTATTTTTGCCATACCAATCAAACCATGAAAATTATTTTGTAATACGAGAAAAAATAATAACGAGATTCATCTGGAAGAACAAAAGGCCCAAAATATTAAGTGAATCAGTCAAAAGAAATGCTAGTGAACGTGGCCTAACCATTTCAGATCTTAAACTGTATTATCAAGCAGCAATCATCAAAACTAATTGGTACTGGCAAAGAAATAGAGTGATGGATCAGTGGAATAGGTTAAGCACGTAAGGCAGAGTCGTCAATGACCATAGTAATCTACTATTTGATAAGCCCAAGAACTCCAGCTTCTGAAATAAGAACTCACTATTTCACAAAAACTCCTGGGAAAGCTGGAAAATAGCACGGTTGAAACTGAACATATCTTTTTATGATTAATACCAGCATGTTACATTGTATACCAAAATAACGTCCAAATGGATGCACAATTTAGATATAAAGGCTGATACTGTATAAGAAAACTGGAAGAAGGAATAGTTTGCCTCTCAGATACATGGATTGTGGAACAATACATGATCATGAGAGAAAGAGAATATTATGAAATGCAAAATAGATAATTTTTGTTAAATTAGACAGAAAAGTTTCTGAACAAATAAATTCAATGCAACCCAGATTAGGAGGGAAGCAGAAAAGTGGAAAATATTTTTGCAACTAATGTCACTGATAAAGACCTCATTTCCAAAATATAGAGAGAACTAAGTCAAATTCATAAGAATACCAGTCATTTCCAACTTAAAAATGGTCAAAGCATATGAACACGTATTTTTCAGAGGAATAAATTAAAGATATCTATAATTGTATGAAGAATTATCTAAATCACTATTGATTAGAGAAATGAAAATCAAAATAATTCGTAGGTAATACATCACACCTGTGAGATTGCAGGACATGACAAAACACAAAAATTATAAATGGTAGAGAAGATGTGGGACAACTGAAACACCAGTGCGTTTTTGGTGGAGTTGTGAACTGATCCAACCATTTTGGAACTATGTACAAAGGCCAAAAAAAATGTGCATACCCTATAACCCTGCAATACCACTTCTATGGCTGTATCCCAAAGAGACCATCCAAAGGGAAAAAGAACACAAATGTAAAACATATAGCAGCTCCTCCTGTGCTGGCAAAGATCTGGAAATTGAGGTGGTGTCTATCACTTAGAGAATGACTGAATGAGTTGTGTTATATGAATGTATTGGAATACTGTTGTTCTATAAGCAGTAACGAGCAGGTGGAGTTCAGAAAAACTTGGAAAGACTTATATAAACTGATGCTGAGTAAGGGGAGCAGAACCAGGAGAATATTGTACATAGTTACAATCATAATGGGTGATGCCTAATTTTCATAGACTTGAGTCTTCTCAGCAAGGCAAGATTCTAAGAGAATTCCAAATTCTCATAATAAAAAATGCTATCTACATCCAGAGAAAGAATTACAGTCTGCTGAATGCAGATCGAAGCATACCATTTACTCTCTCTCTCTCTCTCTCTCTCTCTCTCTCTCTCTCTCTCTCTCTCTCTCTCTCTCTCTCTCTCTCTCTGTTTTGTTTCTTCTTTCTTCTGTTTCATTCCATTGGTTTTAATTCTTCTTTTAAACGTGATTTATATGAATATGTTTAATATGAATATGTATGTAGAACCTGTATCAAACTCTTTGTTGGGAGGGGAAGGGAGAAGAAAATTTGAAACTCAAAGGCTTGTGGAATTGAATGTTGTAAAAAAAAAAATAATAATTAATTTTTTAATAATAGTCGGTTCTGACTCCCTGGGACCTGCTTCCAGCAAAAAATGACCCTATGTTCTGGGCTAGCTGTGTGTAGGAATGTGACTACATCTTGCAGAATATCTCCACCTGCTGCTTCGTCACTTATCTGTTGCCACAGGACTCTGGGATAGGTATAATGGTATGGTGATGTCTTTCACTCGTGGATAAGTTGGATTTAAGAGAGAGAGAGTTGCACAAAGTTGTCAGCCTCACTCTTTTCTCCAGAGCCACCACTGTCCAGTGGCAGGACACTATCTTGCATATGCAAATGCACATAAAAATAATGTATGTATAAAACATGTGAATACATAGATGTGTATCCATACACACACACACATAAACACATACATATAGTTGGATAAGGTCCAGGCTCTAGGTACTAATAAATCAAAGGAGTGAAGCCTTTTGAGCTATTAAATGAAAACAAATGTGAAATGCTATACTTTCTGCGTCTTGTATAAGAACAATAAGCATATTTGGTACCTAGTATTGCACTATTAAACTAGAGTAATAGGGCAATCCTAGCCAAGTTCCTCAAAGTGAGTCACTTGGAAGTGAGGATTAATGATGAAGAGAGTCTATATCTCCTCCGCAATCCTTTCTGTCAAAATATTTGTATTTCTCATCACAGCTGGTAGCAGTGTCCTACGAGCAGCAGTGAACTGAGGTAAAACTAGAGACACTGGGAAAGGTAGCTTCATTATTCCAAATAGAGTCCATCAGAAACCTATACCTCAGGAAACTTCATAAGGACCTCATGAATGGAGAAAAAAAGACTTTCAACAATAAGAATAGAGTTACATTTTTGCCACATCTGCTTTCATGATATTGTTCTTTTAGTACTCAAATACTTAAATATTCTGTCTGTATCACTGTGCCTGGTGATATTCCCAGTCTCATCCAGTGGGGATGAGAATAATTAATGATCAATAATCATTTTTCCATCCACACTCTGAGAGCCTTTCCTTCCACTCAGGTATATCTATTTTTCCAGTCTATTCCATTTAGTTTAATCTCTTGTCTAGTTTACATTTTTAATCCTCTGTTTTTTAAAGTGTAATAGATCTCATAATCATCATGTATTCCTTTTTAAAAAGAATTCTTGGAGAAATGAGGTTCTTCTGGCCTGTCATGAATGGAACAGTAGAAGGCACAGAATTCAAATTAGAAGTGATTTTATGCATGAGTCCCCAAGGTATGCCAAAGCCAGTTCAATTCTGGTGAAAGTAGCCTACAGGATTATCCTATCAGATCTGAGGATGTTCTAGAGGGACAGGCAGAGTACGCACCAAATGTACCTTTGATAGAACTTTACCTTCTAGATGATCACTTGTAAATAAAGGTCCATGCCTGGGCCAAAGATGACGAAGTCCCTAGCTTCTCACTCCAGGTGTCCAATATTGACTTGTGACTGAATTCTGACCTACCACAACAAGACTTAAGAATTGAGTTCACATTCTAAATCATTGTTGCCTTTTGTCACCATATCAAGCAACTTAGCAAATTACTTAAGCATTTGCTTTTAAAACCATAATTAGGCTTTTTGTTGTCCTTGTGAGTTGTCAAATTATGGAATTATTAATTAATTTATTGTGAGTAAAATTAAGGAAATATTTGCAGAGGTAGAGACATGAAGATTAGCTGTTCACAGTAATTTTGTTCCCAGTAATTCATTGTGATATACTTATTCAATTGTAGGTTTGGCTATGAGCAGTGTATGTTAGCATTCCAAATTTATGATTAAGAGAATGTGACTGTGAGGGAGTTTCTTTTGTTCAGGGAAGAGGTGCATTCCAGCGTTTTGGAAATTCACTTTTAGAAGACCACATTGGCAGCAAGCAGGGAGTAATACTTCAGTCATTAATTAGACACAGAGAATAAAGAAGCAAATGACATGGGGATACAAAAGCAAATGTATGGTACAGAGAATTGGGTGGTAGAGGAAGGTAGACAGCTATGAAGAAGAGAATGAGAAGAGGCAGGAGAATGTAGAACCACTTACGTAACCACGCACTGAAATGTGATTACTCAGGCATCATGGACTTGCAGGAAATAGAGGAGAATTTGGGATCAGGATTTTGTGGTCCCATATTTATAGGATTTTGATGATGAAAGACCATTTTTTTCTATTCTACTGTGAGGTTAATTCATGAATGTATCCACATAATCTCAAACTTATCAGCAATATGTTAGGATTCGTCATTAATGTGAACCTTTGCTGATGTTTTGCTGGTATTACTGTGTATGCCTGGAGCTTATTTCAGCATCGCACACCAGAGGCAGTTAACAAGAACTAGAACATTAAGACCTAGCTGGCTTCCACTAATTTAACACAAAGTTTCAGGATGAGGCCTTAGTTATTTTTATGAGACAGTTTCCAGTGTCTCGTATGCTCTCTTAATTTATGGGACAGTACATAAATGACTTCTGTGTTCCTCTTTGCAATCTTACTTCCACCTATTGGTATCTTTACACTAGCTACTTATGATTTTACTTAATATTCTAACTGGAGGAAGGAAAAATGAGACAAGAACAAGATAAAATTTCAACACATCTTTATATTGTCATCAATTTACATGGATTAATCTTCTGTATGAAGTTTTAATAATCACTGTTGGTATCATTTCTGCTATTACCCATTTTTCATTTCATCATAATGATTCATCATAATGACATGGAGCTGGTTCTGGATTCTTGAGAGCTATAGCAGTGAGCCATAAACATGTCACTTTGAAAGACATTGAATATGAAAGGCAATGGATTGAATCTTTGTAGACTACATTAAGTAGGGAGAATCCTTACAGCAGCAGTTTCAGAAATTGTTGATTTATTATTTGGACATGGCAAAAAATTAAACATCCTTGAAAAAAAATGATCTTTAGTTTTTCGAAGTTGCCTTGTTAGCCAATTATACACAACAAACTGAAGGATGTGACTAGGTAGGGGCGAGACAAATACATTGTTCCTGGACTTAGATTTGTCTCCATGACCACCCTTCCCCCTATCTGCCAAGTTATCTCTGATGGAAAGAAGAGGCTTAGGGTTTGAGAACATCGGAGATCCCATACGTGGAAAGCTCTGGAAGGCTTCTTTTTTGGAAAGAAAGTTTCTAGAGAAGATGCTGATAGAGAAGATACAAGCTACCATTATAGATTGAATGGGGCACCATAAAGAATGACTACTGTGAGATATAATGCGGTGTCTGATGGAGAGCAAGATTTCTCCATTCCACCCTTGAACAACTTACTTACCAGGACTTTTAATTTGAAAGAGACCACACTCACAATCACACATCTTTATAAAAATGTGTGAAAATATATGTATACACAAATATAAATATGTACATGATTACATACACACACAGTCTGAAAACATAAGTTACCCAGGAGTAGCCATGCCATATTTTCTAAAGAATTTGGTGCTGAGGGCAAATAATTTGTTAGAGATGAAAAGCAAGTTCTAGCAAAGACTGTGAAAATACTAAACAGATTGATTCTTGAGGGAAAAAACGAGGAAGATTTGGTTTTGCTTGTACTCCCTGTGTCTCCTCATAGGAGCTACTTGCCTGCTCTCTGACTGAGTTTGTTAAGATCTAATTTTTTTCTGAAATAGTTGTAGAAAGGTCTGGGATTTTAAACTAAACATCATGTAAGAACTTTCTCTTCTCATGAAGAAGAAGAATTAATGCTCCTGCTGAAGTCAAAAAATGGAAGCAGATAATTGTATCACCACATGCCAATGAAGCCAATCCAATCAATAGCTAGGAGAAAACCTGGAAGAGTGGATCACCCCACAATAGAAACTTTGAACTTGCAAGAGATAGCAGGGAAGAAGAATATTTGGTGAGAGATAAAGCTTTCCATATGGAACACACTGGTCACACATCTTTTTTTTTTTTTTTTAAAGATATGATCCCATCCTATTCAATTCAATTCATTCTGCGCACTCTGTCTCTATGAGTGTGTGCGTGTGCATGTGTGTGTGTGTAATCCCACCAAGTACCCAGATATTGAATAGTTTCAAGAGTTACTAATATTGTCTTTCCGTGTAGGGATGTAAACAGTTCAACTTTTATAAGTTCCTTATGACTTCTCTTTGCTGTTTACCTTTTCATGCTTCTTTTCATTCTTGTGTTTGAAAGTCAAATTTTCTTTTCAGCTCTGGTCTTTTCAACAAGAATGCTTGAAAGTCCTCTATTTCATTGAAAGACCATTTTTTCCCCTGAAGTATTATACTCAGTTTTGCTGGGTAGGTGATTCTTGGTTTTACTCCTAATTCCTTTGACTTTTGGAATATCCTATTCCATGCCCTTCGATCCCTTAATGTAGAATTTGCTAGATCTTGTGTTATCCTGATTGTATTTCCACAGTACTTGAATTGTTTCTTTCTAGCTGCTTGCAATATTTTCTCCTTGACCTGGGAATTCTGGAATTTGGCCACAATATTCCTAGGAGTTTCTCTTTTTGGATCTTTTACAGGTGGTGATCGGTGGATTCTTTCAATATTTATTTTGCCTTTTGGTTCTAGAATATCAGGGCAGTTGTCCTTGATAATTTCATGAAAGATGATGTCTAGGCTCTTTTTTTGATCATGGCTTTCAGGTAGGCCCATAATTTTTAAATTGTCTCTCCTGGATCTATTTTCCAGGTCAGTTGCTTTTCCAATGAGATATTTCACATTATCTTCCATTTTTTTAGTTCTTTTGGTTTTGTTTTGTGATTTCTTGGTTTCTCATAAGGTCATTAGCCTCTATCTGTTCCATTCTAATTTTGAAAGAACTATTTTCTTTAGTGAGCTTTTGAATCTCCTTTTCCATTTGGCTAATTCTGCTTTTGAAAGCATTCTTCTCCTCATTGGCTTCTTGAATCTCCTTTGCCAATTGAGTTAGCCTATTTTTCAGGGTGTTATTTTTTTGGGTCTCCTTTAGCAGGGTGCTGATTTGTTGTTCATACTTTGCTTGCAAGTCTTTTGTTGCTCTTCCCAGTTTTTCTTCCACCTCTCTAACATGATTTTGAAAATTGCTTGGGGGGGCGGAGCCAAGATGGGGAAATAGAAAGACGCACATACACATAGCTCCGAACCCACAAAACACAGAATGGCAGAGAGGACTAACCCAGGGCGAATTCTGCACCCAGAGACCACGGAATATTGGAGCAAGGGAGATTTCTGTTCCGGAGAGACCTGCAAACATCTCGCGGGAGATCCTTCACGCCATGGACTGGGCGCCGGGGCGAGAAGCAGAGAGCAGCCCTACCGTGGCAGCGACAACGTGGGAAGAAGATCCGAGAGGGCGGCGAGACGGGATCTCCAGCGGCCACGCGGGTTCCCCCACCCACAGAGGGACCTGCAAACCTCTCGCAAAAGGTCCGTCACGCTGCTGACGCGGCGCCCAGCCCGGACCTGCGGCAGCGGCGGCCGCGGCTCTGAGAGGCACAGTCCTAAGAGGGCTCTGGAGGCGGGATCTTCAGTGGCAGCACGGGCCCCCCAACCAACAGGTGACTGACGGAGGTTGGGTGAGAAAGTCTCTTTGGAGGGTTGAGAGGGGAGTGAGGTGCCCCCATGGCTCGGGCCCCCCCGGGAGGTGGGGACTGAGAGGCGGCTGCGGACAGATCCCCAGGCGGGCGGGAGCCTGAATCCATTGTGGAAGGTCTGTGCATAAACCTCCTGAGGGAATTGAGCCAGACAGGCGGCCCTGCCCCTGACCACCTGAACTTAATTTAACACTGAATAGCAGCCCTGCCCCCGCCAAAAATCCTAAGGTGGGAAGCAGCATTTGAATCTCAGTCCCCAAACGCTGGCTGGGAGGACCAGGAGGCGAGGTGGGTGTGAGGAGAACATTCAGAGTTCAGGCCACTAGGTGGAGAATATGCCAAGAAAAGGGAAAAGAAATAAAACTATTGAAGGGTACTTTATCGGAGAGAAAAAAACACTTCCTCCCCTCCTTTTTGATGGGGAGGAACAATGCTTGCCATCAGGCAAAGACACAGAAATCGAGGATTATGTGTCCCAGCCCACCCAATGGGCTCGGGCCATGGAAGAGCTCAAGAGGAATTTTGAAAATCAAGTTAGAGAGGTGGAGGAAAGACTGGAAAGGGAAATGAGAGGGATGAGGGAGAAGCATGAAAAACAGATCAGCTCCCTGCTAAAGAAGAACCAAAAAAATGTTGAAGAAATTAACACCTTGAAAACTAGCCTAACTCAATTGGCAAAAGAGGTTCAAAAGGCCAATGAGGAGAAGAATGCTTTCAAAAGCAGAATTAACCAAATGGAAAAGGAGATTAAAAAGCTCACTGAAGAAAATAGATCTTTCAAATCTAGAATGATACAGATGGACGCTTTGGACTTTTCGAGAAAGAGAGATATCTCAGAACATACCGCGCAGATTCGAAAAATGGAAGATAAGGTGAAATATCTTATTGGAAAAACAACTGACCTGGAAAATAGAATCAGGAGAGACAATGTAAAAATTCTTGGACTACCTGAAAACCATGATCAAAAGAAGAGCCTAGACATCATCTTCCATGAAATTATCAAGGAAAACTGCCCTGAGATTCTAGAACCAGAAGGCAAAATAAATATTCAAGGAATCCGCAGAACACTGCATGAAAGAGATCCAAAAAGAGAAACTCCTAGGAGCATTGTGGCCAAATTCCTGAATTCCCAGGTGAAAGAGAAAATATTGCAAGCAGCTAGAAAGAAACAATTCAAGTATTTTGGAAATACAATCAGGATAGTACAAGATCTGGCACCTTCTACATTGAGGGACAGAAGGGAATGGAATAGGATATTCCAGAAGTCAAAGGAAATAGGACTGAAGCCAAGAATCACCTACCCAGCAAAACTGAGTATAATAATTCAGGAAAAAAATGATCTTTCAAAGAAATAGAAGACTTTCAAATTTTCCTGATGAAAAGACCAGAACTGGAAAGAAAATTTGACTTTCTAACACAAGAATGAAGAGAACCATGAAAAGGCGAACGGCAAAGAGAAATCATAAGGGACTTACTAAAGTTGAACTGTTTACATTCCTACATGGAAAGACAATATTTATAACTCTTGAAACATTTCAGTATCTGGGAACTGGGTGGGAGTACACACACACACACATGCACACACGCACACATACATAGAGACAGAGTGCACAGAGTGAATTGAAGAGGATGGGATCACATACTAAAAAAAAAAATGAAATCAAATAGTGAGAGAGAAATATTGGGAGGAGAAAGGGAGAAGTCATATGGGGCAAATTATCTCTCATAAAAGAGACAAGCAAAAGACTTATTATTGGTGGGATAAAGAGGGGAGGCATGAGAAAAATGAGGTCTACTCTCATCACATTCCACTAAAGGAAAGAATATAATGCACACTCATTTTGATCGGAAAACCTATCTCATAATACAGGAGAGTGGGGGACAGGGGCACAAGCAGGATGGGGGGGAGGATAGAGGGGAGGGCAGGGGGAGGAGAATGCAATACGAGGTCGACACTCATGGGGAGGGAAAGGAACATAAGAAAATAGAAGTAATGGGGGACAGGACAGGATGGAGGGAAATATAGTTAGTCCTATACAACACAACTAATATGGAAATCATTTGCAAAAGTAAACAGATATGGCCTATATTGAACTGCCTGTCTTCCAAGGGGAAGGGGTAGAGAGGGAGGGAGCCAAAGAAGTTGGAACTCAAAGTGTTAGGACCAAATGTAATGTTATTACCACTGGGTAACAAGAAATACAGGTTAAGGGGTCAAGAAAGTTATCCGGCCCTACAGGACAAAAGAGAAGACGGAGACAAGGGCAGGGAGGGAGGATAGAGGAGAGAGAAGATAGGTCACAGAGGCAATTAGAAAACTTGGATCTGGGGGGGGAAGGGAAAAAAGGGGAGAAAATTTGTAACCCAAAAATGTGTGAAAATAAATGTTAAAAGTTTAATAAAAAAAAAATAAAAAAAGAAAATTGTTTGGGCTCTTTATGACCTTTTCCCAGAACTGATCCCATTGAGTGGGCTGGGATGTAGAAGCACTGACTTCCGTGTCTTCCCCTGATGGTGAGCATCGCTCTTCCTCATCAGAAGGGAGGGGAGTAGAAACCTGCTCACCAAGAAAGTAACCCTCAATAGTCTTGGTTTTGTTCCCTTTTCTGGGCATTTTCCCAGCCAGTGACTTGACCTCTGAATATTCTCCTCACACCCACCTCGCCTCCGGATCCTCCCAGCCAGCCCTTAGTGTCTGAGAATCAAATGCTGCTTTCCAGCCTCAGTGCTTTGGGCGGGGGCAGGGCTGCTATTCAGTGTGAGATTAAGTTCAGGTTCTCAGGTGGGGGCAGGGCCGCCTCATGGGCTCAGTTCTCTCAGGGGGTTTATGCGGAGACCTTCAGCAATGGATCTGGGCTCCTGCCTGTTTGGGGAGCCCCGGTCTGCTCCCGCCTCCGCTGTTGCCTTCTTAGGGGGCCTGAGTCTGGGGGCACCCCACTCCCCGCTTGACCCACCAAAGAGACCTTCTCACCGACCCCTGTCACCTGTGGGTGCAGGGACCCGCGCAGCTGCTGGAGATCCCGTCCCTGAAGTCCGCTCGGATCTGTTCCTCTCAGTGTCGGGGCCGGTGCAGGGCTGGGCTGAGCTTCACGCCCGCAGCATGATGGACCTTTTGCGAGAGGTTTGCAAGTCCCTCTGGAACAGAAATCTTATCCGCTCCACTATTATGTGGCTTCTCCTGCTGCCGAATTTATTACCGGCTCTATACTACAGATATTTCATGGGCTGTGGGTTCGGAGCTAGCGTATTTGTGTGTTTCTACTCCGCCATCTAGGCTCCGCCCCCTCACACATCTTTCTTTATTTTTTATTTTTTTATTTTTTAATGTTTAACAATCACTGCAATACAATTGAGATTTTATCCCCCCCACCTACCCCCCACTATCCCCCTCCCTCCCCACGACTGCATACAATCCTGTATAGATTCTACATATACTTTCCTATTGAGTATATTTTCACTATAGTCATGCTGTGTAGTCAGACTAAAATAAATGAAAGAAATCGTATAACAAATCAGAACATGATACACAAACACATACATATACACAAAAATGATCTGCTACATTTTGTGAGTGACTTCCATATTTCTCTCTCTGAGTGTGGAAGGCATTTTGCCTTGAGAACCACCTCTGGGATTTTTTTTTTTATAAGAAGTTATTGCGTTATTACAAAATTCCAAGTCTACCAGAAAAAACTCTCAAATACTGTGGTCGTTGCTGTGCATAAAGTTCTCCTGGTTCTGCTCCTTTCACTCAGCATCAGGTCATATAAGTCCTTCCAGGCCTCTCTGAAGTCTTCTTGTTCATCATTTCTTATGGCACAATAGTACTCCATTACATTCATATACCATAATTTATTCAGCCATTCCCCAATTGATGGACATCCCCTTAAATTCCAGTTTTTGGCAACTACATAGAGTGCTGCTATAAATATTTTTGTACATGTGGGACCCTTTCCCATTTTTATGATCTCTTGGGAATATAGTCCTAGTAGCGATATTGCTGGGTCAAAGGGTATGCACATTTTTGTAGCGCTTTGAGCATAGTTCCAAATTGCTCTCCAGAATGGTTGGATGTGCTCGCAGCTCCACCAACAATGAATTGGTGTTCCAACTCTCCCACATCCTCTCCAGCATTTATCATTTTCTTGTTCTGTCATGTTTGCCAATCTTATAGGTGTGATGTGGTACCTCAGAGTTATTTTGATTTGCATCTCTGTAATCAACAGTAATTTAGAGCATTTTTTCATATGATTATAGATAGCTTTAATTTCTTCCTCTGAAAATTGCCTGTTCATATCCTTTGACCATTTATCAATTGGGGAATGACTTGTATGATTATACATTTGAGTCAGTTCTCTATATATTCTAGAAATGAGGCCTTTATCCCTGAGCTTAGCTGTAAAAATTCTTTCCCAATTTACTACATCCCTCCGGATTTTGGTTGCATTGGGTTTGGTTGTGCAAAAACTTCTCAGTGTAATGTAATCAAAGTTATCCATTTTGCATTTCATAATGCTTTCTATCTCTCCTTTAGTAAAGAATTCTTCCCTTCTCCATAGATCTGATAAATACACTATTCCTTGCTTCTCCAGTTTATTCATGGATATCAATCTTTATACCTAAATCATGTACCCATTTGGACTTTATTCTTGTGTACGGTGTCAGGTATGGGTCTATGCCTAATTTCCACCACACTGTTATCCAGTTTTCCCAGCAATTTTTGTCAAACAATGAGTTCTTATCCCAGAAGCTGGGGTCCTTGGGTTTATCAAACAGAAGGTTGCTATATTGCTTGCCTACTGCATCTTGAGTGCCAAGTCTATTCCACTTGTCTACCTCTCTGTTTCTTAGCCAATACCAAGTGGTTTTGATAATTGCTGCTTTATAGTAGAGTTTGAGGTCTGGTAGCGCTAGGCCACCTTCCCAAGCATTTCTTTTCATTAGTCCCTTTGATATTCTGGACCTTTTGTTTTTCCAAATGAATTTTGATATTATTTTATCCAGCTCTAGAAAGTAATTGTCTGATAGTTTAATTGGTATGGCACTAAATAAGTATATTAATTTAGGTAGAATTGTCATTTTTATTATATTAGCACGGCCTACCCATGAGCAACTAATGTTTTTCCACTTACTTAAATCTGACTTTATTTGTGCAAAAAGTGTCTTGTAATTGTGTTCATATAATCCCTGGGTTTGTTTTGGCAGGTAGACTCCTAAGTATTTTATACTGTCTACCCTAGCTTTAAATGGGATTTCTCTTTCTATCTCTTGCTGTTGGACTTTGTTGCTAATATATAGGAACGCAGAAGTTTTGTGCGGGTTTATTTTGTAATCTGCAACTTTGCCAAAGTTGTTTATTAATTCAAGTAATTTTTTACTTGAATCTCTGGGATTCTCTAGGTAAATCGTCATATCGTCTGCAAAGAGTGATAACTTAGTTTCTTCTTTGGCTATTCTTATTCCTTGAATATCTTTATCTTGTCTAATTGCTACAGCTAACATTTCTAGTACCATAGTGAATAATAGTGGTGATAATGGACAACCTTGTTTCACCCCTGAACTTATTGGGAATGCATCTAGCTTATGCCCATTGCATATAATGTTTGCTGAAGGTTTTAGATAGATACTGCTTATTATTTTATGGAAAGTTCCCTTTATTCCTACGTTCTCCATTGTTTTTAGTAGGAATGGGTGTTGTATTTTGTCAAAAGCTTTTTCTGCATCTATTGAGATAATCATGTGGTTTTTGTTAGCTTTGTTGTTGATGTGATCGATAATGCTAATAGTTTTCCTAATATTGAACCAGCCCTGTAATCCTGGTATGAATCCTACCTGATCATAATGTATTAATCTCGTGATAAGATGCTGTATTCGTTTTGCTAAAATCTTATTTAAAATTTTTGCATCTATATTCATTAGGGAAATTGGTCTATAATTTTCTTTCTCTGTTTTGTCTCTTCCTGGTTTGGGTATCAAAACCATATTTGTATCATAGAAAGAATTTGGGAGGACTCCTTCTTCCCCAATTTTCAAAAATAGTGTATGTAGTATTGAAATTAACTGTTCTTTAAATGTTTGATAGAATTCACTTGTGAATCCATCTGGCCCTGGAGATTTTTTCCTAGGGAGTTCATTGATGGCTTGTTCAATTTCTTTTTCCGAGATTGGCTTGTTGAAGTACTCAACTTCCTCTTCTGTTAATCTGGGCAATTAGTACTTTTTAAAATATTCATCCATCTCATTTAGATTATCGAATTTGTGGGCATAAAGTTGGGCAAAGTAGTTTCTAATTATTGTTTCAATTTCCTCCTCAATGGAGGTGAGTTCACCCATTTCATTTTTAATATTAGTAATTTGATTTTCTTCTTTCTTTTTTTTAATCATATTTACCAAAAGTTTATCAATTTTATTAGTTTTTTCATAAAACCAACTATTGGTTTTATTTATTAATTCAATAGTTCTCTTAATTTCAATTTTATTAATCTTTCCTTTGGTTTTCAGTATTTCTAATTTGGTATTTACTTGGGTATTTTCAATTTGTTCTTTTTCTAGCTTTTTCAACTGCAAGCCTAAGTCATTGATCTCCTCTTTCGCTATTTTATTTATGTAAGCATTCAAAGATATAAAACTTCCCTTAATAACTGCTTTTGTAGTATCCCATAAGTTTTGGTATGTTGTCTCACTATTGTCATTCTTTTGAATGAAATTGTTGATTGTTTCTATGATTTCTTCTTTAACCCAACCCTTCTTTAGAATTAGATTATTTAGTTTCCAATTGATTTTTGGTTTCTCTTTCCATGGCCTTTTATTACATGTAATTTTCAATGCATTATGATCTGAAAAGGATGCATTGATTGTCTCTACCTTTCTGCACTGGATTGTGAGATTTTTATGTCCTAGTACATGGTCAATTTTTGTAAATCTTCCATGTACCGCTGAGAAAAAGGTATATTCCTTTCTATTCCCATTTAATTTTCTCCAAAGATCTATCATATCTACCTTATCCAGAGTTTTATTTACCTCCTCAACCTCTTTCTTGTTTATTTTGAGGTTGGATTTATCGAGTTCAGAGAGGGGGAGGTTGAGGTCCCCCACTAGTATAGTTTTCCTGTCAATTTCTTCCTTCAACTCCCCCAACCTCTCCTCTCAGAATCTGGATGCTATACCACTTGGAGCATACATGTTTAGTAATGATATTGCTTCATTGTCTATGGTGCCTTTTAGCAGGATATAGTTTCCAACCTTCTCCCTTTTGATTAGATCTATTTCTGCTTTCGCTTTGTCTGAGATTAAGATTGCTACTCCTGCCTTTCTTACATGAGCTGAAGCACAATATAATCTGTTCCATCCTTTGACCTTTATCCTATGTGTATCCCCCCGTTTCAAATGTGTTTCTTGTAAGCAGCATATTGTTGGATTATGGCTTTTAATCCATTCTGCTATCCGTCTCCATTTTATGGGAGAGTTCATTCCATTCACATTCACAGTTATGATTACAATCTGTGTATTTCCCTCCAACCCCTTTCCCACCATTTGTGCTTTTAGCTCTCCCGTCTCCCTTCCCCTCCTCAATAGTATTCACTTTTCTCCCCCTCCTCTTGCAGCCTTCCCCTCCTTCTTTTAGCCCCTTTCCCTTTTACTCCCCTTAAACTCTTATTGCTTCTTTCCTCCCTTTTAGCCACCCTCCCCTTTCTTCCCCCTTCCCCTCCTACTACCTATAGAGCTAGTTAGGATTATCTACTTAAGATTATTGTTCCCTCCTTTAAACAAATCAGATGAGAGTACCTCTCAAACAATGCTCATCTCCCTCCCCTCCTTCCCTCTATTATAGTTTTGTACTTCTTCCTGTGATATAATTTGTCATTTTCTGCTTCCCCCTTTTCACACCTCCTATTACAATCCCTTCTCATTCTTAAATCATATTTTTGACATGACATCATTTGCTTTATGCCCGTTCCCTCTACATATATCCCTTTTATCATAATAGCTGCACAGTTCTCAAGATTAACAGGTATCATTTCCCCTTATAGTGAGGTAAAGAGTTCGCCCTAATTGAGTAGCAAGTTTTTGTTTTTTTTTTCCCCTCTGTTTACCTTTTTATGATTCTCTGGAGACCTGCATTTGAAGATCAAATTTTCTACTGAGTTCTGGTGTTTTGGTCAGGAAGCTCTGGAAATCCCTTATTTCGTTGAATGACTTTCTCCTTGCCTGAAATGTTATGCTGAACTTTGCTGGGTACTTGATCCTTGGTTGAAGTCCCAACTCCTTTGCCTTACAGAATATTGGGTTCCAATTCTTTCGATCTTTTAATGTAGAAGCTGCAAGGTCCTGTGTGATCCTGACTGTGTGTCCTTGATATTTAAATTGTTTCTTTCTGGCTGCTTGTATTATTTTCTCCTTCACTTGATAGCTCTGGAATTTGGCAACTACATTTCTTGGGGTTTTGAGTTTGGGATCCCTTTCGGGAGGGGAACGGTGGATTCTTTCGATGGCATTTTGCCCTCTGAGTCTAGTACTTCTGGGCAGTTTTCCTTGATGATTTCCTGGAAGATATTGTCCAGACTCTTTTTTCATCATGGGTTTCTGGCAGTCCAATAATTCTTAAATTTTCTCTCCTGGATCTATTTTCCAGGTCAGTTGTTTTTCCAATTAAATATTTTACATTTTCTTCTATCTTTTCATTCTTTAGATTTTGTTTGACTGATTCTTGTTGCCTCATTGAGTCATTAGTTTCTACTTGCCCAATTCTAATCTTCATCGTATTGTTTTCTTCTGTTAGCTTTTGCATTTCCTTTTCCATCTGACCAATTTTTCCCTTTAAGGAGCTGTTTTATCCATTTAATTTTTGTACTTCTTTTTCCATTCGACCAGTTTTCCCAGTTAGGTTTTGGGTTTCCTTTTCCATCTGATCAGTTTTCCCAATTAGGCTTTGGGTTTCCTTTTCCGTTTGATTAACTCTTCCTTTTAGGGAATTATTCTCTCCAGTTAATTTTTCAACTTCCTTTTCCATTTGTTCAATTTTCCTTTTCAGAGTGATGTTCTCATCAGTGAATTCTTTTTTTATAATTTTAAAGTCATTGGCCAGTTTTTCTTTTATATCCTTCTTCAGATGTTCCAGGTAATCTAGTTGTGCTTGCGAGAAATTCATAGTCCGATCTGAGGTTTCAGATGAAAGTACAGTCTCAACTCTGACCTCTTTGGTGTTTGTGTTTTGGTCCTTATCCCCATAGAAAGATTCTATTGTTTTTTCACTTTTCATCTGTTTTTTCCGATTCATGATGTTGGCTGAGTGTTGTAGCTTCTGGTTCTTTCAGTCAGAAGGTACAGATCTTTAAGTTGAGCTGATGTGTGTCTAGGCTAAAAGCAGGCTTTTTATTTGTTTGTTTCCCAGATCAACCCTGGGGTTAGCTTGTTAGGTGTGTGTGTGGGGGTGGTCTGGTCTCAGGAGATCTCCTCAGCTTACCTGAGGCAAAGGCAAGGTCAGGGGATGGTGATCCCAGCTTCCCTATTGTCTTCCCTTTTCCCCTGGAGGGCTGGGGCATGCCTAGAAGCTAATGCGTGTTCCCGCCCCTCCTGGGGCTTGTCTCCTGGCTCTGAGGCTTGCCTGGGTCTCCGTGCGAATTTTCTCTGCCCTGGGTCGTCTGTCCTTCCAGATCGCCTCTGCCACAGTGGGAAGAATCCCCCTTTACTATTTTTCTAGCCTCTAGTGTTATGAGACTATTTGCCCCCTTCTGCTGTTCCCGCTGATCCAGGATTTATCTGGGGAAGAATTTTATGGTTCTTTCATGGTCATCAGCGGGGAGGAGAGAGCATTTACTGATCACTCCGCCATCTTGGCTCCCGGAAGTTCCAGTAGGTGACTTACCGAAGTTTAGTCTTCAGGCTGAAGGTTTCAAGGACTGCTGCGCTGATATCTGGTGCTCAGCGGCTCTCACCGGCTCTGTTTGGCTTGTCTCCTGCTCTGCTGGTTTCGCCCGCCACTCTCAGGCTTCTCAGGTCCCTTCTGCCCTGCTGCGCTTACCGCACTGTGCTGTGTGCTGGGGGCTTACCCCCGCGGAACAGATCCTTCCCGTGGACCTTCCAGTCCAACCTGGGCTCCGAATCTGTCAAAGTCTGTCACCCACTGGATTCTACACCTCCAAAGTCTGGTCAGATTCTCCTTTCAGAGATATCCAGAGGAGTTTGTCCAGGAGCTTAGGTGAGTCGTTGCTTTCACTCTGCCATCTTGGCTCCACCCCCCCCCCCCCCACATCTTTCTTATGTGTGCATATGTCTCCACCATGTTTCCTAAAAGATAATTATATTTTACTGAAAGTCAAAACTGCCATTCACTGCCTTAGGGATGGAGTCAAACTTGAAAACTAAACTGAAAATAATGATTTCTTAAGTCTTAAAAAAAGACTGGAGAATGGATATTTACTCTGGACTCATCTCCCTTCCTTTCCATACCTATTCCCTAGGTTTGTCAATTCTTCTCACTTATGATATATATATTTGTGATAGACTGTGACTGAGATTTATGAAAAAAAATTGTTTTAAGGCTATTTTTCTTACCATACTACTTCAATAAATATTTTTCTTTAGACTATTTGAATCCTTTGGCTACAAATAAATGTAAACATGTTGATAACAGCTTAAGTGGTGTGTGATAAGGTTGGATTATGCTCACAGGATATCGGGAACATGATGCTGTCTTTTCTTGAGGTAACATTATGTGAGGTAAGAACTATCGCTGAATCATGGTTTGATACATTTTTCCCCACTGGGATGCATTCCTTTGAATTTTTACATGATTCCTACAGGAACTTCACCTTTGTGAAATATCAAATTAACCTTGGCATTCATAGCTCTTTAGTACCCTTTACCTCTGGGATGCTACTCCATTGATAGCTCTTTCCAAAATTTTCATTCAAGGAAAACTCGTAGGCCAACCATCTTTTCATTTTCCCCACCTCTTTTAGTTTCAATTTTGTCTTTTCTGTATCTTCCCCTACTCATTTGACTATAAGCAGGAACTGTCTTTCTTTTTTAGCATTTGTATCCTCATTTAACTGGGAGACCAGAGTCATCTGAAGCCATGATTCTACCATCAATTTGCTAGTATGATCCTTGAAAAATCATGAGTCCATATGCAGCTTAGTAAGGAATAGCGTGCTGGGTTCAGAGTGAGAAAACCCTGAATTGAAAGCCTACCTCTATTTAGTTTGGTGTCCATGGGCAAAGTACTTAACTTTTTTTAATGTGACTTTCTTGGACATCTTTATTAAGTTTCATTCCCTATTATATGTCAGATCCTGGACTAGAGATTTTGCAAATAATACCTCACAGTGATGCAGTGAAGAAAATGTGATAACCCACATTTTATAGTTGAAGAAACCGAAGCAGAGTTTAAGTGATTTGCACAGCATCACACAGCTAATAAGGGTCTCACACCAGATTTGAATTCAGGTCTTTATTACTTCATACCCAATACTGTATCCACTGAGCCAGTTTTTCTACATGAGAGACAATAATAAGAGCATAGTAAAAATTAGCAATATAAGTGACCCATTCTAGTTTTATGGCAATTTAGATACAGATATATGAACATGTTTAACCAAATACTAACTTCTCAGTTAATATAAATGACAAATGATCTGTCTACATAATATTTTATAGTTCCTAAATTTGTGCATACTATTGTTCTTAATAACTGCTCTGAATATTTGTTCTGATCAAGAACTCCCTGTTGGCTAGGCAAAGTAATCATTACTCCTATTTTTTTTTTTACCTTGGGAAATGGACTGAGAGAGATAAAATAACTTGCTCAAAGCCATAATGTTTCTAGTAGTCAATTTCCAACACAATTTTAGTTACTCCACCTCCTGTATTCTTTGTATCACAATGCACTAGTTCTCAGGTCATTGTAGAATATTTACTTCTCTCCACAATGAAATCAAAAGTAAAGATATTTTCATTCTTCCATTATTTTTTTCAGAAGCTGTTTCTACTCAGGGCACATGTATGAAGCGATGACAGCCAAACAATGCTTTTCATCCTCCCTTCCTTCTTTCTTTCCTCTCTTCCTTCCAATCATCGCTCTATCTGGACTGTATTATAAATAACAAAATAAAATATTTAATAATGCTACCTTTTCAGGATATCTGGAATATTTCAAACTTAACATGTTTTTAATGTTTCAAATATATTCTCCCTTATTCTCCTGGCACAAGTCCTCTTGTGGGAATTTACTAAATGATGAATAACAGTAGCAATAATTACTTTTAGGGGGAAAATATATATTTTCAGGTACCTAAATGTTAATGCCATTCATTCTGCTACTTCACATTCTATTTAACTTCCTCAGGAGTCTCAAGGACTTCAAAAATGATGACCTTTATGAAGGAGGATAGAGTAGGTTGTGCTTCTAACATTTATCTTAAGGATATTCTTCCATTTTAAGTGTAAAGTTGGAAAGAAGTAGACACTTCAACTGTCAAAAATGAATTCTTTACCAGAAAGCGTCACCATTCCGATTGATTCTAGAAACTGAAGCTATTTTGTCTGATAGTCAAACATAAGCTTCTATAAATTTTTACAGGAATATAGAGTTTATTGTGGAAATTTATAATAGAGTGAAGTAACCATAAGCATAAACAGAAGTGAGAAAACTATATAGAAAGGAGTATAGAAGATAATATGGCAGATATCTGTCACAATAAATGCATCGTCTTCATGCAAATACTTTTAAATATTTCAGACAATTTTAGAAAAGTAAGAGAAAAGGAGAAAAAAATAAAAAAAAAAGACGAAAGGGGAAGAAAATACATTTGACTCTCATGGTCATGTTATATTCATAGTCTCTAATATTAGCTAGCAGAAAATATTTGCAAATTTTCTAAGCACATTCTGTTTATTGTCACATTTGAGCTTCACAAAATCTACATGAGAAAAATGCTATTTTTCCAAATTCTGATATAAATAAACTAAGTTTAAAACAAATTAAGAGATTTGCGTACGGTCACATAGCTAATATGTCTCTGAGGTTGTATTTGAATCCAAGTTTCCTGACTCTTCCACTCTATCCATAATACCATTTTGTCTTTGTTGCTTTTTTTCAAACAGGGAGACTCAAGCAGAATTTTTTTTTTATTTAAAATGAGATCATCAAAGATGCACATATTTGAATATACTGTTAATTTTAAACAATTCCAAAGTAAGAATAGGGTTTTAGGAACTTTTGACAAATTTTTACTTAAGGGAATCTGTATGCATGAGGGCACATCATGGGTTCTTTTTCCTTACATTAGTTGCTTTATATTAATATCCTTGATTTTTCAATATTCATTTCTAAAATATCTTTCTTCTTTCCTGACCCAGAGAGCCATGACTTGCAATAATAAATGCAAAAGTTGGTGCATTTAAGAGGAACTACACATGATCAACGTTATATAGAATTTCCACATGAGGTATAATGCCTTCTCATGGCTCTTCTATAGGGTCAACCTTACTCATGATAATTTCACAACATTTGGCTTGATTATTTTTTCAGTTTTTTTCATTTTCATGATTGTAATTAGCATGCTTATTGTTTTCCTTGTAAAGTTTGCTTGACTATGCAGCAATTCATTTATTATCCTTTTATCTCACATTCAGTATCTTATTCATTTCATTCTCCCCCCAAACTCTTCCTTAACTGCTCTGTTCTACTAATCTACTCTTCTATGTTTTAACTACTACAAAGTAGTTTTGATGATGATTGTTTTATAGTATAATTTGAGGTCAATAAATATTATTCCTCCTTCACTCCTTATGTGTGTAATTTTTAATTGTTCCTTGAAATTCTAGATTTTTCTGGTGTTCCAAAGAAATTTTCTTATTTTTTGTCTAGGTTTACAAGGAATTCCTTGGACGATTTGATGGGAAAAGTATTAAATCAATACATTAATTAGGTAACACAGTAATTTTTATTATGTAGCAAAAACATACCCCTCAATATCCCTTTAATTATCTGTCATTTTATTCTTTCAAAAGTTAACTTTTCATTAATGTCTTTTGTTTTATACCGCCTGTAATTTTCAATGTATTTTTCCTCATGTACCTTTTTACTCCAGGGAGTCAATGAATTTAACAAAGCATAAAGGGGAGAAATAAAAAAAGAAATCAATAAAATCAAGCAGTTCATCCATAATATCTGTTATTTTGTAAAGTTCTATGGTTATATTCACCTATCTTAGCAAAGAATAAGTATAGAGGAAGTGTTTCTGAATTTCTTCATTAGGGCCATGCTTGGCCATTGTAATTTAATGATATTACATGTCAATCATTTTTTCTATTTATATTACTGTTGCCATTAAGCAGGCAACTAAGTGGCAGTAGATGGAGCACCAGGTTTGGAGTCAGGAAGAACTAAGTTCAAATTTGTCCTCAGACACATACTAACTGTATGATCCTGAACAAATCATCCCTATTTGTCTCAATTTCTTATCTCTAAAATGCATTGGAGAAGCAAATGGAAAGCTACTATGTTAGCTTTGACAAGAAAACTCCAGCTAGGATCATGAGGACTTGAACATGACTCTATAAGAGCAACAATAATTATTTTCCTTGAAAGATTAAATTCATTTGAATTTACTGTATGCCTTATTTTTATTCACCTTCTTTTTATTCACCATATTCATAACTGTGCAAAATCCCAATGTGTTTGGCCATTCTCCATTATTGAAGTTCTACTTTATTTTCTATTCTTTCTATTACAAAAATTAACATCTATAAATATTTCGAAAACTCAGGGGTTATTCTTTTTGTCATTGACCTCCTTGGTTTTATATATCCAGCAGCCATATGCTCAGATTAAGGGTAGGAGATTTTTAATACTTTTCTTATTATGGTTTCAAATAGCTTTTTGGAATACTTGGATTAATTCTCAGTTCCACCAACAATGCATTTCTCTGCCCATCTTTTCAGATTCCTTCTAATACTGATGATTCTTACGTTTTGATATCTTTACTAGATGTGAGATAAAGTCTCAGATTGATTTTAGTTTATATTATCTTTATAATATCATATCGAACATTATTTTGAGAACTATTTGTTTATGTCTTTTTATTGCAGACTGTCCATTGTGGAATGCCTTTATGTTTCATTTAGTTTAAACCTATTATATCCCTTGGATATCAGAAACTTATCACAATATTCGATACAAACATTTTCTCAACTTATTGCATTGTTTTAAAACACTATTTATGTTATTTTTTCTGTACTAAAAGTGATGCAAAGTCTTGTAATATAAATTGTGTATTTTCTAGTTTATTATCACGTTTATTATCACACTTTTATTATCACTATTTCTTATTTAAGTAAGATTTCATTCCCTAGTTATATTTGTGAAAGTCAATTTAGTTTCTTCAATTATTTATAATAGTATGGCCTTTAATATTAAGATGATGTAACAATTTTGAGTTTGTCTTGACATATCGAATGATATTGTTCTAAACTTATATTGGGTCAAAATTTTTCCTAATGTTTCTAACAAGTCTTTAAAGATATTTTCTCAAGGAAATTTCTTTTTAGATTATATACTGAGTAATGAGTTGCAAAAACAATCCAGGGGGAGTGCAGACTTGAGGATGTAGTTGAAAATTCAGAAGTGGATCTAGTCTGAGAACAGTCTCAAAAAATATTGGAAAAGGCCATGGGCAGAACATAGAACTCAGAGAACTAAAGCTTGAGGTTGGTTTCGGGGCTGAAACATGGCACCCTGTGAAGTTACAGAGGTGGACTGGGCACAGGAGGCAGGCACAACAGGATGAAGGAAAAGCAACATTCCATATTTTTATTTCTTTCTTTCTTTCCTTCCTTCCTTCCTTCCTTCCTTCCTTCCTTCCTTCCTTCCTTCCTTCCTTCCTTCCTTCCTTCTTTCCTTCCTTCCTTCATTCATTCATTCATTCCTTCCTTCCTTCCTCTTTTTCGCTATTCTATTCCTATTCCTTCTCTCCATTCCATCCTTTAACCAATGTGAAAAGAGCTCTCAACAAATATATCTTGTCAAGAAAAACAAATGCCTATATTGCTTTATATGAAAATGCATATTTTACTTCACTTTTAAAGCCATCACATCTCTTTCAGGAAGTATTTATCAGGGTTCATCATCATTTCCCTGGAATCATTCATATTACAGCTATTATATTAATTGTTCTACTGATTCTGCCCTGTGTACTCAGAATAAGTTCATACAAGTGTTCTTAGGCTTCTCTGAAATTTTCACTTTCTTCATTTCATACAGTGCAGTAATATTCTGTTTAATTCACATACCCACTTTCTTCATCCAGGATCTGTCCTGAAGTTAGTTATCTTCTTTTTCTATAGTATTTAACAGTGATCTCCAGTGGATTAAATTAGCATTTTAATGCTGGTGAATACAAGATCCTAATCAACTGTTTAACATCTCCAATGTCAGATGGACATTACAACATCAATGCTACATAAACCAACATGTCCGAAAAGGATTTTCTCATATTTATGGCCAAATCTTCCCCTCTTCATAATTTCCCTGCTATTGTTGAAAGCACCAACATCTCTCTAGTCAACCAGTCCTACAACTTAATTATCATCCTCAAATCTCTACTGGATATAATATATGCTCTTAGACTAATCAAATAAAATTGAGATTCTGTCATTTTCTTCTAAGGGAATTATAGTATATGTGTATAGAAACTTAAATGTAATAAAGTGAAAAAATATATGCTTATGTGTGTTACACACACATATGTGTGTGCATGTGTGCATATATATATATATGTATATATGTGGACAGTCTTACAATGTATATGAATGTGTGTATGTGTGTATATAAATACAAATAAAATACACATGTATGTCTGCATTTACGTAACTTGGAGAGGTATATACACACAGACACACATGTAAATATATATACAAATATAATGTGATACGATATAATATGATATAATGTGATGTAGTATAATATAATATAATACAACATAATGCAAGATAATACAGCACTATATAGTATGATATAATGTAATGTAATGCAATATAATATAACATAATGTAATATAATTCAATGTAATATAGTGTGAGGTGACATGACATGGCATGACGTGACATGATGTCACGTGTAGCATAATGTACCATAACATAACATAGCGCAGCACAACACAATTAAATACAACATAATACAAAGTGATATAATATAAATTTATAAAATTTATTTAGTTAGTTTTAGTTTTCAACATTTTCTTTCATAATAGTTTTAATTTCAAATTTTCTGCTGGTCTCTGCCCTCCTCACACAAAAAGATGATATTTACTTTGAAAGAGGCTTTGCATATACATTTATATGTAACCTATTTTCACATTAGTCATGTTGTAAAGAATAATTAGAAGCAATGGAAGAAACCAGAAGAAAGAAGAAGAAAAAGAAGAGGAAGAAAAAAAAGAGACAGAGAGAGGAGAGAGAGAGAGAGAGAGAGAGAGAGAGAGAGAGAGAGAGAGAGAGAGAGAGAGAGAATAATATGCTTCGATCTGCATTCAGACTCCATAGTTCTTTTTCTGGACGCAGACTGCATTTTCCTTAATGATTCCTTTGGAGTTGTGTTGGATTGCTGTATTGCTAAGAAGAGATAAGTCTATCAAAGTTAGTCATTATACATTATGGTCATTACTGTGTACAGTGTTGCATTGGTTCTGTTCGCCTCACTTTACTCAACTTCACTTCATTAAAGTCTTTCCAGGTTTTTCTGAAATCTACCTACTTGTCATTTCTTATAACACAATAGTAATCCAGTACATACATATACCACAACATGTTCAGTCATTCTCATGGCTATCTTCTCAATTTCCAATTTTTTGCTACCACCGAAATGAGCTGCTATAGACATTTTTGTGCATGTGGGTCATTTTCCCATTTCTATGACGTCTTTTGTGTACAAACACAGAAGTGGTATTTCTGGATCAAAGGGCATGCACGTTTTTATTGCTCTTTGGGCATGGATACCAATTTTTCTCCAGAATGGTTGGATCCCTTCACAACTCCTTCATCAGTGTACTAGTGTACTAATTGGAACGTTTTTTTCTCCAACATTCATCATTTTTCATGTTAGCTAATCTGATAAGTGTGATGTGGTACCACAGAGCTGTTTTGATTGGCATTTCTCTAATAAATAGTGATTTGAAGCATTTTTCTTACCATTAAATATAATTTTAATTTCTTCCTCTAAAAACTGCCTGTTCATGTGCTTTCACTATTTATTAATTGGGGAATGACATGTACTTTTACAAATTTGACTCAGTTTATCCATGTATTTTAGAAATGATGCCTTTATCAGAGATACTGCTTGTAAAAATCCTTTTCAAGTTTTTTCTTTTCTCCTAATATTGGCTGCATTGCTTTGTTTGTGCAATAAACCAGTCAATATAATGTAATCAAAATTATCCATTTAAAATATTTTATTTAATTTTAGTTTTCAATATTACTTTCATTAACTTTTGAGTTTTAAAATTTCTGTCTCTAATACAACATGCAATATGATAAAGTCTGTGCATATACATTCTTATTAAACATATTTTCCCTTGAGTCATGTTGTAAAGAATTAGAATGAATGAGAGGAACCACAGGAAAGGAGAGAGGGAGAAGGAGAGAGAGAGAGAGAGAGTGAGAGAGAGAGAGAGAGAGAGAGAGAGAGAGAGAGAGAGAGAGAGAGAGAGAATACTATGTTTCCATCTTCATTCAGACTCCGTAACTCTTTCTCTGGATGTGGATGGCATTTTCCATCATGACTCTTTCAGAGTTGTCTTATATCCTTGCATTGCTGAAAAAAGCTAAGTCTATCAAAGTTAGTCACTATACAATATGACTTTTATGTTACATAATATTCTCTTGTTCCTGCTCATTTCACTCACTATAAGTTCACGTAAATCTTTCCAGGTTTTCCCTGAAGTCCACCTGCTCATCATTTCTTCTTCTTTTTGTAATTAAATGCTTCACTTTTATTATAGAACCAAAACAAAACTTATTCCAAGACTTCACGTTAGATTGACATTACTGAATATGGTCTATTTTCTCACTATTCCGATGGTGGTTATTACCTGATTAATGACTTTTGTCTTCATGTACTTCCTTCCCAGTAAGAATGCTTTGCCTACAGTGGGCTTAAGGTTGAAATGACCAGAATCATTCAAAAAACAGTTAATTCTAACTTAGACTCTTTGGGGAAATTGTTGAAGAAGGAGTCCTACCACATTCTTTTTATGGCACAAATGTGTTGCTGATAGCTAAACCAGGAAGAGTAAAAATGGAGAAAGACTATTATAGACCTATTTCCCAAATGAACACAGACACGAAACGTTTTAATAAGATATTAGTAAGCAGATTACTGCCACTCATCACGAGAATAATATATTATGATAAGGTACGAATTATACCGAGAATGCAGGGTGGTTCTCTATTAAGAATACTATTAGTATAATTGATGATATCAACAATCAAACTAATAGAAAACATATGATTATATCAATAGATTCAGAAAAAGCTTTTGACAAACTACAACATCCATTTCTATTGAAAACGTTGGCGAGCATAGGAATAAATGGAGCCTTCCTCAAAAGAATAAGTAGTGTCTCTCTAAAAGCACCAGCTAACATTATATGTATTGGAGATAAGATAGATGGCTTTACAATACGACCAGGGGTAAAACAAAGATGTCCATTATGTCCACTGTTATTCAATATGGTACTAGAAATGTTAGCTTCAGCAATAAGAGAAGAAAAAGAAGTTTAAAGAATTACAATAGACAAAGAAAAAATTAAGTTATCAGTGTTTGCAGATGAGATGATGATATTTTTACATGATCACGGAGAACTAAGTATAAAACTACTTGAAACAAAAACCACTTAAGCAAATTTTCAGGATACAAAATAAACCTACATAAGTCATCTGTATTTCTATGTCTTACTTATAAGCCCAATAGCAAGAGATAGAAAGAGAAATCCCATTTAAATTACTACAGACACTGGTCTTCTTTGAAAACAAGGGGCGAACACAGAAGCACAGACTTTAGCCATGATAAAATATTTGGGAATCTACCTGCCAAAACAAACCAGTGGACTATCTGATCACAACTGCAAATCACTTTTCACACAAATAAAACGAGATGTAAACAGTTAGAAAAAAATGCAGTTGTTCATATATAGCCTGAGCTAATATAGTAAAAATAAAAATTCTACCTAACTTAGTTTATTTATTCAGTGCTGTAGCAATCAAATTACCAAAAAACTATTTTATAGAGGTAGAAAACTAACATCAAAATTCATTTGGAAGAAAACAAAGTTCAGAATATCAAAGCAATTAACGAAAAGTATTACTAGGAAAGGAAGATTGCACATGCCAGATCTGAAATTGTATTGTAAAACAGCAATCATCAAAACTACTTGGTAATGGCTAATAAATAGAGAGGAAGATTAGTGGAATAAGTTAGGTACACCAGACTCAATTTTTGTGTTTGTCCTTTGTTTTTGAGGAAAACCATGACATCAGAGAAATGATTACATGACTTGCATTTAACTTTGTTTTGAGTGCGAGAGTGCTGGGTATACTCAAGAGCCTCACTTTCTGTTCTTGAACCATCTGGATCCAGTGACCAGATATTCATCAGGATGACTGGGGAAGGCCCAAGATGCAATGGGAGACCTTGGCCTTTTTAGACTAAGATCTATTCAGGTACTCACTTAGAATGAGATGACGCCCATTCAGTGAACAGACCTTTTTAAGACTTAATCAGGGAATGGGCTCCTTTAAAGGGCTTTAATTTGCATATGTATATATATATATATATATATATATATATATATATATATATATATGTATATATACATATATATATATAAAACACATAATATAAATATGTAATTTGAACTTAATTTACATATATATGTAAATCAGTCAGGGAGGTTAAGAGCAACAGTCACTACTGATATTCATCTTTAAGCCAGGAGGGTCCAGATACCACCATTAATTGGAGCTTGGGCAGGGACCAATTGTTCAATCTATGGGCTTCATAGTGCACTGATTTTAAGGTTTGGGGAAAGACAAGAAAGAAATATAGGAAGAGAGAGACAAAGAAAGAAAAAAAGAAAGAAAAGAAGACAGAAAGAAAGAACAAAAGAAAGAACGAAAGAAAGAAAGAAAGAAAGAAAGAAAGAAAGAAAGAAAGAAAGAAAGAAAGGAACGACAACATGACACAGTAGTCAATGATTAAAGCAGTCTGCTGTTTGACAAACTCAAGGACCCTACATTTTGTGATAAGAGCTCCCTGTTTGACAATAATTCCTGGGAAAATTTGAATATAATGTGGCAGAAACTGGGCATCAACCAACATCTGACACCATATGTCAGAATAAAGTCCAAATATATACATAATCTAGATTTAAAGGCTGATGTTATGAAAAAGCAGGGGAGAAAGGAATTTGTCAGATTTATAGACAATCAAGTATTTATGACCAAACAATAGATAGACAGTACTATGAAATGAAAAATGGATAATTTTAATTATATGAAATGGAAACATTTTTGCACCAACAAAGCCAATCCTAGCAAGATTAGGAGGGAAGTAGAAAACCCGGAAAAAATTTCAAAGTGTCTTCGATAAATCCTTCATTTCTAAAGTAGATAGAGAACTGAGTCAAATTTACCAGAATGTAAGTCATTTCCCAATTGATAAATGATCCAAAGATATGAATAGGGAGTTTTCAGAGGAAGAATCATTTATAGTCATATGAAAAAATGATCTGAATCACTATTGCTTAGCGAGATGCAAATCAATTCAGCTCCGAGGCACCACATCAGGCCTATCTGATTGACTAACATGACAACACAGGAAAATGATACATGTTGGAGAAGATGTGGGAAAGTTGAAACACAAATTCGTTGTGGGTGGTGCTATAAAAATGTGCCTACCCTTTGACCCTGCAATATTGCTGCTAAGGTTGTACTCCAAAAATATCTTAAAAATTGGGAAGAGTGCCCACATGTACACTAACAGTGGAAATTGATGGAATGCCCATCAATCATGGAATGACTAAGCAAGCTGTGAAATATGAATGGAAAGGAATACTGTAGGAATAGGAAGACTTCAAAAGTACCTTGATAGACTTACATGAATTGTGAAGTGAGCAGATTCAGAAGAACATTTTACATAGTAATAGCAACAGTATGTGAGGACTCTTTTTGACAGACTTAATCCTTCACAGCAATGCAAGGACCTAAAATATTTCCAAAGGAAATATCGTGCAAACTGCCATCCACATCCAGAGAAAGAACTATGTAATTGGAATGCAGAATGAAGCAGGTAAATTTCTCTTTCATTATGCTTCGATTTGTTTAGTTTTACTCATGCTTTCTCACATTCAATTTTATTCTTCTACACAACATGGCTAATGTGAAAATGTGTTTAATAAGAATGTATGTGCAGAAGCCATTTAAGATTGCATGTCTTTTGGGGAGGGGGAAAGAGGGAAACAAATTAATACTTATTGAATTGATTGTTGAACATTAAAAATCAATTAAATAAATTTGGAAAAAAAAGAAATATTGCAAGTAGCCAGAGAGAAAAAATTCGAGTATCGTGGAAATACAATCAGGATAACACAAGATCAAGCAGCTTCTACCTTAAGGGATAAATAGCACTGGAATATGATATTCTGGAGGTCAAAGGAGCTGAAATTATAATAAAGAATCACTTACCCATCAAAGCTGAGTGTAAGGCTGGAGGGTAAAGCCTGGTCATTCAATGAGAGAGAAATTTCAAGCGTTCTTGATGTAAAGATGAGACCTGAGTAGAAAATTTTCACTTTCAAATACAAAATTCAAGAGAAGCATGAAAAAGTAAACCAGAAAGAGAAATCATAAAAGATTTATTAAATTTTTGTTGTTTGCATTCCTACATGAAAATATGATATTTGTAACTCATTAATCCTTTCTCAGTCTTAGTGAAGTTGGAGGAGATAGATAGATAGATAGATAGATAGATAGATAGATAGATAGATAGATAGATAGATAGATAGATAGATAGAAGGAACAAGGTAAGTTGAATATGAAAGGATATCTAAAACTAAAATTAAGGAGGAAGAGTGGAATATATTGGAAGAAGGATCAAGGGAAAGATAGAATGGGGTAAATTATCTCATTTAAAAGAATCAAGAAAAAAATTTCACAGTAGAAGGGAAGAGGGGGCAGGTGAGAAGGAATGAGTGAATCTTACTCTAACCAGATTTGAATTAAGGAGGGAATAGCATACGCACTCAGTTGGGTATCTTACCATATAGGAAATTAGATGGAGAGGACATAAGGGGTAGAGTATGAAAGAAGTGAGGGTGGAATGAGGGAGGCTGTAGTCAGAAGCAAACATTTTTGAAAAGGGAAGGGTGAAAGTATGACTTTCACAACATGACCATTATCAAATGTTTTGCACAACTGCACATGCATAATCTATATTGAATTGCTTGCCTTCGCAGTCAGGGTGGGTGGGGAGGCAAGAAGGAATATAATTTGGATGGCAAAGTCTTGAAAACTAATATGATAAAATTGCTTTTACATGAAACTGCGAAATATGATATTTAGGCAATGCAGTATTGAAATCTATCTTTCCCTTCAAAAAACTAAAGGGGAAGGGGGTAAGAGAGGAGGTGAACAAAGGAATGACAGATTGGAGGAAGTGACAATCACAATGCATGCCATCTTGGGATGGGTGGGCAGTGGAGAGATAGGGAGAAAATTTGGAACTTAAAATCTTGTGTAAATAAACTTTGAAAACTAAAATTTGATTAATTAATTTCAAAAGTTAAATTAACGTTTATTCTATTGAATCATTTCCTAAAGAACTCAAACTATCCCAAAGTAGAAGGGACTGTCTTGGTATTTGGTTCCTGATCATCCAGGTAAAAAACTGGAGGATGACTTGGAGATTTTATATGGCATTATTCATCCACATAGGTTTTAAATGAATTCTAAATATTCTAACTCAATTATCATATGGTTACATGAAAACGCAAATCTGTAACATTATACATTGATTATTAGATTTCCAAAAAAGAATAAATAGAAAAAAATTGATATGACAATTCCTAACGTCCTTCAGTTTGCTTCCAACTTTGTCATTAACTAGACTTAAACTTCAGCTGGGCTCTGAAAACCACTATCCTCTCAAAAATTGATGCCGCTTCATTCAGGATATCTGTTTCTCTTACCTCACACTAAAAATATTCAGATGATATGATCTTTTCTTCCTGAACTTTACAGTTGTATTCACTTGCTAAAATTTGGAAAACACTGATGAAAAGCAATCATGGAATATGTTTAAACCCTCCTAGGTCATGGTACTAATACAAACATTAATGTGTCTTATATGGAATTAAAATTGCTCATACAAAGAATTCATTCCTAATGATATTTTATATACATATATATATGTACGTATACACACACACATATTTATGCAACTAAGCAATATAAACTATTCCTATTCATGTGAGTGTTTATATGTGTACATAATGACAACCTCTATCACTTTTTTATTTCTCTTATGGTACTCTATTTACTCCAGAAAAGGGGAGAATATAACTTAGTAAATTGAAAATAAAGAATAAGGAATGGTACTTCTGTTGATGTTAGTGGCTTTGAACAAATCATTAAATGACTCTTTGTTTATTCATTTGTGAAATAAAGAGAGTAATAACTATCCTTAAGGGCAATTCCAGAATATTTTTAACAATTATCCATGAATTTGAAAATAAAATGCCTTATGCAAATTCTAGCTACTGATTAATTTGATGTAGAAATTGCACGTACTTTTGCAAGCTGTGGCACTTTTAAAAATAGTTATTTGTTTTATTTTATCTATTGATTCCCATCAATTGGAATCTTAAAATTTTTAATTTTTTTTAAATTCGTTTTATAAAACATTATACATTTAGAAGTAAGAGATACCTTAAACCTTTCATTTTGGAAAGATAATTTTGGGTTTTTTGCTCTTTTAAAATACCTCAGATTCTGCAATAGTTAATATTCCCACACAGTTTGGTAACAAAACAATTGTTACATAAAGTAATCTTTTTACTTATTTAGGAATAAGAAACATTTTCAATTACAGAGACCACAAGGGGAAAAATCATGATTAGTAGATGCCAGAAGTTTTGAAAATATCAGGTTGTAAACTATAATTGAATTGGTCAAATAGAGACAAATTTTAATTTTCTTTGTTTCCTGTTCATGTGCCTATGAGTTTAATGAATGTTGCTTTTCGAAAAATGTGGAGCTTTGGGGGGGTCAGAGACAAGATGATGGAGTAGAAGCAGGGACGTGCTCGAGGTCTCCCTCAAACCCCTCCTGTAAAAATGGCTCAATACAAGGTCTAGAGAAGCAGAAGTCATAAAATGGCAGAGTGAAACAAATTTCCAGCACAAAGCAACTTGGAAGGTTGACAGGTAAGGACTATTACACCAGGCTGGGAGAAGAATGAAGACAAGCACAGAAAGTGTCAGCACAGATCAGACCCCAGGAAGTCCAGAACAAGCCTCAAGGGATCAGACTACTGGCAGCTGTAGCTGCTTCCTGAGTTCTCAATTCATAAATGCCCGACAACTTAGTCAGTAGGAAGGTCTGACAGACTAGGGTCAGAGAGGAATGTATTCTGGCTCCAGCATCAGGATAGCAGCAGGAGAAGCAGCCACTGCCTCTGGAGCTCTCAGGCCACCGACAGTGAGGGGGGACTGAGTAGCTGATCAGAGGGTGATAACTTTTCTGGTACTTAGGGAGGATTTTCTTTTATCCTTCCTTTTATCTGGGTCTCAGCTCTGGGTGGTGGTCCAGGGACAAAAAGGAACACCAGCATTTTGAAAGAGGTGACTGCAGTGGATAGGGAATTTTTCTCACAGTTCCTAGGCAGAAAAGAGTGTTTGTGACAACTCACAGACCACATCACAGGCTAAGAGAGGAGTAAACAACTCTTCTTTCATCACACCAGTTATGTAGAAATGAAAGTTCACACGTCCTTACAACTACCACTGAAAACAGCTGCACAAAATCTATGAAATGTGGGATAGGAGGCAGAACCAAGACGGCGGAGTTAGAGCAAATATTCACCTAAACACTTAGACAAACTTCTTCAGATACCTCTAATAAAAGAATCTTACTGGATTTTGGAGGGGCAGAATCCAATAGGAGACAGACTGTGACAGATTCATGGCCCACAACAGACTGGAAGTTCGACGGAAAGGATCCATTGCATGGGGCTGGAGGAGCACACAGTGCACAAAACAGGCTCTACCAGCACATATCTGGCATGGGAGGACTGAAAAGGAAACCCCGGGGGGTCTGAGGCAGCGACCAACACTGCGAAATCTCAGGCATATCAGCACAGGATGGAAGTCCAGCAGAATCGAGCTAATGAGAGCCGCTGAGCCACAGGTATCTGCAGGAGCCATTCCTGGGACTATCAGCCCACAGATTATATGTGTGTAAGTCACCTACTTGAACTTCCAGAAGCGAAGATGGCAGAATGATTGGTAAACGTTCTCTCCCTCCCGTTGTTGACCTTGAAAGACCCATAAAATATTTATCCCAGAAAAATCCTGAAACACTGGGATCAGCCAAATGGGCAAACAGTCTCTTAGCATATGAGACTAGGAAAATCGTTAACTCTTTCTGTGGCTAAAGGGGACCAGCGTAGGCCCAGAGCTGTCCTAGACAGCCCCACTTCAGCAAACTAGGTGAAGCTCGCAACCCCCAACACCAGGACACCATACATGCCTCAGTACCCCAGGGAAATTTGGAAGACCCTAGGGCAGCTGGGATCACTAATTGCTGAGCTAGCCAATACTGTAGCTCAGCAGAGGAAATCTCTTGTGGCCAGACAACCACTCCCCCACAGTTAATGATCTAGCTCCAGGGTAACTACAGGGAAACCCAGAAAGGTTTCACTTGGCCTCTGTTTTCTCACATCAACCAGTTCAGCACCAGGTAAGCTGCAGCATTTTACCTTCTAGCTGAAAGAATGAGAGACCACAACACACAAAGTCACAAGTTGCAGACACAAGAAATTGAGACAGAGCCTCTTGTACCCCAGAAGAAAAGGTCTACTTTAAAAATAAGGAAAAGAGAGATCATCATCATCATGAGTAAGAAGAAAAGCAGAAAAGAAAAGACCAAGAAGCTTTCCATGGCGACAAGGACCAAAGCACAATACCAAAGAGGTCAGCATTGAGACTGCCCTCCAATCTGAAACTTCAGAAGGAAATATAAACTGGTATGAAGCACAACTGGCCAATGATTTTAAAAATATCAAAAAAGAAATTAGAGAGGAATTTAAAAGGCAAAGTGGACAAGTGAAAAAGGAAGCAAAAAGCCTCACTGGAAAAATTGGACAAAAGGAAATATGAAAACTAATTGGAGAATATAACTCCTTAAAAGGAATAATTGGACAGATGGAAAAGGAGATGCCAAAATTAACTGAAGAAAACAATTTGATATAAACCAGAATTGGGAAATTAGAAGCTATCAACTCTATGAGATACCAAGAATCAGACAAATAGAACCTGAAGAATGACAAGATAGAGTAAAATGTAAAATATCTAAGTGGAAAAGCAACTGACCTGGAAAATAGATTCAGGAGAGAAAGTCCAAGAATTATTAGTCTATCAGAAAGCCATGATGCAAAAACAAGCCTGGACAATATCTTCAAAGAAATCATTAGGGAAAACTGCCCAGAAATTCTAAATCCAGAAGGCAAAAATAATTATCGAAACAATCCACTGTTTGCCTCCTGAAAGGGATCCCAAACTAAAGTCACCAAAGGAATCTCGTGGCAAATTCTAGAACCATCAAGTGAAGGAGAAAAGACTACAGGCAGGCAGAAAGAAACGACTCAGTTTCTACTCAAGATCAGTCAGGATCACATAGGACCTTGCAGCTTCTGCGTTCTAATACTGAAGTAATTGAAATATAATATTCCATATGGCAAAGGAGCAAGGACTGCAACAAAAGATCAATTGCCCAGCAAAGCTGAGCATAACATTTCATACAAGGAGATGGACATTCAATGAAATAATGGATTCCAGACCTTCCTGACGAAAAAGCCAGAGCTAAATAGAAAATTCGATCTTCAAATACAGGTCTCAAGAGAGGCATAAAAAGGTAAACAGGGGAAAAATTGTTTTTCAATAAGGGCATATTGTTTACATCCCTGTAAGTGAAGATGATACTTGTTAATCTTGAGAACTACATATTTGTCATGATATATAAATGCAATATACATAGATAGCAGATAATAAGTAAATGACGTGATGATAAAAATGTGATTTAAGTGTGTGAAGGGATTGGATTAGGAGATGTGGAAAAGAGGAGGTAGATAACGGTAACTTACATCACGGGAGGAGGCACAAAATTATAGTACAGTAGAGAGAAATGGGAGAGGGAGATGAGTATTGTTTGACATTTAGTCTCATCAGATTTGGTTCAAGGAGGGACTCAGTTAAGTACATGAAACTAACTAGCTCTACAGGCAATAGAAGGGGAAGGGTGAAAGAAAAGGGAGGGGAGACTAAAAGGAAAGGAACTAGTAATGAGGGTAAAGGGGAATAAAAGGGAGGGGGACTGAAAGGAAAAAGGGAAGACTGAGGGAGGTGGTGGTCAAAAATTGAAACTCTATTATGGAGGGCAAAGGATAAGGGAGAACTAAAAGCACAAATGGGTGGGGGGCAAAAGGATGGAGGGAAAGACACAAATACTAATCGTAACTGTGAAAGTGAATGGGATGAACTCTCCCAGAAAACAGAGATGGATAACAGAATAAATTAAAAGCCATAATCCAACAAGATGTTGCTTATAAGAAACACATTAGAAACTGGGCTATACACACAGAGTAAAGGTAAAAGTTTGGAGAAGAATATATTGTATTTCATGCGAACTAAAAAAAAAAAAAATCATGGGTAGAAATCCTAATCTCAGACAAAGAAAACACAGATATAAATCTAATCAAAAGAGATAAGGAAGGAAACCATATCCTGCTAAAAGGCACCATAGACAAGGAAGCAATATCATTATTGAACATATAAGCTCCAAGTGCTATAGCACCCAAGCTCTTAGAGGAGAAGGTAAGGGAGTTACAGGAAGAAATAAACCACAAAGCAAAACTAGTGAGGGATCTCAACCTCCCCCTCTCTGAATGTGATAAATTTAACTTCAAAATAAAAAAGAAAGAAGTTAAGGAGGTGAATAAAACTGGATAATGTGTATGTAATAGATTTCTGGAGAATATTGAATGGGGATAGAAATGAATATACATTATCTTAATCGTACATATCACATATGCAAAAATTGAACATATAGTAGGGAATAAACATGTCACAATTCAGTGCAGGAAAGCAGAGACGTTGAATGCATCCTTCTTAGATCATAGCGAAGTAAAATTCTGTAACTAAAGGCCATGGAAAGATAGACCAAAACTTAATTGGAAACTAAATAATCTAATCCTAAAGTTTGAATGAAAATCCTCAAGTAAATATCAAACTAGAAAAACTCAAAACCAAAGGAGAGATTAATAAAATGGAAATTAAGAAAACTATTGAACTAATAAATAAAACTAAGGGATGGTTTTATGAAAAAGTCATTAAAATTTATAAGTCTTTGATCAATTTGGCTAAAAAAAGAAAAAAGAAAACCAAATTACCAATATCAAAAATGAAAAGGATGAATTCAACTCCAGTGAGGAAGAAACTAAAACAATAATTAGAAATTACTTTGTTCAAATGTATACCCATAAATTCAGCAATCCAAATGAGATGGATGATTATTTTAAAAAAATATAAATTGCCCAGATTAACAGAAGAGGAAGATGAATACTTACATAACCCCATCTAAGAAAAAGAAATTGAACAAGTCATCAATGAACTCCCTAGGAAAAATTCTTCAGGACTGAATGGATTTACAAGTGAATTCTAGCACACCTTTAAAGAACAGTTAATTCCAATACTATATAAATTATTTGGGAAAATTGGAGAAGAAGTAGTTCTCCCAAATTCTTTTTATGATACAAATATGTTTTTGATACCTAAACCAGGAAGAATCAAAACAGAGAAAGAAGAGCATAGATCAATATCTCTAATGAATATAGATGCAAAAATATTAAATAAGATTTTAGTGAAAAGACTACAGCAACTTATCACAAGAATAATACTTTATGATCAGCTGGGATTTATACTACGAATGCAGGGCTGTTTCGATATTAGGGAAACTATTAGCATTGTTGATCATATCAGCAAGAGAATTATCAGAAAACAAATGATTATTTCAGTAGATGCAGAAAAAGCTTTTGACTAAATACAATACTCATTCATACTGAAAACATTGGAGAGCACATGAACATATGAAATTAAACTTTTCATAAAATAATAAGCAGTATGAACTTAAAGTCTTCAGGAAACATTAAATACAATGCAGATAAGGTAAGTGCATTTCCAGTAATATCAGGAGTGGAACAAGGATGTGCATTATTCTCACTATTATTCAGTATGGTACTAGAAATGTTAGCTGTTGCAAAAAGAGAAGAAAAGGAAACTGAAGGAGTTTGAATAGACAAAGAAAAATCTAAATTATCACTATTTGCAGATGGTATGATGATATATTTAGAGCTCATTCAAGTAAAACAACACTTGAAATAATAAACAACTTTCAGAAAGCTGCAGGTTGCAAAATAAACCCACAAAAATCTTCCATATTTGTATATATTATTAACAAAGTCCAACGGGAAGAGATACAAAGAGAGATCCCTTTTATAGCTAAGGAAGACCCTATAAAATATTTGGGAATCTGTCTGCCAAAACAAGCCCAAGAACTCCATGAACACAATTACAAAACACTTTTTGCACAAATAAAGTCAGACCTAAGTAAGTGCAAGACATTAGCTGCTCATGGGTAGGTCAAGCCAATATAATAAAATGACAATTCTACTTAAATTAGTTTACTTATTTAGTGCCATACCAATCAACTTATCAGATAATTAATTTCTTTTTTTTTTTATTAAACTTTTAACATTTATTTTCACACGTTTTTGGGTTACAAATTTTCTCCCCTTTTTTCCCCTCCCCCCCAGATCCAAGCTTTCTAATTGCCCCTGTGACCTATCTTCTCTCTCCTCTATCCTCCCTCCCTGCCCTTGTCTCCGTCTTCTCTTTTGTCCTGTAGGGCCAGAGAGTTTTCGTGACCCCTTAACCTGTATTTCTTGTTACCCAGTGGTAATAACATTACATTTGGTCCTAACACTTTGAGTTCCAACTTCTTTGGCTCCCTCCCTCTCTACCCCTTCCCCTTGGAAGACAGGCAGTTCAATATAGGCCATATCTGTTTACTTTTGCAAATGATTTCCATACTAGTTGTGTTGTATAGGACTAACTATATTTCCCTCCATCCTGTCCTGTCCCCCATTACTTCTATTTTCTTATGGTCCTTTCCCTCCCCATGAGTGTCGACCTCGTATTGCATTCTCCTCCCCCTGCGCTCCCCTCTATCCTCCCCCCCATCCTGCTTGTGCCCCTGTCCCCCACTCTCCTGTATTATGAGATAGGTTTTTTGATGAAAATGAGTGTGCATTATATTCTTTCCTTTAGTGGAATGTGATGAGAGTAGACCTCATGTTTTTCTCTTGCCTCCCCTCTTTATCCCACCACTAATAAGTCTTTTGGTTGTCTCTTTTATGAGAGATAATTTGCCCCATATAACTTCTCCCTTTCTCCTCCCAATATTTCTCTCTCACTGCTTGATTTCATTTTTTTTTTTTTAGTATGTGATCCCATCCTCTTCAATTCACTCTGTGCACTCTGTCTCTATGTATGTGTGCTTGTGTGCATGTGTGTGTGTGTGTGTACTCCCACCCAGTTCCCAGATACTGAAATGTTTCAAGAGTTACAAATATTGTCTTTCCATGTAGGAATGTAAACAGTTCAACTTTAGTAAGTCCCTTATGATTTCTCTTTGCTGTTCGCCTTTTCATGGTTCTCTTCATTCTTGTGTTAGAAAGTCAAATTTTCTTTCCAGTTCTGGTCTCTTCATCAGGAAAATTTGAAAGTCTTCTATTTCATTGAGAGACCATTTTTTCCCCTGAAGTATTATACTCAGTTTTGCTGGGTAGGTGATTCTTGGCTTCAGTCCTATTTCCTTTGACTTCTGGAATATCCTATTCCATTCCCTTCTGTCCCTCAATGTAGAAGGTGCCAGATCTTGTACTATCCTGACTGTATTTCCACAATACTTGAATTGTTTCTTTCTAGCTGCTTGCAATATTTTCTCTTTCACCTGGGAATTCTGGAATTTGGCCACAATGCTCCTAGGAGTTTCTCTTTTTGGATCTCTTTCATGCGGTGTTCTGCGGATTCCTTGAATATTTATTTTGCCTTCTGGTTCTAGAATCTCAGGGCAGTTTTCCTTGATAATTTCATGGAAGATGATGTCTAGGCTCTTCTTTTGATCATGGTTTTCAGGTAGTCCCAGAATTTTTACATTGTCTCTCCTGATTCTATTTTCCAGGTCAATTGTTTTTCCAATAAGATATTTCACCTTATCTTCCATTTTTCGAATCTGCGCAGTATGTTCTGAGATATCTCTCTTTCTCGAAAAGTCCAAAGCATCCATCTGTATCATTCTAGATTTGAAAGATCTATTTTCTTCAGTGAGCTTTTTAATCTCCTTTTCCATTTGGTTAATTCTGCTTTTGAAAGCATTCTTCTCCTCATTGGCCTTTTGAACCTCTTTTGCCAATTGAGTTAGGCTAGTTTTCAAGGTGTTAATTTCTTCAACATTTTTTTGGTTCTTCTTTAGCAGGGAGCTGATCTGTTTTTCATGCTTCTCCCTCATCCCTCTCATTTCCCTTTCCAGTCTTTCCTCCACCTCTCTAACTTGATTTTCAAAATTCCTCTTGAACTCTTCCATGGCCCGAGCCCATTGGGTGGGCTGGGACACATAATCCTCGATTTCTGTGTCTTTGCCTGATGGCAAGCATTGTTCCTCCCCATCAGAAAGGAGGGGAGGAAGTGTTTTTTTTCTCTCCGATAAAGTACCCTTCAATAGTTTTATTTCTTTTCCCTTTTCTTGGCATATTCTCCACCTAGTGGCCTGAACTCTGAATGTTCTCCTCACACCCACCTCGCCTCCTGGTCCTCCCAGCCAGCGTTTGGGGACTGAGATTCAAATGCTGCTTCCCACCTTAGGATTTTTGGCGGGGGCAAGGCTGCTATTCAGTGTTAAATTAAGTTCAGGTGGTCAGGGGCAGGGCCGCCTGTCTGGCTCAATTCCCTCAGGAGGTTTATGCACAGACCTTCCACAATGGATCCAGGCTCCCGCCCGCCTGGGGATCCGTCCACAGCCGCCTCTCAGTCCCCACCTCCCGGGGGGGCCCGAGCCATGGGGGCACCTCACTCCCCTCTCAACCCTCCAAAGAGACTCTCTCGGGAGCCAAGATGACGGAGTGAAAGCAACGACTCACCTAAGGTCCTGGAAAAACTCCTCTGGATATATCTGGGGGGAGAGTCTGACCAGACTTTGGAGGTGTAAAATCCAGTGGGTGACGGACTTTGACGGATTCGGAGGCCAGGCTGGACCGGAGGGTCCACGGGAGGGATCTGTTCCGCGGGGGTAAGACCCCGGCGCACAGCGCAGCGCGGTCAGCGCGGCAGGGCGGAGGGGACCAGAGGAGACCGAGACTGGCGGGCGAGACCAGCGGAGCAGGAGATAAGCCAGGCCGAGCAGGTGAGAGCCGCTGAGTGCCAGACATCAGCGCAGCAGTCCTTGAAATCTTCAGCCTGAAGACGGACTTCGGTGGGTCACTACTTGAACTTCCAGGAACTGGGATGGCAGAGTGATCAGTAAGTGCTCTCTCCTCCCCCCTGATGACCCTGAGGGAACCATAAAATTCTTCCCCAGATTAATCCTGGATCAGCGGGAACAGCAGAAGGGGGCGGGTGGTCTCATAACACCAGAGGCTGGAAAAGTGGCAAAGGGGGATTCTTCCTACTGTGGTGGAGGCGATCTGGAGGGACAGACGACCCAGGGCAGAGAAACTTCGCACTGAGACCCAGGCAAGCCTTAGAGCCGGGAGAGGAGCCCCAGGAGGGGCGGGAACACGCGTTAGCTTCTAGGCGTGCCCCAGCCCTCCAGGGGAAAAGGGAAGACAATAGGGAAGCTGGGATTACCATCCCCTGACCTTGCCTTTGCCTCAAGTCAGCTGAGGAGATAGCCTGAGACCAGACCACACCTCCCACACACCTAACAAGCTAACCCCAGGGTTGATCGGGGAAACAAAAAACAAAAGCCTGCTTTTAGCCTAGACACACATCAGCTCAACTTAAAGATCTGTACCTTCTGACTGAAAGAACCAAAAGCTACAACACTCAGCCAACATCATGAATCGGAAAAAGCAGACGAAAAGTGAAAAAACCATAGAATCTTTCTATGGGGATAAAGACCAAAACACAAACACCAAAGAGGTTAGAGCTGAGACTGAACTTCCATCTGAAACCTCAGATGGGACTATGAATTTCTCGCAAGCACAACTAGATTACCTGGAACGTCTGAAGAAGGATATAAAAGAAAAACTGGCCAATGATTTTAAAACTATAAAAAAAGAATGCACTGATGAGAACATCACCCTGAAAAAGAAAATTGAAGAAATGGAAAAGGAAGTAGAAAAATTAACTGGAGAGAATAATTCCCTAAAAGGAAGAGCTAATCAAATGGAAAAGGAAACCCAAAACCTAATTGGGAAAATTGATCAGATGGAAAAGGAAACCCAAAACCTAACTGGGAAAATTGGTCGATTGGAAAAAGAAGTACAAAAATTAAATGGAGAAAATAGCTCCTTAAAGGGAAAAATTGGTCAGATGGAAAAGGAGATGGAAAAGCTAACTGAAGAAAACACTACGATGAAGATTAGAATTGGGCAAGTAGAAACTAATGACTCAATGAGGCAACAAGAATCAGTCAAACAAAATCAAAGAATGAAAAGATAGAAGAAAATGTAAAATATTTAATTGGAAAAACAACTGACCTGGAAAACAGATCCAGGAGAGAAAATCTAAGAATTATTGGCCTGCCAGAAACCCATGATGAAAAAAGAGTCTGGACAATATCTTCCAGGAAATCATCAAGGAAAACTGTCCAGAAGTACTAGACTCAGAGGGCAAAATAGTCATCGAAAGAATCCACCGTTCCCCTCCCCAAAGGGATCCCAAACTCAAAACCCCAAGAAATATAGTTGCCAAATTCCAGAGCTATCAATTGAAGGAGAAAATACTACAAGCAGCCAGAAAGAAACAATTCAAATATCAAGGACACACAGTCAGGATCACACAGGACCTTGCAGCTTCTACATTAAAAGATCGAAAGAATTGGAACCCAATATTCCGTAAGGCAAAGGAGTTGGGACTTCAACCAAGGATCAACTACCCAGCAAAGTTCAGCATAACATTTCAGGCAAGGAGAAAGTCATTCAACGAAATAAGGGATTTCCAGAGCTTCCTGACCAAAACACCAGAACTCAATAGACAATTTGATCTTCAAATGCAGGTCTCCAGAGAATTATAAAAAGGTAAACAGAGGGGAAAAAACAAAAACAAAAACTTGCTACTCAATTAGGGAAAACTGTTTACTTCCCTATAAGGGAAGATGATACCTGTAAATCTTGAGAACTGTGCAGCTATTATGATAAAAGGGATATATGTAGAGGGAACGGGCATAAAGTAAATGATGTCATGTAAAAATTTGATTTAAGTATGAGAAGGGAATGTAATAGGAGGTGTGGAAAGGGGGAACCAGAAAATGGCAAATTATATCACAGGAAGAAGTACAAAACTATAGTAGAGGGAAGGAGGGGAGGGAGATGAGCATTGTTTGAGAGGTACTCTCATCTGATTTGTTCAAAGGAGGGAACAATAATCTTAAGTAGATAAGCCTAACTAGCTCTATAGGTAGTAGGAGGGGAAGGGGGAAGAAAGGGGAGGGTGGCTAAAAGGGAGGAAAGAAGCAATAAGAGTAAAGGGAACTAAAAGGGAGGGGGGTCAAAAGAAGGAGGGGAAGGGTGCAGGAGGAGGGGGAGAAAAGTGAATACTATTGAGGAGGGGAAGGGAGACGGGAGAGCAAAAAGCACAAATGGTGGGAAAGAGGTTGGAGGGAAATACACAGATTGTAATCATAACTGTGAATGTGAATGGGATGAACTCTCCCATAAAACGGAGACGGATAGCAGAATGGATTAAAAGCCATAATCCAACAATATGCTGCTTACAAGAAACACATTTGAAACGGGGGGATACACATAGGATAAAGGGCAAAGGATGGAGCAGAATATATTGTGCTTCAGCTCATGTAAGAAAGGCAGGAGTAGCAATCCTAATCTCAGACAAAGCAAAAGCAGAAATAGATCTAACCAAAAGGGATAAGGATGGAAACTATGTCCTGCTAAAAGGCACCATAGACAACGAAGCAATATCATTACTAAACATGTGTGCTCCAAGTGGTATGGCATCCAGATTCTTAGAGGAGAGGTTGGGGGAGTTGAAGGAAGAAATTGATAGCAAAACTATACTAGTGGGGGACCTCAACCTCCCCCTCTATGAACTCGATAAATCCAACCTCAAAATAAACAAGAAAGAGGTTAAGGAGGTAAATAAAACTCTGGATAAGGTAGATATGATAGATCTTTGGAGAAAATGAAATGGGAATAGAAAGGAATATACTTTTTTCTCAGCGGTACATGGAACATTTACAAAAATTGACCATGTACTAGGACATAAAAATCTCACAATCCAGTGCAGAAAGGTAGAGATAATCAATGCATCCTTTTCAGATCATACTGCATTAAAAATTACATGTAATAAAAGGCCATGGAAAGAGAAACCAAAAATCAATTGGAAACTAAATAATCTAATTCTAAAGAAGGGTTGGGTTAAAGAAGAAATCATAGAAACAATCAACAATTTCATTCAAGAGAATGACAATAGTGAGACAACATACCAAAACTTATGGGATACTGCAAAAGCAGTTATTAGGGGAAGTTTTATATCTCTGAATGCTTACATAAATAAAATAGAGAAAGAGGAGATCAATGACTTAGGCTTGCAGTTGAAAAAGCTAGAAAAAGAACAAATTGAAAATCCCCAAGTAAATACCAAATTAGAAATACTGAAAACCAAAGGAGAGATTAATAAAATTGAAATTAAGAAAACTATTGAATTAATAAATAAAACCAATAGTTGGTTTTATGAAGAAACTAATAAAATTGATAAACCTTTGGTCAATCTGATTAAAAAAAAGAAAGAAGAAAACCAAATTACTAATATTAAAAATGAAAGGGGTGAACTCACCTCCAATGAAGAGGAAATTAAAACAATAATTAGAAACTACTTTGCCCAACTTTATGCCCAAAAATTCGATAATCTAAATGAGATGGATGAATATTTTAAAAAATACAAATTGCCCAGATTAACAGAAGAGGAAGTTGATTACTTAAACAACCCCATCTCAGAAAAAGAAATTGAACAAGCCATCAATGAACTCCCTAGGAAAAAATCTCCAGGGCCAGATGGATTCACAAGTGAATTCTATCAAACATTTAAAGAACAGTTAATTCCAATACTACATACACTATTCTTGAAAATTGGGGAAGAAGGAGTCCTCCCAAATTCTTTCTATGATACAAATATGGTTTTGATACCCAAACCAGGAAGAGACAAAACAGAGAAAGAAAATTATAGACCAATTTCCCTAATGAATATAGATGCAAAAATTTTAAATAAGATTGTAGCAAAACGAATACAGCATCTTATCACGAGATTAATACATTATGATCAGGTAGGATTCATACCAGGACTACAGGGCTGGTTCAATATTAGGAAAACTATTAGCATTATCGATCACATCAACAACAAAGCTAACAAAAACCACATGATTATCTCAATAGATGCAGAAAAAGCTTTTGACAAAATACAACATCCATTCCTACTAAAAACATTGGAGAATGTAGGAATAAAGGGAACTTTCCATAAAATAATAAGCAGTATCTATCTAAAACCTTCAGCAAGCATTATATGCAATGGGGATAAGCTAGATGCATTCCCAATAAGATCAGGGGTGAAACAATGTTGTCCATTATCACCACTATTATTTAATATGGTACTAGAAATGTTAGCTGTAGCAATTAGACAAGATAAAGATATCCAAGGAATTAAAATAGCCAAAGAAGAAACTAAATTATCACTCTTTGCAGATGATATGATGATTTACCTAGAGAATCCCAGAGATTCAAGTAAAAAATTACTAGAATTAATAAACAACTTTGGCAAAGTTGCAGGGTACAAAATAAACCCACACAAATCTTCTGCATTCCTATATATTAGCAACAAAGTCCAACAGCAAGAGATAGAAAGAGAAATCCCATTTAAAGTTAGGGTAGACAGTATAAAATACTTAGGAGTCTACCTGCCAAAACAAACCCAGGGATTATATGAACACAATTACAAGACACTTTTTGCACAAATAAAGTCAGATTTAAGTAATTGGAAAAACATTAGTTGCTCATGGGTAGGCCGGGCTAATATAATAAAAATGACAATTCTACCCAAATTAATATACTTATTTAGTGCCATACCAATTAAACTATCAGACAATTACTTTCTAGAGCTGGACAAAATAATATCAAAATTCATTTGGAAAAACAAAAGGTCCAGAATATCAAAGGGACTAATGAAAAGAAATGCTTGGGAAGGTGGCCTAGCGCTACCAGACCTCAAACTGTACTATAAAGCAGCAATTATCAAAACCATTTGGTATTGGCTAAGAAACAGAGAGGTAGACAAGTGGAATAGACCTGGCACTCAAGATGCAGTAGGCAAGGAATATAGCAACCTTCTGTTTGATAAGCCCAAGGACCCCAGCTTCTTGGATAAGAACTCATTATTTGACAAAAATTGCTGGGAAAACTGGATAACAGTGTGGCGGAAATTAGGCATAGACCCATACCTGACACCGTACACAAGAATAAAGTCCAGATGGGTACATGATTTAGGTATAAAGATTGATACCATGAATAAACTGGAGAAGCAAGGAATAGTGTATTTATCAGATCTATGGAGAAGGGAAGAATTCTTTACTAAAGGAGAGATAGAATGCATTATGAAATGCAAAATGGATAACTTTGATTACATTAAAGTGAGAAGTTTTTGCACAACCAAACCCAATGCAACCAAAATCCGGAGGGATGTAGTAAATTGGGAAAGAATTTTTACAGCTAAGCTCGGGGATAAAGGCCTCATTTCTAGAATATATAGAGAACTGATCCAAATGTACAGTCATACAAGTCATTCCCCAATTGATAAATGGTCAAAGGATATGAACAGGCAATTTTCAGAGGAAGAAATTAAAGCTATCTATAATCATATGAAAAAATGCTCTAAATCACTATTGGTTAGAGAGATGCAAATCAAAACAACTCTGAGGTACCACATCACACCTATAAGATTGACAAGCATGACAGAACAAGAAAATGATAAATGCTGGAGAGGATGTGGGAAAGTTGGAACACTAATTCATTGTTGGTGGAGCTGCGAGCGCATCCAACCATTCTGGAGAGCAATTTGGAACTATGCCCAAAGGGCTACAAAAATGTGCATACCCTTTGACCCAGCAACATCGCTACTAGGACTATATCCCCAAGACATCATAAAAATGGGAAAGGGTCCCACATGTACAAAAATATTTATAGCAGCACTCTATGTAGTTGCCAAAAACTGGAAGTCAAGGGGATGTCCATCAATTGGGGAATGGCTGAATAAATTATGGTATATGAATGTAATGGAGTACTATTGTGCCATAAGAAATGATGAACAAGAAGACTTCAGAGAGGCCTGGAAGGACTTATATGACCTGATGCTGAGTGAAAGGAGCAGAACCAGGAGAACTTTATGCACAGCAACAACCACAGTGTGTGAGAGTTTTTTCTGGTAGACTTAGATTTGTGTAATAACACAAGAACTTCTTACCAAAAAAAAAAAAGAATCCCAATGGAGGATCTCAAGGCAAAATGCCTGCTACACTCAGAGAGAGAAATAAGGAAGTCACTCACATATTGTAGCAGATCATGTTTGTGTATGTGTATGTGTTTGTGTATCATGTTCTGATTTGTTATACGATTTCTTTCATTTATCTTAGTCTGACTACATAGCATGACTATAGTGAAAATATACTCAATAAGAAAGTATATGTAGAATCTATACAGAATTGTATGCAGTCGTGGGGAGGGAGGGGGGGAGTGGGGGGTAGGTGGGGGGGATAAAATCACAATTGTATGGCAGTGACTGTTAAACATTACAAAATAAAAAAAAATAAAAAAAAAAAAACAAAGAGACTCTCTCACCCACCCCTGTCAGTCACCTGTTGGTGGGGGGCCCGTGCTGCCACTGAAGATCCCGCCTCCAGAGCCCTCTTAGGACTGTGCCTCTCAGAGCCGCGGCCGCAGGTCCGGGCTGGGCGCCGTGTCTGCAGCGCGACGGACCTTTTGCGAGAGGTTTGCAGGTCCCTCTGTGGGTGGGGGGACCCGCGTGGCCGCTGGAGATCCCGTCTTGCCGCCCTCTCGGATTTTCTTCCCACGTTGTCGCTGCCACAGTAGGGCTGCTCTCTGCTTCTCGCCCTGGCGCCCAGTCCACGGCGCGAAGGATCCCCCGCGAGAGGTTTGCAGGTCTCTCCGGAACAGAAATCTCCCTTGCTCCAATATTCCGTGGTCTCTGGGTGCAGAATTCGCCCTGGGTTAGTCCCCTCTGCCGTTCTGTGTTTTGTGGGTTCGGAGCTATGTGTATGTGTGTCTTTCTACTTCGCCATCTTGGCTCCGCCCCTAGAGAATTATTTTCTTGAGCTACAAAAAATTGTATCAAAATTCATCTGGAAGGACAAATGGTCTAGAATAAGAGAACTAATGAAAAGAAATGCTAGTGAAGGTGGCCTGTCCCTACTAGATCTCAAATTGCATTATAAAGGAGCAATTGTCAAAACCACTTTGCTACTGGCTAAGAAGCAGTGGAGCAGACAATTGGAATAGTTGGGTACTCAAGGCAGAGTAGTCAACGAGTATAGCAATCTACTCTTTGATAAACCCAAGGACCCAAGCTTCTCAGATAAGAACTCACTGTTTGACAAAAATTGCTGGGAAAACTGGATAACGGTGTGACAAAAACTGCCCGTAGACCAATCCCTGACACCATACGCAAGAATAAAGTTCAAATAGGTCCATCATCTAGTTATACTGAATGATACTATAAACAACTGAATTGGAAAATAGATCCAGGATAAAAAATATGAGAATTATTGGTCTACTGGAAAACCATGATAAAAAAGGAGACCGGACAATATCTTTCAAGAAATCTTCAAGGAAAACTGCCCTGAGGTGGTATATCCAGAAGGCAATATAGTCAGCAAAGAAATCCACCTGTCACCTCCTGAAAGAGATCCCAAACTGTAAAGCACAAATGAATATTGTTGTCAAATTTGAGAACTGTGAAGTGAAGAAGGAAATACTTTTGGCAGTCAGAATGAAACAATTTAAATATCTAGGAACTATAGTCAGGATCACAGAGGATCTTGCAGCTTCTAGATTAAAAGATCAGAGGGACTGGAATATGACATTTTATAAGTCAAAAGAGCTTGGATTACAACCAAGCACCAATTACCTAGCAAAACTGAACATAATGTTTCAGGTAAGGAGGTGGTCTTTCAGCGAAATAAGGGATTCTCAAAACTTCCTCATGAAAAAGTTGGAACTCAATAAAAAATTTGATCTTCAAATACAAGTCTCTAGAGAGGTATAAAAAGGGAAACAGGAAAAACGTATTCATTATGGACAAACTGTTTGCATTCATATAAAGGAAAATGATACTCCCTAATCCTGAGAATTGCGTATTTGTTATCATATTTCAAAGGGACATATAGATATAGACAGACAGACAGACAGATAGATAGATAGATAGATAGATAGATAGATAGATAGATAGATAGACAGACAGACAGACAGATAGATAGATAGATAGATAGATATAGATGATAGATAGATAGATAGATAGATAGATAGATAGATAGATAGATAGATAGATAGATAGACAGACAGACAGATAGATAGATAGACAGATAGATAGATAGAGGAAGCGGGTATAAATTAAATGATGTGATGATAGAAAATGTGATTTAAGTGTGTGAATGGAACATAACAGGATATATGAAAATGAGGAGGTAGGAAAAGGTCAATTACATCACAGGGAGAGGCTTAAAACCATAATATAGTAGAGGGAAAGAGGAACGTGATGAGCACGGTTTGAGATTTACTCCCATCAGATTTGGTTCAAAGAGGGAACAACAGACTCTGTTAAGTATAGAAATTTAACTTGCCCTACATGCAGAAAAATGGAGGTAAAAGGTAAAGAAGAAGTAATAAGGGAAAAGAGAAAGGGAGGGAGGGGGCTGATAAAAGGGAGGAAACACTGAGGGAAGCAGTGGTCAAAAATTAAAACTCTATTGCGTAGGAGAAGGAAGGAGAAAAAAAAACCTGAAATCGTTAATGGGACGAAATAGGATGGAAGCACAGACACATAGTCTAATCATTATTGTGACTGTCAATGGGATGAACTCTCCCATAAAACAGAGGCAAATAGCAGAATGGATTAAAAAGAATGTAATTCATGAATATGCTATTTACAAGAAACACATTTGAAACGGGGATAAACATAGAAGTTAAAGAGGTTAAATGTTGCAGCAGAATATATTATGTTTCAGCAGATGGAAAAAATCCCTAACCCTAATCTCAGAAAAACAAAAGCAGAGACAGACCTAATCAAAAGAGATGAGGAAACAAACTATATCCTGCTAAAAGGCACCATAGACCATAAAGCAATATCATTACTAAACATATATGCTCCAAGTGGTGTAGCATCCAAATTCTTAGAGAAGTTAAGGGAGTTACATGAAGAAACAGACATCAAAACTATAATAGTGTTGGATTTCAACCTTCCCCTCTTTTAAATTGATAAATCTAACATCAAAATAAACAAGAACGAAGTTAAGAAGGTGAGTAGAACTCTGGATGAGAAGGATATGATTGTTCTCTGGAGAAAATTGAACGGGAATAGAAAAGAGTATACCTTTCTCTCAGCGGTACTTGGCACAAATACAAAAATTGACTGTATACTAGGGCAAAAACACCTCAATCCAGTGCAGAAAAGGCAGAGATAGTGAATGAATCCTTTTCAGATCATAATGCAATAAAAATTTTATTCAATAAAAGGCCATGGAAATTGATTAAAAATTAATTGGAAACGAAATAATCTAATCCTAAGGAATAGGTGGGTTAAACATCAAATCACAGAAACAATCATTAAATTCATTCAAGAGAATGATAATAATGAGACAAACTCCCGAAACTTATGGGATGCTGCAAAGGCAGTTATTATGGTAAATTTAACATCATTTAATGCCTACCTGAATAAAAAAGAGAAAAAGAAGAAAATATTGTCCAGAGCTAGAAAAAGTAATATCACCATTCATCTGGAAGAACAAAACATAGAGAATATCAAGGGGATTTAATAAAAAAAATGCTAGGGAAGTGGGACTAAGTCTACCAGATCTCAAATTGCATTCAAAACTACTTGGAGAAATCAGTGACCGTATTCCTGTAAGTGGATCATGGGATGTGTCAAATGTTCATTTATGTCATTGAGAATATGTCTATTTTCTTCCTGAAATTCTACCTCATCTATTTTTTCTCTTCTTCTGATATGGGGGATGGTCTAAATTTAAGATTTCCTTATATGCCCTTCTCATAATGAAAAACTTGTTTTCTTGTGATCTTCAATATGACCACTTCTATTTTCCTGTAAACCTCTGGACAATCTGTATGAATGGTCAAAATTGCAGATATTGTGTCCCAGGTGTCATAGTGGAGAGAATGGTGGGAATGGAGGAAGAAAGACCTGAATTTAAATTTAACCTTATACACTTACCAGCTATGTGTCCGTGGGGAACTCACCCTTTATCTTCAAGTTTCAATTGGGAAAGGCAAATGATTATAACACTTACCTCCCAGGGTTGTTGTGAGGATCAAATGAGAGAAAAAAATATTAGCATAGTGCCTAGCAAGTCATAGACACTTAATTGATTTATGTCCTGTAGAAGAAGGTAAGCAAGTTGTTATCAATTAGATATATAAAGTAATGCAAAACCTCTTTCCATATTAGTCATGTTGTAAAGGAAGATACAGACAAAATAACAAAACAAGAAAAATAGCATTTAAAAGTACTCTTCAATGTGCATTCAGAGTTCATTAGTTCTCTCTCAGGAGGTGGATAGAATATTTTTCTTATCGTGGGTCCTTTGTTGCTGTCTTGCTTCATTTTCTTTTTTTTATTTTAAATTTCAAAGACATTTACTTTCAATGCAAACTACAACCTCATTCTCATCTGTACATGATCAATTTATGCATATTGTCTTTTCAAATAAGATGCTCAACAACAAATGGTACTTAGGTTTATAAAAAGTATTTTCTGTCCTGGACAAATTCAAATGATCAACTAAAAAGGCTTTAGAATCACTATTTTTCCTGCTTGTTTGTTTGTTTGTTTGTTTTTTAAAGAACAGATATCTGGTAGTGTTCATGACTTTAGTTTAGAAGAAAATGGTAACGTATTTACCAAAGGGAAAAAATCAATAAACTGCTGTTTCCCTCTCTTTATAAGATACTTGAACTCAGGAATAAAGGAACTAAACTTAATTTTTCACTGATGGATATGATTTTAAAAGTTTTCCGAAACATGACTGGCATCATTTCCTTTAACAGTCATGGCATATCTAACTAACCTCTGTCTAGGAAAAAAAAATGGTTAAAATGCAATTATACTAAGAATTAAAGTAAACATAGAAATGCTGGAAATTAAGATTAGTGATCTTAAGTTCTAACTTTACTTTTTGAATCTAGGCCAAATTATGTAAATAAGAAATCGGTCCATCAGCAAATCATTCTTTCTTCATTCATTTTACATTTAATTTATTTCCCTATATTTATCTCTGGCTTTCCATCCAAGTAGCCTTACATGCTATTCTTTTTGATGACCGATGTACTCCCCACAAAAGGTCCTAAAAAAATTTTCCACCACAGGATAAAAAGGAAACAAAGCTACACCTCTTAACCAAATGGCAACCAATTATATACATTCCATCAAAATAAGCCTGATCGAGAGTTTAAAATTAGGAAAAAGCCTCTTAAAATTAATGCACAGCGTTAAGAGAAGGCAAAAGTCTGTTAATAAGAATTAAAATTGGATGTCCCATCACAGCAAGCACTGAGACAGAAGGGAAAATGGAAAACCACAGAATGAGAACTTCATTTTCTTGGACTGCTGAAATTGTGCAACTTAGAATGCCCTCTTTACTGCATCTTTAATGTATTGTAGACAATTAATAAAATCTTAATAGTTGCATTATAAATCATATTGAACAGAGAGCTGGCCATAATGAAACATTCTAGGGGCAGGCATAATGGAGGAAAGAAAAGACTAGGGACTAGAAGCCATGAGATATGAATTCTAATTTGACTCTGCCACTAAATGAGAAATCCCCCGACCTCTCTCTGGACCTGTCTCTTCACCTACTCCACAATATGACATGTTTATAATAAGAATATAAAACTTTTAAGGGAAGATAAAATCATGTTATCTAAAAGTTTCATAGATAGAAGCAGATAAAGCTATCTAAAACCAACTATGTTGACTTGAAAAAATATATAAAAATATTGCAAACAAGAAGAAATTTCTGTCTAAAAATCCCACCGGAAAATCTTTGCTCATATATTTAGGGAAATGAATTTCTATGATATTAAACCAAAAAAAAAGGTACAATAAATTGATGAAGAGCCTGCTTATCTTCACTTCTATATACACACAGGAAGAAACATGTGGCTAAAAATTAAATTCTTTTCACTTATTAGAATCTCATGTACCAAAGAATTATCATGAAAAATGGAATTGCATTTTCCCAAATATTACTCATTTCACATAATCAAAAGTATACCATTGTGTGTTATACCAGAAAATAATACATTGGGAAACATTGTTATGGCGTAGAAGTTTGGGAGTCTTTGGTGAGTTTTGTTCTCTGACAGCTACAATTACATGGCTATTCCTAATCACTACTTGATGGTGCTTTGAGTTGTACATATGATGTCTTCTGCTTTACTACGCTCCAGTATTGGTCCATAAATCTCCTTTGTAAAAGGCCCAATCAAGTCTTTTGCCTTAATTTCACCATCCATGATCATCTTAACCACCATGGCTGCTGGCAAACCGACAATCTTGGCCGTAGCTGAAAATCCACTGACCTCACCATACACCACAACATAGAGAGTTTTGTGTTCTATGTGACCAGAAGGATGTTTTATTCCAAAACTGTCTCTCATTACAATCACATCTCTTTCTCCAGGAGCATAGAAAAGTTTCATCACTAAATGACTGGAGAATGAATCCACAAGAGACTCTGCTCTGGGGACCTGTTCATCTCCTAGTAAACCAAACCACTCCACTGCCAGCAGCTGTGTGCCATCACCATCCAGTCTCTTGTAGATGGTTTCCTTCAGTACATCATGACTGGAGGAAGGCGAAATACCAACCAATTCACAGAGAAGTTCTTTCCAGGTGATAGGAGAGGCCTCAAGACTAGGGGCAGAGTATACATCTCTATTAGGCCGAGTTTTACAAATCCATTCAAAGCTTTGGCATATCCCTTATATCGTAGGATACCTCGTAACAAAGTATGAACAGACTGAATATCATATATCTCAGCATACTTGATACTATCTCTATTGGGGTAACCTTCCAAATTTAATCCTGGAAAATAGTCCATGGGGGCAACATAATCAAGAAAAGAAACCCCACCACCTTCTATCACCTTAAATAAAAATAATACCTGTTGTAAAATCAGGAAGACCTTTATTAACCTTTACATCCATTCCTCCTGAATGGACAAGTAGCGTCCCCAGTAAGGTCACAGGAAGATTACAGGATGACTACCTCATCTTCTTGATAAGAATAGATCATTCTTATACAGTTAATCATCCTCACAGTAACACATATTTTCTTGTGAATTGCAAATTGAAATGCATTAATTTTCGTAGCTTTACTGGTTTACCACTGAATAAGTAATTTACATAAGTAGAATTGTCTTTTTTACTGTATTGGATCAGATTATCCATGAATAATTCATATTTCTCTAATTGTTTATATTTATCTTTATGTTCAATGTTTCAATGGCTATGCTCTGCTCATTTTTCATGAGTTCATACATATATTTCCACAGGATTTTCTGAAAATATTGTACTCATCATTTATTTTTTCTGCTTATTTATTAATTTCAATTTTCGACATTCATTTCCACAAAATTGAGTTCCAAATTTTTTCCCACTTCTCCCCTCCCCATCCCATAATGCCTTGCATTCTGATTACCTCTTCCCTCAATATGCTGTCCCTTTCATCACACCCCACTATTCCCTTATCTCCACTGTCTCCATTTTCTTGTAGAGCAAGATAGATTTCTATACCCAAATATCTGTATTTCTTCATTTCTTATTAATTAATTTTATTTATTTTCAGTGTTCTACAATTACTACCATATAACTTAGATTATTTTCCCCTCCTTCTCCCTTTCCTCCCAGAGACTGCACAAAATTTTATATAGGTTCTATATATACATTCCTCTTAAATATATTTTCACTATAGTCATGTTTTGTAGAATAATTAAAATAGATGGGAGAAATCATATGATAAACCAAAACATAAATCAAAAGAAAATTATTTGCTACATTCTGTGATTGAGTCCCAAAGGTCTTTCTGTGGGTATGAATGGCATTTTTCCTTAAAAGACCATTGGGAAATTTTTTAAGTCATTGCATTTCAGTGAAGTTTTAAGTTTAACAGAAAAAAAAAAAAACTCTCACACACTGTAGTCATTGCTATGCACAAAGTTCTCCTGGTTCTGCCCCATTTGCTAGCCATCAGTTCATATAAGTCTTTCCAGGCCTCTCTGAAGTCTTCTTCTTCATCATTTCTTATAGTACAATAGCATTCCAAAACTTTCATATACCATAATTTATTCAGACATTTCCCAATTGATGGACATCCCCTTGATTTCCAGTTTTTGGCCACCACAAAGAGGGCTGCTGCAAATATTTTTGTAATTCTGGGACCCTTGCCCATTTTTATGATCTCTTTGGGATGCAGTACTAGAAGCAGTATTACTTGGCCAAAGGGCAAGCACATTTTTGTAGCCTTTGAGACATAGGTCCAAATTGCTCTCCAGGATGACTGAATCAGCTCACAGTTCCTCCAACAATGAATTAGTGTTTCAATTCTCCCACATCTTTTCCAACATTTATCATCTTGTTTAGTCATGTTAGCCAATCTGATAGGTGTGATGTGGTATCTCAGAGTTGTTTTGATTTGCTTCTCTCTAATCAATAGTGATTAAGAACATTTTTTTTCGTATGACTATAGACAACTTTAATTTCTTCCTCTGAAAAGTGCCTGTTCATACCCTTTGACCTTTGATCATTTGGAGAATGACTTTTATTCTTGTACATTTGACTCAGTTCTCTATATAGTTTAAAAATTAGGGCTTTATTAGAGACACTAATTGCAAAAATTCGTTACCAGTTTTCTGCTTCCCTCCTTATCTAGGTGGCATTAGATTTGGTTGTGCAAAAACTTTTCAGTTCAATGTAATCAAAATTATCCATTTTGAACTTCAAATTGTCTTCTATCACTTATTTAGTCAACAATTCTTCCCTTGTTCATAAATCTGATAAATACTCTAATCCTTGCTCAACTAATTTGTTTATAGTATAGATCTTTATACATAGATCATGTACCCATTTTGACTTTAGTCTTGTGTACAGTGTCAGGCATTGGTCTATGCCTAGTTTGCACCACACTTTTATCCATTTTTCTCAGCAAGTTTTGTCACACAGTGAGATCTTATCCTGGAGGCTGGGTTCCTTGGGTTTATCAAACAATAGATTACTATATTCATTGACTACTGTGAGTTGAGTACCTAGCATGTTCCAGTTGTCTACCCTTCTGTTTATTAGCCAGAACCCAGTGGTTTTGATAATTACTGCTTTATAATACAGTTTGAGATCTAGTAGAGCTAGGTCACCTTCCTTAGCATTTTTCCTTAGTTCCCTTGCTTTTATTCTTCCTGATGAATTTTGATATTATTTTTTCAAGCTCTAGAAATTAGTTATCTGATAGTTTGATTGATAGGGCACTAAATAAGTAAATTAATTTAGGTAGAATTGTCATTTTTATTATATTGGCTCAGCTTACCCATTATCAACTGATGTTTTCCCACTTACGGAGATCTGACACTATTTGTGCGAAAAGTGTCTTGTAATTGTGTTCATATACTCCCAGGATTTGTTTTGGCAGATAAACTCCCAAATATTTTATAGTGTCTACCCTAGCTTTAAATGGGATTCCTCTTTCTATCTCTTCTTCTTGAGCTTTGCTGCTAACATCTAGAAATGCAGAAGATTTCGTGTGGGTTCATTTTGTAACCTGCAATTTTGCCAAAGTTATTTAATATTTCAAGTAGGTTTGTTTTTTGTTTGATTCTCTACATATATCATCATATCACCCGCAAAAGTGATAACTTAGCTTCTACTTTGCCTATTCTAATTCCTTCAGGTTTTACCTTCTCTAATTGCTATAGTTAATATTTCTCATATTATATTGAATAATAGTGGTGGTAATGGACATCCTTGCTTCACCCCTGATCTTACTGTAAATTCATCTATCTTGTCGCCTTTGCATATAATGCTTTCTGATGGTTTTAGATAACCCTTTCCATGAAAAGTTCCCTTTATTCCTATGCTCTCCAGGGTTTTCAATAGGAATGCGTGTTGTATTTTGTCAAAAGCTTTTTCTGTATCTATTGAGATAATCATGCGGTTTCTGTTAGGTTTGTTGTTGATATGATCAATAATGCCAATAATTTTCCTAATATTGAACCAGCCCTACATTCCTGGTATGAATCCTACCTAATCATAATGTACTATTCTCATGATAAGCTGCTATATTCTTTTTGCTAAAATCTTATTTAAAATTTTAGCATCTATATTCATTAGAGAAAATGGTCTATAATTTTCTTTCTCTGTTTTGTCTCTCCCTAGTTTAGGTATTAAAACCATATTTGTATCATAAAAAAAATTGTGAGGACTCCTTCTTTCTCAATTTTCAAAAATAGCCAATGCAGAATTAGAATTACCTGTTCTTTAAATGTTTGATAGAATCTATTTAAAAATCCATCCAGCCCTGGAGATTTTTTCCTAGGGAATTCATTGAGGGCTTGTTCAATTTCATTTTCTGAGATGGGGTTGTTTAAGTATTCAAATTTCTCTTCTGTTATCTGGGCAATTTATATTTTTTAGAATACTCATCCATCTCATTTAGATTGTCGAATTTATGGGCATAAAGTTGGGCAAAGTATTTTTTAATTATTGTATTATTTCCCTCATCATTGGAGGTGAGTTCATCCCTTTCATTTTTAATATTGACAATTTCATTTTCTTCTTTCTTTTTTTTTTATTCAAATTGACTAAATATTTATCAATTTTATTGGTTTTCTCGTAAAACCAACTCTTCCTTTTATTTGTTAGGTCAATGATTTTCTAAATTTCAATTTTCTTAATCTGTCCTTTGGTTTTCAATATTTGTAGTTTGGTATTTACTTGGGAATTTTCAATTTGTTCTTTTTTAGCTTTTTCAGCTACATGCTCAGTTCATTAATCTTCTCTTTCTCTAATTTATTCATGTAGGCATTCAAAGATATAAAGCTTCCACTAAGAACTGCTTTTGCAGTATCCCAAAGGGTTTTGGTAGGTTGTCTCAGTATTGTCATTTCCTTGAATAAAATTGTTCATTGCTTCTATGATTTCTTGTTTAATGCACTCCTTCGTTAGGATTACATTATTTAGCTTCCAATTAATTTTAGGTGTATATTTCCATGACCTTTTATTACATATGACTTTTATTGTATTGTGATCTGAGAAAGATGCATTGACTATTTCTGCCTTTCTGCACTAGATTGTGAGGTTTTTGTGCCCTAGTACATGGACAATTTTTGTGTATGTCTCATATACCACTGAGAAAAAGGTATATTTCTTTCTGTCCCCTTTAATTTTTTCCGGAGATCTATCATATCTACCTTATCTAGAGTTTTATTCACTTCTTTAAACTATTTATTATTTATTTTAAGGTTAGATTTATGAAGTTTAGAGAGGGAGAGGCTGAGGTCCTCCACTAGTTTAGTTTTATTCTCTAATTCGTCCTGTAACTCCCTTAATGTCGATTCTAAATATATGGATGCTATTGCACTTGGAGCATTTATGTTTAGTAATGATATTGCTTCATTTTCAATGGTACCTTTTAGCAGAATATAGTTTCCTTTCTTATCTCTTTTGATTAGATCTAGTTCTGCTTTTGCTTTGTCTGAGATTAGGATTGCTACCTCTGCTTCTCTTACATCAGCTAGTATATTCTGCTCCAACCTTTTACCTTTACCCTATGTGTATGCCCCCATTTCAAATGTGTTTCTTGTAAAACCATATTGTTGAATTTTGGCTTTAAATCCATTCTGTTATTCATCTCCGTTTTATGGGAGAGTTCATCCCATTCACATTGACAGTTATGATTGCTATCTGTGTCTTTCCACCCATCCTCTTTCTCACCTTGGAGCTTTTAGTTCTTCCTTCTCCCTTCCCATCCACAATAGAATTTTAGTTTTTTACCACCACCTCCTGCAGTCTTTCCTTCCTTCTTTATACTCCCCTCCCTTTTACTGCCCTTTAACCTTCCTACTTCTTTCCTCCGTTTTAGCCTCCCCTCCCCTTTCTTTCCTACTTTCCTTCCTACTGTCAATAGAGGTAACTAGATTTATATACTTAATGAAGCTTGTTCTTCCGTCCTGGAACCAAATCAGATGAGAGTACCCCTTAAGCAATGTTCCTCTCCCTCCCCTTTTCCCCTCTACTGTAATATAATTTTGTACTTCTCCCTGTGATGTAATTTACCATTTTCTGCTTCCTCCTTTTCATATCTCCAGTTACAATCCCTTTGCATGCTTAAATCACATTTTTATCATCACATAATTTACTTTATACCTATTCCCTCTATCTCTGAATATCCCTTTTGTGTTTCATATCAGACATACAGTTCTCAAGATTAATGAGTATCATCTTCCCTTATATGGAGGTAAACAGTTTGCCCAAACTGAGTAACAAGTTTCCTTTTCCCCTGTTTACCTTTTTATGCTGCTATTAATATCTGTGTTTGAAGATCAAATTTTCTGTTGAGTTCTGGTCTTTTTTATCAGGAAGGTCTGGAAATCCGTTATTTCATTGAATGTTCATCTTCTTGCCTGCTGAACTTTTCTGGGTCCTTGGTTGCAGTCCCAGCTCCTTTGCCTTGTGAAATGTCATATTCCAATTTCTTCCATATTTCAATGTAGAAACCACAAGTTCCTGTGAGACCCTGATTGTAGCTCCTCGATATTTGAGTGGTATCTTTCTAACTGCATGTAGTATTTTCTCCTTCACTTGATATTTCTGGAATTTGGCAACAATATTTCTTGGTGTTTTTAGTTTGGGGTCCTTCTTGGGAGGTTAATGGCAGATTCTTTTGATGACTATTTTGCACTGTGGATCTAGCACTTCTGGGTAGTTTTCCTTGATGATTTCTTGAAAGATATTGTGCAGACTCTATTTTTCATCATGGCTTTCTGGTAGACCAATAATTGTTAAATTTTCTCTCCTGGATCTTGGTAAGTGTGGAGGAGGGATGGTCTGTTCACCGGATATCTCCTCGGCTGAACTAGAGCAAAAGCAGACTCAGTGCTTGGTGACCCTGGCTGTCTTCCCGTTTCCCTTGGAGTGCTTAGACACACCTGGGCCCTAGTGAGAGACTCCACACCCATGGAGCTCAGGCTGTCTGGGACAGCTCTGCTCCTCAGCCAGAGTAAGGGTAATATTCCTTTCCTGTTTTCCTAGCCTCACGTGCTATGAGACTCTTTGCCCCTTCTTCTCATCCCATTGATCCAAGATTTTTCTGGGGAAATATTTTGTTACTTTTAAGGTCAGCAAGGGGAGGTGGAGAGAGCATTTACTAATCACTCTGCCATTTTGGCTCTCGGAAGTTCAAGTAGGAGATTTACAGACATCTCATCTAAGGATTGAATGTGTCTGCGCAGATCTGCTGCAGATACTTGGGCCTCTTCCCGTGGCTCTCACTTCCTCTGTTCCCTCTCTCCCTGAGCTGCTATTCTGCTGTGACGTCACTCCCTTAGACCACCCTCGAGCTTTCCTGCAGCAGCAGGGTTGCTGTGTTGTGTGCTTTATGCTCCTCCATCCTCGTGGAATAAATTCTTCCATTGATCTTGCAGTCTGTCCTGGACTGTGAAACTGCCACAGTCTGTCTCCTATTGGATTCTGTGCTTCCAAAATTTGTTCAGATTCAATTTTAGGGATATTTGAAGGAGTTTGTCTAAGAGCTTAGATGCGTAGTTGCTCTCAATCCACTATCTTGGCTCCACCTCTACCTGTATTTCTTATTTCCAAGTTGTATGCAAAAACAATATTCAACATTCGTTTCTAATAATTTGAATTGCAACTTCTCTCCCTTTCTCTCTCCCAATCCATCCCCACTGATAAGACAAGCAAGTGAATATAGCTTATATATGTGCAGTTTTGCAAAAGGTTTCCTTAATAGTCATGTTGTGTGGAACTATATTTTCCTCTACCATTTAATCTATTCTTTCATTTGACCTTGTCTCTCCTCAAAAGTGTTTACTTCTAATTGCTCCCTTCTCCCATTTGCTTTCCCTTCTATCATCTCCCTCGCCCCACTTATCCTCTTCTCCCATACTTTCCTGTAATGTAAGACAGATTTTCAAACCAAATTCAGTAAGCATGTTATTCCCTCCTTAAGTCAAGTGTGAAGAAAGTAAGCTTCACTTTTTCCCCCTCACCTTCTTCCTTTTCTTCTCCATTGAAAAAACTTCTTCTTGTCCCCTGTATGAGTGATAATTTGCCCCATTCCACTTTTTCCTTTCTCCTCCCACTATATTCCTCTCTTACACATTTATTTTATTTTTTTTAGATATTGTCCCTTCCTAATCAACTAAACCTGTGCTCTCTGTCTATATAAGTGTGTGTGTGTGTGTGTGTGTGTGTGTGTATAATCCCGTCAACTACCCAAATACTGAAAAAATTCTCAAGAGTTATAAATATCTTTCTATCTAGGAATGTAAACAGTTCAGCTTTAGAAAGTACTTTCTCATTTATCTTTCCTGTTTACCTTTGCATTTTTCTCTTGATTCTTGAATTTAAAAGTCAAATTTTCTCTTCAGTTCTTTTGTTGTCATCAAGAAGGTTTGAAAGTTCTCTATATTTTTGAATGACCACTTTTTTCCCCTGAAATACAATACTCAGTTTTGCTGGGTAGGTGATTCTTGGTTTTAATCCTAGTTCCTTTGACTTCTGGAATATCATATTCCAAGCCCTTTGATCCCTTAATGCAGACGCTGCCAGATTCTGTGCTATCGTGATTGTTTTTCCACAATACTCGAATTGTTTCTGTCTAGCTGCTTGCAATATTTTTTTCCTTGACCTGGGAACTCTGAAATGTGGCTACAATATGCCTAAGAGATTCTGTTTTTGAACTCTTTCAGGAAGTGATCAGTGAATTCTTTCAATATTTATTTTGCTCCGTGATTCTAGAATATCATGGCAGTTTTGTTTGATAATTTCATGAAAGATGCTGTCTAGGCTCTTTTTTTTTTTGATCATGGCTTTCAGGTAGTCCCATAATTTTGAAATTTTCTCTGCTGCATCTATTTTCCAGGTCAATGTTTTTTTTTTTTTTTCAATGAGACATATCACATTATCTTCCATGTTTTTACTCTTTTGGTTTTGTTTTGTAATTTCTTAGCTTCTCATAAAGTCATTAGCTTCCATCTGCTCCCTTGAAATTTTTAAAGAGCTATTTTCTTCAAGGAGCTTTTGAACCTCCTTTTCCATTTGACTAATTCTGTTTTTTAAAACATTCTTCTTGTCATTGGCTTTTTAGACCTCTTTTGCTAATTCAGTTATGCTATTTTTAAAAGTGTTATTTTCTTCAGCATTTTTGGGGTCTCCTTTAGCAAACTGTTGACTTGCTTTTCATGATTTTCTTGCATTGTTCTCATTTCTCTTCACAATTTTTCCTCCACCTGTCTTACTTGATTTTCAAAATCCTTTTTGAGCTTTTCCATAGCATAAGACCATTGTATATTTATTTTGAAGGCCTCTAGTGGTAAACACTGTTCTTCCTCATCTGAAAGGGTGGAAGAAAATATCTGTTCACCAATAAAGTTACCTTCTGTAGTCTCATTTTTTTCACCTTTTTTTTTTTGACATTTTCCCAGCCATTTCTTTGATTTTCCAGTCCTTTGTCAAGAGTTCTCTCCCTGGGGACCTTTAAGTTCTCAGTTCCTCCAAGGTGGCAAAATCAAGGGAGAGGAGATAATTCCTTTCATGGCCTGTGCACTGGTGTGGAAGTAGCCAAAAACTTATCTGCCCAGAATCTCAGGGTCGTAGATTTTCCTCTCCACAACCACTTCCAATTCTGCCAAGCCACAGGACCTTGCTCAGGGCTGAGATTCAGATCAGCTACTCAATTACCCCATGGGCTTTAGACTGAAGGCTCCACAAATGGATACTGCAGCAGCTGCCATCACTGCTGCTGCTGCTTCACTGCTGTTTCCTGGCTCTAGGGCCAGGGGAGGATCTTGCTCCCTCCTCGCCCTTTGAAAAAACCCTCTCACTGACCTTTGGAGTTTTCTTTGGTGTTTGTGAGTTGAGTGATCTGAGAACCACTGTTGCTTCTGAAGATTCCACCCCCGAGGCCTGTTCCTGTCCTATTCTTCCCAGTGCTGTGAAGCCAAAGCTGGGCTGTGCTCCACTACACGTCTTGTGTGATAGATCTTTCCTGTTGGCCTTCCAGGTTACCATAGTCTGGAAATCTTTCACTCTGTCGTTCTGTGGCTTCTGCTGCTCTAGAATTTGTTTAGATTCATTTTTTACAGGCATTTTATGGGCTGTGGGAGAAGAGCTAGAGTATGTGCATCTTTCTACTCTGCCATTTTCACTCTGCCCTCTCTATTCATTATTTTTTAGAGCATAATAATTATATACGTATACCATAACTTGTTCTGACATCCCCAAGTTAATGGACTTACCGTTGGTTTTCAATTCTATTCCACTACATAAAGAGCTGTTATAAATATTTTTGTGCAAATAGATCTTTTTCGTTGTCTTTTAAAAAAGTATCTTTGTCATATAGATCTAGCAGAGATATTACTGGATCAAACACTATGCACATTTTTAAATTTCTTTGGCCCTACTTCCAAATTTTCATTTGAAATGGCTGGACAAGGTTAAAACTCGACCAGTAGGGCAGTAATATTCCATTTTTTCCACATTGTCTCCAACATTTTTCATTTTTTGTTTTCGTACATGTTCACCCATCAAATAATGGTTAGCTGATATCTCAGAGTTGTTTTAATTTGTATTTTTCTTGTGAAGAGTAATTTGGAAAACTTTTCATGTGACTATTGATAAATTCAATGTCTTATTCTGAAAACAATTCATATCATTTGACATTTATCAATTGGGGAAACACTCTTATTTTTATGAATTTGTCTCAGTTGTTTATGTATTTGAGAAATGTGATATTTATTAGAGAAACTTCCTCTAAATTCCCCCCTCTCCGTTTCCGATTTTCCTAGCAATTTTGGCTCTATTAGTTTTGTTTGTGAAAAAAGTTTTTTTTTTTTTTAAATTTCATGTAATCAAAATTTCCCATTTTACTTTTTGTGATCATTTCATTGCTTTGTTTGGTCGTAAGTTCATTAAAGACTCACAAATGTAAGAGGCACATTTTTCCACCTACCATTATGTACTGATGATATCACCTTTGCTGTCTAAATCACTTATTTATTTTAATCTTATGTGGGTATATGTTGTGAGAATGTTGGCCCATGTCTACTTTCTGCCAAGCAGATTTCCAGTTTTCCTTTCAATTTTTGTCAAATAGTGAGTTTTTACTTCAAAACTTGGATCTTTGGGTTTATCATACACCAGATTATTAAAGGTAGTAATTAAAGTGTATCATGTCCCTAATCTATTCCAGTGATCCACCATGGATGTCTTAGCCAGTACCACATTGTCTCAATGATTGCTATTTTATAATATAGTTTTAAATCTGCAAATGCTAGACTACCTTCCTCTACTTTTTATTGATTGCTTTGATATTCTTTATCTTTTGTACTTCTGGGTGAATTTTTTTTTAATTCTATTAAATAATTTTGGGTAAGTCCATTAGTATGGGACAGAATAGTAAACTGAGGTAGATTGGTCAGTTTTATTTTATTGGCCTAGACTAACCTGTGAGGAATTGTTATTTCTCTATTCTGTAGATCTTTCTTTACTTAGGGGGAAAAGTTTTATAATTGTGATCATTTAATCCCTGGGTACATTTGAAAGGTAGACTCCCAAATATTTTACATTATGTGAAATTACTTTGAGTGGAGTATTTCTTTCTATATCTTTCCAGTGGGTTTTATTGGTAGTATGTAAAAATACTGATGATTGGTGTGAGTGTATTTTGTACTCTTTAATAGTTTCAACTAATTTTTAGTTTATTCTCTGATTCCCTATCATCACATCAACCAAGAGGAATGATACTTATTTTTATCATTTTGTTTTCTTTTATCATCGCCTATTTTTATGCCTTCATTTCTTCTTCTATTATTTCTAGAGCTAGCATAGCTAGTACACTCCTGAATAATGGCTTTATCACTGATATTGTGAAGAAGATTTCAAGTTTATCCCCATTTATCCCCATACTTTACACCATCTACCAAGATATGGTTAAACTATCCACAAAATTTAGATATAAAGAGATATGCTTAAATAGTATATTAAAAACAAGGAACATGTTATCTATTAGGCTTATGGATAAGCAAACAATTTAAAAATAAATAAGAGAGAAAAAAGTTAGTTGTAAAATAGAGCATTTGGATTATATGAAATTAAAAGGCTTTTGTACAGACAAAACCAAATGTACCCAACATCAGAAGGAAAGAAAAAAATTGGGGGAAAATTGTAGACAGTTTGTCAGATGAAAGTCATATCTAATAATATATAAACCACTTTGCCAAATCTATAAGCATATTAATCTTTCCCCAATTAATAAATAGTAAGAGGAAATGAAGATGCTATATTCCAACGAAGGAATCAAAACTATAGTTATATAAAAATATTCCAAATTGTCATTGATTAGAAAAATGCAAATAAAACAACTATGTAATAGTATTTGCATCTTTAAGATAGGCTAAGATGATTGAATGGAAAATCAATAAATGTTGGAGGGGGTGTCGAAAAGTTGAAAAACTAATTCACTGTTGGTGGAATTGTGAATTGAATATTTTGGAGATCAATCCAGAATATTACTTAAAGTTTTATTAAACTGCCTATAGTCTTTGACTCAGCAATACAGCTACTAGGTCTATTTCCAAAAAATTATTAGAGAGAAAGTAAAAGAATATTTACTTTTTAAGTTGTTTATAGCAACTCTTCTTGCAGTGTCATAGAATTGGATAAGGTAGGATGCTTATCATTTTGGGAATGGCTGAACAAGTTGTGGTATTTGAATGTAATGGAATACTACTGTGTTATAAGACATGATAAGCTTTATGGATAGACGTGCATAAAATGATGAAATGAGCGGAGCCATCAGAACATTGTACACAGTAATAGCAATATTATTTTAAGAACAATTTTGAGTAAGTCATAATGACTATTATAAATACCCAAATAAAGTACAAAGGACTTTTGAAGGAAAATATTATCTGCATCCAGAGAAAGTATTGCTAAATAGATGTATGAATAGAATAATAGTGTGTGTGTTTATGTTTGTCTAATGATATTTATCTTGAGGGATGAGGAAGGAAGGGAACAAAAATAATGTTGCATGACAACTACTGTATCTGTAAAAGGAATGGCAAGTAATACGCCATACGTTTTTGGTTTCATGTGCAATCATCTTTTTTTCCATTCTACTATATTATGGAAGTGCTTGTTTTATTCCATGAGTTAAAAATAACATAAATAAAATTAGTGGACAAAGTTTTATCTCATCTCAACTTATGATTGCCATTTATTTGAGATTGAAACTTCTCATCATTTTAATAATGTTTGCTGCAACAACACCTCAGTAATTTGGCAAACAGGTTGAACTAGGTTAAGAGTATTTGACAAGCCTCAAACCCACTGGTGAATTGGGGGGATGTTTACCACAACTATCTAAAAACTTCAGTGCAATGGATAGATGAGAAAATTTTATTCCAATTGCCTTGAGGGTGACTCAGTAAAGCATTTAGAGCTTGATCAGACATCAAAAATGTCAGGGTCATTCTCTTGAGTCATTGGCAATCATCATGACATTTGTCTTTCCACTGGGCTTTGATTAATCTGGAAGAGAGAGTGAGACTGATGAACTCATATAATTCGTGCAACAGTAAAGATATTCCCCTGTGATAAGAAAGACAACTAAAAGCTTGTTGTTTGTTTGGGCTTTTTTGTAGTGTTGTAATTTCTCAAAAGATTTTGCTGCTTCTCTTAATTTAATCATGTCCTTTTGTTGTCTTTCTTATTAATATGGTTAATTTGCTGATAATTTCTTAATTTTGAACCAGCTCTACATTCCTAATATAAATTCCAACAGAACATTGTGTACGGTCTTTGTGACACATTGCTGCAATTGCCATGTTAGTATTGTATTTTAAGTTTTTCAGCCATATTCATTAAGAAAATTATTCTATAGTTTTCTTTTTTCTGGTTTTATGCTACTTATGAATCAAAATCATATTTGTAGAGTAAAAAGAATTTGATAGGATCATATATATATATGTATATACATACATATACATATATGTGTGTGTGAACATAATAGCTTATGTAATATTTGGTTTAATTGTGGGTTGAATGTTAGGTAGAATTCACTTGTAAATCCATGCAGTCCTGGGAATATTTTCCTTAGGCAAGTCATTGATTGTATGCTCATTTTTGATGGGGTTAATGAAGAATTCTCTCTCCTCCTCTGTTAATCTAAGAGTTTATATTCATGTAAACATTCATTGATTTTATTTAAACTGTGAGTTTTTCTAACAAAAAAGAAGCTACTCATTGCTTTAATTTTATCTTCAATGGTGATGCTTTCAAACTTTTCACTTTTGACACAGGTAATTTGGTTTTCTCTTTTTTTTAAAATCACATTCAAAAATGGTATATAAAGTCTGCTTTCTTCATAAAAACAGCTCATTTTCTTCTTTACTAGTTCAATTTTTATGCTCAATTTAATTATTAATATACCTTGATTTTCAACATTACCATTTTGTTGTTCGAAATTTTTATTTCTTCCTTTTCCAGTTGTTTTAGTTGCATGCTGAATTCACTGACCACTTTCTCTCTTTTATTGATGTATATGTTTAGAGATGTAAAATTTTCCCTAAGAACTGTTTTGTCTGTGTCTTAAAAATTTTGGTATATTGTCTTATTTTTGTCGTTCTCTTTAATACAATTATTTATTTTTCCCATGTTTATTCTTGGATTCACTGACTCTTTATAATTAAATTACTTAGTGTCTCCTTAATTTTAACCTATGTTTCCACTCTCCGTTTCTCAATGTAATTTTACTGCATTATATTCCTAAAAAGGAGTGCATTTATAATGTCTTCTTTTTGCAATCGACGATGAGGTTTTTACTCACTAATATATGGTCATTTTTTCTAAAAATTCTGTCAGTAAATCAAGGGTATAGTCTTATTCTCGTTCAGTTTTTTTCAAGACTTCTAGGATATCTGTTTTTTAAGTTTCTACTGATTTTCTTAACTTTTTTCTTATTTTATTGTTATATTTATCTTCCTCTGAGCAGAGAAATGTTGAGTTCCCCTAGTAATGTCATTTTGCAATTTCATTGTGTAGTTAATTTAAGAGGTTCTTCTGAGAATTTGGTTTTACACCATCTGACACATAAATGTTTAGTATCAGTTTTACTTAGGAAGATACAGTTTCTCTGCTTATCCATTTCAATTACGTTTAATTTTGCTTTGCTTTCTCTGAGACAAATTGTTACCCCCCCCTTTTTTTTTACTTCAGCTGAAACACATTTTTTTCTGCTCCAGTGACTTATATTAACTCTCTTTTTGTGTCCATTTTAAGTGTTTTCATGCCAAAATTGTCTTGTTGGATACCATTTTCTAATTCATTTATTATTTCCTTTCCATTTTATGAGTGAGTCCATCTTATTCAAATTTGTACCCATGATTACTAACTGTTCATTTTTTTCCATGTTATTTTCTTCTGTTTATCTTTCTCTCCCTTTTATCTTCTAAATTTTAATTTTTCTTTTGACCACAACCTTCTTTTTTCTACCCTCCTCTTTATAAACCTCCTCATTTTCTTATCCTGTTTCCCTCCTACTTCTCCGTTGAATAAGACAGATTTTTATCCCTATTATTATTCTTCAGGTTCCCTGGTCCTTTGGGGACAGAAAGTGATACTACTCCTAAGGAATCCAGCTCCCTTTTGACCAAAAATACTGCAGCTTTTCAGCGTTTCTAGTCCCGCTTGACACAATGTGCTACTCTCAGTCCTGGAAATATGACCCAGAAGTGGGTACAAGCAGTGGGATTTCCAAAAAATACCTGATCTCCTATAATCTCTTTCTGACCAATGGCCATGTCCCTTTACCATCTTTGACTTGAGAGTTCCTGAAGTGTAACTGGCTTTCTCTCAACCACCTGATTCCACCAGTGGTGTTTCAACAGTATGGAGGGTGACTCCTCCATACCCATATTATTCATTTATTTTTTGGAACTTGTAAGTGGTGATGGTGTAGAAAAATGTCTCCCTTTGAACTTTAGTTGGTTATGATACTCAGGAATTGGATTTGAGGAGTTATTTTTAAATTGGTTGGAGGGAAATTTTGGGAGAACTCAGCTGAGTGTTTTCTCTGTTTTGACATCTTGGCTCCATTAGGAGTGAGTTCCTATTATCTTTGTACAAATTTTAGACACTGCCTTAATTCATACTCTCAGATCCTTCCTTTTTTCTATCGCCAACATGAAGTTTTTCAGATCTTAAGGATGCTATACTATCTGCGGAAATAATTAAAGTTACCCTCAGTTTGACAGGTTTCATTTCCTATTAGTTTTCTTCACAAAATGGGTTTATGGAACCATAGGGAAGGGTAAGAAAATCACTTATTAAGAACCTTCTAATTGCCAGTACAGTGCTTAGGGCTTTACAAATTTTTATCATTAAATGCTCTATGAAATAGGTAGGAAATATTACTCTTTTCATTTTAAAATTTAAGAAACTTTTACAAAGGTTAAGTGATTTGCCCAGGAAAACAGAGCTACTATGTGACTTCCCCAGCATGAATGATTGTATGGTAGAACTGGTTTATCAACTCATATCCTGGATTTGTTTTATGCAAGATACTTGTTACTTCTTCATTTCTCTGCACAAACAACTAATGCTTGATGAGAATCAGTGGCTATTCTAGAAGTGTCATTATCCTTGTTGTGCCCAAATGTTCTGGGTGCTGATCCTGCTCATTGTGACAACTTCATAATAAAAGAATTACTGTGAACTGTAAAAAAAAAATGGCGTAATCCACCATATGGAACAGATCACTAAGATCTATGACATGGTCATTTTAAACTCAAGAGAAAAAGTATGGAATTTCTGGTCTTTATTCTCCTCCTTATTTATTCTTTCCCTCATTTAATTGATTCTTAGAGCATCCTTCTCTCCCCCATTCTTTCATTTGTCTCACAACTATGCTTATGTCAAACTTCTCTTGTCCTTGCTATCAGGGCTCTCCTGTAGGGCTTTAAAGTCACTTAATGGAAATTGTTCTAGAAGAGCTTCAAAGTCTTTCCACAAGGGAATAGATTACGCTAAGAGAATATTTCGTGTAAACTTGATATCTCGCCTGTACTATGTTTTATAGGTCTATGAAGGATGGGGAATTATTTTCCTTAAAAAGTGTTGAAAATTCAACTTCAGAGTTAATTGAAGGTGGAGTCAAAATGGAAGAATGTAGCCTAGGCCAGAGATGCATTTTCTCAATATTGTTCTCCAAGCAACTTTGAAATAAATTCTAAACTCAAATTTTGGAGCAACAGATAAAAAAGGTGAGGGGGAGACACTTTTCTAGGCTCAAACAACTTAGGAGGTCTAAAGTAGAGGTATGTAACACTGAGGTGGCTTCAGGTTTGGATCAGTGTAGGAACACCAGCATTGAATCTTGGAGGTGGCTAAGATTGCAGCAGTAGGAATAACAACTTTGGGAGCTCTCCCAGAGATAATAAGGTGAGTCAGATGACTCGTCAAAAAAGAGATTAGAGATACTATTTTCTCTCCCTTTTTTCTTCTTTCTCATGGTTTTCCCCCTTTTTGTTATTCTTCTTCCATAACATGACTATTGTGTAAATATGTTTAATATGATTGTATAGGTGTAGTCTATATCATATTGCATGACATCGTGGGTTGGGGGAGGAAAAGGAGGGTAAAATTTTGCAATTCAAAATAATCTAAAAGAGAAAGTTCAAAAATAAACAAATATTTTTAAAGAGATTAGAGGGGGCCATTTGCTTGCACTGGATGCAGCTCGTACTGATTGGCAAACCTATTCACCAAAAGCATATCTGGGTCTCAGTTCCAGAATGGTCAAGAGCACTTGTGGACATTCACAAGAAAATGGAGCTCTGGTTCCAGCTCTAGGACCAAGAGAGGTATTTCAGGATCAAGAGAAGTGAAGCTTCAGGAGAATAATGGTTCTTCCTGGGTAATTATCTGAGCATGGACAAAGACAGCAGTGTGATTACACCTCCCTCAGGATAATAGCACCTTCGAAATACTGAAAATTTTCAGAGTTGTAGAATTAGCTCTGCAAACAGCTACACAAAAAAGTCATAACACATATTCATGATTAAGTGAGCTGTATTCAACTTTAACATAAAACCCAAAGTGAAGAAATAGCCAGGAAAAATGAGCAAACAACAAGAAAAGAATTTGATTATAGAAAGTTATCACAGCAGCAGGAAAGACCAAGAAATAAATTTATTATTTTTATGTAAATTTATGGATTTAAATTTTCAACATTCAATTCCACAAAATTTCGGGTTGCAAATTTTCTCCCCATTTCTCCCCTCCCCTCACTCCCAAATGTCGAGCACTCTAATTACCCCTATCACCAATCTGCCCTCCCTTCTAACATCCCTCTTTTCCCTTATCCCCAGTTTCTCTTTTGTCCTGTAGGGCAAGATAACTTTCTATACCCCATTGCCTGTATTTCTCATTTCTTAGTTGTATGAAAGAACAATACTCAAGAGTTGTTCCTAAAACTTTGACTTCCAACTTCTCGTCGTCCCTCCCTCCCCACCCATTCCCTTTGGGAAGGCAAGCAATTCAATATAGGCCATATTTGTGTAGTTTTGCAAATGAATTCCATAGTAGTCGTGTTGTGTAAGACTAACTTTATTTCCCTCCAACCTATCATGCCCTCCATTTCTTCTTCTCTTTCTTTTGAATCTGTCCTTCCCCAAGAGTGTTGACTTCTAATGGCTCGCTCCTCCCATTGCCCTCCCTTCCATCACCATCCTCACCCTGCTTATACCCTTCTCCCCCACTTTCCTGTATTGCAAGGTAGCTTTTCATACCAAAATGAGTGTGCATTTTATTCCTTCCTTTATTTTTTATTTAACTTTTTACATTTATTTTCACAAAATTTGGGGTTACAAATTTTCTCCCCTTTTCTCCCCTCTCCCCCCAAACCCAAGCATTCTAATTGCCCTTGTGACCAATCTGCTCTCTCTTCTATCCTCCCTCTCTGCCCTTGTCTCCGTCTTCTCTTTTGTCCTGTAGGGCCAGATAGCTTTCTTTACCCCTTAACCTGCATTTCTTATTTCCTAGTGGTAAGAACATTATAGTTGATCCTAACACTTTGAGTTCCAGCTTCTTTAGCTCCCTCCCTCTCCACCCCTTCCCTTTGGAAGACAAGCAGTTCAATATAGGCCAAATCTGTGTAGTTTTGCAAATGATTTCCATGCTAGTTGTGTTGTGTAGGACTAACTATATTTCCCTCCATCCTATCCTGTCCCCCATTACTTCTATTCTCTTATGATCCTTTCCCTCTCCATGAGTGACGACCTCGGATTGCATTCTCCTCCCCATGCCCTCCCCTCTATCCTCCCCCCCCACCCTGCTTGTGCCCTTGTCCCCCACTCTCCTGCATTGTGAGATAGGTTTTCCTATCAAAATGAGTGTGCATTTTATTCTTTCCTTTAGTGGAATGTGATGAGAGTAGACTTCATGTTTTTCTCTCGCCTCCCCTCTTTATCCCTCCACTAATAAGTCTTTTGCTTGCCTCTTTTATGAGAGATAATTTGCCCCATCCAATATCTCCCTTTCTCCTCTCAATATTTCTCTCCAACTGCTTGATTTCATTTTTTTTTAAGATATGATCCCATCCTCTTCAATTCACTATGTGCACTCTGTCTCTATGTATGTGTGCGTGTGTGCATGTGTGTGTGTGTACTCCCACCCAGTACCCAGATACTGAAATGTTTCAAGAGTTACAAATATTGTCTTTCCATGTAGGAATGCAAACAGTTCAACTTTAGTAAGTCCCTTATGACTTCTCTTTGCTGTTCACCTTTTCATGGTTCTCTTCATTCTTGTGTTTGAATGTCAAATTTTCTTTTCAGCTCTGGTCTTTTCATCAAGAAAATTTGAAAATCCTCTATTTCATTGAAAGAACATTTTTTTCTCCTGAAGTATTATACTCAGTTTTGCTGGGTAGGTGATTCTTGGTTTTAGTCCTAGTTCCTTTGACTTCTGGAATATCCTATTCCATTCCCTTTCATCCCTTAATGTAGAGGGTGCTAGATCTTGTGTTATCCTGATTGTATTTCCACAATACTTGAATTTTTTCTTTCTAGCTGCTTGCAATATTTTCTCTTTCACCTGGGAATGCTGGAATTTGGCCACAATGTTCCTAGGAGTTTCTCTTTTTGGATCTCTTTCAGGCGGTGTTCTGTGGATTCCTTGAGTATTTATTTTGCCCTCTGGTTCTAGAATCTCAGGGCAGTTTTCCTTGATAATTTCATGGAAGATGATATCTAGGCTCTTCTTTTGATCATGGTTTTCAGGTAGTCCCAGAATTTTTACGTTGTCTTTCCTGAATCTATTTTCCAGGTCAGTTGTTTTTCCAATAAGATATTTCACATTATCTTCCATTTTTCCAATCTTCTCGCTATGTTCTGTGATATCTATCTTTCTCACAATGTCCTTAGCGTCCATCTGTGCCATTCTAGTTTTGAAAGAACTATTTTCTTCAGTGAGCTTTTGAATCTCCTTTTCCATTTGGCTAATTCTGCTTTTGAAAACATTCTTCTCCTCATTGGCCTTTTGAACCTCTTTTGCCAATTGACTTAGGTAGTTTTCAAGGTGTTAATTTCTTCAACATTTTTTTGGTTCTCCTTTAGCAGGGAGCTGATCTGCTTTTCATGCTTCTCTTTCATCCCTCTCATTTCTCTTCCCAGTTTTTCCTCCACCTCTCTAACTTGATTTTCAAAATTCTGTTTGAGCTCTTCCATGGCCTGAGCCCATTGGGTGGGCTGGGACACAGAATCCATGATTTGTGTGTCTTTGCCTGATGGTAAGCATTGATCTTCCTCATCAGATAGGCAGGGAGGAAATGTCTGTTCTCCAAGAAAGTAGCCTTCAATAGTTTTATTTCTTTTCCCTTTTCTGGGCATTCTCCCCAGCCAGTGACTTGACCTCTAAATATTCTCCTCACACCCACCTCACCTCCTGGTCCTCCCAGCCAGTGTTTGGGGACTGAGATTCAAATGCTGCTTCCTGCCTTAGGGCTTTTGGCGGGGGCAGGGCTGCTATTCAGTGTGAGAATTAAGTTCAGGTGGTCAGGTCGGGGCAGGGCCGCCTCTCAATCTCAGTTCACTCAGGGGGTTTATGTACAGACCTTCCACAATGGATCCAGGCTCCCGCCCGCTTGTGGAGCCCCTGTCTGCAGCCGCCTCTCAGCTTCTATCTCCCAGGGAGGCCCGAGCCATGGGGGCACCCCACTCCCCTCTCGACCCGCCAAAGAAACGCTGTCACCGACCCCCGTTGCCTGTGGGTGGAGGGGCTTGTGCGGCCGCTGGAGATCCCGTCCCTGAAGCCTGCTCGGATCTGTACCTCTTGGAGCCACGGCCGCCGCAAGTCTGGGCTGGGCTCCACGTCTGCAGCGCGACGGATCTTTTGCGAGAGGTTTGCAGGTCCCTCTGTGGGTGGAGGGACCCGCGTGGCCGCAGGATATCCCGTCCCCGTAACCCGCTCGGATCTTTTCCTCACGGTGTCGCGGCGGCTGCAGGGCTGCCCTCTGCTCCCAGTCCCGGTGCCCAGTCCGCAGCGTGAAGGACCCCCCGCGAGAGTTTTGCAGGTCTCTCTGGAACAGAAATCTCCCTCGTTCCAATATTCCGTGGCCTCTGGGTGCAGAATTCACCGTGAGTTGGTCCCCTCTAGCCGTTCTGTGGGTTGTGGGCTTGGAGCTATGTGTATGTGCGTCTTTCTACTTCGCCATCTTGGCTCCACCCATTTTATTCCTTCCTTTAGTGGAATGTGATGAGACTAAGCTTCCTGTTTTTTCTCTCACCTCTCTGCTTTTTCCCTCCACTGAAAAGTCTTTCACTTGCCTGCTTTCTGAGAGATAATCTTCCCCATTCCATTTCTCTCTTTCTCTTCCCAATATATTTCTCTCTCACCCCTTAATTTCATTTTTTTAAAGATATGATCCCATCCTGTTCAATTCAGCCTGTGCTCTCTGTCTCCCTTTCTCTCTGTCTCTCTGTCTCTCTCTATCTCTGTCTCTGTCTCTCTCTCTCTCTCTTTCTCTCTCTCTGTGTGTGTGTGTGTGTGTGTGTGTGTGTAATCCCACCAACTAACCAGATATTGAAAAAAAATTCAAGAATTACAAATATTGTCTTTCCATCTAGGAATGTAAACAGTTCAACTTTATTAAGTCCCTTATGACTTCTCTTTGCTGTTCACCTTTTCATGCTTCTCTTGATTATTCTGTGTGAAAGTCAAATTTTCTCTTCAGCTCTGGTCTTTTCATCAAGAATACTTGAAAGTCCTCTATTTCATTGGAAGACCATTTTTCCTCTGAAGTGTTATACTCAGTTTCCTGGGTAGGTGACTCTTGGTTTTAGTCCTAGTTCCTTTGACTTCTGGAATGTCATATTCCATCCCCTTCGATCCCTTAATGTAGAAGCTTGCTAGATCTTGTGTTATCCTGATTGTATTTCCACAATACTTGAATTGTTTCTTTCCAGCTGCTTACAATATTGTCTCCTTGACCAGGGAACTCTAGATTTTGGCCACAATGTTCCTAGGAGCTTCTCTTTTTGGATCTCTTTCATGCGGTGTTCTGTGGATTCCTTGAATATTTATTTTGCCCTCTGGTTCTAGAATCTCAGGGCAGTTTTCCTTGATAATTTCATGAAAGATGATGTCTAGGCTCTTTTTTGGATCATGGCTTTCAGGTAGTCTCATAATTTTTAAATTGTCTCTCCTGGATCTATTCTCCAAGTCAGTTGTTTTTCCAATGAGATATTTCACATTATCTTCCATTTTTTCATTCTTTTGGTTTTGTTTTGTGATTTCTTGGTTTCTCATAAAGTCATTAGCCTCCATCTGTTCCATTCTAATTTTGAAAGAACTATTTTCTTCAGTGAGCTTTTGAACCTCCTTTTCCATGTGGCTAATTCTGCTTTTGAAAGCATTCTTCTCCTCATTGGCTTTTTGAACCTCTTTTGCCTATTAAGTTAGCTTATTTTTCAAGGTGTTATTTTCTTCAGCATTTTTTTGGGTCTTCTCTAGCAAGATGTTGACCTGCTTTTCATGCTTTTCTTTCATCCCTCTCATTTCTCTTCCCAGTTTTTCCTCCACCTCTCTAACTTGATTTTCAAAATCCTTTCTGAGCTCTTCCATGGCCTGAGCCCATTGGGTAGGCTGGGATACAGAAGCCTTGATTTCTATGTGTTTCCCTGATGGTAAGCATTGTTCTTCCTTATCAGAAAGGAAGGGAGGAACCACCTGTTCACCAAGAAAATAACCTTCTATAGTCTTTTTTCTCCCTTTCCTGGGCATTTTTCCCAGCCAGTGAGGACTTCTGAGCTTCCTCTTCACCCCCACCTCACCTCCAGATCTGCTCAGCCAGTGCTTAGGGTCTGAGACTCCAGTGCTGCTTCTCAGCCTTAGGGCTTTGGTGGGGGTGGGGCTGCTATTCAGCACGAGACCAAGTTCAGGTGCTCAGGTGGGAGCAGGGCTGCCACTCGGTGCTCAGTTTCCTCAGGGGGTTTATGCAGAGACCTTCAACAATGGATCCGACCTCCTTCCTGCTTTGGGAGCCCCTGTCTGGTGCTGCCTCCCGAGGGGGCCTGTGTTATGGAGACACCCCACTTCCCTCTTGGCAAGCTGAAAAATCCCTCTCACTAACCTTTGGGGCCTGTGGGTGGAGGGACCCGCGCAGCCGCTGGAGATCCCGTCCCTGAAGCCTGCTCCGATTTGCTTCTCTCAGTGCCACATGGCCAAGGCAGGGCTGGGCTCAGTTCTGGGTCCGGGGCTTGAAGGACCTTTTGCGTCAGTTTTTCGGGGCTCTCTGAAACAGAAATCTCCTCAGCTCCGTTCTTCTGTGGCTTCTGCTGCTCCAGACTTTGTTGGGAGTTCTTTCTTACAGGTAATTTATGGGCTGTGGGTTTGGAGCTAGAGTATGTGTATCTTTCTACTCTGTCATCTTGGCTCCTCACCCCCAGATTTTTCTTAGAGGTTTTGAATATAGGAGCTTTGACTTTCTTCTCTTGTTTTGGTTGTATATTTTGATCTTCTTTGTCGCAAACGTAAGATTCCATGGTCTGAATTTTTGCAATGTTTATTCATGTTCTCACTCCAATACTTGGCATTCTAACTCTTTGTCAAAGATATGACAGTGCTTCCAGTAGGGGTGTGGGTGTGGGTTGATGTACTGTCCCAGGTTTCAGGGTTTTTTTTGTCAGCCTCTCGATCCCCCAATGTCTGAGGGACCAGAGCTCTGGAAACAAATTCTGCCCCTGTTGCTCTTGTTGCTGTTGCCAACACTGGTAACTGCTGCTACCATCGCCACCACCCTAGTTCTGGGGCTGGACCTGGCCTGACTCTTCACTCCTCTACCACCCAAGTGCCACAGAGATTCTTCACTAACATTTTTGGTGCTTCTGGGTTCACAAGTGTGGAAAATGCCAAAGCTGCCAATGATTCAGTCCCCTGAGACTTGCTCCAAACAATCTCTGCAAGTGTGGTCCACTCTGAACTGCACTCCTCCACCTGTCCAACTTGATTTTCAAAATTCTTTTTGAGCTCTTCCATGGCCTGAGCCCATTAGGTGGGCTGGGGCACAGAATCCTTGATTTCTGTGTCTTTGCCTGATGGTAAGCATTGTTCTTCCTCATCAGAAAGGAAGGAAGGAAGTGCCTTTTCTCCGAGAAAGTACCCTCCAATAATTTTATTTCTTTTCCCTTTTCTGGGCATTCTCCCCAGCCAGTGCCTTGACCTCTGAATATTCTCCTCACACCCACCTCACCTCCTGATCCTCCCCGCCAGCGTTTGGGGACTGAGATTCAAATGCTGCTTCCCGCCTTAGGGCTTTTGGCGGGGGCAGGGCTGCTATTCAGTGTGAGAATTAAGGTCAGATGGTCAGGTCGGGGCAGGGCCGCCTCTCAGGCTCCATTCCCTCGGGGGGTTTATGCACAGACCTTCCACAATGGATCCAGGCTCCCGCCCGCTTGGGGAGCCCCTGTCTGCAGCTGCCTCTCAGCTTCTATCTCCCGGGGGGGCCCGAGCCATGGGAGCACCCCACTCCCCTCTCGACCCACCAAAGACACTCTCTTACCGACCCTCGTCACCTGTGGGTGGGGGGTCTTGTGCCGCTGCTGGAGATCCCGTCTCTGAAGCCTGCTCTGATCTGTATCTCTCGGAGCCCGGCCGCCGCAAGTCTGGGCTGGACTCTGCGTCTGCAGCGTGTCGGACCTTTTGCGAGAGGTTTGTAGGTCCCTCTGTGGGTGGAGGGACCCGCGTGGCCACAGGACATCCCGTCTCCGTAGCCCGCTCGGTTCTTTTCCTCACGGTGTCATGGCCGCTGCAGGGCTGCACTCAGCTCCCCATCCCGGCGCCCAGTTCACAGCGCGAAGGACCCCCCGTGAGAGGTTTGCACGTCTCTCTGGAACAGAAATCTCCCTCACTCCAATATTCCGTGGCCTCTGGGTGCAGAATTCACCGTGAGTTGGTCCCTTCTAGCCGTTCTGTGGGTTGTGGGTTCAGAGCTATGTGTGTGTGTGTCTTTCTACTCCGCCATCTTGGCTCCGCCCCCCCCCCCATTTTTGTGTTTTAAGGTATTGAAACCATTCTTGATCTGACTGTAGTAGGGCATAAACCTCAGGTTATTAACAGAAATAGATCAAAATGAGTAATTCAAATAGGAGTGCAACAAAGGAGTCTCAAACTCACTGGTGAGTTAGGGAGGTGTTTACCCCAAACGTGTGAAGACCTTGTAGAATGGTAGATGAGAACAATTTGTTCCAATGGCCAACAAGGCAGTTGAAGCAGGCGATATGGAGTGCCTGGACCTTGGTTAAACCCTGAAGTTGCCAGGGTCATCCACTGAATCCTGCACTATTTCCAGTCATCTTGAATCTGTCCTGCCACTGGAGGAGAGATTGAGGATGTTTACTTCATGCAACCCTGCCTCACCTTTAGCCAACTGATGCTTGAATCAAAAGACATCACCCTACCATTTTACTTTTATACCACAAAATCTTGTTTCACAGGCAAATGATGAAGCAGCAGGTGCAGATACACTGAGAGCTGTAGTCACAACGCTGGACACAGGCGGCCAAGCTCATAGAGCACTCTAGGAAGCAGTGGGAAATGGCAGCCCCCTGGGAGTCTGAGAAGCCTTTTAAGAGTCACACTGCTCACCTTCTAGTGTGAGAAAGGGGACTAGAAAAAAAGTAGGCACTTAATAAATACTTGTCAAATGATAAATTAATTGATTGAAATGAAAGGATTCCACCAATCCAAGCATTAAGTTTATAGCAATGTGCCAACATTCATTCCAGTTTGACAGAGGTCCATCTTAATTAATCCACACTCTTTTTTTAATAAGGAAGGAAAGGCTCTTGTTCACGTTTCTGATTGTTTTTTCACCTCAACAGAGCAAAATTTCTCCAGGAATCTAGAAGTTTACAGCAAAGGATGTTTTACATTTGGGGTTTTTCGGGAAATAGATGTAATAAGGCTGTCAGGAAGGAGAAGGATACATGTCTAGAACATATATAGAAAGTGAGATTTGTTTTTTTCTCGTGGAGGAGAAGCAAAGGTCATCAAATATGTAACATGATGATTGTGGTATTTGACTGATGAGCATTTCAATACAGAAAGAACAACAACAACAAAGGAGAGTTTATGTTGCATTCTGAATATGTCACCAACAAGAAACTCTTACTCATTTCTTTGCATTCCTGGTCTTATTTTTTATGCTGGCTGCAATACAAGTATTTAACCAATGTCTCCTAAATTGTCAACCTGAGAACATAAAGAACATATATCTTCATTATTAGGACTTTTATAAACCTAAATAGTTCACTGATCAAGGTTGTGGAATAAGGTTACTTAAAAGTCTTTAATAAAATAGGAAAAAAAGACAAGCTTCTTTTCTTCTATTTGGGGATAATTTAGAGACAGAGTATGAGTTGAGATACATGAACTTCCAGGGTCTTTCCTCGTACTACGTTTTTCTGATATTTGAACTTCTATGAGTCATATACTTGAATGTTAAATGAAGAAATCTATACCTGTGTCCTTTATTTTTTACAATTGTGAGACTGCCTATAAAGCAAACAATTTCTGAAATAAGTTAAGATATGTAATCCTACAGGAGTTATACTGTTTTGTAGTCATCTGGTAAAAGTTCTCTGTGCACCAATTGTCATAGGAATGATTCAGGATACCTGCGGAATTGAGCATATTTCACATAAGCATAAAATTTCACTTTCCTCCTCACGCTAATTGGTTCATTATAGAAACAATGAAAAGAATTCTTCTTTGGAACAAAAGAGGGAAGAACCAAACAATATAGTGATCCATGACTACTGCAAGAATAAATGATGAAAAATATTCTCCACTTTCAGAGAAGGAACTGATGGACTTTGAATGCAGATCAAATTATATATATATATATATATATATATATATATATATATATATATATATATATATATATATATATATATTATATATTCTAGGTTTTTTGGCAACGTGGTAAATGTAAAAAATGTTTTGCCTGACTTCATTTATGTAGTATTTCTTGCCTTCTCAAAGGGCTAAAGCAAGGAGAGAATCTGAAACTGATTTTTTTTCTAAATGAGGAAAAGAAGTGCTTGGCATTTGTAATGTCTCCCTATGTTAGAACAGTACAAAAGCATCATTTTGCTACTTCAAAGGCCGTAGGATCTACTTGTTGCATCAGGAAACTCTTAAGGAGAGGGGCAAGAAAATTTGTTGCTGATCTTCCAGTGATAACTGACATCCATGTCGTATTTTAAATGTTGCAGTATTTTCACTTTTGCCATTCTTTATATGACCATTGCTTAGCACATATTAGAAGCTTAATCAGTATTTATTAACTGTCTCCTGGAGATCCTGATTTATGGTTGTGCAGGAAGAGGGAATATAGCACAGTAGCACATTGGACCTATACTTGGGAAGATCTATATTCATTTCCTGCCTCTTTCGGGGAAGACAACATGGAAATAAAAATGTACAAGGAAAATTTATGCAGTTTGCATAGGAAATAAAAAGCAGAGGGAAGGCACAAGAATTAAAAGGTATTGGGAAAGGGTTCTTATAGAAGGTGGAGTTTTAGCTGGGACTTGAAAGAAACCAAGGATGCCAGAAGATAGAAATAAGAAGGAAGAATATTTTATGTTTGATGCATAGCCAGAGAAAATGCCTGGGTTCTGCAGATGGAGTATTTTGTTCAGGGACACCAGCCAGAATGCCCTTCCACTTAGTCACCTCCCACTGGGTTCTTTTACCACTTATTTTAGCCTGCCTTCCTACTTTGATATATGTAAGGTATTTCTTAGTTTTTTCCCCTTACAATCTCTTTCCCCTTTCCCTCTTTTTCCCTCATAGTATATTGAACGATAAGTCCCACTGGACTGGAAGAGCCTTTTACATTAATAATAAAAGTCATTTCGGTCTGAGTTTTCAGAGTGCTTTCCATAATTCATCTTGACAAGGGACGATGTCATTAAATACCATCTCCTTCAACAAATTAGACATATAGAGCCAAAAATAAAAGTCTTTCACTGTACACTAAGAACTATGTCCATAAAAGTCCTAATGTCGTGGAAAGAAATAGGAACTGAAAGTAAGAAGACCTCCATTCAAGTCCTAGCTCTTCTATGTATTAAATGTATGATCTTGGATAGATCACAATTCATCCTACATGGGTCTATTTTTTCTATCCTTAACTTTGTAGGACAAGAATGGACTAGATAATCTCTTATATTCCAGGAGTGTAGCAGAGAAGTTGGCATACAGGTAGATAACAGATGGTTGTAGATTAAGTGAATGAATGACTGGAAGACACCTGATGGATTACCTAGTAGAAGCCCTATTTCCTCAACCTTTATATAGTGTTTTATCACACTGAGTAGAGAATCATTTCCATTCTAATTATCACAGTGTAAGCCATAGGAGACTGTAAGACCCCTTGCTCTTCAAAAAAAAAAAAAAAAAAAAAACTGTTCACAGCTAGGATAGGAGCTATTATTACTCATTCACTACTACAGAGGACAATTTAAACTGAGTTTTGTTTTGTTTTGAGAGAAGGCATTTTGGAAGAGAGCAGTCACATTTTAACAAATCAACTTTGTTATTACTACATCATTTCTTCCCAGTTGTTTATAACCAGTCTATTGTCGACCATTATTTTACACACTTAGCCTTCTTTTTCCCCTTGGTTAGACTGGAGGACACGTTATTAAAAATTTTCATAAAAGTTACTATTGTGAGTTGTAAATAAGTGTGAACTTATGAGATATGAACTACATAGTCTATTAAAAAGTTGAATAAAACGCATATGGAGGAGTCTTATTGAATTAAGAACTTCAATTTTCCCTCTCTCTTTTGCTACTTTCACTATTATTCATGGTAAAAAAGGAACAAAATGAAACAGATATTGCTACTTTAACCTACAAGGCCTTCATTTCTTGATTCAAATATTCCTGAAATTAGAATGATAGGAGATAAAGAAAGAGCCTAGTGATATTGCTGAGTCAATGAATTTTAGCATTTCAGAGTTTGGAAAGGGGACCATACTGTCACATGATTAAAAGAAAGCAAAAGAGAAAAGGCACAAACATATCGTTATCTATTCCAAACTCTTAAAGCAAAACTAACCAACAAATAAACGTACCAAAAGAGGCTTATGAACTTGTTATCATCATTCACCATCCAGACTGTTTAAAAGTCAGTTAAAAAGTGTTTCAATTTTTCATCCACAATATAAATAAAAAGTACAGAGCTACGAGAAAAAGAGGCAAGGAACTATTATTCTACCACAGACATATCCAAGATAATTTCGTTTTACAAAATATTGTGTCTACTACATGCCAGACGTTATGCTAAGCAATGGTTAAGTGATTTTTCCCTTGCTCCAGAGGTAGTAAGTTTCTAGAGACTACATCTTAACACAGCTCTTTCTGATTCTATATCCAGCACTCTATTCACTTCACCATCTAGGTGCCTCTAAATTTAGATTGCATCCTTGTACCATAATCCATTCAACCATCTAAACTATTTTATTGTAAATTACATAATATATTCAAAGTGAGAATAGACCTCAGATGTCATTTAGTCCAAACTCTTCATTTTGTAGATGAGCACTGGGTATATAACGTATTCCAGCTTTTACTAATAAAAAATGACCTACTATGGAAGTCTTGTCATGTGTGAGAATTCTATTTCAATTCTTCATTTCTCTAAGTTGTAAACTCAGCAGTATGATCACTATTTTAAACGATTTAAAGTTCTACTATATCTCATAAGTTCCCAGTTGTCTTACAAAACAGTTACAACTATAAAATGTTGAAGTGAGAAGAAAATGCCTAACACATTAGACAAGATCCTCTGCAGAATTTGTGGAAAGTCAGGGAGATAACACTGTATAAATACTGTACACACATATAAAACATATGGTTCTAATTCTTTTAACAAGTACAATGGTGGAAAAGTAAGTTATAACTAGTTTTTTGTTTCATTTTAATCACAGTATAGAGAATATATTCACTTGCTTGTTGTAGTAGAAGTTCTAGGCATGAAATCAGGAGAAAAGTGTTGTACTTATATCTACCCGGACTAGGTGTTGGGCCACCATGGAAAACAAAACAAAAAGAAAGAAAAGTAAGAAAAACTCTTCATTCTCTGACCCTCTATTTACTAATTTGAAAAAAAAAATCGGTGAGACTAACTTGATGCTTCTCTTAGAATGTAACGTCACATTATTTATGTTTTACGTAATTATCAGGTATTAATTAATGAAAAGAAATGCAAGGAAATGTGGCCTATTTGTACCAGATCTTATATTGTATTATAAAGCAGAAATCCTCAAAACTACTTGGTACTGGCTAATAAATAGATGTGGATCAGTGAAATAGGTTAGGTAGTCAAGACACAATAGCCAATCACTACAGCACTGTACTGTTTGAGAATTCCAAAAACCCCACCTTTTTGGATACAGACTAAGTGTTTGACTACACTGCTGGGAAAACTGGAAAATGATATGGCAGAAATTAGGCACAGACCAACATCTTACACCTTATATGAAGATAAAGGGAAATGGGTATATAATTTAGATACAGGCAAACTAGGAGACCGAGGATTAGTTTACTTCTCAGATATGTGGAGAAGGGAAGAAATTATGACCATATAAGACAGAGAGAATGTTATCAAACTCAAAATGAAAGATTTTCAGTACATTAAATTGAAAGCTTTTTGCACAAACCAATGCAACCAAGATTAGAAGGGATGCAGAGAGCTGGGAATAAATTTTTACATTTATTGTCTCTAATAAAGGCCTCATTTCTCAAATGTATAGGGAACTGAGTCAAATTTATAAGAATGCAAACCATTCCCCAATTCATAAATGATCAAATTATATGAAGAGACAGTACTCAGAGGAAGAAGTTAAAGGTATATATAGCCATTTGGAAAAAAAAAAAACCCTCCAAATTGCAATTGATTAGAGAAAAGCAAATTAAAACTGCTCTGGAGTCCTACATCATACCTATCAGATTGGCTAACATGAGAAAACAGGAAAGTGATAAATGTTGGAGAAGATGTGGGAAAATTGTAACATTAATGCATTGTTGCTCGAATTAAGAAGTGATTCAACCATTCCGGAGAACAATTTGAAACTATAGCCAAAAAGCTATAAACATGTATGTATATCCTTTGACCTACCAATCCCGTTTCTAATATTGTATCCCAAAAAGATCATAAAAAAGGGAAAAAAGTATCCATGTGTACAAAAAATATTTGTAGCAGGTTTTTTGTGCTACCCAAAAGCTGAAAATTAGGGGGATGCCCATCCACTGAGGAAAGATTGAACTAGTTGTGGGACATGAATGTATTAGAATACCATTCTGCTATAAAAAATGATGAACAGGGGGAGGAGCCAAGATGGTGGAGTAGAAAAATACACATATGCTAGCTCCGAACCCAGAGCCCATAAAATACCTATAAGGAATTCCCAACAAATTCTGGAGCAGCAGAAGCCACAGGACAACAGAGTGGAGGAGATTTCTGTTCCAGAGAGCCCTGAAAAACTGACACAAAAGGTCCGTCGCTCCCCAGACCTGGAGCAGAGCCCAGCCCTGCCTTGGTGGTGCAGCACCAAGAGGAGAAGATCCGAACAGGCTTCAGGGATGGAATCTCCAGTAGCCGCTCAGGTCCCTCCACCCACAGGGGCCAAAGGTCAGTGAGAGGGTCTTTTCAGCTCGCCGAGAGGGGAGCGGGGTGTCCCCATAACTCACGCCCCCTCGGGAGGTAGCAGCAGAGGCAGCAGCACACAAGGGCTCCCAAAGCAGGCAGGAGCTCAGATCCATTGTTGAATGACTCTACATAAACCTCCTGAGGGAACTGTCTCCTGTGGCGGCCCTGCCCCCGCCTGAGCACCTGAACTTAATCTCACATTGAATAGCAGCCCTGCCCCTGCCCAAAGCCCTGAGGCTGGGAAGCAGCATTTGAATCTCAGATCCAAAGTGCTGGCTGGGCAGATCTGGAGGCGAGGCTGGTGTGGAGAGGACACTCAAAAGTCAAGTAACTGGCTGGGAAAATGCCCAGAAAAGGTGGAAAAAAATAGGACCATAGAAAGTTACTTTCTTGGTGAATAAATATCTCCTCTCATCCTTTCTGATGAGGAAGAACAATGCTTACCATCAGGGAAAGACATAGAAATCGAGACTTCTCTATCCCAAACATCCAAAATAAATATTCAGTGGGCTCAGGCCATGGAAGAGCTCAAAAAGGATTTTGAAAATCAAGTTAGAGAAGTGGAGGAAAAACTGGGAAGAGAAATGAGAGAGATGCAAGAAAAGTATGAAAAGCAGGTCAACACCTTGCTAAAGGAGACCCCAAAAATGCTGAAGAAAATAACACCTTTAAAAATAGGCTAACTCAATTGGCAAAAGAGGTTCGAAAAGCCAAGGAGGAGCAGAATGCTTTAAAATGCAGAATTAGCCAAATGGAAAAGGGGGTTCAAAAGGTCACTGAAGAAAAATAGTTCTTTCAAAATGAGAATGGAACAGATGGAGGCTAATGACTTTATGAGAAACCAAGAAATCACAACACAAAACGAAAAGAATGAAAAAGTGGAAGATAATGTGAAATATCTCATTGGAAAAACAACTGACCTGGAACATAGATCCAGGAGAGCCAATTTAAAAATTATGGGACTACCTGAAAGCCATGATCCAAAAAAGAGCCTAGACATCATCTTTCATGAAATTATCAAGGAAAACTGCCCTGAGATTCTAGAACCAGAGGGCAAAATAAGTATTCAAGTAATCCAACGATCATTGCCTGAAAGAAATCCAAAAAGAGAAACTCCTAGGAACATTTTGGCCAAATTCCAGAGTTCCCTGGTCAAGGAGAAAATATTGCAAGCAGCTAGAAAGAAACAATTCAAGTATTGTGGAAATACAATCAGGATAATACAAGATCTAGCAGCTTCTACATTAAGGGATTGAAGGGTGAGGAATATGATATTCCAGAAGTCAAAGGAGCTAGGACTAAAACCAAGAATCACCTACGCAGCAAAACTGAGTATAATACTTCAGGGGAAAAATTGGTCTTTCAATAAAATCGAGGACTTTCAAGCTTTCTTGATGACAAGACCAGAGCTGAAAAGAAAATTTGACTTTCAAACACAAGAATCAAGAGAAGCGTGAAAAGATAAACAGCAAAGAGAAGTCATAAGGGACTTACTAAAGTTGAACTGTTTACATTTCTACGTGGAAAGACAATATTTGTAACTCTTGAAACTTTTCAGTATTTGGGTAGTTGGGGAGATTGCATAGACACACGCACACATGCACGCACAGACACACACAGACAGAGAGCACAGAATGAATTGAATAGGATGGGATCATATCTTTAAAAAACTGAAATTAAGCGGTGAGAGAGAAATATATTGGGAGGAGAAAGGGAGAAATGGAATGGGGCAAATTATCTCTCATAAAAGAGACAAACAAAAAACTTTTTAGTGGAGGGAAAAAGAGGGGAGGTGAGAGAAAAACATGAAGTTACTCTCATCACATTCCACTAAAGGAAGGAATAAAGTGCACACTCATTTTGGTATGAAAACCTAACTTACAATACAGGAAAGTGGGGGAGAAGGGGTTAAGCAGGGTGAGGGGGATGATGGAAGGGAGAGCAGTGGGAGGAGGGAGCAATTTGAAGTCAACAATCTTGGGGAAGAACAGGATCCAAAGAGAGAATAGAATCACTGGGGGGAGGAGGATAGGATGGAGGGAAATATAATTAGTCTTATACAACACGACTATTGTGAAAGTCATCTGCAAAACTACACAGATATGGCCTATATTGAGTTGCTTGCCTTCCCAAAGGGAATGGGTGGGGAGGGAGGGAGGAAGAGAAGTTGGAACTCAAAGTTTTAGCAACAACTGTCAAGTACTGTTGTTGCTACTAGGAAATAAGAAATACAGGTAAAGGTGTATAGAAAGTTTTCTGTCCTTACAGGACGAAGGAGAAGATGAGGGCAAGGGAAGGGAGGGATGATAGAAGAGAGGGCAGAGTGGTGATTGGGGAAATTAGAATGCTTGGTGTTTTGGGGTGGGGGAGGGGACAAATGGGGAGAAAATTTGGAACCCAAAATTTTGTGAAAATGAATGTTAAAAATTAAATAAATACATTTAAAAAAAAGAAAAATAAAAAGCTGCAAACCATAGCTATAGTGGAGGGATAGGTGCTGTGTGCTTTTTGCTTCGAAATGATTGTGCACTCCATGTAGCCTCTGAAACAGTAGAATATGGATTGATTCTCGACCACTTGTGCTAATTTTGGCCTGAAAATTAACACCAAGAAAATAGACGTTCTTCACTAGTCAAAACCACACCATTCACATGCTAGAATCATTAGTTACAATAAAATAAGAAACACTGAATGTTATGGATAGATTCATTTACCTTGACAATATACTTTCCAGAATGTACACTTAGATGTGCTGATGCATGTGTTGACAGTTGTGGTTGGAATGCTCCAAACAAAAGTGTGAGACAGAAGAACTATTTAGGCTGCCTACCATAATGAAGGTCTACAGAGACCATGTGTTGATCTCATTGTTGCATCCTGTGAAACCTGGACATTATAACAGTATCATTCCAGGAAACTGAATCATTTCCATTTGAGTTGTCTTGGGAAGATTCTGAAGATCACCTGATAAGATAACGCACGAGACACTGAGGTACGTTTTTTCTTATACTGAATTGTACAGCTTCCAAATACTACTGTAGAGAAGACAACACCAATGGGTTGTCCACCTTGCTTGAATGTCAAATGAATATTTATCTAAAAGCCTATTTTATGGAGAAATCACACAAGATAAAATCTCACAAGGAAGTAAGAGGAAGTGATAAAAAGACAATCAAAAAGTCTCTCTGAAAAGCTTCAGTATGGATTGTGAGACATGGAATACACAAGATTGTCCAGTATGGCATATCTGCATCAAAGACAGCTCTATGACCTATGCTTAAAGCAGAATTGCAATAACTCAAAAGAAATGTGAGATGTACAAGTTTAGAGACATCTGTATCCCAAAATTTCATATGGACTTTTTGTGGCAGATATGTGGTAGAGTTTTGTAAGTCATATTGGTCTTATCAGCCACAGTTAAACGCCCTTTACATTGACATTCATGTAGTGATGGCACTTTTATCTTCTTTAAGTTAAAAGGACAATAACTAATCTCTTTGTTTCTCTCTATTTATTTCTTTGTCTCCCTGTCAATCTGCTTTTTTAACTTTCATCTTTGGCCTGTCCTTGTCAATTAGCTCCTTTCCTACCACCTACAAATAAATCTCAGTTCCTCTCTCTGGCAAGAAAGCCAAATATAATCACCAAAATCATCTCACTAGACTCTTCTACTCCCCTTCCCTAAACGATCTTCCAAAAGTATTCCAGATTACTTCCAAGAAACATACACTTTATCACTCTTGGTGTTTCTTCTTATCCTTTATTCTAGTTTTCTTTTTTGATCTAGTTTCTTATTTCATACCTTGACTGAAATTGTTTTCTCTAAAAGCAAGATAAGTGAAGAGACACTTAACTTTAGATAGAATACTGACCCTGGAATTATCAATGGGAGAGGGAATTTGGCATGGAAGAGGGATGTTTCAGGTTGAGAAAGCTGTAGCTATCCAACTCCTAACTGCCAAATCTAATGGCTTTTTCTCAGGCTTCATCATTCTTGACTTCTCTATACTATCATCTGATAATTTGGAACAGTCTCTCCCTCTACGTATTGCCATCTTTTAGTGTTTATGTGATACTATTCTCTGTTTTGCTTTAACTTTTCCACTACCTCCCATACCCTTCTCTCTCTACCTTTCTCCCCCCTTCCCTCCCGCCCTCACCCCGCCTCATTATCATCCTTATCTCCTTACTCTCATTCATGCAACCAGTTGCTAAACGCTTCCATTCTTATCTTGACAATATCTGTCACATTAGGCTTTTTGTTTCCCCTCGTACTGCTACTGCTTATTCTAGACATCATAGTCTCCAGTCTGGATTATACCAATGCTCTCCTACTTAATCTCCTAGTTTAGTGCATCTCCCCACTCTAGTAATATTCCGTGTATTATCGCCAAAGTAGTTTTCTTAATGTTCAATTTTTGACTCTGTCATTTCCGTAACAACAAATTCCAGTGGCTCTATATGATAATGTAGAGATTAAGTTGATCATTAAGATCAACTATAAAATCTTTCTTACAATTCCAGGTCCTTTATAACCTAACCTCAACTTCTCTTTCCAATATTAGTACATATTTTTGCCCACACTATGTGTTCAAATAGCATGTCTTATTGATGTTTCTCACACACATAATAATACATTCCCTGGTTGTGTGCTTTGAATTAACATTAGAACCCTAAATTCTAGGATCAGCCAAGGATCAGCCAAAATATTTCCTTCTAGATTAAAATTTCCTGACTCTTCTCAACCCCATTGTGCTAGTGCTTTTCTCCTGAAATGGTTTTAAATATTTTGTATATGTACCTATATTTGTATATATTTTCTTTACTATTTGAATTATAAGCATCTTCTGGACAATAACTGTTGCAATTATATTTTCATATTCTCATTTCCTAGAATAGTGCTGTAATACTTTAGACTCAAAAAATGGTTGTCAATTGCTTTAGGTAGTGTCTGAATCATAACTTTGCTTTTATGCTACTTACTATCTACATTATCCTAATTTCCTCATATTTTTATTGATGAGCTAGAATGATGTTTAAAGTCTCTTTTAATTTCAATATGCTATGATTGAAAAAGAGTATATATGATAAACTCTCAAGAATTCATTTTGACATGTGTTGCCTATCTTAATACTCACATATTATTCTATAATTCCATAATATAAACTAAACAGCACAATTTATATCACATCTTAGTAGAATCAGGATGCTGATGTGTTTAATTATTTGTATTTTAGTAGAGATAAACACAAAGAAAATAATTTAAAAATTAATTTCCATGTCACTCAGATCAGTGTTGAATTTGAAATTCAGAATTCTCATCTTTTGGGCATCTAGGTGGCACAGCAGAGTGTAGTACTTGAAGTTAGGAAGAAGTGAATTCAAATAACATGGCAAGTTATATAATATTACTCCGTTTCATTTTCATAATCTGTTCTCCTAATTGATCATCACAACAACTCACTAACACATGTAAAGCACTTGGTAAAACTTTAAGTGTTGAATTCATGATGACCATTATTTGTATTTTATTTTAAGTTTCCTGTAGTAATTTTTCTAGGGGATGTATGAGGTATTCTCGAGAACTAAGTTCTGATTTCTTACAATCATATTAATTGAAAGGTTCCCTGAGTGACCACTGTGATTGTTTCTGTCTCAGTTTTCTATGATATCTATATGCTGTCAAAATTCTCTGTCGTATTTTAATAGAAGACTGGAATTCATATCTTTATGAGACTATTTTCATTTACCAAAACGTTTGATATTTTCCCCCTAATATAAGTACCACCCCTATCTGAAATTTTTGCCAATAAATAATACTTTATAAGATCCCAAAGGATAATATTTATCTCTGCTTCTTACGTGGGGTTCAACTATGTGTGACTATAAATGACATGTATTTTTTCAAACTTTGGTAAGCACTGCTGAGTGGAATTATGCAAGTGGAATATAATTTGTCTGTTTTTAGTAAGAATTTCATTTTACTTTGAAAAAATTAAAAACAAAGGGGAATATTGGGGAGAAAGAAGAAAGAAAATAAGAAATGAAGGAGAAGAAAGGCAGAAAAAGAAAAGAAAGAGTTAGGATTAGAAAAAAGAAAAAAGAAAGGAGGTAGGAAGAAGCGAGAAGAAAGAAAGAAGGGTCTTATGTGAATGAATTGATTTTGTTAATAAATATTTCTTTCAAATAACAGTCTTAGTAAAGACTTTGAGTTCATAATGTAGGCAATGACCTATATAACCATCCCTGATTTTTCCGTGTCCTAATAGTGGTGCAGTGGATAATCATTTAAATGAGGTCCTGCCAATAGTATTACAACATCCATCAATGGACTAAGGAGGATAATTAGAATTCCCTCCACATCTTTCTCTTTGAGGTAGCCTGAAAAGAATTTCACTTTTTCAGTATGCTGTTTTGCCATCCAACTACTTTTCCCCTCTTTCAGTGTCACCGGAATAACTTCTAAATCACATAGCAGATATGATAACTTGTAATTTGTGACAGTAGTTCAAGTTAAAGCTGAATTCTCTCTTACTTTTTTGTATCAGACTACATATACAGTGCAAAGTAACCTTTAAAAATAGCAAAGTACCCAACGTAAATCCCAAATATTCCCTTTTCTTTCTCTGCAATCTTTCAAGAATCTTTTGTCAAGAACATCACCCTCTCTTCCCCACCTATGCCAGTTTTAGGTTAAGTGAAGTTGCATGCTTTTCCTGATAAAAGAATTGGTTATCATCTAATGAATGTTAATCTCTGTGTTTCTATTTTTTGCTTATAATGTACTCCCTCTAAGGTATGGCATAGGGTGCCCATCTGTAATGCATTACCCTTTTCAAAGAAAATCTAAGACATTTCCTTATTGTATAAACTAGTTATCTAGAAAATTGCTATTATTTCAGAAAAGTGCAATTTTTTCAAATTATGTAAGGATAATGCGCTCTTAAGGGTACTTTAAAAATGACAGGTTTTCCAAAGAAAGTCTTAAAAGCATTTATGTGAGTCCAAAGAAGGTGCTTACAGTGAGAGAAAAAATACACTTTGATTCTATTAAATAGATCACCAAAATTACTATATAGCTTCTCTCTGGTAATCCATATCTTTTCTGCTTCTTTTCATTTCCATTCTCACAATTGTCTTTCCTAAGATTGTTACATGTAGTGCAATTTTGATTATATTAACGGATGACTATGTAAAATAAAAAATAAGTAATAAAGAACACATACACATACGAAAGTGTGAAACTAACTGAAAATCTGACCATGTTGCTAAGTTTCTAATATGCGAGTGGTCTTATAACTTGCTTTTCTGATTAAATCATTGAGGCAATGCAATCTTCATAAAGATCTATAAGGAAATACGAAGCTTGCAGTTATTATCCAGATTTTGGAGTCCTTCATTATTTCTCTGTTCAAATGTGAATGAACTTCAATTGTCAACACAATTTGTTTTAGTGCCCAAAATATAATTCTGAGGACAAATATTGAGTTCATCTAGGAGGACAGATCTTTTAATCTCAAGATAATCGACTCATATTCCAAGACCTATGTGTCAAATGCTTATTTGCATGAGTGAGAAATTGGTTGACTCCCTTCTGCCAAACTTCTGGATAGAATTATGAAATAGTTTTGCAACATTGTAATCCATATAGTATTATCTAAGTGAATTTTAGTATTTTCCAACAAAAGTAACAAATTTCTAGATAATGAATTTCACAGAAAAAACCTCTAAGCAATTTCTGGGAAGCCATTACATTATATTATAGACATTTTTCTTCCCTAAAGGTCTGAATCTGGTCAATCTTCCAACATGTTAGCTCTAGTTGGAGAGGTGAAAAGAATATTAAGCTATTTATTACACTGAAGAATATTTTTCTGAATCCAGGGATCTTTAAAAAACCTGACCCATCATGAAGGGAGACTCTTGTGCAAGTTGTTTTCATCAGAGCACCATGTTTTAAAATTGGAGAAGTCTACCAACATAAATGCTTAAGATCAAATTGCTAATGTAGTTAGTGATGAGGATTTAAAAGCTTTATATCATTTTATGTAATGTCTTGAAATGATTGCCTGCCATAAAGTGGTGAACACTGAGTACTTTTAAATTATTACTAAAATTGTTTGAAGGCAAATCAAACGTGCCAGAGGCTCTATGCATCCTGCTAAGGTAATCACTATATATTTTTTAAAATATACTGTCATAAATATTTTATCCATTTTTAGCAAACCTATATACAACTCAGAATTTTCTTTCAGGAAAAAGCTCTTCCACTCTGCTTTGCCTTCATTATCAACAGAGTAGATCCTCTATATGTGTATAAGTATAATTTGCATGTGTACACCTAACTATGCATTTGCAAATAGTAGTATGTGAGAATAAATTTGTGTGAGGTATTTCAAAGAGAAGTTGTTTTAATGTGTCATAGTAAGAGATAAACACACTCAGTAGGTGGTTAGAAACTGAAAACAAGCTTTGGTATTTCAACTTTCATTTCAACTTTAAAAAATTAAATTGTCACTAATTTAAGTTATCTATAATTTGAAAGGATATGAGAAGAAAAATTAAAAAAAAGTAACTGTGTATGAATTCACTCCAATATCCTTATATTTTGTTAATATCTTGTCAGGAAGTAAAATAAGGACCATTAATTTCTTCACACATTTATATCGCAACTAAACATTCGTAATCATATTCTTTGTTTGAGTTCATTTATAAGTGTAAAAGTTTTGCATCTTCCACAAGTTAGAAATTCAAACACTATGAGCCCTTCTAAAATCAATGAAAATTTTGCTACTAAAATTGTCCCTACAAAATATGCAAGGGTTATAATTTCATGCTGTTTATTTTTTTTGAGCTAGTATGTGGCGAAGTGTTTACAGTGCACCCATACTTCACTGTAGAACACTTCCAGACTACATTTGAAATTAGATAACTGATAGTTTGCATTATGTGTGAAAGGACACGTAATTTGTGGTTTTCAGTATGTTTTATTGTCACAATAAATCAAAACGAAACTATTATGTAATGTATATGCGTTATGCAAATATATGTACAGATATTGGCATACAAAGTCATATGATATGAAACAGGAGGTTTATATTTTCATTCTATTAAATCATTAATTCATTCAGTAAATATTGATTGAATTTCTATAATATGTGAATTATCCTATTTAAAATTCTGATCAAAAATAAAATAAACAACCAAGGCAAAGCATAGATTCCGAGGCACTGCAATGGATATCTCCTTACAAGATGGTGTATTAAGGAAAATTCTTCAAATTTTGCCACTTAGCTTGTTACATTTTAAATTACTGTTAAATATTTTTAATTGTTCACTCCAAAAACTTAACAAATTAGGAATGCCCACGCAAATATGTGTGCATTTTTAATAATACATATGGACATTATAAATAAAAATGCATTTTAAAATAGTGGGAAAAAACAGTAAATAATATTTGATCCTAAAGTCAACACGATGACATTATATTTCCTTTAGTCAGGAACAAGCAAAATACAAAGAAGAAAGTGAGTACACAAACTTGTTAAGTTCCCAAAGATCTCATGCCTGCATCATATCTTTCTTTCAGGCATGAATGAATGAGGTGGGAGCAAGGATGGTATGCACTCCGTTTATTCTCAGCTAGCTCAGAGTATATATAGGCATTCTACTTCCATTCAAGCAAGAAGTTTGTAAATACCGTGAGGCGAGCCTACGTGCTTGGCTGTTGTTATTCTTGCTTAAGGTAATTGTGAAGGTTGGTAATTGCATAGGGGTGGTCCATCACGTAAATCATTCAAGGACATGACATCTCAAAAAGATTTCTCCCGAGGGTATCATGACCCTGATAACCCGAGAGTTCCAGACCCCTTACAATTCCCCCTTTTTGTTTTCTTGATGAGCTTTCCAGAGAACTTGTGTTTAAGATCTAGACTCTTAACCACACCTTATAAGACCAGCATGCAAGGTTAACAATAAATGGTAAGCTACATAAAAGAACAAATAAGCACATAATAAAAGCAATTCCAGCATGAGCTATACAAATGAAAATAGATGGAATGGATAAATGTTTGAAGAAATCTATAATATTTTGTGTAGTTATATCAGGAGTTAAACCTTGATCTGCAGCGTTATAACATAACTTTGGCAAGTTTATATAAACCCTGAATTTCCAGGGTCAAATTCTGATTATCAATATCCCCATTCAAATGGTTTTTGTTCCTTTGCCAATCATAGTCTCACTCATTATACAGGTTGTTAGACACACATAAGAAGGTCCAAAGATAATCACATACCAGTCGTTGAAGAAATTCCAACCTATCCACCTCATCACCAACTGCTACAATAGCAGCTCTTAATTCCTTTATCGCTGTATAAAAGTACAAATCAATTTTTCTTTGTTCCTGGAACCCTAAAGACACATTTCGTGTCAACTCTTCCATGAAGTTAGCTTGTACCCTTTCATTCTGTACTGTGGATGCTGACATAGCCAATGATAATGAGGACATAACCAATAATATCAGCAAAAATATTCCTAAGATTACACATCTTTAAACCCTTGGTCCCACCCCAATTTCTATCTTCTGCTCTAATTCTCAGAAAATGTGATCTGCTCTGGATCTGTACCAACCCTTAGTCTTTGCTGGCATAAGTACATATTTTGGTCGTGTTATAATGAACACTACACTAGAGGCTTTATAATCTATACACTTGGAAACCTTGCAGCTAAAGCAGGTGACGTTATAAATGTCCTTCTTAGTGCCTTATAAGGTAAAGTTAACACTTTTTGCAATAGTAACTTTTTCCTTCTGTCCCCAAATAAACACATATTGTCCCTCCAAACATACTCGAGCTGTATGAATGTGCCTAGCTAACACCCCATTTGTCCTGTTCTTTTAGGATGTGGATCCTCCAATTGTCGCAAAAATCTTCCACACCCCTGGCATTGTTTTTCCATTGATCATTGTCCAGTGCTGTGTTGGAAATCCTTGCGTCTCTGAATCATTCCTATCCTTCATAGTAATATTGCGCCAGGATTGTAATATATAACCTGAAATATTCAATGTCTGCCCCTCATTAGTATCACAGTTAATGAACTTCTGCCAATAATGTCCAAGTATGATGGGTACAGTAATGGGGTGGCATTCAAAAAAATTGAGAGTATAAATATGTCTGAATCTAGGATACACATGATTGGTCAGTGAATAGTAAATGTCATTATGATCCAGTACCTAGTTAGTACAGTACATAGCTGGCAGTTGAGTTCTTTAGGTGCAGCTGACTACTACAGGAGGGAGATAACGGGTGTTGCTAGGGCATGCTGCGTCCTTGAAGGAGAAGCTGCTTGAGATAGCATTTTGAGGCTGGAGAGAAATATGATTTTTAAATGTGATTTTAGCATTAGGGCTCATGTATATGCACTCCATCATTCCCCCCTTTTTAAATAGATGAAACTGAAATCTTTTGGGGTAAGGGACAAAGGTCTCAGTTTCTGCAATTGCTTCCTGCTGAAAGTGGACGTAGAACTGTCCCTGCCTCACAGAGTCCTGACACTGGAGAGGTCTATAGCTAATGTGACCCCAGGTCCAGAGGGTGATGGGTCATGGACAGTGGGTCATGTAAAGCCAGAATGGTCATCTCTAAAGTGGACGACACTAAGCTTGGAGGAGATAAATCTGGTAAGGAGATTAAGCAAACAAAGGCCAAAAAATGACCAGAAGGGGTTAAACATGGCAGTTACATCATTTTTCTGTCTTCTCAAAATACTTCCCCAAACTTTCTCGACATACATACTCTGAGACTGGTATAAAAGCACCCAAAGCAACTATCTGGGAATTGGAGGGGCTTTGATGACTCCCACTTGTCCCCAACCTTCTCATCTCCTTTCCATATTTTCAATCAAACTTTTATTTATCTTTCCAAAGCTCTTGAACCCATTATTCAGACTGAGTCACTTTCCTTTATATTTCTACTATAAAAAAGATAGCACACAAGTTATTAATTTTCACTAACATAGCTGTATTGCCTTAAAGAAAAGAGATTTCTAACTTGAATCTCACAACTATATAGATTTCCATGAATGTTTCACAGGCTTGCTTATCTTATTCTGGATAATATTCATTCTGGAAGAAAAACTTTTAGAAATCAAGTTATCAACAAGTTCAAACACTAATTTTAACTTTTGCTTAGGCCAAGGAATGACCAAAAATTCAGTTTATAACAGCGAGATCTTTTCTGCTTTAAACATATTAATTTAGCAATAGATTATCTTGAAAATGAAAATTTAGTAGGCTATGCCCCCCTTTTCTTTGAAAAACATTTCGTCTAAAAATACTTCTTTTTCTTTTAAAGCAGTTGAAAATTTATCCTGATGTTAAGAGAGTCACTAAACTTTTATAAGGAAAATTAGTTGAACCTTTTAAAATGATAGTTCTCTTTTCACTTTGAAGCAAAAGTAAATCTTTTAAAATTAAAATTCATTAAAACTTAGTTAGTATAAAAATGTTCTTCAGTAACATGAATTCTCAAAGTATAGAACAAACCAAGTTAATAATTATTACAGAATTCCTAGATATTACAAAGTCCTTTAGTCAAAAATGTGCAATGAAATTTCACATTGGTAACAGCAAGAGACTGATTGCAGGAAAACACTAATGCTTTTAAAATCCTTTTAAACAATGAGGGCATCTTAAGGTAAGTCTTAAGTGGTTTACACAAATTTATGAACATGTTCTAATTTCAGATAAAAATAATATTAGCTTTCCCAGTAAGATTACACAAAAGGGCTCACATATTTTGCTGGTCACTTGTAATTGTTCATAGAAATTTGCTATAGAAGAAAAAAGCAGGGACATGTGATATAGCAAATATGACAGGATAAAACATCTTTGACTCTGTTTGAATTCAGATAGGAGTGAAATTTTCCAGTCATACAGTATCTGTATTATAGCCAGACTCAGAAATAGTCAGGTGGGAAACATTCCTTTTTTAAAAAAAGACACAATGGGGAAACTGACCAGGAGGATCCCATCCTAGATTGAGTCCGGAACTATCCCCTTGGTATTTTCTTTCCAGGTACGAACTTTACCTGTTAACAGTGCAGGATCACATTTTCTCTGAATAACTCGTGGCAGTTCTCTCAGATACTGATTTAATGCAAACAAGTATACCCAAATTAAAACTTAAACAAAAATATTTATTATCCCAAATGCTTGTACCTTAAACAGCAACTTTCACTAATCACAGCTTAAAGCCAAATATAGTTATTTGTATTCCCATGAAGTTGCAATAAGTAATAAAGATTTACCAGGACTCACATACACAAGGAATTCCATTTAAAATCTTTCCTTCTCAAATTTAAAACTTGTCCTCAAGTCAATTGTTAAAAATTCTTTCTATCTATTACAATTTTTGAGCAAGTTCTGTTCAATTTTATGAATTATATAGCCAAAATAATTTTTCTTAGGACTGATGACCTTGTCCACATGAAAGGGGTCTTGGCAGTTTGACAAAATAAAAGGAATTGGCACGGATCCCATGCCTGCCAGCCCCCAAACATACAGGAGGACTGTTCTGAATGGGCAAAACCAGTCTAAATAAAATTTTTACTCAATTTCTTTCTTTCCACACACAATGAGCCATTGACAAAGTTAGGTTTTAGCATTAAAGCAGTAACTCCAAAAATTTAGTTAATAATCTTACTTAAAACTTTTACAAATGCTAGTCACATTATTTTAACTGTAACTTATTTAACAGGCAAAGGTGAAAATACCTAATTTTCTAAGTGGCAATTACAAAGCATTAAAAGATAAGGTTAGTAGGACTGATAAAATTTTAAATAACATAATTGGCTTTATACAATTTTTCCAACATCTTTTAGTTTCAACAAAATTCAGATTACTAACTGCTTTCTCTATCACCATTTCTGGATTACAGAGTAAAATAAAATTCTAACTTTTACTCAAGAAAATTTCACGTCTGTGTCCACTCCTTTAAAACGTTTTTGGAAGAAAAAGTTGTGAAACTGCAAGTAGAAGTGAGGAAAACTCTGGAACAAAGTATAGTGGAGCCAAGTCCCCTCTTTTCCATTTGGGAGTTTAAAGTTTTATCTCTGAGGTGTCTTTTTTCATTTTCAGATTTATGCATTTTCTCAATTTGCCTTAATGTCAAATAATACAACAAATTCTGACCTGTCTTAAACATCCAATTAAGAGAGACATGTTTCACTTAAAATATGATCAGAACAACTGCTTTTTAGTTGTATCCCATTGTAGAAATTTTTTTCTCTTTTAGGAGAGACATGAGATAATTAAAATGGTAGTCAATCTGCCTTTCTGATATGAGGGGGAAAGTTTCCCTGACTTCTTCTTGTCTTTCTCTCCGCCTTCACAACTTGGCCAGGGTTAGAAGGTAGAAAGAGAGAATTTTACCAACAACTTTCCAATAATTTCCAAAACTTTTATGCTTTCCTAAAACTTCATACCCATGTTGTTCTTCTAGTGGGCTTTGATTAAGGCCCCTTTAAAACTTCACATATTATTTCCTTGTATTTCTTATGTAAAACTGCATTTAGCAGTCAAATAAACTAAATTATATAAGATCAGTTTCTCTCTTTTTCTCTCCCATTCTCCTCCTGATGCTGCAGCCATCAGAGAGAAGGGACGAAGAGGAGAGAAAGATAACATTTCAAATTCCAGCTACATGGAGCCAGCCATAATAACTCACAAACACACACACACATACGATGTAAAGACAGAATACATATACAGACAACAAAAAAAAAGAATCCAAAAACTTAAAGAAAAAAAATTGTCATAAATTTTCTGCACAGATTATAACTTTGGCTTGCTTTCTATCACTGTGTTCCAACCATCTTTCATACAATACAGATTTCCAACTAAGTAATCTCGTCCTTCAAGAGTGGTTTAGCTATATTGCACCAATCAGTGGGGTATAGGGCTGTCTGAGAAATGCTGTCTAGAAGAGACTGAATATAAAAGCTATCTGGTCCATAATTGAGTAATTTCTTTGAGAATTTAAAATCCAGAGAGGTAGGTTCTCTTATAGCCGGTCCTGGGTTATAGGGATGTGGGGTTTCTATTAATACCAATGTTAGCCTCCTTTCCAAAAGTATTCCTTTTCCTCTTTCTGTGGCTTGCCAAAGGACTTTTTGTAGAATCCCTTCAGGCTCTTGGATTTTTTCACAAACGTGTGATCACTTGTATAATGGAGAAGCAGTGGAAGGAGGAGACTCTATTTTAAATTTTTGTGTGACACACCCCATCAGGTCTTCCTTCTCTTTTGTACTAGAGGCTGCATCTACCTTTATTGCTTTTGTGGCCAACAGTACTTGTTCCGGTTTCTGAAGACATATTTTAAGTACATTCCCAAATTGAAAATATTGTAACAGGAGAAGCACTTGGTCTCACCTCTCTATAATACACACTCATTTGATTGCCTACTGTTTCCCTCTTTTCATGACTTGTAGTCCCTTCCTCTGGCTGCTTCATGCCTTTCACCACATGAATTATTTCACCTGTCTCTTTAAAACACCTGGGCTCTAGCCTATTGCTAAAGTGAAACTAATTTTGCTGAGCTCAAAGAAAAAGTGATCACGCAGAAGAAGCGGTCCCTTCGGCTCCGGGGGTCTTCCTCTGGTCTTTCTCTATGAAGTTCTGAAAGTTGCTTCCCTACCACCTTCCATGATGCTGCGTCACAAGGATTGTTAACTAGCCAGGGGAAGCTTTCCTTTTGTGAAGTGGCTAGGTGTTGCCCCATGATAAGCTGTGTTAAAACGACGTTTACACAACTTACCTCAGCGGTTTTGTTCCAAAAAATTGGTTCGCCCCAGATGCTTCCTGCTGCCTTTGGTTGTCCTGAAAAATGAAACTATGGGTGTCGGCCATTCCTGCCATTGCTTGATCCGAGCATGCACTTCCCCAAGCTGTCCACCCCTCTTACTTTGGAACCAAATATTTTTTAGAGGAGCCCCATGTAGGGCGCCAAAATGTTAAGTTCCCAAAGATCTCATGCCTGCATCAGATCTTTCTTCCAGGCATGAATGAATGAGGTGGGAGCAAGGATGGTATGCACTCCGTTTATTCTCAACTAGCTCAGGGTATATATAGGCATTCTACTTCCATTCAAGCAAGAAGTTTGTAGATATGTGTGAGCTGAGCTTGTGTGCTTGGCCGTTGTTATTCTTGCTCAAGATAATTGTGAAGGTTGGTAATTGCGTAGGGGTGGTCCATCACGTAAATCATTCAAGGACATGACATCTCAAAAAGATTTCTCCCGAGGGCATCATGACCCTGATAACCCGAGAGTTCCAGACCCCTTACACAAACTGGTACAGAGGTAGAAAAAGAATGACCTGGCAAATTATGAGAAGTGTGAAAGAGGGTGTGGAGTCAAAGATTACACTAAGGTTGCACTCCCCATAACGTGGGAGGTTAGCAAGATAACAGAAACAGTAAAAAAAAAAAAAAAAAAAAAAAAAAAGCATGTCTGTGGGGAATGATAACCTAATAATAACTAATGCATATTATAACTCATTCATAATTACTTGGTAATTATTTGTGTAATACATTATAACCCATAAGAAAAGGGTTACTGGCAGGACTCTTACAGCTGGGTGTGCAAGGATCATAACCTGGAGGGATCCAGATATAGATAGCAAGAAGAACTATGAGAAATAGGAGATATACACAATATGATACAGGGGGGAGGTTTACCTAATGACTTAACTATAGTGAGATGGCAAACTTTCTCAGTTGAGGGAAGGCATAGAGCGGGCGAGAATTGGAAGATTAGTAGTTGTAGATATATTGGACACATTTCAGAACTGGCAAGTCTAGGCGAGATGGAGCAAATAATGTCTAATTTATCTCTCATTGATTGATCATAAACTACTAGGGCTCAGGTCACAATTTCCTCTACGATACCACTGGTCTACCTACTATCTCTATACCTTTTTCGCCAGAATATTGTGAACAATGAAACACTCATAAATTTTGGTTTTCCTTTTTGTAATAGTTTAGTAATCTTGCCAAAGACTATAAGCCTGGGGGCAGAGCCAAGATTGCAGAGTAGAAACAGAAACCTGCCTGGGTTCTCCCCAAAACCCCTCAAAATAGCTATAAAAAGTATTCTAAAAATTCTGGATTAGCAGAAAAAAAAATGACAGAATGAGACACATTTCCAGTCCAAGACAATGTGGAAGGCTGAAAGAAAGAGTTTAATTCACTGGGATCAGAGCCCAATCAGGGCCACAGCAGCACAGACTGAACTGGTTCAGGCCTCAGGGCTCTGAATCATTGGCAGCTGCTTGGTTTCCAGTCTCTCAACCCTGAAATACCAAGGAGAAGCATCAAAGGTCAGAAAGAAAGCTCGTTCAGCTGGATGAGAGGGGAACATGGTCTAGTAGCATCGTAAGAGTGGCAGCCACCACTGCTGCAAAGGTGGACGTTTCTGGAGTTCTCAGCCTATAGACAGTGGGGGAATTGAGAGGCTGACCCGGGTCAAAGGACTGAGTGGAAGTTCTGGACAAGGAGTAACATTAGTGTGAAAAAGCTGGTAGTACTGATGGAGAGGGACTCCTATTTGCAGTTCCAGGGCAGAAAAGAGTATTTCTTCCTTTAGCCAAATCCAAGGAAAGGCTCACTCATTCCTTCTCAACTTGCACCTCTTACCTTCCACTGTAAAAACTTTTTCTTGTAACTTTTATGAGAGACAGTTGACCACATTCTTTTTATTTCTTACTCCTTCTGAAAATATATTCTTGTCTCACCCTTTAATTTCATTTTTTTTACATATCATCTCTTCACATTCAACTAACTCATGCTCTCTGTATGTATACATACATACACACACATATATATATGCATATACATACTTATATATGTAAATATATATACATGCATACACACACATATACACACACACATATACATGTGCACGTATATATAAAATTCCTCCAACTACGCTAATCCCAAGAAAACTCTCAGGGGAAAAGGGGGTAAAAATATCTTTCAGTGCAGAAATATAAAATATTCAACTTTAGCAAGTCCTTTACTGTTTCTCTTTCATGTTTCTCTTTTCATGCTTCTCTTTATTCTTGTATTTGAAAGTAAATTTTTCTATTCAGCTCAGGTCTTTTCATCAAGAATGCTTGAAAGGCCTCTATTTCATTGAAGATCTATTTTTTCCTCTAAGGAATTATAGTCAGTTTTCTTAGGTAGGTGATTCTTTTTTTTTTTTTTTTTGCTACATAGTTCTTTATTCCAGTTTGGTTTTTATCACATACATGTTATTATACATAGTAATTAAAATAATTAAAAAGTAAGAAAATAAATAAGATACCCTAGTTTACAACTCCAAACTGATTTGTGTGAAGCTGTTAAGCAAAAAGACCAACTGAACCTTTTGTAAATCAAATGTTTTACATCAGTGAGGAATATTAGGTTTCACAGTCACCTTATCTGGTCTTTACCAGTTTTTCTGTAACACATAGATAATAATTCCTACCAATCTACTCATCCCATCTTACAGAATGTCTGCAAAAGGCTTAAGCAACTCTGGGGAGGAATGCTACTATCTCAGAATGAACTGTTCTTTTACAATAACAGTAGAATAAATTTTTTCTTGATCCATCCACTAGATTGTGAGCTCTTCCATTATACTGTAAACTCTTGGAGGACAGGGACTGTCTTTCTGCCTCTTTTTGTATTTCTGGCACTTAGCCCAGTACCTGTGATTGATTGATTCAGATTAACTATTTTTTATTTGTACACAGTGAGAATCAGAGTCCTAGGAGGAAAGACAAGGAAAAAAATCAGAACCATGATATGAAGTTTCAATTGTCTGCATACTAAATATCCTCCATTAAGATGCTAAATTTGAGTTCCGTGCTGTTACGTTGATAGAGAATACTGAAGGTACTCCAAGTAGCCACCAGAGGGCGAAGAGCAGACAACTGTCTGGCAATCTTCCTGAGAAAACACAGTTTTGAAGGGGCTCTCCCTGCTTTTGATCGATCCCCTTTATCTTGCATGATGTTCTAACTGTGGGTTTGAGCTCAAATGTCTCCTCTCCCATCCTGCTTATCTTTGTAGTTAGCAGGACTGGGTCTGAAAGACCACAAAATAGGAGTAGGATCTACCACATAATTTTAATAAGGGTTAGGTTCCTTTGACGTCTGGAGTACCGTATTTCAAGCCTTCCAAGCCCTTAATGTAGAAGCTGCGAGATCTTGTGTTATCCTAATCATCTTTTCTGGAAAATCAGATTGTTTCTTTGTGGCTGCTTACCATATTTTCTCCTTGACTTGTGAACTCTGGAATTTGTCTACAATACTCATATAAGTTTTTTTTTTTTCTTTTGGGATATCTTTCAGGAGGTGATCAGTGGATTTTTTCAATATTCTTTTCACCCTGTCGTTGGAAAATATCAGGACTTGATAATGTTTTGAAAGGTAAGATCTAGGCTCTTTTTTGGAATATGGTTTTCAGGTAGACCAACAACTTTTAAATTATTTCTCCAGGATGTGTTTTTCAGGATAGCTCTTTCTACAGGGAGGTATTTCACATTGTTTTCTATTTTTTTCCTTCTTTTGGTTTTGCTTCATTATTTCTTGATTTTTTCATAAAATCATTAAAATCATTTGCTCCATTATGACTTTTCAGGAATTATTTTCTCCAGTGAATTTTTGGCCTTGCTTTTTTCGTTTGGTCAATTATGATTTTTAAGTCATTGTTGTCCTCATTGGATTTTTGTTTTGCCATGCGAGTTATTCTACTTTTTAAGATGTTGTTTTGTTTTTTTTTTCTTTTTTGAATTTTATTTATTTATTTTTAGTTTTCAACATTCATTTCCAGAAGATTTTCAGTTCCAAATTTCCTCTCAACCTCTCACCTACCCTAATTTCAACTGTGCATTTTGGTTACCCCTCCCCCAATCTGCCCTCTCTTCTATCACACCTCTCCCTTCCCTTATTTTCATCTTGTTTCTTTTCTTGTAGTACAATACAGATTTTTATAACCCATTACCTGTATTTCTTGTTTACCAGTAGCATGAAAAAACAATTATCAACATTCATTCCTAAATTTTTGAGTTCCAACTTGTCTCCCTTCTTCCAACTCCACAGAGTCCCACTATGAAGGCAAGCAATTCAATATATGCTATATGTGTGTAATATACAAAAGACTTCCATAATAATAATGTTGCAAAAGGCTAACTATGTCTCCCTCCATCCTATGCGCTGCACCATTTAATCTATTTTCCTTTTCAGCTTGTCCCTTCCCAAAAGTGTATAATCTAATTACTCTGCCCTCCCATTTGCTCTCCCTTCTATCATCCCCCAATAGTCCACTTATCCTCTTCTCCCCTAATTTTCTGTCATGTAAGATAAATTGTCATACCAAATTGAGTGTGCATGTTACTCCCTCCTTAAGTCAAATGTGAAGAGAGTAAGCTTCACTTTTTCCCTCTGACCTCTCACCCTTTTTTTCCACCACTGAAAAAGCTTTTCCTTGCCTCTTTTGTGAGAGATAATTTGCCCCATTCCATTTCTCCCTTTCTCTTCTCAATATATTACTCTTTCACCCATGAATTTTATTTTTTTAGATATCATCCCTTCCTATTCAACTCACCATGTGCCCTCTGTCAATATGTATATAATCCCTCCAACTACCCAAATATTGGGAAAAGTCTCAAGATTTGCAAAAGATCTCTTTCCATGTAGGAATATAAACAGTTCAACTTTAGTAAGTCCCTTATGATATCTCTTTCCTGTTGCTTGTCTTGATTCTTGTGTTTGACAATCAAATATTCTAAAAGCCAAAGGCGGGGTGGAACCAAGATGGCAGACTAGAAAGACACACTTACAAAGGGTCTCCCCAGACAGCCCACAAAATACCTGTAGAGCGGGACTCTCAACAAATTCTGGAGCAGCAGAAGTGGAGAACAACAGAATGGAGGAGATTTCCAGGCCAGGGTGACCTGAAAGGCCCATGGAAACTTCAGTTGCGCCACACACAGAGTCGAGCACTGAGCCCAGCCCAGCCTTGGCCGCATGGCATGATGAGACTCTGGGAGGAGGACACCTCGGGGGCAGAATCTCCAGTCGCAGCAGTCACTCCTCAGATCCCTCAACCCACAGGCACCAAAGGTCAGTGACGGGGTATATTCAGCTGGCCAGGGAGAGAGAAGGGCCTTCCCATAGCTCCAGCAGCAGACAGCGCCCATAGAGGCTGCACAGCAGCCCAAACAGACTCTCCATTGTTGGAGTGCAAAAACCCCTGGGGGCACTGAAGATCTGAGTCTTACCTCAGCGCTGGGTGGAGGCCCTGGGGGAGGTGGTCTTTGTCTCACATGGAATGGTGGCCCTGCCCATCCAGCTTATCTGAAAATCAGCCCCCAGTGCTGACTTGGTGGAACTGGAGGCCAGGTGACTGTGGAGAGGTAACTTCTAAGATTCTGGACACAAAAATCCCTCTCTGCTTCCCGACCAGTACATGCTTGATTATGCCACTTTGGAGGAACTAAAATCTCACAGATTCACAGAGTATACCCTACTCTTCACAAAAGACCCAAATGTCAAGTAACTGGTCGGGAAAATGCCCAAAGAAGGGAAAAAATAAGACCATAGAAGGTTATTTTCTTTGTAAACAGATATCTCTTCCCATCCATTCTGATGACGAAGAACAATGTTTACCATCAGTGAAAGACGAAAGAGTCAAGGCTTCTGTATCTCAAATATCCAAAATAAATATTCAGTGGGCTCAGGCCATGGAAGAGCTCAAAAAGGATTTTGAAAATCAGGTTAGAGAGGTGGAGGAAAACCTGGGAAGAGAAATGAGAGAGATGCAAGAGAACCATAAAAAGCAGGTAAACACCTTGCTAAAGGAGACCCAAAAAATGCTGAAGAAAATAACACCTTTAAAAATAGGCTAACTCAATTGGCAAAAGAGGTTCAAAAAGCCAAGGAGGAGCAGAATGCTTTAAAAAGCAGAATTAGCCAGACGGAAAAGGAGGTTCAAAAGCTCACTGAAGAAAATAGTTCTTTCAAAATGAGAATGCAACAGATGGAGGCTAATGACTTTATAAGAAACCAATAAATCATAAAACAAAACGAAAAGAATGAAAAAGTGGAAGATAATGTGAAATATCCCATTGGAAAAACAACTGATTTGGAAAATAGATCCAGGAGAGACAATTTAAAAATTATGGGACTACCTTAAAACCCTGATCAAGATAAGAGCGTAGACATCATCTTTCATGAAATTATTAAGCAAAACTGCCCTGAGATTCTACAACCAGAGGGCAAAATAAATATTCAAGAAATCCACCAATCACCGCCTGAAAGAGATCCAAAAACAGAAACTCCTAGGAACACTGTGGCCAAATGACAAAGTTCCCTGGTCAAGGAGAAAATATTGCAAACAGCTAGTAAGAAATAGTTCAAGTATTGTGGAAATACATTCAGGATAACACAAGATCTAGCAGATTCTACATTAAGGGATCAAAGGGCATGGAATAGGATATTCCAGAAGTCAAAGGAAGTAGGACTAAAACCAAGAATCACCTACCCAGCAAAGCTGAGTGTAATACTTCAGGGAAAAAATGGTCTTTCAATGAAATAAAGGACTTCCAAGCATTCTTGATGAAAATATTAGAGTTGAAAAGATAATTTGACTTTCAAGCACAAGAATGAAGAGAAGCATGAAAAGGTAAACAGCAAAGAGAAGTCATAAGAGACTTATAAAAGTTGAACTGTTTACATTCCTACATGAAAAGACAATACTTGTAATTCTTGAAACTTTTCAGTATCTGGGTAGTTGGTGGGATTACACACACACACACACACACACACACACACACACAGATATAGATAGAGAGACAGAGATGGAGACAAGGAGAGACAGAGAGAGAGATAGAGAGCACAAGGTGAATTAAATAGGATGGGATCATATCTTTAAAAAGTGAAATTAAGCAGTGAGAGACAAATATATTGGGAGGGGAAAGGGAGAAATGGAGTGGGGCAAATTATCTCTCATAAAAGAGGCAAGCAAAAGACTTTTTAGTGGAGGGAAAAAGAGGGTAGATGAGAGAAAAACATGAAGTTTACTCTCATCACATTCCACTAAAGGAAGGAATAAAATGCACACTCATTTTGGTATGAAAACCTAACTTACAATACAGGAAAGTGGGGGAGAAGGGGTTAAGCAGGGTGAGGGGGATGATAGAAGGGAGAGCAATGGGAAGAGGGAGCAATTTGAAGTCAGTACTCTTGGGTAGGGACAGGATCAAAAGAGAGAATAGAAGAAACGGGGGGCAGCATAGGATGGACTTTGCCTTTCACTCTTCCAGTCTGCCTTGAACTGGAAATTTCTTTCCCTCTGTCGTTTCGTGACTTCTGCTGCTCTATAACTTTTTAGAATCATTTTCATAGGCATTTAGGTGCTTTGAGGAGAGAGCTATAGCAAGTCTGTCCTTCTACTCCACCATCTTGGGGATGCCCCCAAAATTGTATTTTCTTCACCATTTTGGGTCCCCTTTTGCAAGCAGTTGAGTCATTTTTCATGATTTTCTTTCTTTGCTCTCATTTCTCGTTACAATTTTTCCTCTACTTCTCTTACTTGATTTTCAGTATCCTTTTTGAGCTCCTCCATGGCCTGAAACCCATTCATATTTTCCTTTGAGGCTTTCCCCCCATAATCTGTGGCCCTATTATTCCAGAATCAGCTGCTGCTGTGGGTGCTTTGTGTTCCTCCACCCCCCCCCCACACTACCCTGGGGTTGGGACTAAACGACGTTACTGTCTCACACATGTCTGATAGGCTGACTTTTCACATTGATCTTGCTGTTTTGTGGTCTAGAAGTCTGGAAAGTGGCACAGTTGCCATTGATTCAGTGCCCCAAAGCTTTCTTAGGCCCCATCTATGCTGGTATGGCTCATGCTGGACTGCACTCTGCTCACATCCCAGAAGAACAGACACTTCCCGTTGACCTCCCAGACTCTCTTGTGCTTTAGACTTGCTTCACTCCATCATTCTGCGTGTTCTGCACTACAGAATTGATTTAATCTTTTTTACAGCTATTTAGTGGGCTTTGGAGGAAAGTTCAGTTAAGTCCCTGCTTTTACTCTGCTGTCTTAGGTCTGCCACCAAAGGTGAGTTTTTTATGTTCACCTCTCATTTTTAAATTAGAAATACTTGAAAGTCTTCTATTGCATTAAATATCCATTTCCTTGAAAAAGATTGCAATCAGTTTTAGGGGTGAGAAGATTTTTGGTTACAATCTTAACTCCTTTGCCTTTCAATATGTCATATATCAAGTCTTTTAGTTCTTTAATGTAGATGCTGTGAAATTCTGTATAATCTTGACTGTAGCTACACGATATTTGAATTCTATATTTATGGCTGCTTGCAGTACTTTTTCCCTTGATCTGTGAGCTCTGGAAATTGACTATGATTTCCTCTGAGTTTTTGTTTTGGGATACCTTTCAGGCAGTGATTAGTGTATTCTTTTATTGTCAATTTAGCCCTTTGGCTACAAAATATCATGGCAGTCATCTTTGATAATATCTTGAATAATATTGCCCAGTCTTCTTCCCTACTTTGCTCCCTTTCTTTCTTTCTTTATCGTGGCTTTCAGGTGGTCCAAATATTCTCATATTATGTCTCCTGGATCAGTTTTCCAGGTTAGTTGTTTTTCCAATGAGAACATTGATTTTTTTTCTTTTTTTATAAAAATTGGTTTTGTTTCTTCCTGTCTTCTTGTCTCATAGCCATTAGTTTCTCCTTGCTCAATTTTTAACTTTAAGGAATCATTTTCTCCAGTGAGATTTTGTACTTCCTTTTCCATTTCAACAATTTTATTTTTTATAGTAATTTTCCTCAGGAGAAGTTTGTATATCAATTCTCTTGCTATTGACTCATTTTTTTGAAGATTCTTATGCATTATTTGAATCATTTGTATTATTTAATTTCTTTTCCCAGTTTTTATACTACTTTTCTAATTTGCCTTCTAGAATTTTTTTTATGTCTTCTAGCAATTACTTCTGAGACTGAGTCCAAATAACATTTTTCTGTGAGGATTCACATTTCGCCATTTTGAAGCTATTGTTGATGGATTCTGAAGGGTTGAGCTAAGATGGCAGAGTAGAAAGATGCACATACTCTAGCTCTTCCCCCATAGCCCATAGAACACCTGCAAGATGACTCTCAACAAATTCTAGAGCAGCAGAAGTCACAAAAGAACAGAACGAAAGAGATTTCCAGCCAAAAGTAACCTGGAAACACAACAGAAAATGTCTATCACACCGGAGGTGGAGCATAGAGCAGCCCAGCCTTGGTCATGTGGCAACTAGAGGTACAAGACCAGAGCAGGTCTTGGGGTCAGAATCCCCTGCAGCAGCGGTTCTCAGATCTCTCAAACCACAAACGTCAAAGACAACTTCAAAGGTCAGTGAGAGGATTTTGTCAAAGGGCTAGAAGGGAGCAGCGTCTTCCCCTAGCTCTGGAGTCAGTCAAGAGTGCCAGAGGCAGCAACAGTAGCAGCAGCATCCATTTGTGGAGCTCTCCACCTGAAGCCCCTGGGGAAATTGAGCAGCTGAACTGAGCAAGGTCCTGGGGCATGGCAGAGCTGGAGGCAATTGTGGACAGGGAATTTTATTACTCACAGATTCTGAGCAGAAAAGATTTTGGCTGCTCTCAGACCAGTGCATAGTTCCGAACAGGAGTAAACTCCTCTCCCTTCGTTGTGCCACCTTGGAGGAACTGAGAACCTATAGGACCCTAGAATATAACCTCCTCTTGACAAAGGACTCAAAAGTCAACTGGCTGAGAAAATGCCCACAGAAAGGAAAAATACCTGTGAACAGGTATTTCTTTCCATCCTTTTGGATGAGGAAGAACAATGCTTACAACTAGAGGCCCCAAAAATAAATATGCAATGATCTCAACCCATGGAAAAGCTCAAAAAAGATTGTGAAAATCAAGTAAGAGAGGTGGAGGAAAAATTGGGAAGAGAAATGAGAGCAATGCAAGAAAATCATGAAAAGCAAGTCAACAGGTTGCTTAAAGGAGACCCCAAAAAGTTGAAGAAAATAACACGTTTAAAAATAGGCTAACTCAATTGGCATAAGAGGTCCAAAAAGTCAGTGAGGGGAAAAATGCTTTAAAAAGCAGAATTAGGCAATGTAAAAGGAGGTTCAAATGCTTACTGAAGAAAATAGTTCCTTAAAAATTAGAATGGAACACATGGAAGCTAACGATTTTATGAGAAAGTGAGAAACTACAAAATAAAACCACAAGAATGAAAAAATGGAAGATAATGTGAAATATCTTATTGGAAAAACAACTGACCTAGATAACAGATCCAGGAGAGACAAATTAAAAATTATGGGACAACCTGAAAATCATGGTAAAAAAAAAAAAAAGAGCCTGGACATCATCATTCATGAAATTATCAAGGAAAACTGCCCTGATATTCTAGAACCAGACGGCAAAATAAATATTAAAAGAATTCACCAATCAGCTCCTGGAGGAGATAAGAAAAGAAAAACACTTAAGAATACTGTAACCAAATTACAAAGTTTCCTGGTCAAGGAGAATATATTGCAAGACGTTAGAAAGAAACAATTCAAGTGTTGTGGAAATACAATCAGGACAACACAGGATCTGGCAGCTTCTACATTAAGGGATCTGGGGGCTTGAAATATGATATTCCAGAAGTCAAAGGAACTAGGATTAAAAGCATGAATCACCTACCCAGTAAAACTGAGTATAATGAAATAAAGGACTTTCAAGCATTCTTGATGAAAAGGTCAGAACTGAAAAAAAAAATTGACTTTCAAACACAAAGATCAAGAGAAGCATTAAAAGGTAATCAGGAGAGAGAAATCATAAAGAACATTCTGAAGGTGAACTGTTAACATTCCTACTTGGAAAGATAATAATTTTTAACTCTTTAGACTTTTCTCATTATTTGGGTAGTGGGAGGGAATATACATACACACATATGTACATATATACATATAGACAGAGAACACAGGGTGAGTTGAATAAGACGGAATGATATCTAAAAAACTAAAATTAAGAAGTGGGAGAGGAATATTTAGGGAGGAGAAAGGGAGAAATGGAATGGGGCAAGTTATCACTCATAAAAGAAGCAAAAAAACTTTTTCAATGGAGGAGAAGAGAGGAGATTAGAGGGAAAAAGTGAAGAGAGTAAGTTCTTTTCGCATTTGACTTAAGTGGGGAATAACATGCTCACTCAATTTGGTATGAAAATCTATCTTACACCACAGAAAAGTAGGATAGAAAGGGACAAGTTGGGTGAGGGGAATGATAAAAGGGAGGGCAAATGGGAGAAGAGAGTAATTAGAAGTAAACACTTTTGGGGAAGGACAAGGTCAAAGGAGAGCATAGAACAAATGGGGAATAGGATAGCATGAAGGGGAATATAGTTAATCTCACACAACAGGAGTATTAGGGAAGTATTTTGCAAAACTACACATATATAGCCTATTTTGAATTGCTTGCCTTCTCATTGAGGATGGGTGGGAAGGGAGGAAGGGAGAGAATTTGAAATTTAAAGTATTAGAAACTAATGTTGATAACTGTTTTTTCATACAACTGGGAAATAAGAAATACAGTTAATGGGGTTTAGAAATCTATCTTGCCCTACAAGAAAAGAGAGAAGTTGGGGATAAGAAAGAGTGGGATGTTATAGAAGGGAGTGCTTATTGAGGGAAGGGGTAATCATCATGCAAGGTGTTATGGAGTGGGGGAGAGGAGAGATGGGGAGAAAATTTTGAACTCAATATTTTGTGGAAATGAATGTTGAAAACTAAAAATAAATGGGTAAACATTAAAGAAGAGTTCAAAAGAAAATGAATATAAAAGAAAAGAAACCACTGTCATCCTCTACGTCTTGATATTCCCTATCACTATAGCAACTTTCTATAGTCAAGGGTTTTTTTTGTTCATTTTTTCCTATCCCTTTTGGAGACTTTTGGTTTGTCCCTGGGGCTACTTTTGTGTCCCAAGTTTTTTTGTGGTCAGGGTCTTTCTTTTGTCTTTCATTGGCCATCAAGGCTTAGATGCTTGCATTCTCTAAAGGGAAGATTTTAGTTATGACTTGTCCTGGAGGTCTAGGCTTCCATTTGACCTTCACTATTTGTGAGACCTAGCTGCTCACCTTCTCCAAGTGTGGGGTCTTGCTGCTGGATGGCTAGGGTAATAGACCTTTCTGGTGGCTGGCTCTGGAAGAGAAATTTTGTTGCTAGTATGTCCCAAGGGAGTAATCCTGCTTCTTGAATGCTACAGAAACAGGGTCTTACTGTTTTCCATACTAGGGTGGGGCTTCACTACTCATCAGCAACGTGTTCAAGGCCTATCTGGTGTCTACCGCTGGGCATGTGGTCATTGGAGGTGGGATCTTGTTGCATTGGACAAGTGCACTTTCCTAGACAGCTGTTGGTTGGCATGAGGGTGGATTCTCGCTGGTTTATTACTACAAGCTTAGAGTTTTGCTTCTGTCCCACACCTGTGATTCTAACTGCTCCTATTGCTCTCGGACCTTACTCCATTCCTACTGTAAGAGAGACGTTTCCTGCCGAGCTGATAATCTGCTTGCCTCTTGATGGACTAATTCATTTTCTAGTTGTTTTGAGGGGAATTTGGGAGGGATCCCTAGGGTTCCTTCCTCACTTCATCATCTTGGCACTGGAATGATAGCTAAAATTCTTAAAACTATATCACTAATAGTGCATTTAGAAGTTATATAGATAAAAAGAGCATGTGAGTATAAGGTTGATTTGAGGGGGATGTAAAAATTAGCTAAGGGATAAGAAAGAGGATTACACTTGAAAGAAAAGCAAGGGAGAGGTAGAAAGGATTAAATTATGTCGCATGAAGAGGTGTGATGGAATTATTCTATTGGAGAAGAAGATGGAAGTGTGGGTGGTGGGCATCACTTTTTTGATCAGAATTGGCTCAAAAAGCGAATGACATACACAGTCAGTTGGGTATAGAAATAGGAGGGAACAGTGTTATATAACGAACAGAAAACTGACAGAAGGGACGGAAGGCCATGGTCAGAAGCAGCACAGTGGTGAAGAGGGAAAGGGTGAAATGAGAGGAAAAAAACAGAATAGTAGAAACAATAGGAAGAAATAGATAACACAACTGTCAGATTTGGAGCCCTCAATTGTCTTCTTTGAAAGCTTAATAAGTTTAACCAGTAAAATAAACAAGAAATATGTAAACAAGTTGAATAGAATATTACACCTCTGGAGAAAATTGAATGGGAACAGAAAAAGATATGCCTTTCTCTCAGCATCACCTTTTTAAAAACTGGTCATGTTTTAAGGTATAAAAAACTCAAATTCAAAGGTAGAAATGCAGAAATATGAAATATAGAACTCATTATGGAAAATGCTACCCATATCCAGAGAAAGAACTGAAAGATTCTGAATACAGAGTGGAGTATTTTCACTTTTTTTTTCCTTTTGATCTGTTTCTTCTTTCACAACATCATTAATATTGTAATGTTTTACATGATTGTACATATGCAACATTTATAAAATTGCTTATCTTTTCTCTAAGAGGAGAGGGAAGTAGAAAAAACATTTTGAGCTCAAAATTTTATACAAAATGCATATTAAAAATGTCATTACATATAATTGAAAAAAAAAACACTATAAAAACCCAAAGGTAAAACATCTGCAAAGAAGATTAATAATTAGGAAGCTTCTTGTTTGCTGAGTGAGAATAGAAACACATGCTATGTGAGTGAGATTGATCCAGGGTTTGCATCTGAGGAAAATCCAAATCAACCTGTTTTGGGGACAGAAAATCACAACTTTGTATATAGCATGTTAGCCATTGAAGCATAATTGTTTTTCCATCTTACATAATATCTTAAGCTTTCATGATATTTGGCACGATGTAAATTGGAATTAACCACATCCCATCTCAATTTAGAAATATCTGTAGTTCCAGAAGATTGTTACATCTCAGTCAGTCAGTCAGCAAAATTTTTGGAGAATGTTCAGTGTACAAGGCACTGTACCAACAGCTGGGGATACCAAGAAAGGAAAAAGACAGTCCTGATTTTAAAGGGGCTTATACTATAAATAGGAGAGACCAAAGGCAAACAAGTATGCATCAAAAAGCATAAGTAATATACCCATATCAGAGTTCTTCATTTCTTCAATTGCAATCCCCAAAACAGTTTATTGTAGGCTTTTCAAGATGGTCATGTGTTCCAGGCTTACCTGTATTCTCATAATGGTGTAGACTAGATAGATAGATAGATAGATAGATAGATAGATAGCTGATAGATAGATAGATAGATAAATAGATAGGTAGATAGGCAGATAGATAGATAGATAGATAGATATATAGATAGATAGATAGATGGATGGATGGATGGATGGATGGATGGATGGATGGATGGATAGATAGGTAGATGATAGATAGATAGATAGATAGATAGATAGATAGATAGATAGACAGACAGATTTGATTTCTTAAAGTGAAATTTAGGAATAAACATTATCCTTTACCAATCTTCAGTACTCCAGTCTTTGTGTTGTAGTTATTAAGCCAAAGACACAAGGATTTTTATACCAAAATAGCATTAAAAATGTATTCTCAATGATCTTCCAACTTCAAGAGGGCTATATTCTGAAGTTGAGAGTGTGGTAAAGAATTCTTGAAGTTGGAAGATTCCCTTTAGTTGCTGAGTTTGAGGGAAATCTTGATTTTTTTCCCTTAAAAATTAGTTTATAGCAAAGTATTTTCATTTCATTGAGTTTTCCTCCAGTTTTTTAAATTTCATTTTTATTTTGCTGTATTTGATCCTCTTTAATTGTGAGCTTGCATGCTAATTTGACAGTCAATTTTTCCAAGGCAATCGTTAAATGTAACTCTTTTTAAAATTTCTTATTATTTTGTTTTCAGTGTTCCACAATCACTTCATATAATTTAGATTTTTCTCCCTCCCTCTACCCATCCTCCCTGAGAGAGTATAAAATTTTGTACAGGTTCTACACATACATTCTTATTAAATCCATTTTCACCCTGGTCATGTAGCATGGAAGAATTAAAATTAATGGGAGAAATCATAAAACAAAGCCAAACGAAACATAATACAAAAGAAAATGATCTACATTGTGCGATCAGAATTCACAGTTCTCTCTCTGGATGTGGAAGGCATTTTGCCTTAAGAGACTACTGGGAATTTTTTAAGTCCTTGCATTGCAATGAAATTCCAAGTCTACCAGAAAAAATCCTCCAACACTGTAGTAGTTGCTGTGTATAAGGTTTTTCTGATTCTGCTCCTTTTGTTCTGCATCGGTCCATATAAGTCTTTCGAGGCCTCTCTGAAGTCTTCTTGTTTGTTTCTTATAGCACAATAGTATTCCATAACATTCATATACCATAATTTATTCAGCCATTCTCCAATTGATGGGCATCCCCTTGATTTAAAGTTTTTGGTCACCACAAAGAGTGCTGTTATAAATATTTTTGTTTATGTGGGACCTTAACCCATATTTATGATTTCTTGGGGATAGTCCTAAAAACGGTATTACTGGGTTAAAGGATATACACATTTTTGTAGCCCCTTGGGCATAGTTCCAAATTGTTCAATAGAACGATTTGATCAGCTCACATTTCCACCAACAATGAACAAGGGTTTCAAGTCTTCCACATCTTCTCCAACATTTATCATCTTTATCATCTATCATGTTAACCAATCTGACACACATGATGTATCTAAGAATGGTTTTGATTTGCATCTTCCTACTCAGTAGTGATTTAGAGCATTTTTTTCACGTGACTATAGATATTAGATTCTTCCTCTAAAAAGTGTCTGTTCATATCCTTTGACCATTTATTAATTAGGGAATGTGTTGTATTCTTGCACATTTGCCTCAGTTTTCAATATATTTTAGAAATGAGACCTTTATCACAGACACTAGTGGCTAAAATTCTGTCCCAGTTTTCTGCTTCCCTCCTAATCTTGATTGCATTGCATTTGGTTGTGAAAAACCTTTCAGTTTAATGTAATCAAAATTATCCATTTTGCACTTCATAATGCTTTCTATGATTTTTTTAGTTAAAAAATCTTACATTCTCCATAAATGTGATGAATACACTATATCTTGCTCCACTAAATCATTTGTACTATCAATCTTGATACCTAGATCACGTATCATTTTGGACTTTATTCTTGTGTGCGGTGTCAAGTACTGGGTTTTGCCTAGTTTACACCACACCGTTATCCAGTTTCCCCAGCAATTTTTGTCTAACACTGAGTTTTTATCCCATAAGGGTGTGGTCCTTGGGTTTATGAAACAGTAGATTGCTATATTGACTGCTGTGTCTTGGGTACTTAACATGTTCCACTGGTCTACCCTTCTGTTTCTTAGTCAGTACCAAGTGGTTTTGATTTCTGCCTTATGTTACAATTTGAGATCTGGTAGAGCTAGGTCATCTTCCCTACCATTTCTTTTCATTAGTCCCTTGATATTCTGAACACTGTGCTCTTCCAGATGAATTTTGATATTATTTTTCTAGCTCTAGAAAATAATTATCTGATAATTGGATTGGTATGGCGCTGAAAAAGTAAATTAATTTAGGTAGAATTGTCATTTCTATTATATTGTCTCAGTCTATCTGAGAGCAACTGATGTTTCTCCACTTGCTTAGATCTGCTGTATTTCTGTGAAAGTGTTTTGCAATTGTGTTCCATGTAGTCCCTGGGTTTGATTTGCCATGTAGACTCCGAAATATTTTATAGTGTTTAGCATAGCTTTAAACTGTATTTCTCTTTCTATCTCTTGTTGTTGGCCTTACTAGTAAAATGAAGAAATGCAAAAGATTTGCGTGGGTTCATTTTGTAACCTGCAACTTTGCCAAAGCTGCTTATAATTTCAAGTAGCTTTTCATTTGATTTTCTCAAATGATTTTCTAAGTATACCATCTGTAAAGAGTAATAACATTAATTTCTCCTTTGCCTATTCTAATTACTTCAATTTCTATTTCTTCTCATATTGCTACAGCTAACTTTTCTAGTACTATATTGAATAATAGTAGTGATAATGAACATCCTGGTTTCACCCCTAAGCTTATTGGAAATGAATCTATTTTGTCCTCATTGAATATAATGCTTGCTGAAGGTTTTAGTGAGATACTGATTATTATTTTCTGGAAATTTCCATTTATTCTTATGTTCTTCAGTGTTTTCAATAGGAATGAGTGTTGTACTTTTTCAAATGCTTTTTTCTGCACATATGGAGATACTCCTTTGGTTACTGTTAGTTTTGTTGCTGATGGGATCAATAATGTTGATAATTTTCCTAGTATTAAACCAGCTCTGCATTAGTGGTATAAATCCTACGTGATTATAATGTATTATTCTCATGATAAGTTGTATTCTTTTTGCTGAAATCTTAACATTTTTGCATCTATATTCATTAGAGAAACTATTCTATAATTTTCCTTCTCTGTTTTGGCTCTTCCTGATTTAAGTATCAAAACAATATTTGTATCATAAAAAAAATTTGAGAGGACTCCTTTTTCCCCAATTTTCCGAAATAGTCTATATGGTATTGGAATTAATTGTTCATTAAATGTTTGATAGAATTCATTTGTGAATCCGTCTGGCCCTGGAGATATTTTCCTAGGGATTTCCTTCATGGCTTGTTCAATTGCTTTTTCTGGGATGAGGGTATTTATGTATTCAAATTCCTCTTCTGTTACTCTAGGCAATTTATATCTTGTAAAATTACCATTCAGCTCATTTAGACCGTCGGTTAATTTATAATTATAGTTTTACTCTCTCTCTCATTGGAGGTGAGTGTACTCCATTTATTTTTGATATTGATGATTTGACTTTTCTTTCTTTTTTTTTTTATCAAATTTTCAAACCTTTGTTAAATTTATAGGTCTTTTCATAAAACCAACTAGTGGTTCAATAGTTTTCTTAATTTCAATTTTATTAATCTCTTCATTGGTTTTCAGTATTTCTCATTTTGTATTTACTTGAGGAGTTTCAATTTGTAATTTTTCTAGCTTTTCCAGCTGCATGCCCAATCCATTGATTTCCCCTTTCCATATTTTATTCCTGTAGGCACTCAAAGATATATAAAGCTCCCCCTACGAACTGCTTTTTCAGTATCCCGTAATACTGCCATGTTGTCCCATTATTGTCATTCGCTAGAATGAAGCTGTTTATCTTTTTTTAATTTATTTTTTATTTAACTTTTAACATTCATTTTCACAAAATTTTGGGTTCCAAATTTTTCTCCCCATTTGTCCCCTCGCTCCACCACAAAACACCGAGCATTCTGATTCCCCTTATCACCAATCTGCTCTGTCTTCTATCATCCCTCCCTTCCCTTCTCCCCATCTTCTCTTTCGTCCTGTAGGGCCAGATAACTTTCCGTACTCCATTACCTGTATTTCTTATTTTCTAGTGGCAAGAACAGTACTCGAAAGTTGTTCCAAAAACTTTGAATTCCAACTTTTCTTCCTCCCTCCCTCCCCATCCCTTCCCTTTGGAAGGCAAGCAATTCAATATAGGCCATATCTGTGTAGTTTTGCAAATGACTTCCATAGTAGTTGTGTTGTATAAGACTAACTATATTTCCCTCCATCCTATCCTGTCCCCCATTACTTCTATTCTCTCTTTTGATCCTGTCCCACCCCATGAGTGTCGACCTCAAATTGCTCCCTCCTCCCATTGTCCTCCCTTCCATCATCCCCCCCACCCTGCTTATCCCCTTATCCCCCACTTTCCTGTATTGTAAGATAGGTTTTCATACTAAAATGAATGTGCATTTTATTCCTTCCTTTAGTGGAATGTGATGAGAGCAAACTTCATGTTTTTCTCTCACCTCCCCTCTTTTTCCCTCCACTAAAAAGTCTTCTTCTTGCCTCTTTTACGAGAGATAATTTGCCCCATTCCATTTCTCCCTTTCTCCTCCCATATATTTCTCTCTCACTGCTTGATTTCATTTTTTTAAAGATATGATCCCATCCTATTCAATTCACTCTGTGCACTCTATCTCTATGTGTGTGTGCGTGTGCACGTGTGTGTGTGAAATCCCACCCAGTACCCAGATACTGAAAAGTTTCAAGAGTTAAAAATATTGTCTTTCCATCTAGGAATGTAAACAGTTCAACTTTAGTAAAGTCCCTTATGACTTCTCTTTGCTGTTTACCTTTTCATGCTTCTCTTCATTCTTGTGTCAAATTTTCTTTACAGCTCTGGTCTTTTCATCAAATATGCTTGAAAATCCTCTATTTCATTGAAAGACCAATTTTTCCCCTGAAGTATTATACTCAGTTTTGCTGGGTAGGTGATTCTTGGCTTTAGTCCTAGTTCCTTTGACTTCTGGAATATCCTATTCCATGCCCTTCGATCCCTTAATGTAGAAGCTGCTAGATCTTGTGTTATCCTGATTATATTTCCACAGTACTTGAATTGTTTCTTTCTAGCTGCTTGCAATATTTTCTCCTTGACCTGGGAACTCTGGAATTTAGCCACAATGTTCCTAGGAGTTTCTCTTTTTGGATCTCTTTCAGGCAGTGATCTGTGGATTCCTTGAATACTTATTTTACCCTCTGGTTCAAAAATCTCAGGGCAGTTTTCATTGATAATTTAATGAACGATGATGTCTAGGCTCTTTTTTGGATCATGGCTTTCAGGTAGTCCCATAATTTTTAAATTGTCTCTCCTGGATCTATGTTCCAGGTCAGTTGTTTTTCCAATGAGATATTTCACATTATCTTCCATTTTTTCATTCTTTTGGTTTTGTTTTGTGATGTCTTGGTTTCTCATAAAGTCATTGGTCTCCATCTGTTCCATTCTAATTCTGAAAGAACTGTTTTCTTCAGTGAGCTTTTGAACCTCCTTTTTCATGTGGCTAGTTCTGCTTTTTGAAGCATTCTTCTCCTCATTGGTTTTTTGAACCTCTTTTGCCAGTTGAGTTAGCCTATTTTTCAACGTGTTATTTTCTTCAGCATTTCTTTGGGTCTCCTTTAGCAGGCTGTGGACCTGCTTTTCATGCTTTTCTTTCATATCTCTCATTTCTCTTCCCAGTTTTTCCTCCACCTCTCTAACTTGATTTTCAAAATCCTTTTTGAACTCTTCCATGGTCTGAACCCATTGGGTGGGCTGGGATACAGAAGCCTTGACTTCTGTGTCTTTCCCTGATGGTAAGCATTGCTCTTCCTCATCAGAAAGGAAGGGAGGAAATATCTGTTCACCAAGATAGTAACCTTCTGTAGTAATTTTTCCCCCTTTTCTTGGCATTTTCCCAGCCAGTGACTTGACTTCTGAGTATTCTCTTCACACCCACTTTGCCTCCAGATCCACCCAGCCAGCGCTTGGGGTCTGAGATTCAAATGCTGCTTCCCAGCCTCAGGGCTTTTGCGGGGGCAGGGCTCCTATTCAGTGTGAGACTAAGTTCAGGTGCTCAGATCAGGGCAGGGCGGCCTCACGGGCTCAGTTCCCTCAGGGGTTTATGCAGAGACCTTCAACAATGGATCCCAGCTCCTGCCTGCTTGGGGAGCCCCGTTCTGCTGCCTCCCTAGGGGGCCTGAGTTATGGGGGCACCCCACTTCCCTCTCGGCAAGCGGAGAAGACCCTCTCACCAACCTGAGAAGACCCTCTCACCAACCTTTGGGGCCCGTGGGTGCAGGGACCTTTGCAGCTGCTGGAGATTCTGTCCCTGAAGCCTTCTTGGATCCACTCCTCTCGGTGCTCCGTGGTCAAGGCAGGGCTAGGCTCGGCTTTGGGTCCGGGGCACGACGGACCTTTTGTGAGAGGTTTTCAGGGCTCTCTGGAACAGAAATTTCCTCAGCTCCGTTGTTCTGTGGCTTCTGATGCTCCAGAATTTGTTGGGAGTTCTTCTTTACAGATATTTTATGGGCTGTGGTTTTGGAGCTAGCGTATGTGTGTCTTTCTACTCCACCATCTTGGCTCTGTCCCCTCTGTTTATCACTTTTATAATTTGTTGCTTACCCCAGTCACTCTTTAGGATTAGATTGCTTGGTTTCCAGTTAGTATTTGATTTATGTTTCCATGACCCTTGTTTACATATTGCATTATTATCTGAGAAGGATGCATTGACTATCTCTGCCTTTCTGCACTTGATTGTGAGGTGTTCATGGCCTGGTACATGCTCAGTTTTTGTATGTGTGCCATATACTCCTGAGAAAAGGATATATTGCTTTCTATCTCCATTCAGTTTTGTCCAGTGATCTATGGTATCTACCTTATATAGAATTCTACTCTCATCCTTAACTTCTTTCTTGTTTTTTTTAGGTTAGATTTATCAAGTTCAGAGAGGGGGAGGCTGATGTCCCCCACTACTATAGTTTTGCTGTCTCTTTCTCCCTGGAACTTCCTTAATATCTCCTCTAAGATTTGGATGTTATACTACTTGGAGCATATATGTTTAGTAATGAAACTACTTTGTTGTCTCTGGTGCTTTTTAGCAGAATATAGTTTCCTTGTCTTTTTTTATTAGATTTTCTTCTGCTTTTGCTTTGTATTATATTAGGAGTGATACCCCTGCTTTTTTTTTTTACATCAGTTAAAGCACAATATATTCTGCTCCAACCCTTTATGTTTTCCCCATGTGTATCTCCCCATTTCATATGTGTTTCTTATAAAAAAACATATTGTTGGATTATGATTTTAAATTCATTCTGCTATCCATCTCCGTTTTATGTGAGAGTTCATCCCATTCACACTCACAATTATAAATACTATCTGTGCCTTTCCCTTCATCCCTTTTCCATTTGGTTATGCTTTTAATTCTCCCTTCTCCTTCACAATAGATTTTTAATTTATGACCACGATCTTCCTCCTTCTTCCCTCCCTTCTTTCAACTCCTGTCCCTTTTAATCCCAATTTTCCTTGGTACTTCTTCCCTCCCTTTAACCTCCCCTCCCTTATCTTTTCCCCTTCTCCTCCTATTGCCTATTGAGCCACTTGTATTTCTATACTAAAACAAGTTTTTTGTACCCTCCTTGAATCCAATCAGATCAGAGTTACCTCTCAAATAATACTCATCTCCCTCCCCTCTTTCTCTCTACTATGACACATTTTTTTTTTTGCCTCTTCCTGGAATGGAATTTTTTTTTCCTGCGTCCTCCTTTTCACATCTCCAAATACAATACCTTCATACCCTTAAATGACATTTGTTATCAACTCATCATTTAATTGATACCCACTTCCTCTATCTATTTCATAATAAAAATACAATTCTCAAGATTAACAAGTATGATACACCCTGATAGGGATGTAAACAGTTTGCCCATATTGTGCAACAAGTTTTTTCCCCCTGTTTACCTTTTTATGCTTCTCTTGAGAACTGTGTTTGAAGACCAAATTTTTCTTTTTTGGGGATTTATTAATTTATTTTTAGACTTCGAACATTCATTTTCACAAAATTTTGAGTTCCAATTTTTCTTCCCATCTCTCTCCTCCCCCCATCCCATAATACCTTGCATTCTGATTACCCCTTCCCTCAATGTACCCTCCCTTCTATCACACCCCACCCTTCACTTATCTCCATTGAAGATCAAATTTTACAATTGATTTCTGGCCTTTTCTTCAGGAAGATCTAGAAATCCCTTATTTCATTGAATGTCCATCTCTTTGCCTGAAATGTTGTGTTCAAGTTTCCTGGGCAATTGATCCTTGGTTTTATTCCCAGCTCTTTTACCTAACGGAATATCATATTTCAATTCCTCGAGTCTTTTAATGTAGAACTCTAAATTCCTGTGCGATCCTAACTGTAGCTCCTCGATATATGTATTGTTTCTTTCTGGCTGCCTGCAGAATTTTCTCCTTCACTTGATCTGGAATTTGGACAGCTATATTCCTTGGTGCTTTTAATTTGGAGTCCCTTTCAGGACATGAATGGTGGATTCTTTATATGACCATTTTGCCCTCAGGGTCTAGGACTTCTGGGCAATTTTCCTTGATGATTTCTTGTACATATTTTCCAAGATCTTTTTCATCATGGCTTTCTGGTAGAGGAATAATCCTTGGATTTTTCTCTCCTGGATCTATTTTCCAGGTCAGTTGTTTTTCAATTAGATTTTTACATTTTCTTCTATGTTTTTATTCTTTAAATTCTGTTTGACTGATTGTTGATGTCTCATAAATCTATTAGCTTCTTCTTGATGGATTCTATTTTTTATTAAATTGTTTTCTTTGGTTAAATTTTGCATCTCCTTTTGCATCTAACCAATTGTTTCTTTTAAGGAGTTATTTTCAACAGTTTGGTTTTCTACGTCCTTTCCCATTTGTCTAATTTTCCTTTTTAAGGAGCTGTTCTAATCAGTGAATTCTTTTTTCATATTTTTAAAACCATTGACCTGTTTTTCTTCTATTTCTCTAATTTGGGTTTTGATATCCTTCCAGAGCTTATTCAAGAAGGTTCTTGGTGCCTAATACTAGTTCATATTTCCTTCTCATGTTACAGATGGGAGTACATTCTCAATGCTGACCTCTTTGATATTTTTGTTTTGGTCCTTGTCCCCACAAACAAATTCTATGATCTTTTCTTTTCTGCTTTGCTTCTTACTCATGATAATAACACTTTTCTTGTATTTTCAAGTAAATTTTTGGGTCTGTGGCACAGGGAGCTGTCTCCCACAGTTCTGGTGCCTAAAACATTAATCTTTGTGTGAGCCTCTGGTGCTTTCAGCTAGAAACTAAAATGCTGCAGCTTACTTGGTGCTGAGTTGCCTGGTGTTTGAAAGTAAAGGTCAGTTGAGGTCTTTTGGTGTTTTCCCCGCAGTTATCCTGGACATAACCTGTTAAGTGTGGGGGAGGGTTGGTCTAGCCACAGGAGGATCCTCTGCTAAACGTGAGCATAGCACCCTCAGTTGTCTGCGCTAGCGTCTTTCTGATTCCACTTGTCTCCTGGGGCATCCCTGAGGTTCTGGTGTTGGCAGTTGCCGGCTCCAAACCCCTGGGGTTCATAATCTTTGCCAGGTTTGTTGAGATGGAACTGTCTGGGACAGCTCTGATCGTGCACTTGCTGCCTTTGTGCACAGCAAGAGAAACCCTTCTTAGCAATTTTTCTAGACATGCAGCCTGAGAGTTTGTTAACCCCTTCTGCTGCTCACACTGTTCTAGGGTTTTTCCTCGGGAGATATTCTCTGTGCTCATCAAGGTCAACAAGGGGAGGGACGCAGCAATTACCAATCACTCTGCCATCTTGGCTTTTTTTTAAAATGGATTTTCAGTAAGGTTTTTCCAAGACCATGGAAGCATGTGAATTTACACCTATTGTTTAAAATTGCTTAGCTTTCATGAAACTTGGCATGGAGCAAGGATTTATTCAGTGACTCCCCCTACATTTGGGTATTTCTGTAATGCAAGGAACATTCTCTTGAAGAGGACAAGACTACCATGCCCACTGAAACTGAGAACTCTCCAATACCCTTTTTGAGTGATATGGTCAGATCTTAGAATTTCTCCTGGACATTTGGTATCCGATCTGACAGAGCCTTAAAATAAAATAGGTTTCCTAGTTAAACTTTCTTTTTTTCCCAGTCCCCAAAACTTTTCTTTTGTATTGACTTGCCAATAAAAGTGGTTTTACTTCATAGCAAAATTATTTCTGACTTTCTTTTTCTTCTATTCTATTCTTTTTATTTCTTCTTTCTGTTTGCCTGATACTCTTATATTCTCTTCTTGATCTGTTCTCAAAATTCGTTGTTTTCTTAGAAGATGGTTCATGTTCTCTTTTATTTTTTTCATTCTTCACATTGTGTTGGGTTTTTTTGGTCCCTTATGACTTCATTGGCTTACTTTAGCCCAATTCTAATTTTCTAGGATTTATTTTCTTATTTAAGATTCTGGATCTCCTTTTTCAGTATGTTGACTTTCATAAATTCCATTCTTTTCCTTTTTAAAAAACATATAAATTGACATCGGTTTTCAACATTCACTTCCACAAGATTTTGATTTCTAAATCTTCTCTTCATCTGTCCACTTCCCCCCTGCAGGGCAGTGTGAACCCCAACTGCCCTTTCCCACATCTGCCCTCCCTTCTTCCATCCCACATTCTCCCATCCTCTGCCCATCTACTTTACTGTGTGGCAGGTTAGATTCCTACACAACATAGGCATTACAACTTATTTCCAAGTTGGATGCAAGAACATTTTTACCACGAATTTTAAGGCTTTGCATTCCGCATTCCCTTTCTTCCTCCCTCCCCTCACCTCACTGAGAAAACAAGCATTTAAGAAAGGTTATACATATGTAGCCATGCAAAATATTTCCATAACAGTCATGTTGCAGAAGACTAACCACATTTCTCTCTCTTGTCCTTCCCTACAATTTTTTCTGTTCCTTGCTTTCCACCTGTCCCCCCACAATAGTATTTCCTTCAGAATACCCCTTCCCACAATCTACTTTTCATTCTTTTTTGCTCCCTCTCCTATCCCCTTCTGCCCTGCCAATTGAATGTGTGTCATTTGATCCTTTTTTTTTCAAATTGAATGAGAGTAAGGTTCACTTATACCCTGTTCCTTCCTTCCTTCTCCTCTATTGTAAAAAAAAAAATCTTACATCTTTTATATAAAATAATTTACTATATTCTACTTCTCCCTTACTTTACCCCCCAATACATTCTGTTCAAGATATAATTTTATTTGTAAGTACTCTCCCTTCATATTCAACTTATATGTATGTATATATGGTCTCTCTAAATAGCCTGATACTGACAAAGGTCTCATGAGTTACTAATATTGTCTTTCCATGTAGGAATGTAAACGGTTCAATTTTAATGAGTCCTTTATGGCTTCAGTTTCCTGTTTACCTTTTAATGCTTCTCTTCTCTCTTGTGTTTGAAAATCAAATTTTCTGTTCACCTCTGGCCTTTTCAGTATGGTTGCTTGAAAGTCCTCTATTTCACTGAATGTCCATTTTTCCCCTTAAATATTATGCTCAGTTTTACTGCGTAGGTGAGTCTTGGTTTTAAGAATTGCCCCTTTTACCTCTGGAATATCATATTCGAAACCTTGTGATCCCTTAGCGTAGAAGGTGCTAAATCCTGCTATATTCTGAATGTATTTGCACAGGACTTGAATTCTTTCTTTCTGGCCTGCTTGTAATATTTTTGTATTGACCTGGGAAATTGAGAATTTGGCTATAATATTCCTAGGAGATTTCATTTTGATATCTCATTCGGGAGGTGATCAGCGGATTCTTTCCTTTCTATTATACTCTCTGGTTTTAGAATATCAGGGCAATTTTACTTGATAACTTCTTGAAAGATGATGTGAAGGCTCGTTTTATTTTTATCAAGGTTTGCAGGTAGACCAATAATCTTAAAAACCTTGTCTCCTGGATCTATTTTCTAGGTCAGTTGTTTGTCCAATGAGATATATCTCATTGTCTTCTATTTTTTATTCTTTTGGTTTCATTTAATAATTTCCTGATTTCTCATAACCTCATTAGCTTTCTTTTGCTCCATTCTAATTTTTAAAGAATTATTTTCTGCAATGAGCTTTTGGACCTCCTTTATCATTTGGCCAATTCTCCTTTTTAAGGCAGTCTTCTCCTCATAGTCTTTTTGAACCTCATTTGCCATTTGTGTTAGCCTATTTTTAAGATATTGTTTTCTTCAGCTCTTTTTGAGCCCCCTTTCCAAGTAGTTGACTCATTTTTAATGATTTTCTTGCATCACTCTGATTTATCTTCCTAATTTTTCCTCTACTTCTCTCACTTCATTTTCAAAATCATTTATAAACTCTTTCATGGCCTGGGATTATTTCATATATTTCTTGGAGGGTTTGGATACAGTAGTCTTTTTCTTGCTGTCCTGCTCTGGTTGTATGCTCTGATATTCCTTTTCAAAAGAAAATAACTTTTTCACCAAGAAAGCAAGCTTCTTATTTTCTTTTCCTTTTTGGTCATTTCCCCAGCCAATTAGTTAATGTTTTAACTCTTTGTTAAATGGAGAGAGTGCTGCCCCGAGTTTCAGGGGATTTGTGAAGATATTTGGAGAGATATTTCTAGGGAACTGTAAACTCTCAGTTCCTCCAGTGTGTCATCATCAAAGGACAGGCATTTACTCATCTCCTGGCCTACACTGTGGTCTACGAGACAACCTGTCTTTTCTGCCCTGAGACTGCAAGTAGGATTCTCTCTCCATGGCTGCCACCAGGTGTGCCAAGCTGGACTGCAACCCAGTTCAGCTGCTCAATTCCCCCACCATCTGTACGCAGAGAACTTCAGAAGCAGATTGCGTTGCAGCAGTGGCTGTACCGACCCTAAGGCTGGGGCTGGGATTGGAACACTTTTTTCTCTCACTCTAATGATAAAGCTTTATCACTGATCTTTGAAGTAATCTTTGGCATTTCTGGGTTGAGATGCCTGAAAACCTCTATAGCTGCCAATGATTCAGTGCCCTGAGGCATTCTCCAGTCATGTCAGTGCTGGCAAGGCCCTTTCTGGGCTGCATTTTACCCTGAGGCCATTGCAATGTACCCTTTCTCTAGACTTTCCAGATTGTCTTGGGCTGGAAGTATGTTTCACTGCCATGTCGTGGCTTCTATTTCTCTAGATTTTGTTTAGAGTCAGTTTTTGGAGGGTTTGGGGAGGGAAAGCTCAGGTAGGTCCCTACTTCCACTCTTCCATCTTGGCTCCACCCCACCCCCTTGTTTTCTTGGCTTGTTCTTAAAAAATTCATTCATCTTTTTCATTTTATTTTTAATCTATTTTTAAAGTTTTTCTGTGAATTCTTTTTTAGCAGGTGACCATTTAATGCTATGGGAAGGAGGGGAAGGAGGGCCATTTTTTTTTTTTTTTTTGCTTTTGTGTCCTCCTCTAAAGGGAAACCCCGGTCTTCTCTATTCCCATAATAACATTTTATAGTTGAATTATTTTATCCTTTCCTGTTTCTTTTTTGAGTAGTTTATTTTTTAAAAACCATCTCTAGTCCTGTTCCATAGAGGAACTGTCTCTGTCCTCAGATTCTCCTTCAATTTACCCCTCTAGCTTGGAACTGAAACCAAAAGTTCTGTCTTTCTGTAAATACACACAGCTAGCAGCATCCCCACTCTACTCCTTCACTCACTGTGCATGCGCTGGTTCCTTCTTGCCCAGGGCTATGTCTTTGCAATATAGCTGGGCCTGGCATTCCTTATCAGCAAACGTTTCCTTAGTTTTTTCCTTTGTTCTGATTTCTGGCTTCCCAGACTGTCAAGGAGGTGAAAGTTATTGTAGAAACCTAGGCTCAGGGTTCACAGTTTGTTTTTATGGAACTAGTCTCCAAGTGTTTACTCATTACTGGGACCAAACCTTGGTCTTGAAACTTTCCTGAAGATATTCTGTGAGTACAACATATATTTCAACTTGTTTGTGGGGGATATCTAGGGAGGTTAGAATTTTATGACTTATTCTACCACCTTTCCAGCATTCTCTGGAGACAGATTCTTTTGTCTAGATGGCCCAAGACTGAGAATGATCTGGGTGGAGATAGATTCTTTTGACTAGATAGCCCAAGACTGGGAATGGTCTAGTATAGAGATATTTTCCTCTCTCCAGGGGTGAAATTATGTTGGAGTAACATCAATCCTTGTTGGAAAGGTATATAAACTGTGCAGTGTAAGTCCAAAAGTAAGCTCAGGTGCTTTGAGAGAAATAAAAGTACATGCAACCTAATTCTGTTTGTCTTTCTTAGCCTGAAGTCTGGAGGTTGACATTTTGAACACTCAACATTTCTAGCAAAGTAACCATTTTAGGCCTATATTCTCATGCAGTTCATCCTGAATTTTCTTTCCCATTCAGAACCTAACATTTCTCTTAATATCTTCTTCACAACTTCCTCCTTCTGGAATCAACATGTAGGACACCTAAATTCTCAACTGGAGTTTTTCTGCCCTCTTGCCTATCTAAAAATGCATTTTCCCATACTCTCCCTTATAGGAAAGTATCTCTTCCCAAGAAAAATACAACAATAGGATGACAACAACTTGATTACATTACAATTTCTGGATTATAGTAACTACAAGACTAATATGATTTTGAAGATAGAAGATTGTTTTCTGCATAACGCTAATAAAATTATTTTTGAAATGGTTGCAGAAAAATGACCAACTTAAAGTATGTAAAAACCTATGAGAATATTTATTTTATATTCATAAAAGATTTTATGAAAATTCTGAGAGGAAATATTTAATAAATGTACTTGCATTATGTGCATAGTGCATTCTGACTGTACACATATATGTATGTGTGTATATATATATATATATATATATATATATATATATATATATATATATATATATATATATATACTTATGTGTGTGTATCAAGTGATGAACTTTTATGATAATTGAAATGACCTATGGAATGTAGTATTAGAAGAAAAAAAGGAAATCTTGTTGAAGAAAGGACTTAGAAAGGATCTGCTTTTATCACTGTAATCACATATTATCAAAAGCAAGTAAAGGAACTCAAATTTTATAAAACTATATATGCATTTTTTCTCTGGAACCTTAAACTGGCATTTCTTATTAAAGGAATCAATGCATTATTTTTTAATTGAAATAAGCACAATATAGATGATAGGGTTACAGTTAGTTTAAATATAGATAGATATATGGACATATATTTTAGTTAGGGTTCGGTTCCAGGGAGATGGCTATGATATAACAACAAAGAAGACTAGATTTTGTTTCCCAAAATCTGGAAGAAAAACCTGGCTCTACTAATTACTGACCTTAGGTGCATTTCTTTTTCTCTTTAGGTATAAGTTTTCTCATATGTAAAATGAAGGCATTAGTCTAGATTTCCTTTAAAGGTCTTCCAAACTTAAATTCCATGATTCAATGAATTAACCTTGCTCACTTAAGGCAATTTCTGATACCTATTAAGTGCTTACTAAATATGTAAAATGATTAATGCAGGTGATACTTAAAGTATCTCAGATTTGGAAGGCATCTCAAAAATCATTTGTTTAGTTGAATATTAGTGGAATATGATTATTCAAGTGACCAAAAATCAAAAGGCATTTATTGAGTGCTTCTGTTCCAGTGACTTCGAAGCACTGAAGACAAGCCAATGAATCTACCCTCAACAAACTTGAGAAAATATTTTGGGGGCAGAGTCAAGATGGCAGAGTAGAAAGACACACCTCTAATAACTATCCCCCTAAACCCATAAAATACCTGTAAAATGACTCTAAAGCAATTCTAGAGCAACAGAAGCCACAAAATGACACAGTGAAAGAGATTTCCAGCCCAAGGCAGCCTGGAAGGCTAACAGGAAAGCTCCATCACACCAGGTGTGAAGCTCAGAGCAGCCTAACCTTGGCCACACTGAGGTAAAGACAGGGCTGGAGCAGGCTTCAAGGTACCACACAGATTCTTTAGCTCACAAAAGGCAAAGACAGCTTTAAAGGTCAATGAGAAAGCTCTTTCACCTGGTTGAGAAGGGAATGGAGCAGTCTATCCCTGGCTCCAGGCAGCAGCAGCTTCCATTGTTGGAGCCCTGGTCTAAAGACCCTGGGGGAACTGAGCAGCAGACCTGAATCTCAGCAAGGAGTGCTGCCCTGGGGTGAGGAGGAGCACAGGCAGGCGTAGTGGAGCTGGTGGAGGCTCTGGAGAGGGAATCCTGCTGACGGATCAGAGCACAGGCCAGGAGAGGCACACTCATCTCCCCAATGATTCTACTACTTGGAAGAACTGAGAACTTATAGGTACCCAGAGTATGACCTACTCTTGACAAAGAACTCAATAGTCCAGTCACTGCCTGGGAAAATGCTCCCAAAAGGGAAAAAGAATAAGGCAACAGAAGGTTATTTTCTTGATAAGCAGGTATTTTTTCCCACACTTTCAGATGAAGAGGAATAATACATACAATCAGAGGAAGACCTAAATTCAAGGTTTCAGCATCAAAACCTCCAAAATAAATAAATATGCTCCATGAAAGAGTACGAAAAAGAATTTTGAAAGTCAAGTAAGAGACGTGGAGGAAAAATTGGATAAAGAAATGAGACTGATGCAAGAAAATGATGAAAATGAGTTAACAGCTTGCTAAAGAAGACCCAAAAAATTCTGAATAATTTAACACCTTTAAAAATAGACTAACTCCAATGACAAAAGAGTTCCAAAAATCCAATGAGCAGAATTAGCAGAATGGAAGAGAAGGTTCAAAAGCTCTCTGAGGAAAATAGTTCTTTAAAAATTAGAATGAAGAGGGAAATGGGTCCAAGAAAGGGAGACTCAGCCAGGGGAAGTACTTAACAGTATTCATCTGCTCTGGAAACCATTCAAGACCTTTCCCTGTGGATGCCAAGTCATTTCACTGCCATTTCACTACAGAATTGACTCTAGTCGGGATGCCTCTCCATATCAGTGTGCGCCCTGACTGAGACTGGATGGCACTCTCAGGGGCCTAATACTGTAATAATTTGTTTTCAGCCATCCTACCCATCTGACACTTTGCTGATGATGCAGACAGACCCCAAACAGTATCCTCTCCTAGTCAACTCCCTCTACCAACTGGTTTGACTTATAGATAAATCTCATAGAAGTACTTGAGAAACATAAGGTTTAAATTAATTGCCCAAGATATCACAGTTCCTAAATGTTTTAAGCATATTGGCCTTCCTACCTCCAAACTACCAATTACATAGTAAAAGTTAAAAGTAAGAAGTGTTCGTTGAATTGAAGTTCAATGTGAAGCTAAAAAGGAATCTTCATCAATAGCAACCACACTCGCTAATGCTAAAGCATCTTCTTGATGACATCTAATGATGGTGAAGGAATTTCAAATGATTCCACCTTAAGATCTTTTTTATTTAGGAAAGTTTTCCTTATATTGAATTAATTCTGTTTTTTTTCTGAAGTTTACATTCATTCTCTTAATTCAGTTCCGTATGAAGAAACAGAATAAATCACAGCATCTCTGAATAATAATTTTGGAAATTTCTTATCCCGAATACCTTAAAGAGCTCAGAAATCATCCAACACACCAACAGGTGTGCAGGACTTAACTGATTAAAAAATAAATTTGTTGGTTTATGGAGGAAGACTGTTTGCTCATAGTAACCCGCTTTCTATGTTGCAAGTTTGAGTTATGTAGCATTTCAGGTTCTCTTAGGGAACACACAATCATTAACATTCTATATCATTTGAGTGCCTCAACAGAATATAGTATGTCCCAAGGACGCTGTTTGAAAAGTCCCTAGTTGCCTATTCACTGCAACATGCGTATTATCATGAGTAGCAAGATTGTATGTATGTGGTCTAAGCAGGAAGAATTTTGTTAAATTTTGTGTATACCGCCTACTTTGGAATTTGTGGTGGGGAATGGAGGTAGGGGACAGGTTTCACTAATGTTTTCTATATTTAATCTGATAACCCAATAGCATATTCTGATACCCATGATTTCTTCCCACCCTCATAACACAAAGAATTGTTGATTTAAATGTGTTATACATTTTTGCTAAGAAAATGATGTTTTGGACTATATGACTTCAAAGTGAGAGTAACATAAATTATTTTGAAATTAGAGAGTGAAAGAGAAAGGGATTCAGTGTCTTTAAAAGAAAGGAAGGGGAAGTACTTTTATTTGGGGAATAGTATAAATCAAACCCATTAGGAAATTGTCTACCTAGCCTCTCATCGCCAGTGTTTTCTGCACTGGATCATCTTCCCCATCCTGATATCATCCTTTCAGCTATAAATAGAGAGATCAGTAACTTTTTAGAAATAACCTTAGGGAATCCAATCAGTGAAATGATTACTCTCTTATATTTCTTTCCCAGTATACTCTAAAGTCCTTGAAATTGTGTACTCTTTGCCTATCATTAAAACCATTTGTTGGAATATTAATGATTATTCTGTAACTTTAATAGAAAGTTTTTTTTTTAATTTGGATAATAAAAAGGCAGAAGTTATTAAGAAGACAATTTAGAAAAATTAAGGTATGTTGAGAATCAAATGCCTTCATGAATTGAACAGATAGAAATTATTTGCATGCAATATGGAGTTCAAAGCAATTTACTTTGAAGACATCATATGGTATATACTATGGAATATTTCTTTTTGTTTTCCCATATTTTTTGTAATAGGGTCATTTTTAAAGAGACTCTAAACTTAACATCAGGTTTTGCCTTTTTAGAGAAAGAATTATTCCCCAGATAAGCCTGTTCATTAATGCTTGTGTGCAGGCACCCAGTCACAAAAATTGCCTGCTAAGGTGAGATTCATGGGTTCAGTTCTTATTCTACTCTAATAACATTCGCTCTGACCGTAGGTAAAGAATTTATTTACCCTCCCACTCACCCACCTATAATATAATATATAATGCTAATAATATTTCCAAAAACAATATTTGTCTACCTTAAGGAGACTTAGTGCATGTAAAACTCCTTTCCATCCTCATAGGACAGATAGTCAGAATTGCTAAGATCATTGCTAACAAAATGCTTTAATCAAAGATTTTATTACTTTGCCAGGCAGATATTTACAATCCAGTAGTAAAGGTCTGAAGGGGAGTTCACTACTTATGAGAACACACTGGGCGTTGAAGCATGCTTCTGTGAGGAGCTGCTTAGAAAGCTGCTATGGAGCAGTCAGGAGAGGAAGTGGGACTAGCAAGGGTGATTTGAAAAGTGCCAGGAAATAACCTCTCCCTAATCCCTACTCCCAAACCTGCTCTCTTTGTGAAATTTAACTGATTCAGATTCATTGCCTTTTGGAAGCAATCTCATTTAAAAATGGAAACACCCTTGGGCAACGTAGGTAATAAAGTTAGGAAACAGTTTTCCATTAGTTATATTCTATTGTGGACATTTGTGCAAAGGAGAGAGAGGTTGTATTTCCAGTGGTAAACCCTTGGTTAGCACAAAATGTCTGAGGCAGACAAAAATCTCTCTAGAATTCTTTTTTGTGATTGATTTTCTTTGCATTCATGATCACATCTCTCCACTTAAACTTGAACTGAGATGTTTCTAGAGTACCTCTGGGAATAATTGTTTTGTTTTAGCTCCTCTCTGCTGCTCATTCTCTCACTAGAGCATTCAGCAAAATCTTGGATGTCTGCTTGATCCTCTACCTAGGACAAGTACCTAAGATTGAAGTGCCACTTGATTTATCAATATATGTCCAGAGCTATGTAATCACACATTAAACAGACCTCAGACATCAATAGAGAGATTTATGAAACCAGCCTTTTATAGTCATGTCTCTTACCTGGTAATCTACTATTAAATTCAAAACTGAAGTTATGTAAATGAAAGAATGTAAACATTAGGGAAAACAAAACAAAACAAACTAAAGGAATATTTTTGGAGGAGCAGGTTTGCAGGATCAAAAGTTTTGTGACCCTACAATAGAAATTCTTTGATGGATAATCTTAATTTGTCGGTCAGGGCTCACTGGATTGTGTGTATGGGTGTGTATATGTATGTGTGTGTGTGTGTGTGTGTGTGTGTAATTATATATATATATATGTGTGTGTGTGTACATACATATATACACATATATGCTGTATACTTGTGTGTTTATGTGTATATAGATATATACATATATATGTAATTACATAAAACAACCACAGGAAGACTGCAAAAAAGAATTACAATGAAATTAAACAAGTCTTCTTCTGCAGCCATTTCATTTCAGGGGAAATGACAGTTAATTCTGCTTAATTCAACAAACATTTAATATCTTCTTACTATGTGCAAGGCACTATACTAGACACTTAGAGGAGAGAGAGAGACAGAGAGACAGAAATTGAGAGGGAGGGAGAGAGGGACAGAGGAAGACAAAGACAGAGAGAGAGAGAGAGAGAGAGAGAGAGAGAGATAGGAGAGAGAGAGAAAGAAACAATTGTCCCTGAGGGGCTGACACAACTTGTGAGTATATTTAAAATTATATTGAAAATTAAAAAAAAATCATTTTAAAAGGACGAGACTACTTCCTCTTAAAGGAACTAGAGTGAGAATAGATAATGGAACCTCCCATGTAGGGGATTTCACCTTTTCTGTACTTAAAGTTACTAACAATATAATTATACTTTTAATAATTTAAATAAACTAATATATTTCAGAGAATGTAACATTATGAATGTAGTTGTTACTCTCGCTGGTCATGCAGAAAGAAACACATTTTTATTTCCTAACCCTGCAGAACTCCTGTCAATGTTTTCCGATAAAGTGTCCACATGGAGTATTCCCAAAATTTATGTACCCTTCTCCTTTACAATAAATCAATAAGCACTTATTAAGTATTTGCTATGTTCCAGACATGGTGCTAAGCTTTGGGGACACAAAACGGTACTAAAAAAATTCCTAAATTCTAGGAGCTTATAATAATAAAAAAGAGTAAAACTGAAACATAGGCTTTCATATGAGAGTCTGATGCTTTAAATTATGCAGGATGTTGATGTTTCATGAATCCGAATGGTTAATATAAGAATCTTGCTTTGTGAATAACCATTTTCTCTCATATATTTCCCTGATATATTCCATTCTCCACATTGATTGTTTTGTTTTATTTCCCATTTCTAAATTCCTATTATGGACTTCTCTATTGTTATTTAGGGCAATGAACTTTCATCTTCGAAAAGCATAATGCTTAATGTGCATCACAGAAAAATCACAGAATATGTGCTTAAAATATGGATCTTTGTTTATGCTATTAATAATAATAGTAACACGTTTAGCTAAGTTAATAGATTTGTGTCTTTTTATTCATCATTTCCAGATCGTTTAAATGAAAATGACTAAGTCCATGATGGCATGGACTTGGTGAGAATTCAGTAAACAGCAGGGTTTATATATATATACGTATATATATATCTATCTATATATCTATATATATATATCTATATATATAGATATATATATACGTATATATATACGTATATATATAGATATGTATATACGTATATATATGTATGTATGTATGTATGTATGTATGTATACACACACACACAGCATAATCCACCAGACTTTATGACAATGGCCACACAATCTAAAGGCTATATAGCCCTGATTTTAGTACCTACCAAATGAACACAGTGCAGAAGCAACAATCTGAGACTTGAAGTGAGTGCTTTTACCCTAGCTCTAACAATGTCCCTGTGACAGTATATGTCTTAAACTCAGTCACTGACTATGGAGACCATTTGTTGCACTGAATTACTAATAAAGTGAATAGTAGAGCACTTGCAAAATGAAAAGCATGAGATTCCCACTCAAGTGGTAAATAACATAATTCTAAACCATCAAGATTTTTCCTCCCAGATGCATGTAATAATAGTGAGTAGTATAAATGCTAAAAGAATAAAGCATAAAGTCAGTGGGGCATGAACTGAAAAAATATGAATTGTTATATGAATTTATGCCTGACTTGAAGCCTGTTTCTTGGAGTTTGTGTCAATTATTTATGTTTTCTCAAGCAGATATTTATTGATTTACTCACTTCTAAGCTAGAGCTCTTGATGCTAAGCCCAGCATGGTTTCCCTTGAGACAATTTCTAGTGTCCTGTATTTTCCTAGAACAATGACATTCCATATAAAGTCGAGTTACATCCTCAAGCCACAACTCAAATTGACAATCTCTGGAGGAAAACGATATGTTTGGCCATATTTTTACTTTTCTTCTACCTTTATAATCTTACTCATTTAAAGACCTATATTTTAAAACCAGGATCTATCTTATTTTTTTCTTCATTAACATTCTTTAGAAATTGTCATCAGAGTTCAATTTACATGCTTTAGAGAATAAAATCTAAGATATGAAAGCAAGAATAATAGATATCTTTGTCACAAAATTATAGAATCTCAGTTTCACCTGAGAGACCGTTGAGTTTAAGCTATACAAGAGAAAAATAATCCATTCTATGATGAGTTCCACAAGCAGACAAATATTTCGATGAATACTTCCAGTGAGAGGGAAGCTACTGTTTGCAGAGACAAGCCATTCAATTTATGGATAGTTTTTAAAAAAAAAAAATAATTAATTTATTTTTAGTTTTCAACATTCACATCCACAAGCTCTTGAGTTCCAAATTTTCTCCCTATCTCTCCACTCTGCCCACCGCAAGGTACCATGCATTCCAATTATCTCTTCCCCTAATCTGCCCTTCCTTCTATCAAACCCCTTCCATCCCTCATCCCTTTCTATATTTTCTTGTAGGACAAGATAGATTTCTATACCTAATTTCCTGTATGTCTCATTTCCCAGTTGCATGTAAAAACAAATTTTAGCAGTCATTTTTTAACCTTTGAGGTCCAGCTTATTTTCCTTCCTCACATACCCACTGAGAAGCCATGCAATTCAATAAATTATGCATGTGCAGTCACGCAAAACACTTCCATAACAGTAATGATGTGAAATATTTTATTTCTTTCCATTCTATCTTGGACCCCAATAATTCCATTCTCTCTTTTGACTTTGACCTTCCTCAAAAGTAGTTACTTCTAATTACCCTCTTCTCCCATTTGTCCTCCCTTCTATCATTCCTCCTCCACTTGCTTATGCCTTTCCCCTTACTTTCCTGTAGTTTAAAATAGATTATCACATCAAATTGAGTGTGCATATTATTCCCTCTTTAAGCCAAATGTAATTAGAGTAAGGTTAACTCTTTCTCTCTCATCGCCCTGCTCTTTACCTCCATTGAAAAAGCTTTTTCTTGACTCTTTTATGTGAGATAATTTGCCCTACTAGATTTCTCCCATTCTCCTCCCAATATATTCCTCTCTCACCTCTTAATTTTAATTTTTTTAAATATCATCCCTTCGTATTCAACACACACTCCCTTCTGTCGACATGTATATAATACTTCCAACTACCCTAATGCTGAGAAAAATCTCAAGAGTTACAAATACTATTTTTTTTTTATGTAGGAATGCAAATATTTCAACTTTAATAAATCCTGTCTACCTTTTCATGCTTCTCTTGATTCTTTTGTTTGAAAGTCGAACTTTCCACAAGCAGCCAGAGGGAGAATGACAGGGGACCAGATCAGAGCTGGCTCAGGCACAGGCATCTGGAAGGGCCATGGGGAAGGGCATGAAGGTAGATGAAGCCTTGGACCCTAGACTGGTGCACATGGTGACAGAGATGATCAAGAGAAGCTGTCCACCATGCTGGAGACTGTGCAGGAGTGCCAGAGTGGCTTGGCCCTGCAGCAGGGTGGCCTCAGGGGCACCATACCATGCATGCAGAGCAGCCTGGGCTTGCTCAGCCACAGCCAAGGGGCCATCAGCAACATTCTGGCCCAGAACATCATATTCCAATTCCTTCGATCTTTTAATGTAGAAGCTGCACGATCCTGTGCGATCCTGACTGTAGCTCCTCGATATTTGAATGGTTTCTTTCTGACTGCCTGTAGTATTTTCTCATTCACTTGTTAGTCATGGAGTTTGGCAGCAATATTTCTTGTTTTTAGTTTGGGAACCCTTTTGGGAAGTGTGTGGTAGATTCGTTTGATGACTATTTTGCCCTTTGGAGCTAACACTTCTGGACAATTTTCCTTGATGATCTCTTGGAAGATATTGTACAGGTTCTTTTTTCATCATGATTTTCTGGAAGGCCAATAATTCTTAAATTTTCTCTCTTGGACTTATTTTCCAGGTCAGTTGTTTTTACAATTAGACATTTAACATTTTCTTGCATTCTTTATATTTTATTTGATTGATTCTTGATGTCTCATAGAGTCATTAGGTTCTACTTTCCAACTCTTATTTCTATCCAATTGCTTTCTTCTGTTGACTCTTGCATCTCCTTTTCCATCTGACCAATTATACCTGTTAAAGAGTTAATTTTTTTCCAGTTAATTTTTGTAGTTCCTTTCCAATTTGTTCAATTTTACCAGTTTGGTTTTGTGCTTACTTTTCCATATATTCAATTTTTCCTTTTAAATAGCTGCTGTCTTCAGTGAATTCTTTTTTCATAGTTTTAAAATTATTGGCCAATTTTTCTTCTAATTCCTTCTTCACCTCTTTCAAGAGTGCTCTTTGTGCATGTGAGCAGTTCAAAGTCACTTTTGAAGTTTCAGATGGGAGTACAGTTTCAATACTGACCTCTTTGGTATTTTCTTTTTAGTCCTTGTTCCCACAGAAAGATTCTATGGTCTTCTACTTTTTGCTTTGCTTTTTTTTATTCATTATGATGACACTGTGTATTTTGGCCTTTGGCTCTTTCAGGTAGAAGCTGAATAAACCAGTGTTGAGCTGGCGCATGTGAGAAGGCTCAGGCCAGGTGACTTGTGTGTGTGTGTGTGTGTGTGTGTGTGTGTGTGTGTTCCCAGGATTTGACAAGGACCTAGCTTGTTAAGTGTGGAAGAGAGGTGGTCTGGGCACGGGAAATCTCCTCAGCTGAGCTAGAGAAAAGGCAACTTAGGGTTTGGTGATCTAGGCTGCCCTATTGTCTTCATGTTTCCCCTCAGCTCTAAGCAAGTCCAGGCTCCTTATGTTGGCATTTGAGAGGCTCCACCCTCCTCTCGCTCCTGATGTCTTCCCACTCACTGAGGTGGGGCTGTCTGCCATAGCACTGGTCCTCTGTCACAGTAAGAAGAATTCTCACTAGCTATTTTCCTAGCTTTAAGTGCTACAAGATCCTTTGCCCCTTCTGCTCATCCCACTGATCCAAGATTTTTCTGGGGAAATATTTTATGGTTCTTTGAAGGTCAAAAAGGGGAGGGGGAGAGACGATTTACAGATCATTTCACCATTTTGGTTCCCAGAAGTTCAAGTAGGTGACTTACAGACATTTTATGTGCAGCCTGATAGTCTCATGAACAGCTGCTACTGATACCTGGAGCCCCATTCATGTCTCTAACCCACTCAGTTCCCCTGGACTCCGGCAATGGGATGTTATTCTACTACCATGCTGCTGCTGCCTCAGACTGCATTGGGCCCTCACAGTGCTGTGTTCTCCTCAACCCCTGTGAAAAAGATCCATCCTGTCGACCTTCCCTTTGTACTGGGCTGTGAATCTGCCACAGTCTGTCTGTTATTGGATTCTGCACGTCCAAAATTTGATCAGCTTCTCTATTTTGAGGTATTGGAAGAAGTTTGTCTAAAAGATTAGGTGAGTACTTGCTCTCATTCTGCCACCTTGGATCTGCCCCCAATTTAATTTTTTAGATATCATCATTTCTTATTCAGCTTAACTGGTGCCCCTCCCCCCTATATATATACATATATATATATGTTTGTATGTATGTATGTATGTATGTATAACCTCTCCCACTTCTCAAATACTGAAAAAGTTTCAAGAGTTCCCAATATTATCTTTTCATGTAGGAATATAAACAGTTCAACTTTTTTTTGTTTTTTTGTTTACTTTTAACGTTCTACATTCACTACCGTAAAACTTAGATTTCCCCCCCTACTTACCCCCCACCATCCCCCTCCCTCCCCAAGATGACATACAATTCCATATAGGATCTACTCATACATTCCCACTGAATGAAATTTCACTATAGTCATGCTGTGTAGAAGAACTAAAATAAATGGGAGAAATTATATAACAAACCAAAACATAATACACACACACACACACACACACACACACACACAAAATGATCTGCTACATTCTGCGACTGAATTCCATAGTTCTTTCTCTTAATGTGGAAGGTATTTTGACTTAGAAGGCCATTGGGAATTATTTTTTATGTCCTTGCATTGACTCAGCACTAGGAGAGGAGCTCCAGGGGAGGTGGAAACTTGCACTAGGACCCAGGCAAGTCTCACAACTCGAGGGGAAACAGGAAGGAAATAGGGCACCTGGGATCACCAACCCCTGAGCTTGCCTTTGCCTCAGCTGAGCTGAGGTAATCTCCCTTGACCAGATCTCCCCACACTTAATAAGCTAACCTCAGGGCTGATCAGGTAAACACAAAACAAAAAGATAGAATGACATTTGCCCTTATTTTTTTTTCACCCCAATCAGCTCAACACCAGGTTCTGCAGTTTCTAACTGAAAGAACCAGAAGCCACAATACACAATCACAATGAAGAGCAGGAAAAAGCCAAATAAGGGCAAAAAAAACCATGGAATTTTTCTACGGGGACAAAGAACAAAGCACAAAAACCAAAGAGGTCAATAATGAGACTGTATTTCCATCTGAAACTTCAGAAATTACTATGAACTGCTCACATGCACAAACAACTCTCTGTAAGAGCTGCAGAAGGAGACAGAAGAAAAACTGGTCAAAGAGCTAAAAACTATGAAAAAAGAATGCACTGATGAGAACATCTCTTTAAAATGAAAAAATTGAACAAATGGAAAAGGAAGCACAAAACCTAACTGGGAAAATTGGAGAAATGGAAAAGAAAGAACATGAACTAACAGGAGAAAATAACTTCTTAAAAGGAAAAATTTGACAGATGGAAAAGGAGATGCAAAAGTTCACTGAAGAAAACAATTAGATGAAAATTAGAATTGGACAAGTAGAAACTAATGACTCTATGAGACAGCAAGAACCAGACAAACAAAATTTAAAGAGTGAAAATATAGAAGAAAATGTAAAATATTTAATTGGAAAAACAACTTACCAGGAAAATAGATCCAGGAAAGAAAATTTAAGATTTATTGGCCTGCCAGAAAACCACGATAAAAAAAGAGTCTGGACAATATCTTCCAGGAAATCATCAAGGAAAACTGCCCAGAAGTGCTAGATACTGAGGACAAAATAGTCATAGAAACAATCCGCTGCTCACCTGCTGAAAGGGATCCCAAACTTAAAACCTCAAGAACTATTGTTGCCAAATTCCAGAACTATCAAGTGAAGGAGAAAATAGTACAGCAGCCAGAAAGAAACCATGCAGATATAGAGGAGTTAGAGTCAGAAGCACACAGGACCTTGCAGCTTCTACATTAAAAGACTGAAGGATTTGGAATCCAATATTCAGTAAGGCAAAGGAGCTGGGACTACAAACAAGGATCAACTACCCAGCAAAGTTGAGCATAGCATTTTATGCATAGAATTGAATCATTTATGCATTCAATGAATTAAACGATTTCCAGACCTTCCTGACAAAAGTAGTTCGACTTTAGTAACATCCTTATGCTTTCTCTTTCCTGTTTACCTTTTCACGCTTCTCTTCATTTTTGTATTTGAAAGTCAAATTTTCTATTCAGCTCTGGTCTTTTCACCAAGAATACTTGAAAGCCCTCTCTTTCATTGAATGAACGTTTTTTCCCCCTTTAGAATTATACTCGATTTTGCTGCGTAGGTAATTCTTTGTTCTAATACTCATTTGTTTGACTTCTGGAATATCATATTCCAATCTTTTTATACCCTCAGGGTAGAAGCTACAAGATCTTGTGTTATCCTGATTGTATTCCCAAAACACTTAAATTGTTTGTTTCTGGTTGGTTGAAATATTTTCTCCATGACCTGGGAACTCTGGTTACAATACTCTTAGGAATTTTTCTTTCCGTATCTTTTTCAGAAAGTAATGGGAGGATTCTTTCAATATTTGTTTTACATTCTCGTTGTAGAATCTGATTTAAAAAAAAAAAAGAAAGAAGAAAACCAAATTACTAAATTAAAAAAATGAAATGGATGAACTCACCTCCAATGAGGAGGAAATTAAAACCATAATCAGAAATACTTTGCCCAACTTTATGCCCACAAATTCGAAAATCTAAATGAGATGGATGAGTATATTACAAAGTACAAATTTCCCAGAATAATAGAAAAGGAAGTTGAATACTTAAGCAACCCCATCTCAGAAAAAGAAATGAACAAGCCATCAATGAACTCCCTAGGAAAAACTTTCCAGGGCCAGATGGATTTACAAGAGAATACTATCAAACATTTAAAGAACAGTTAATTCTAATACTATATAGACTATTTGGGAAAGTTGGGGAAGAAGGAGTACTCTCAAACTCTCTTTATGATACAAATATTATTATGATACCTAAACCAAGAAGAGAAAATATAGAGAAAGAAAATTATAGACCAATTTCTCTAATGAATATGTATGCTAAATTTTTTTTTATAAATTTTTTTATTTAACTTTTAACATTTATTTTCACAAAATTTTGGGTTACAAATTTTCTCCCCTTTTATCCCCTCCCCCCCATACCCAAGCATTCTAGTTGCCTCTGTGACCAATCTGCTCTCTCCTCTATCCTCCCTCCCTGCCCTTGTCTCCATCTTCTCTTTTGTCCTGTAGGGCCAGATAGCTTTCTTAACCCCTTAACCTGTATTTCTTATTTCCCAGTGGTAAGAACATTACATTTGATCCTAACACTTTGAGTTCCAACTTCTTTAGCTCCCTCCCTCTCCACCCCTTCCCGTTGGAAGACAAGCAATTCAATATAGGCCAAATCTGTGTAGTTTTGCAAATACTTGCCATACTAGTTGAGTTGTATGGGACTAACTATATTTCCCTCCATCCTATCCTGTCCCCCATTACTTCTGTTCTCTTATGATCCTTTCCCTCCACATGAGTGTCGACCTCGGATCGCATTCTCCTCCCCATGCCCTCCCCTCCATCCTCCCCCCCCACCCTGCTTGTGCCCCTGTCCCCCACTCTCCTGTATTATGAGATAGGTTTTCCTATCAAAATGAGTGTGCATTTTATTCTTTCCTTTCATGCAATATGATGAGAGTAGACCTCATGTTTTTCTCTTGCCTCCCCTCTTTATCCCTCCACTAATAAGTCTTTTCCTTGCCTCTTTTATGAGAGATAATTTGCCCCATTCAACTTCTCCCTTTCTCCTCCCAATATTTCTCTCTCACTGCTTGATTTCATTTTTTAAGATATGATCCCATCCTCTTCAAATCGCTCTGTGCACTCTGTCTCTATGTATGTGTGCGTGTGTGCATGTGTGTGTATGTACTCCCACCCAGTACCCAGATACTGAAATGTTTCAAGAGTTATAAATGTTGTCTTTCCATGTAGGAATGTAAACAGTTCAACTTTAGTAAGTCCCTTATGACTTCTCTTTGCTGTTCACCTTTTCATGGTTCTCTTCATTCTTGTGTTAGAAAGTCAAATTTTCTTTCCAGCTCTGGTCTTTTCATCAGGAAAATTTGAAAATTCTCTATTTCATTGAAAGACGATTGTTTCTCCTGAAGTATTATACTCAGTTTTGCTGGGTAGGTGATTCTTGGCTTCAGTCCTAGTTCCTTTGACTTCTGGAATATCCTATTCCATTCCCTTTGATCCCTTAATGTAGAGGGTACTAGATCTTGTGTTATCCTGATTGTATTTCCACAATACTTGAATTGTTTCTTTCTAGCTGCTTGCAATATTTTCTCTTTCACCTGGGAATTCTGTAATTTGGCCACAATGTTCCTAGGAGTTTCTCTTTTTGTATCTCTTTCAGGAAGTGTTCTGTGGATTCCTTGAATATTTATTTTGCCCTCTGCTTCTAGAATCTCAGGGCAGTTTTCCTTGATAATTTCATGGAAGATGATGTCTAGGCTCTTCTTTTGATCATGGTTTTCAGGTAGTCCCAGAATTTTTACATTGTCTCTCCTGATTCTATTTTCCAGGTCACTTGTTTTTCCAATGAGATATTTCACATTATCTTCCATTTTTCCAAACTTCTCGCTATGTTCTGTGATATCTGTCTTTCTCATAAAGTCGTTAGCGTCCATCTGTATCATTCCAGTTTTGAAAGAACTATTTTCTTCAGTGAGCTTTTGAATCTCCTTTTCCATTTGGCTAATTCTGCTTTTGAAAGCATTCTTCTCCTCATTGGCTTTTTGAACCTCTTTTGCCAATTGAGTTAGGTAGTTTTCAAGGTGTTAATTTCTTCAACATTTTTTTGGTTCTGCTTTAGCAGGGAGCTGATCTGCTTTTCATGCTTCTCTTTCATCCCTCTCTTCCCAGTTTTTCCTCCACCTCTCCAACTTGATTTTCAAAATTCTTTTTGAGCTCTTCCATGGCCTGAGCCCATTGGGTGGGCTGGGACACAGAATCCTTGATTTCTGTGTCTTTGCCTGATGGTAAGCATTGTTCTTCCTCATCAGAAAGGAAGGGAGGAAGTGTCTTTTCTCCGAGAAAGTACCCTTCAATAGTTTTACTTCTTTTCCCTTTTCTGAGCATTCTCCCCAGCCAGAGGCTTGACCTCTGAATATTCTCCTCACACCCACCTCACCTCCTGATCCTCCCAGCCAGCGTTTGGGGACTGAGATTCAAATGTTGCTTCCAGCCTTAGGGCTTTTGGCGGGGCCAGGGCTGCTATTCAGTGTGAGAATTAAGTTCAGATGGTCAGGTCGGGGCAGGGCCGGCTCTCAGGCTCCGTTCCCTCGGGGGGTTTATGCACAGACCTTCCACAATGGATCCAGGCTCCCGCCCGCTTGGGGAGCCCCTGTCTGCAGCCACCTCTCAGCTTCTATCTCTCGGGGGTCCCGAGCCATGGGGACACCCCACTCCCTCCTTGACCCGCCAAAGAGTCTCTCTCACTGACCCTCGTCACCTGTGGGTGGGGGGGCTTGTGCCGCCGCTGAATATCCTGTCCCTGAATCCTGCTCTGATCTGTACCTCTTGGAGCCACGGCTGCCGCTGGTCTGGACTGGGCTCTGCGTCGGCAGTGCGACGGACCTTTTGCGAGAGGTTTGCAGGTCCCTCTGTGGGTGGAGGGACCCGCTTGGCCGCTGGAGATCCCGTCTCCGTAGCCCGCTCGGATCTTTTCCTCACGGTGTCGCGGCGGCTGCAGGGCTGCACTCAGCTCCCAGTCCTGGCGCCCAGTCCACAGCGCAAAGGACCCCCCGCGAGAGGTTTGCAGGTCTCTCCGGAACAGAAATCTCCCTCGCTCCAATATTCCGTGGCGTCTGGGTGCAGAATTCACCGTGGGTTGGTCCCCTCTAGCCGTTCTGTGGGTTGTGGGTTCGGAGCTATGTGTATGTGCGTCTTTCTACTCCGCCATCTTGGCTCCGCCCCCTATGCTAAAATTTTAAATAAGATTTTAGCAAAACGAATCCAGCAACTTAGCGCTGGAATAATACATTATGTTCAGGTAGGATTCATACAAGGAATGCAGGGCTGGTTCAATATTAGGAAAACTATTAACATTATCGATCATATCAACAACAAAACTAAGAGAAACCACATGATTATCTCAATTGATGCAGAAAAAGCTTTTGACAAGATACGACACTCACTCCTATTAAGAAAAGTGGAGAGCATTGGAATAAAGGAACTTTCCACAAAATAATAAGCAGTATCTACCTAAAACTTTCTACGAGCATTAAATGCAATGGTGATAAGCTAGATGCATTTCCAAATAAGATAATGGGTGAAATAAGGATGTCCATTGTGACCACTATTATTCAATATGGTACTAGAAATGTTAGATATAGCAATTAGAAAAGATAAAGAATTTGAAGGAACTAGAATAGGTAGAGAAGTAATTAAGTAATTACTCTTTGCAGATGATATGATGATATACTTAGAAAATCCCAGAGACTGAAGGAAAAAACACCTTGAAACAATAAACAACTTTGGCAAAGTTGCAAGTTACAAAATGAACCCACACAAATCTTCAGCATTTCTATATATTAGTAAGAAATCCAAACAGCAAAAGATAGAAAGAGAAATCCCATTTAAAGCTGTGATAGATGTTACAAAATATTTGGGAATATAACTACCGAAAGAAACCAAGGGAGTACATGAACAAAACTACAAGACATTTTTCACACTAATAAAGTAAGATCTGAATAAATGAAAAGCCATCAGTTGTTCCTGTGTAGACCAAGCCAATACAATAAAAATGACAATTCTACCTAAGGTAATTCAATTATTTAGTGCCATACCAATTAAACTATCAGATAATTGTTTTCTAGAGCTGGAAAAGGTAGTATTAAAATTCATCCAGAAGAACAAAAGGTCCAGAATATCAAAGGGACTAACGAAAAGAAATGCTAGGGAAGGTGGCCTAGCTCTACCAGATCTCAAATTGTATTGTAAAGCAGGAATTGTCAAACCCATTTGGTACTGGCTAAGAAACAGAAGGGTACACAAGTGGAATATGCTAGGTACTCAAGACACAGTAGACAATGAATACAGCAATCTGCTGTTTGATAAACCCAAGGACCCCAGCTTCTGGGATAAGAACTCGCTGTTTGACAAAAATTGATGGGAAAACTGGATAACAGTGTAGTGGAAACTAGGCATCGACCAATGCCTGACACTATACACAAGAATAAAGTCCAAATGGATACATGAACCATGTATAAAATTGATACTATGGACAAATTGGTGGAGCAAGGAATAGTGCATTTATCAGATTTATGGAAAAGGGAAGAATTTTTGACTAAAGAAGAGATATAAAGTATTGTGAAGTGCAAGATGGATAATTTTGATTACATTAAACTGAAAAGTTTTTGCACAACCAAATCCAATGCAACCAAAATTCGGAGGGATGTAGAAAACTGGGAAAGAATTGTTACAGCTAATCTCTGGGATAAAGCCCTCATTTCTAGAATGTATAGAGAATTGACTCAAATATATAACTATACAAATCATTCCCCAATTGATAAATGGTCAAAGGATATGAACAGGCAATTTTCAGAAGAAGAAATTAAAGATATCTATAGTCGTTTGAAAAAAATACTCTAAATCACTTTTGATTAGAGAGATGCAAATCAAAATTCTGAGTTACCACATCACACCTATCACATTGACAAGTGTGTCAGAACAGGTAGATGATAAAAGTTGGAGAGGATGTGGGAGAGTTGGAACACTAATGCACTGTTGGTTGAGCTGTGAGCTGATTCAACCATTCTGGACAGCATTTTGCAACTATGTCCAAAGGACTACAAAAATGTGCATAGTCTTTGACCCAGAAATAGTGTTTCTAGGTCTGTATACCCAAGAGATCATAGAAATGGGAAAGAGTCCCACATGTACAAAAATATTTATAGCAGCAATCTTTATCGTGGCCTAAACCTGGAAATCAATATGATGCTCATCAATTGGGGAATAGCTGAATAAATTTTGGTGAATGAACATAATGGAATACTATTGTGCTTTAATAAATCATGAAAAGAAAGACTTCAGAGAGGCCTGGCAATACTAATATGATCTGATGCTGAGAGAAAGGAGCAGAACCAGGAGAACTTTGTGCACAGCAACAACCACAGTGTTCAAGGATTTTTTTCTGGTAGACTTGGAACTTCCTTGCAATGACTGGACTTAAAAAAATTCCCCATGATGTTTTAAGGCAAAATGCTTTCCAAATCCAGAAAAAGAGGGCTCCAACAATGGATGCTGTGCCACAGTGACTTCTCCTGGTAGGGCCAGAGCTAGAGCTCCCTCCTTACCCAGGTCAAAGAACTTTCTCCCTGATATTTGAAGCTATCTTTGTCACTTTTGGGTTGAGAAATCTGGGAACTGCAGCTGCTGCCTGTAATTCCGTGCCTGCTCCAGTCCTATTCCTGCCGTGACAAGTGGCCAAGGCTGTGCTGCGCTTTGCTCAGAACTTGGTGTAATAGACATTTCCTGTTGGTCTTCCAGGCAGCTTTGGGCTGGAAATCTGTTTCACCCCATTTTGTGGCGTCTGCTGCTCTAGAATTCGTTTAGATTAATTTTTACTGGTATTTTATGTGCTATTAGGGAAACTACAGTACGTATGTTCTTCCACGCTGCCATCTGTTTTTTAGTTTTAAACATTCATTTTTATTTCCAAATTTTCTCCCTATCTCTCCCCTCCCCCCACCCCAATTTGGCATGTAAATTGATATAGACTCACTGTGCACATTCATATTAAAAGCATTTTGACGTTAGTCATGTTGCAAAGAAAAATTAGAACCAATTAACGAAAACATGAGAAAGAAGAAATCACAGCGAGAGAGTAAGGTCAGGTAGTCGGTTTGATCTGCATTCAGAATTCATAGTTCCTTTTCTGTATGTGGACAACATTTTCACCACGAGCGTTCTGGTGTTGTCTTAGATAATTACATTGCTAAGAAGAAGAAATACTGTCAATGTTAGTCATTACATGATGTGGCTCTTTCCAGATTTTTCTGGTCTGCCTGTTCATCATTTCTTACAGCATAATATTATTCCATTACATTCATTTATCACAACTTGTTCAGGCATTCCCCACTTGATGGCCATCTCCTCAATTTCCTGTTATTGGCCACCACAAAAAGAGCTGTAAAATTCATTTTTTCATGTAGGTTCTTTTCCTATTTCTGTAATCTCTTTGGGATACAGTCCCAGAACTGGTATGACTGGGTCAAAGATGATGTATATTTTAATAGTCCTTTGGGCATAGTTCTAAATTGTTCTACAGCATGGTTAGATCAATTCACAACTTCATCAACCATGCATTAGTGTTCCAATTTTCTCATGTCTTCTCCAACATTTATCATTGCTTCTTTTGTCCTATTGTTCAATCTGATGGGTGTGATGTGTTACCTCAGAGTTCTTTTGATTTTCACTTTCCTAATCAATAGTGATCTAGAGCATTTCTTTTCATATTGTAATAGCTTTAATTCCTTCCTCTGAAAACCAACTGCATATATTCTTTGATCATTTATCAATTGTGGAATTAATTGTATTCTTATAAATTTATTCAGTTATTTATATATTTTGAAAATGAGGACTTTATCAGAGAGACTGGTTTAAAAATTCTTTCCCAGTTCTTGACTTCCTTCCTAATCTCAGTTTCATTGGTTTTGTTTGTGCAAAGACTTTTAGATTAAATGTGATCAAAATTATCCATTATGTAATTCATAGTGTTCACTATCTATTGTTTAGTCATAAATTCTTCCATTTTCCATAAATCTGACAGGTAAAACATTCCTTACACTCACAGTTTGCTTATATTATCTGCCTTTATATCTATATTGTGTACACGTTTTGACTTTATTTTGGTATATGGTGCAAGATGTTGATTTATACCTATTTTCTGTCATATTATTTTCCAGTTTTCCAAGCAGATTTTGTCAAATCGTCAGTTGTTTCCCTGAAGCTGGGGTCTTTGGGTTTGTTGAAAAGTTGATTACTATAGTCATTGAATACTCTGTCTTGTGTACCTAACCTATTCCACTGATTCAGTACTTTATTTCTTAGTTAGCACCAATTACTTTTGATGATTGCTGCTTTATTATGCCATTTAAGATCTGCTACAGCTAAGCCACCTTCCCTAGGATTTCTTGACATTAATGCACTTGATATTCTGGACCTTTTGTTTTTCCAAATGAATTTTGTTAATATTTTTTGTAGGTCTATAATATGTTTTTGGTAGTTTGATTGGTATGACACTTAATAAGTAAATAAATTTAGATTGAATTGTCAATTTTATTTTAAGAACTTGGCTTTCCCATGAGCAACTGATATTTTTTCCCAGTTATTTAGATCTGACTTTATTTGTGTGAAAAGTATTTTTTAATTTTGTTTACATAGTTCCTGGGTTTGTTTTGTCTGGTATACTCTCAAATATTTCACAGTGTCTACAGTGAGTTTACATGGAATTTCTCTTTCTATCTCTTGCTGTTGACATGGCTTTAATATAAACTTTCTTAGTAGTATATAGCAATGTCAATGATTTTTGAGAATTTATTTTATATTTTGAAACTTTGCTATAGTTGTTTGTTATTTCAATTACTTTGTCACTTGATTTTCCAGAAAATCGTTTCAATTGAAAGGAGTGATAGTTTTATTTCTTCTTTGCTTGTTCTAATTATTTCTATTTCTCTTTCTTCTCTTACTGCCAAAGGTTATGTTTCTAGTACCATATTGAATAACAATGTTGATAAAATTTCACTCCTGATGTTGTTCGAAATGCTTCTAATTTATCCCCATTACATACAAGTATGCTGACAGTTTTAAGTAAATGCTACTTATAATTTTATGGAAGATTTCTTTTTTTTTCCTATGCTCTCTAATATGTTAAATAGGAATGGATGTTTTTATTTTGTCAAAAACTTTTTTCTGCACTTTTAGATAATCGTGTAGTTACTGTTAGTTTTTTTTGTTGTTATAATATAGTCAATTATTCTGATTGTATTCCTAATATTGAATGATCTTTGCATTCCTGGTATAAATCTTACCTTGTCATAGTGTATTATACCCATGATAATTTATTATAATCTTTTGAAGAATATTTTATTGGAAATTTTTCCATCTGTGTTCATTAGGGAAATCAGTCTATAATTTTGTTCTCTGTTTTGGCTCTTCCTAATTTCAGTATCATATGTATATCATAAAAAGAATTTTTTGTAGGACCCTTTCTTTGTCCCTTTTTCCTAATAGTTGTAACACCAATCACCACAGCACACATGAGGGCGTCTGCTGTGAATATTTACGGTCGAATCATACTGTATAATAAGCATTCGATTTATTCAGAACTAAACCTTATTCAAGGAACTAAAGTGTTCACAGTTCATAGAAGCATAACAACTTATTACCGGGGTAGTAACATGGCCTTAATACAAATATAGCATTTAATATATAAGGTTATACTCATTGTGAAACATGGCAACCAGCATTGCATTCAGTATATTTTAGACAATCAGGGGAATCCCAGGCCCTGATCTTCCCTAGCACAACACATCCCCAGGAGAAAGAGAAAATGCAATAAGTTCCACCCCTAAGGGACAGTAGGTCACAATCTTCTCAATCAAAAAAAGTGTCCAAATCCTGAAAGGCTTCTTGAGGGTGTATCCTTTCCATACTGACATTGCAGGCATCCATCTGGTACTCTCAGGTATGAACCCAAGTATTTACACTGCTCCAGCCCCTACTTCCAAGTCCTGAGGGACAGGTAGGAAACAAAACTAATAGAGTGGGGCCTCAGTGTTTATGCCACTTCTGTACTCCCACCATAAACAAATCCACCCTCTAAGTTCCAAAGCATCCCTGGGGGCATGAGAAGAAATCACATCACTGCTTCCCCCTTGCTCCAAAACCTCCATCTTGACTCAGGGCTGGGTTTGGAATTCTGGGGTTCCTCCTCCTTCTGCAGGTCCATGGTCTGACTGCTCTTGGCTTCTACCTTGGTCCACCGAGAGGCAGGTCTGTGCTCCTGCTCCCTGTCTCAGCTCACAGAGGAAGGGACTACTCCACTCCAACCTCTGTCTGCTCCTGCCTGAGTCCAGGAAAACCAGTTTCCAGGGGATCCTGCCCTCAGTTTCTGTCTCTGGGAAAAAAAGCTTAACAGGGCAACAAAAATATTTGCCCACATTACCAGCACCTCCATTTCAACCCACTTTCACAGCTGGGAGGCTGGTTGATAACACCTACTTAAAACGGGCTTAAGTTAAGCATCCTACCCATGGGTGGGTCCCTCTCCAGCAAATTTCTCTTCAGTGAGTTCTCCATCCCAGCAAGTTCTTGCTGCTGTGTAGTTCTGAAATTCAGTACCTGATTGACTCAGTACACAAGGGCATGAGATCCCATGTGCATAGTGCCACTGACTGGCCCAGTTCTAAATCTTTCGGATGTTTAGAATTTAGCATAAGGCTAGGAAACTGAACAATAAAAGAAAAGCAACAAAAATGCCACATTGTCTGTGATCCTGATAGTTTATATAGTATTGGGATTAGGTGTTCTTTAAATGTTTGATACAATTCATTTGTAAATCCATTTGGCTCTGGAGATATTTTTTTCTTAGGAGGATCATTAATGGTTTGTTCAATTTCTTTGTGTGTGTGTGTGTGTGTGTGTGTGTGTGTGTGTGTGTGAGATAGGTTTAAGTATTTACTTCCTCTTCTTTTAATTTGTGCAATTTATATTTTTCTAAATATTCATCTATTTCACTATTTATTGTCAAATTTATTAGCTTATATTTAGGCAAACTAGTACCCAATTATTGCATCAATTTTCTCTTCTTTGGTGGTGAATTCATCCTTTACGTTTTTGATTCTGTCAGTTTGGTTATCTTCTTTCTTTTTAATCAAATTAACCAAAAATTTTTCTTTTTGTTGGTTGTCTCATGAAATGAGCTTTTAGCTTTACTTATTAAGTTCAGTTGTTTCCTTAATTTAAATTTCGTCAATGTCTCCTTGATTTTCATAATTACTAATTTGGTATTTCATTGGGGATTTTTAATTTCTTGTTTTTCTAACTTCTTTTGATCCATTGATCTCCTCTTTCTCTATTTATTCATGTAAGTATTTATAGATATAAAACTTCCTCTGAGAACTCCTTTTAGTCCATCCCTCAAATTTTGGAATATTTTCTCATTATAAGTTATTGATCAATTTTGTGATTCATTGTTTGATATACTCATTCTTTTGGATTACATGATTTAGTTTCCAATTAATTTTAGTTTATCTTTCCATGACTTTAATTATATGTTATTTTATTGCATCATAGTCTGAAAAGGATATATTGACTATTTCTGCCTGGCTACACTTAATTTTGAGGTTTTTATTGCCTACTATGTGGTCAATTTTTGTTTGGTGCTTTGTAGGGCTGATAAAAAGAGGTCTACCATATCTAAATTTTCTAAAAATCTGTTCATCTTCTTAACATCGTTTTTGTTCATTTTTTGGTAAGATTTGTTTAGGTCTAAGACAGTTAGGTTTACAACTGGTTCATTATTTTTAAAAAGTTATTTTTTTTCCAGTGGATTTTTGTCCATCTTTTTTTTTACATTTTTTGTACTTTTTTGTCAAGCTTTTGGCTCTTTTTTATGTTTCTCTTGCATTACTCTCACTTTCCTTGCCCAATATTTCTTGTACTTCTGTTATTCAATTTTCAAAATGCATTTTGAGCTTTATTTCTTTGTCTGGGCTGACAATAATTCATACTTGTCCATGCGTCTTCACATGTAGTTATTTTCACGTTGTTGTCATCTTCTGAGTTTATGTTTTCATTTGTCTTGCCACCGTAGTAACTTTCTATCATCAGATTCTTTTGTTTGTTTGTTTGTTATTGTTTTTTTCTAACTCATTTTTCCAGTTAATTTCTTGACTTTTAATTTCAAGTTAAATTTGGATTCTGCTCTTCTTGTGGAACAGACCTCAAATTTACTGTGTCCCAGGCCTCAAATTTACTGTGTTTATTTATCAGAGATTTCAGAGATAACTTTGGGGCCTTGTGAGCTTTTAGTTCTTCCAGGGTACTATGTTCTATTTTTGGCTTATACCCTGGTCTATGAATGGCCACGAGTACTCATTTCTGCTTTGGACTTTTCATCAGCATCCCTGCTCCTATTTAGCTGCATATTATAGTGGGCCAGTGTTCCTTCTTACCCTGGGAATGTGACACTGGACTAGGAATTAGATTCCTGTTTGCAAAATGCAACAGAGTTCTGCACACAGGGTCAGAAAAACTTCCCTTGTAATCTTCTTCTGCCAAGATATCCAAGCCCTTTGTCATCTCTGGATGAAACCTGACAAAGGTTTTCCTTTCCACAAAGTTCATAAAGTCTTGCTTGGGCAGGACATGATGTTTGCTTACACCAAAGAATGTGGCCTCTTAGGTGTGCATGTCTTGCTTCCTGGCTTGCCTGCACCATCTTCCAGGATTTAACTCTTCTCTTACTTCAGTGGGACAGATCTTTCTTATCAACCTTCTAAATTGTCTTCACCTGGAAAATTGTGTTTGTTTTGAAGCTTCAGAATTTGTTTTGAGGAGGGAGGATCCAAGATGGTGGAGAAGAAAGATGGACATATGCTTAGATCTTACCCTACAGCCCATAAAATACCTGTAAAGAAGAACTCTCCACAAATTACAGAGCTGCAGAAGCCACAGAACAACGGAGTGGAGAAGATTTATGTCCCAGAGAGACCTGAAAGATCGATGGGAAAAGTCTGTGGCACGCCAAATGTGGAGCAGAGTCCAGCCCAGCCTTGGACAAGTAGTACCCAAAGGAGCAGATCCGAGCAGACTTCAGAGACAGAATCTCCAGCTGCAGCTCACATCCCTCAACCCACAGGCTCCAAAGGTCAGTGAGAGGGTCTTCTCGGCTGGCTGAGAGAGGAGTGGGATGTCCCCATAACTCAAGCCTCCTCAGATGGCAGCAGTAGAGGCAGCAGCAGATGGGCTCCTAAAGCAGGCAGTAGCCCCAATATATTGTTGAATGTCTCATCAGAAAGCCCCTGAGGGAACTGAACCCAGTGTGGTGGTCCTGCACCCATCTGAGCAGCTGATCTTACTGTCACAATGAATAGCAGCCCTGCCTCCACCAAAAGCTCCTGAGGCTTGGGAACAGCTCATTTGAATCTCAGGTCCCAAGTGCTGGCTTGGCAGAACAAGAGGCAATGTGGTTGTGGAGAGGAAACTCAGAAGTCAACTAACTGGCTGGGAAAATACCCCCAAAAGGGGAAAAAATAAGACTATACAAGGTTACTTTCTTGGGGAACACGTGTCTCCCACCATCCTTTCAGATGAGGAAGAATAAGGCATACTGTCAGAGGAAGGCAAGGCCTCTGCCTCCAGGGCCTTCAAAGGGAACTTAAACTGGGATCAGGCAATAGAAGATCTTAAAAAACCAAGTTAGCTGCTTACTAAAGGAGAACCAAAAAAATGCTGAGGAAAATAACAGCTTTAAAAAGAGACTAACTCAATTGGAAAAAGAGGTCCAAAAAACCAATGAGGAGAAGGAGGTTTTAAAAAGCAGAATTAGTCAAATGGAGGAGAAGGTTCAAAAGCTCACTGAACAAAATAATTCATTGAAAGAGAGAATTCAGTTCAGGGAAATGAATGACTATAAGTTAAACCAAGCAGTTAGTAAACAAAACCAAAAATTAAAAAAAAATAGAAGATAATGTGAAACATCTCATTGGAAAAACAACTGACCTAGAAAATGGATCCAGGAGAAACAATTTAAAAATTATAAGACTACTTGAAAGTCATGATCAAAAAAAAGATCCTAGATATAATTTTCCATGAAATTATCAAGGAAAACTGCTCTGATGTTTTAGAAGCAGAGGGCAAAATTAATATTAAAAGAATTCACTGATCACTTCCTGAAAGAGACCAGAACAGATAAACTCCTAGAATGTTGTGGTCAAATTTAATAGTTCCCAGATCAAAGAGAAAATACTGTAAGCAGCTAGAGAGAAACAATTTGGATACTGTGGAAATACAATCAGGATAACACAACATCTAGCAGCTTCAACATTAAGGGATCAAGGGACTTGTAACGGGACACTTCAGAGGTCAAAGGAACTGGGATTGAAACCAAGCATCACCTACCCAGCAAATCTGACTATAAGACTTCAAGGGAATAAATGGTCATTCAATGATATAGACGACTTTCAGTTATTCATATCGAGAAAAAGACCAGATCTGTGTAGAAAATTTTGTCTTCCCAAGACAAGAATCAAGAGAAGCATAGTAAAGAGGAAAGAAAAATCATAAAAGGCTCTCTAAAGCTGAACTGTTTACATTATTACATGGAAAGAAAATATTTTTAGCTCTTGAGTCTTTTCTCAGTATTTGGGTAGATGGAGAGATTATACACACACACACACACACATACACACACACATACACATATATAGTGAGAGAGTACAGGGTGTGTTATATCAGAAGAGATGATATCGACACACACAAAAAAATAAAATGAAATAAAAATTAAAGGGTGAAGGAGTAAAATACTGGGAAGAGAAGGGGAGAAATGGAATGGAGCAGGCTGTGACTCATAAAAGAGATAAGAAAAATCTTATTCAACGGAGGATAAAAGAGAGAAAGGGAGAGGGGAAAAATGAAACTACTCTCTCCACATGTGGCTGAAGGAGGGAATAACATGTTCATTAAATTTGATATGAAAATTTATATCACACCACAAGAAAGTAGGAGAGGAGGAAACAAGTGGAGTGATGGGAATGTTAGAAGGGAGGGCAAATGGAAGAAGGGAGTCACTGGAAATAAACACTTTCGAGAAGGGCAAGGTCAATTGTGGGGGAAAAAATAAGGGGAGGTAAAGTAGGACAGAAGGTAATATAATTAGTATTACACAACATGGTTACTATGGAAGTCTTTTGCAAAAGGACACATATTTAGTCTGTATTGAATTCCTTGCCTTCTCAGTGGGGCTGGAGAGGGGGAGGGAGAGAAGTTGGAATTCAAAGTATTAGCAACGAATGTTGAGAATTTTTATTGCATATAGTCAGGAAATAAGAACTACAGGGAATGGGGTATAGAGATTTATCTTGACCTACAAGAAAAGAGAGACGATGGGGATAAGGGAAGGGTGGGGTATGATAGAAGGGAGGGGTACATTGAGGGAAGAAGTAATCAGAATGCGAGGTATTAGGAAGCGGGGGGAAGGGAGTGATGGGCAGAAAAATTGGACATGTTACAAAGCGAGGTAAATGCAATTAATATTAAAACAGTTGACTGAATTAATTACTGAGAATAAATCAATGACATCTTTAGTTTGGGGAAAAGAATTTCAGTCTAAATTTCCTAGAGGAAGGTAACTTGGGGTAAAATTTGGCATTGATGAAAAAGTTAAGGTTTTAATGGTAAATTTGATTTTATGGTTCCTATTTAATCAGGAACTAGAACATGTATAGACAGGCATGTAAGCCACCTAAGACTTGTCTCAAAAGATGCTCCTTAGCCAAAGTGAAATTATACTCATATTTGAACTCTGGTCATTAGAAATTGTTATTTTTAGATGCTATGGGACTATTAAGTGACTGTTATTCTGAGTCTAACTCCAGGTATGGATAGCTAGAAAGGCCGTCTGAGCCTCCAATCCATGATGCCAGTAAGCTGATGAGATGCTGGTATGAACTGCATAAGGTGATCTCAAGGGAAGGGTGGGAGAGCGGCTGTTCATCATGGGCTGAGGTGGGATTCTCCTGACTCAGTTTCCACACTGACACCTGGAAGACTTTAAGCCTGACTGAATGCAAGTCCTAATGCACCCGAATCCTGCCTGGAACTGACATGAAGTTGGGGAGATATTATATCCCTGCAATGTCCCTACTCTTGGTGGCAATTTCCTATAGTCAAACGGTTTGCAATCTTAGTACCAGATCTACTCAATTATAGATTATTGGTAGGGGCATATCCAAGGTTGTCTAAAATCAAGCTATTAGGCATAGGACTTTAGACCAAGAGCAATAAGTTATGGTCCTTTAATTCTTAGTAATATTGTTGAGACAATTAGGTCAAGAACTTGTGAAGTTAGCAACTAAAACATTATTTGTGTCTCAGTTGGTTAATGTTTAAAAAAATTCTTTTGTGGTCCATATTGTAAATGCCTTAAAAAGAAGTATCATCTGACCAAAAGTTTAAATTGTTTTATTTGTTATAAACTGTGTTAAAAAATGAAAAAATTAAAATAAAAAAAAAAGAATTTGTTTTGAGATACTATTTTAAAGTTGTCTGGAGGAAAGATTGGGAGTGCTGAGATGAGTTCATGTCTTACTTCCTCATCTTGGTTCCACCTATTTTTTTCATAATCTTCTGGGAGAAAATCAATGCAGAGAACGTTGAAAGGAGATAGTTTTAATCTCCAATTTGGCAGGAAGTATTAGGCTTACACTTCTTTCTGACTCTAATAGTAAGATGAGTTTCTTAATAGCTCCAACGTACTCTTTGGACCCAGATTCCAAAGTCATCATATACAAAGTTTATGCTAATAAAATGCTGCACACAGGGCAGAATCATTTACTTACAGGTGTAATATCTGGTATAACATTTTATTGCAAATGTATATCTTGTTACTTTATGTCAACAGCAAAATATCTTCTAGGGATTTTAAGTTAAGTTTTTAGTGAAACATGTCTTATATCACTTTTTGAAGTAAATTTTCCATAATCCCCTGTCACAGTGAGACACCTGAAGCAAAAATATTTAGCATGGTCCCCTACTAGGAAGGGTCTTTGGTTCTTGTCTCCTTCTGATACAGTTTCATTGAATTTAGATTCTATTTATCAGAGGTGGCTGTTTCCAGGCCCTTTTCTTGTGTATAACTGAACAGGATTCAAGAATTTTACTCTTGGAGGGGGCGGAGCCAAGATGGCAGAATGAGAGCAACTACTCATATAAGCTCCTAAACAAACTCCTTCAGACACCTCTAAGGAGAGAATCTGACCAAACTTTGGAGGTACAAAGTGCAATAGAAGACAGACTGTGGCAGATTCATAGCCCAGGACAGACTGGAAACTTGACGTGAAGGATCTGTTCTGCAGGGGTGAGCCCACATCACAGAGCACAGCGTGTCCAACACAGAGGAGTGGGAAGGCCCTGGGGAAACCTGAGACAGCAGCAGACAGAACAGCATAGTGGTAGCCCAGGGCAAGAGAACAACAGAGCCAAGGGACAGACCCTGAGCCCCAGATATCAACCCCAGCAGCTCCTGAGACTTAAAACTCACAGATTAAACATCTGTAAGTCACCACCCTCAACTTCCGGGAGCCAGGACGGTGGAGTGATCAGTAAATGCTCTCTCCTCCCACCTTGATGACCATGAAAGAACCATAAAATATTTCCCCAGAATATCCTGAATCAGTGGGAACAGCAGAGGAGGCAAATAATCTTATAACACCTGAGGCTAGGAAAATAGCTAGAGAGGATTCCTCCTACTGTGGCAGAGGTAAACCTGAAGAAGAGGTGGCCCATGGAGGTGGTAACTCGCACTAGGATCCAGATGAGACTCAGTACCAGAAGAGAAGCCCCAGGAAGGGTGAAAACTTGTACTAGGACACAGATGAGTCTCAAAACTCGAGTGGAAAAAGGAAGACAATAGGACAGTTGGGATTACCAACCTCTGACCTTGCTTTTGCCTCAGGTGAGTTGAGGAGATCTTCTTTGACCAGATCACTCCTCCCCCAAGCTTAACAAGCTAACCCCAGGGCTGATCGGGGAAACACAAAACAAAAAGATAAAAAAAAAACACTTGTCTTTAGTTTTTTCACACCAGTCAGCTCAACACCAAGTTCTGCAGCTTCTAAGTCAAAGAATAAGAAGCCACAACACACAATCATCATCATGAGTAGGAAAAATCAAAATAAGGGGGAAAAAACAATAGAACCCTTCCATGGGGAAAAAGACCAAAACACAAATACCAAAGAGGTCAATAGAGAGACTGTACTTCCATCTGAAACTTCAGAAGGGACTATGAACTGCTTGTATGCACAAACAGCTCTCCTGGAACAGCAGAAGAAGGAAATAGAAGATAAACTGTTCAATGATTTTAAAAGTATGAAAAAAGAATTCACTGATGAGAACACCTTTTTAAAAAGGAAAATTGAAGGAATGGAAAAGGAAGCAGAAAACCTAACTGGGAAAATTGGACAAATGGAAAAGGAAGTTCAAAAACTAACTGGAGAGAATAATTCCTTAAAAGGAAAAATTGGACAGATGGAAAAGGAGATGCAAAATTAAGCTGAAGAAAATTTGAAAAAATTTAAATTAGGCAAGTAGAAACTAATAACTCTATGAGATAGCGAGAATCATCCAAACAAAATATAAAGAATGAAACCATAGAAGAAAATGCAAAATATCTAATTGGAAAAACAACTGACCTGGAAAATAGATCCAGCAGAGAAAATTAAGAATTATTGGCCTGCCAGAAAGCCACTATGAAAAAGAGTCTGGACAATATCTTCCAGGAAGTCATCAAGGAAAACTACTCAGAAGTTCTAAAGGGTAAAATAGTCATCAAAATGATCCACCATTCAGGTCCTGAAAGGGATCCCAAACTCAAAACCCCAAGAAATGTAGTTCCCAAATTCCAGAACTATCTGGTGAAAGAGAAAATACCTCAGCCACCCAGAAAGAAACCATTGAAATATTGAAGAGCTACAGCCAGAATCACACAGGACCTTGCAGCTTCTACATTAAAAGATGGAAGGAATTGGAATACCATGTTCCATAAGAAAAGATACAACAAAGGACCAACTACCCAGAAAGTTCACCATAATATTTCAAGCAAGGAGATGGTCAATCAATGAAGTAAGGCATTTGCAGAACTTCCTGACAAAAACGCCAGAGCTTAATAAAAAATTTGATCTTCAAACGAAGGTCTCAAAAGAAGAATAGAAAATTAAACAGGAGGAAAAAAACCCAAAGATTTGTCACTTAATTTGGGTAAACTGTTTACCTCCCAATCAGGGAAGATGATACCCATTAATATTGAGAATTGTACATCTGTTATGAAATATAAAAGGGATATACGTAGAGGGAACGGGTATAAAGTAAATAATGTGATGATAAAAATTTGATTTAAGCATGCAAAGGGATTGGAACAGGAGCTGTGAAAAGGAGGAAGCAGAAAATGGTGAATTACAGCACAGGAAGAAGGACAAAATTATAGTAGAGGGAAAGAGGGGAGGGAGATGAGCATTGTTTGAGAGGTACTGTCATCAAATTTGGTTCAAGGAGAGAAAAGGAAAGTTAACTATATAATTCTAACTAGTTCTATAGGCAGTACGAACAGAAGGGAGAAAGGGGGAGGGGAAGCTAAAAGGGAGGGAAGAAGTAGTGAGGGTAAAGGAAACTAAAAGGGAAGGGGGCTGAAAGAAGGAAGGGAAGGCTGCAGGAGGTGGTGTTGACAAGGAGGGGAAGGGAGATGGGAGAACTAAAAGCATAAATAGTGCCAAAGAGGATAGAGGAAATACACAGATTGCAATCATAACTGTGAATGTGAATGAAATGAACTCCCCCACAAAAGGGATATGGATAGTAGAATGGATTAAAAGCTATAATCCAACAATATGTTGTTTACAAGAAACACATTTGAAATGAGGGGATACAGAGAGGGTGAAGGCAAAAGGTTGGAGCAGAATTTATTGTGCTTCAGGTGATGTAAGAAAAGCAGGGCTACTAATACTAGTCTCACACAAAGCAAAAGTAGAAATAGGTCTAATCAAAAGAGATAAGGAAGGAAATTGTATCCTGCTAAAAGGCACCCTCGAAAATGAAGCAATATCATTATTAAACATGTATGCTTCAAGTTGTATAGCACCCAAATTCTTAGAGGAAAGGTAGGGGGAACTGAGGGAAGAAAGAGACAGCAAAATTACACTAGTGGGAGACCTCAACCTCCCCCTCTCTGAACTTGATACATATTACCTAAAAATAAGCAAGAAAGAGGTTAAGGAGGTAAATAAAACTCTGGATAAGGTAGATATGATAGATCCTTGGAGAAAATTGAATGGGAATAGAACAAAATATATCCCTTTTCTCAGCAGTATATGACACATATACAAAAATTCACTAGGACATAAAAACCTCACAATCCAGTGCAGAAAGGCAGAGATAATCAGTGTATCCTTCTCAGCTCACAATGCAATAAAAATCATATGTAATAAAAGGCCAAGGAGAGATAAAACAAAAATCAATTGGAAGCTAAATAATCTAATTCTAAAGAAGGTGTAGGTCAAACATCAAATCATGGAAACAATCAACAACTTCATCCAAGAGAATGACAATAGTAAAAGGAGCTACCAAATTCTATGGGATACTACAAAAGCAGTTCTTAGGGGAAGTTTTATATCTTTGAAAGCCTACATAAAAAAAATAGAGAAAGAGGAGATCAGTGACTTGGGCATACAGCTGAAAAAGCTAGGAAATGCACAAATTGAAAATCCCCAAGTAAATACCAAATTAGAAATACTGAAAAGCAAAGGAGAGATTAATAAAATTCAAATAAAGAAAACTATTGAATTAATAAATAAAGCCAATACTTGGTTTTATGAAAAAACTAATAAAATTGATAAACCTTTGGTCAATTTGATTTAAAAAAAGAAAGAAGAAAACAATTACTAATATCAAAAATGAAAGGAGTGAAAGCACCTCCAGTGAGGAGGAAATTAAAATAGTAATTAGAAGTTACAGTGCCCAAATTTATGCCTATAAATTCAACAATCTAAATGATATGGATGAGTATTTCAAAAATTACAAATTGCCCAGACTGACAGAAGAGGAAGCTGAATTCATTAAAAAACCAATCTCTGAAAAAGATATTGAACAAAAATATCTCCACAGCCAGATGGATTCGCAAGTGGATTCTATCAAACATTTAAAGAACAGTTAATTCCAGTACTATATTGACTATTTTTGAAAACTGAGAAAGAAATTTTCCTCCAAAATTCTTTTTATGATACAAATATGGTTTTGATACTTAAACCAGGAAGAGACAAAACAGAGAAAGAAAATTATAGACTAATTTTTTCTAATAAATATAGATGCAAACATTTTAAATGAATTTTTAGCAAAATGAATCCAGCATCTTATCACGGGAATAAAACATTATGATCAGGTAGGATTCATACCAGGAATGCACGGCTGGTTCAATATTAGAAAAACTGTTAACATTATTGATCATACCAACAGAAAACTAACAAAAACCACATGATTATCTCAATAGGTGCCCAAAGAGCTTTTGATAACATACAACACTCATTCCTGTCAAAAACACTGGAGAACATAGGAATAAAGGGAACTTTCCATAAAATAATAAGCAGTGTCTAACGTAAACCTTCAGAAAGCATTATATGCAATGGGGAGAAGTTACATGCATTTCCAATAAGATAAGGGATAAAACAAGGATGTCCATTAGCACCAATATTATTCAATATGGGACTAAAATATTAGCTGTAGCAATTAGACAAGATAAAGAAATTGAAGGAATATGAATAGGCAAAGAAGAAACTAAGTTATCACCCTTTGCATTTGATATGATGCTATACCTACAGAATTCTAGAGATTCAAGTAAAAAACTACTTGAAATAATACACTACTCTGGCAAAGTTCCAGGTTATAAAATAAACCCGCACAAATCTTCTGCTTTCCTGTATATTAGTAGTAAATGCCAATAGCAAGAGACAGAAAGAGAAATCCCATTTAATGCTAGAGTAGAAACTATAAAATATTTGGTAGTTTACCTGCCAGAACAAACCCAGGGCCTATATGAACACAATTACAAGACACTTTTTGCACAAATAAAGTCATATCTAAGTAAGCAGAAAAACATCACTTGCTCATGAGTAGGTTGAGCCAATATAATAAAAATGACAATTCTACTTAAATTGATTTGCTTATTTTGTGCCGTACTAATTAATCTATCAGATAATTATTTTTTAGAGCTGGATAAAATAACATCAAAATTCATCTGGAGGAACAAAAGGTCCAGAATATCAAAGGAACTAATGAAAAGAAATGTTAGAGAATGTGGCCTAGTACTACCAGATCTAAAATTGTATTATAAAGCAGTAATGATCACAACTACTTGGTACTGGCTAAAAAACAGAAGGATAGACAAGTGGAATAGATTAGGCACTCACGACACAATAGGCAAGGAATACAGTAACCTCCTGTTTGATAAACCCAAGGATCCCTGCTTCTGGGATGACAACTCAGTGTCTGAGAAAAATTGCTGGGAAAACTAGATAAGAGTGTAGTGGAAACTGGGCATAGACCAATGCCCTACACTGTACACAAGAATAAATTCGAAATGAGTACATGATCTAGGTATAAAGATTAACACCTTGGACAAACTGGAAGAGCAAGGAGTAGTGTATATATCAAATTTATGGAGAAGTGAAGAATTTTTGACTAAAGAAGAGAGGGAAAGCATTAAGAAGAGCAAGATGGATAATTTTGATTGCATTAAACTGAAAAGTTTTTGCACAACCAAACCCAATGCAGCCAAACTTCGGAGGGATGTAGTATATTGAGAAAAAATTTTACAGTTAATGTTGGTGATGAAGGTCTCATTTCTAGAATATATAGAGAACTTGGTCAAATGGAGAACGATACAAGTCATTTCCCAGTTGATAAATGGTCAAAGAATATGAAAAGGCAATTTTCAGAGGAAGAAATTAAAGATATCTGTAATCATATGAATAAAATGCTCTAAATCACTTATGATTAAAGAGATGCAAATTAAAACCACTCTGAGGTACCACATCACACCTATCAGATTAGCAAACATTACAGAATAGGAAAATGATAAATGTTGGAGAGGATGTGGACAGTTGGAACACTGATTCATTGTTGGTTGAGGTGTGAGCTCATCCTATCATTCTGGAGAGCAATTTGGAACTATGCCCAAAGGGCTACAAAATTGTACATACCCTTTGACCCAGCAATATCTCTTCTAGGATTGTGACCCCAAAGATCATAAAAATGGGAAAAGGTACCACGTGTACAAAAATATTTATAGCAGTACTCTTTGTAGTGGCCAAGAACTGGAAATCAAGGGGATGCCCATCAAGGGGAATGGTTGAGTAAATTGTGATATATGAATGTAATTGAATACTATTATGCTATAAGACATGATGAACGGGAAGACTTCAGAGAGGCCTGGAAAGCCTTATATGAACAGATGCTAACTGAAAGGAGCAGAAACAGAAGAACTTTGTGTACAGTAACCACTGCAGCATACGAAGAATTTTTCTGGTATACTTAGTACTTTTTTGCAATGCAAGGACTTAAATAATTCGCAATGGTCTCTTAAGGCAAAATGCTTTCCACATACAGAGAAAAAAGTATGGAATTCCATCACAGAATGAAGTAGATAATTTTCTTTTGTATTATATTTTGGTTTGTTTTATGATTTATCCCATTCATTTTAATTCTTCTATGCAGCATGAGTATGTTGAAAATATATTTAATAGGAGTGTATGTGTAGAGCCTATTTAAAACTGTATGCCATGTCAGGTAGGTAGTGGTGATGTTGGGGGTAAGGGTAGGAGGGAGGGGAAAAATTCTAAATTATATGGACGTGATTGTAGAACACTGAAAGCAAAATAAAATAATAATAATAACATTGAAAACAAATTAATAAATAAATTTGGAGAAAAATATTTTATTGAGGACAGGTGTAGGTATATCTTAAGAAAAAGATTTCAAGGAGGAGCCAAGATGGCTGAGTAGAAAGACACATATATGCTATCCCCAAAACCCATAGCCCATAAAATACCTGTAAAGAAGAACTCCCAATAAATTCGGGAGCAGCAGAAGCCACAGAACAACGCACTGGAGACTTATGTTCCAGAGAGCCCTGAAAAACCAACGCAAAAGGTCCTTCACGCACGAGACCTGGAGCAGAGCTCAGCCCTGGCTTGGTCACGCAGCACCAAGAGGAGCGGATCCGAGCAGGCTTCAGGGAAAGAATCTCCAGTGGCTGCACAGGTCCCTCCACCCACAGGTGCCAAAGGTCGGTGAGAGGGCCTCTTTGGCTGGTCGGGAGGAGAGTGGGGTGTCACCATAAGTCAGAACCCCTAGGGAGGCAGCCATGGAGGCAGCAGCACACAAGGGCTCCAAAAGCAGGCAGGAGCTTCGATCCATTGTTGAAGGTCTCCACATAAACCCCCTGAGGGAACTGAGGCCCGAGTGGCAGCCCTGCCCCCACCTGAGCACCTAAACTTAATCTCACACTGAATAGCAGCCCTGCCTCCACCGAAAACCCTGAGGCTGGGAAGCAGAATTTGAATCTCAGACCCCAAGCACTGGCTGGGCAGATCTGGAGGCAAGATGGGGGTAGAGAGGACACTCAGAAGTCAAGTCCCTGGCTGGGAAAATGCCCAGAAAAGGGAAAAGAAATAAGACTATAGAAGGCTACTTTCTTGGTGAACTGGTATCTCCTCCCTTCCATTCAGATGAGGAAGAACAATGCTTACCATCAGGGAAAGACATAGAAATCAAGGCTTGTGTATCACCAAAATCCAGAATAAATATTCCATGGGCTCAGGCCATGGAAGAGCTCAAAAAGGATTTTGAAAATCAAGTTACAGAGGTGGACGAAAAACTCGGAAGAGAAATGAGAGAGATGCAAGAAAAGCATAAAAAGCAGGTCAACACCTTGCTAAAGGAGACCCAAAAAATGCTGAAGAAAATAACACCTTTAAAAATAGGCTAACTCAACTGGCAAAAGAGGTTCAAAAAGCCAATGAAGAGAAGAATGCTTTAAAAAGCAGAATTACCCAAATGGAAAAAGAGGTTCAAAAGCTCCCTGAAGAAAATAGTTCTTTCAAAATGAGAATGGAACAGATGGAGGCTAATGACTTTATGAGAAACCAAGAAATCACAAAACAAAACCAAAAGAATGAAAAAATGGAAGATAATGTGAAATATCTCATTGGAAAAACAACTGACTTGGAAAATAGATCCAGGAGAGACAATTTAAAAATTATGGGACTACCTGAAAGCCATGATCAAAAAAAGAGCTAGACATCATCTTTCATGAAATTATCAAGGAAAACTGCCCTGAGATTCAAGAACCAGAGGGCAAAATAAGTATCCAAGGAATCCACCAATCACCGCCTGAAAGAGATCCAAAAAGAGAAACTCCTAGCAACATTGGGGCCAAATTCCACAGTTCCCTGGTCAAGGAGAAAATATTTCAAGCAGCTAGAAAGAAACAATTCAAGTACTGTGCAAATACAATCAGGATAACACAAGATCTAGCAACTTCTACATTAAGGCATCGAAGGGCATGGAATATTATATTCCAGAAGTCAAAGGAACTAGGACTAAAACGAAGAATCACCTGCCCAGAAAAACTGAGTATAATACTTCAGGGGGAAAAATGGTCTTTCAATGAAACAGAGGACTTTCAAGCATTCTTGATGAAAAGACCAGAGCTGAAAGGAAAATTTGACTTTCAAAAACAATAATGAAGGGAAGCATGAAAAGGCAATCTGCAAAGAGAAGTCATAAGGGACTTACTAAAGTTGGACTGTTTACATTCCTACATGGAAAGGCAATATTTGTAACTCTTGAAACTTGTCAGGATCTGTGTAGTTGGTGGGATTACACACACACACACACACACACACACACCCGCACGCATGCACACACAGAGACAGAGAGCACAGAGTGAATGGAATAGGATGGGATCATATCTTTAAAAAATGAAATCAAGCAGTGAGAGAGAAATATATTGAGAGGAGAAAGGGAGAAGTGGAATGGGGAAAATTATCTCTCATAAAAGAGGCAAGCAAAAGACTTTCTAGTGGAGGGAAAAAGAGGGGAGGTGAGAAAAAACATGAAGTTTACTCTCATCACACTTGAGTCAAGGAAGGAATAAAATATACACTCATTTTGGTATGAAAACCTATCTTACAATACAGGAAAGTGGGGAAGAAGGAGATAAGCAGGGTGGGGGGGGATGATGGAAGGGAGGGCAATGAGAGGAGGGAGCAATCTGAAGTCAACACTCTTGGGGAGGGACTGGATCAAAAGAGAGAATAGAAGCAATAAGGGGCAGGATAGGACAGAGAGAAATATAGTCTTACACAACACTACTATTATGGAAGTCATTTGGAAAACTACACAGATATGGCCTATATTGAATTGCTTGCCTTCCCAAAGAGAATGGGTGGGGAGAGAGAGATGAAGAGAAATTTGAACTCAGAGTTATAGGAACAACTGTCGAGTACTGTTCTTGCTACTAGGAAATAAGAAATACAGGTAATGGGGTATAGAAAGTTATCTGACCCTACAGGACAAAAGAGAAGATCGGGACAAGGGAAGGGAGGGATGATAGAAGAGAGGGCAGATTGGTGATAAGAGCAATCAGAATGCTTGGTGTTTTGGGGTGCGGGGAGGGGACAAATGGGGAGAAAAGTTGGAACCCAAAATTTTGTGAAAATGAATGTTAGAAGTTAAATAAATAAATTAAAAATTAAAAAAAAAGAAAATATCTCAATTTCCTCTAAAGCCAAGGAAAATTAGTGTACACCTAGAAAAGAAAGAAGGTAGAACTTTTCAGAGCCTCCACAACAGATTGGCAGTAAGGGTCAGATTCTCATAAAAAACTTAGAGACTTTGAGGACCTTTTGAAGTAGACTATCTCTGCAAGTTCGGTAGAAGGAGACTATAAATTACTTCTACGTATATGCAAAAGTTACATACACAGAAGATATGACTTCAAAGACGTGCATTTCAATTACTTTGCTTTGACCTGATAATGTTCAGTATTGTTTATAAATTGCTGGTGAAGTAAAAATTGGGACAGATAAGGAAAAGCTAAATTTCTTGTCTTACAAGTTCAGGAAGAAATTTCAACTCTTCTTGTAGTACCAAGAAAGACAGTATCTCTTTAGTTTATCTTGTGAAACGATCCATGGCAAGGTAGATAAGCGTACTTTATGTGAAATACGTGAAAGAATGAAGTTCAAATATGCTCAGTCATTAGCTACTTGTGAACCTGGGAAGGTTACTTAACATTTTTCACCATAGTTTTCATTGTCATTTATAAAACAGAATCAATGACAGTCCCTACTTCTCAAATTTATTGTAAGGATAAAATGAGATAGCATTTTCAAGAACACTTCTCAAATCTTAAGAGAATCTATAAATCATTACAATCATTTCATTTTTTCATTTAATTGTTTTTGGGAAGGTCATTTTGTTTTTGGCAGGTATACTAATTAATTTTTCTAATTACGTGTAAAGATAGCTTTCAACATTCATTTTTGTAAAATATTGAGCTCCAAATTTTCCTTCCTCCCTCCCTGCCCTGCCTCCCACCAAGGCAACAAATAATCTGCTATAGGTTATACACATAAAACAATGTTGAAGCATATTTCACATATGTCATATTGTAACAGAAAAATCAGAATAATGGCTAAAATGCCCAAAAAAGAAAAAAAAGTGAAAATACTATGCTTATATCTCCATTCAGACTCCATAGTTCTTTCTATGGGTGTGGATAGCATTTTCTATCTCAAGAAGAGTTAAGTCTATCTATCATCTTTGATCATCACAAAATGCTGCTATTAATGTGTACAATGTTCTCCATGTTCTGCTCACTTCATTCAGCATTACTTCATGTAAATCTGTCCAGGATTTTTTTTTCTGAAATGTATATGCTCATCATTTCTTCTAAAACACCAATATTATATTAACTTCATACTGAACAACTGAACTTCATATTGAACAATTCAGTCATTCCCAAACTGTTGGGTATCCCCTTAATTTCTAATTCTTTGCCACCAAAATAGAGTTATATTGTATATATGGGTACTTTTCCCATTTTTATGACCTTTCTAGGGATACAAGTACAATAGTATTACTGCTGGATAAAAAGATATGCACAGTTTGATGCTTCTTTCATCATAGTTCCAAACTGCTCTCCAGAATTGTTGAATCAGTTCACAATTCCACTAGCAATGCATTAGTGTTCCAATTTTCCCACATTGCATCCAATACTTATCATCTTCCTTTGCTGTCATATTAATCAGTGTGCTTATCAGGTGGGAGGTGATACCTAAGAGTTTATTTAATTTGCATTTCTCTAATCAAGTGTGATATAAAGCATTTAAAAATATGGTTAGAGATACCTTTGATATCCTCATGTGAAAACTGCCTATACATATCTTGTGATCATTTATCAATTTAGAAATGACATGCATTCTTATAAATTCGACTCAGTTCTCTATACATTTTGAAAATGAGAACTTTATCAGAGACTTTGCCTGATATATATGTGTGTGTGTGTGTGTGTGTATACACACATATATACATATAAACATATATAAATACACACATATTATATATAATATGTATATACATTTCTCACACGTAAACATACACACACACACACACATATATATGTATATATACACATATTTCAGCTTTATGTTTCTGTTCTAATCTTGCTTGCATTGGATTTTTTTGTAAAAATCCTTAAATTAATGCCATTAAAATCATCCATTTTGCGTTTCATAATATTCTCTATCTTTTCTTTGGTTATAAAGTCTTTCCTTCTGCATAGGTTTTTCAGGTAAAGTATTCTATGCTTTCCTGATTTGCTTATGGTGTCAACCTTTACATGAAAAGCATACACTCGTTTCAATCTTATCTTGTTGGTTTCTCCCAAGGTACTTTTTAATTTTCTCCCCATCTTTTTGTTGAATAGTTAGTTCTTACTCCAGAAGCTGGAGTCTCTGAGTTTATCAAAAAGTTGCTTACTATAGTCATTGAATACTGTCTTCTGTATCTAACCATTTCCTCTGATCCACCACTCTGTTTCTTTGCCAGTACCAAATAGTTCTCATGACTGCAATATTATAACGTAGTTTTAGGTCTGGTGTGGATAGGCCATCTTCTTTTGCATCTTTCCCACTTATTACCTTGATATTCTTCACCTTTTTTTTTATAAAATGTTTCTGGTAGTGTGATTGGCATGGCACTGAATAAGTAACTTCATTTAGGTAGAACTGTCATTTTTGTTATATTAGCTTGTCTGGTTCATTTGCAATTGATATTTTTGCACTTGTTTAGATCTGACTTTATTTATGGAAAAATTGTTTTGTAATTGATAGAGTTTCTGGATTTGAAGAAGGTAAACTTCCAAATATTTGATTTTGTATAAGGTTATTTTGAATGGAACTTTTCTTTCTATCTCTTGCTCCTGGGTTTTTTGGTAACACACACACACACACGTATATGTGTATCCATGCATACATACACATACATGTATGTTTACATATATGCACATACTTATACATGTGTGTATATATGTAGATTACTAAAGTGGGTTCATTTTATATCCTGCCACTTCACTTAAGTTTTTAATTATTTCAAGTAGTTTTTAGTTGATTCTTTAGGAATCTGTAAGTATACTATTACATCGTCTGCAAAGAGTGATAATTTTGTTTCCTCATTGCCTGCTCTTGTTTCCTCAATTTTGATTTATTCATTTATATTTGTTCAATTTATTCAACTGAAACCCTGTGATTTTGATGTTGGTATTATCAGTTATGCTGATACTTTTGTTAATATTGTTAATATTTTTGTTAATATTTAACTAGCCCTTCATTTCTGACATGAATACTATCTAGTCATAGTGTATTACCCCTTAGTTGCAATAGTTTCTTTACTAATGTTTTATTTAAAAATTTTCCATAAATATTCATTAGTGAAATTAGTCTATCATTTTCTTTTTTTGCTTTGGTTCTTTCTGGTTTAGGTATCAGCACGATATTTTTGTCATGAAAGAAATTTTATAGGACTCCTTCTTTGCCTTTTTTCCCAAATATTTTATTTATAGTAATTATTGGAATTAACTCTTCTGATTTTGTGTTGTGATTTTCCCAGTCACCATGGTAGCTTTTACAAGAAAGTCTCTTTTTTTTGTTTGTTTTGCTTTTTTGCTCATTTTCAACCAGTTTCATCTCGTTTTCCGGATCACAGGGAGTACTGTCCTAAGTTTTTTCTACTGGGGATCAGGGAGCTCATCAGTTGTTCTCCACAGCAGTACCTTAGGTACTTGCTGCTTGCCCACTGACCTAGGGTAGCCCATCCTAGACCCTCCTATTTGGCTAGAATTCTGGTATTGGAATTTTGCCTTCTGTTCTGGGGTTGGAGTCTTCACAGCTGGCCTGTCAAATTACTACCCTGCTAAGTCAGGATTGATGTCCCTCAGTTGCTGATCTGTGCCTCCTCCTAATTTGCAAAAAGACTTTCTTTGCTGGGCTGCACTCCCATTTTACCTAAGGGAGAGAGAACTTTAGTGAAGTTCTTCTCAGTTACCCTAAGGTGGAAATTGTTTCACTCCGTCTTTTTTTGTGTGCTGTTCCTCTTCAATAATTGATTTAACAGTGTTTCCGCGGGAAACTGGGGAGATATTTCTAATTTCTCTCTGCCATCTTGATTCTTCATTTCCATTTAATCTTTCAATAAATAAAGAAGCATTTATGGACCTACCATATTCTGGGTTAAAAAAAGGAAGAAATGAAACCATTACTTAAAGTAGCTTAGATTCTAATAATGTAAACTATGTGACAATAAAGGAGTGCAGAGCTTATAAAATGAATTAAAGGTAATTCAATGTATGAGCTAGAAGGATTATGAAAGGTTTCATGTAGAAAGTATTGTCTGATGTGAGACTTGAAGGAAACACAGAATTCTTAGAGGCTATGGGACACAAGGAGTGCCTTTTATATAGGAAAGGCAATGCAAATGTATGGAGATCAGAAAGGGACTGTCCTGTGTAAAGAGCAATATGTATTCCACGTTGATTGAAGTGAATTTCAAATGAAGGAAGTAAATGCACAAAATGACTGAAAAGAAAGGTTCGGTCCAGGTTGCAAAGATGTTTAATTGTCAAACAAAAGAATTTATATTTGATCTTAGAAGCAATACTGAACCACTGCATTTTGTAAAAAAGAGAAGCAACAGAGGGCAGACTTGTACTTTAGGAAGATCACTGCAGTAGCTGTTAGGAAGATACATTATGGAGAGGGAGAATGGGAGGCAAAGAAACCATTTAGTGTCCTAGTGTAATATTCTTGGAGCAAGGTTATTCAGACATGTTCTAGAAAGCAGCAGAAATTCTACAGAGCTAGGGTCAATTGCCTTCTTCCATTTTTCAGTACAGCCTGACATATTTGGCCTTATATTTGTTTCAAAAATCCATGCTGAGTGTCTAACTGTCTGAGTTCATTGATGCTGGTATTAATAAAAGAAGTTTGTTGAAGAAATTGGTTTAATTAAAGTAATAAAAAAGTTATTAAGAAAATATTTTTTTTCATTTGCAATGTTGATTTAGAGTGTCTTCAACTTCAGAGTCTTTAATGTAAAGAAGACTTTTAATGAATAAATTTCCATTTAGAATTGTATTAGAAAGTATGGCAGACCATACCTGTCTAAGGTAGCATATCATGTTTGGAAGTGTTTCTGCCATCTAGGTGATTATTTTTGCAGGACGGTGAAAAAGAAGCCCATCTGCATGCAACGAAAATATTCACTTGCTACTTTATTGACATCAAAATACAAAGCCTTTGCAAAGCAACAACGAATTCCAAAGGTGAAAGCTGAGACTTCATAGTGAATAACATATTGAGGCTAAACAGATGGTGTCCCTTCTTCAGGGTATTGGTATCTTTGTACTGAAACTTTAGAATCTTTATAAAGTGTTGATATATGAGCACTATTAATAGAAAAAAATCTATACTTTGATGATCCCATTTTATGAATTCTATATTGTTAAAGATCAAAAAAGAGCACTTAATGGAGAGAGTGAGGATGTATCTTTGTTTTCCTCTTTAATCTTTTTTAATAATTAATTTATTTGTTTTCTGTTTTCAACAATTACTTCCATAAGTTTTAAGTTTTTTCTCCCTCACTGCCCACTCCATTTCCAAGATGGTATGCAATCTTATATGGCTTCTATACATACATTCTTAAGAGACATATTTTGACATTAGTCCTGGTGCATAGAAAAATTAATACAAATGGGAGAACCCGTGATAAAAACAAAATAAAATATAACAAAAGAGAAAATAGTCTGCTTCATTCTAAGTCCTGACTCTATGGTTCTTTTTCTATATATGGATGGCATTTTGCATCATGAGTTTTTTAGAAATGTTTTATATTCAGTACTCCCTTTCCCAAATAGTCTTTATAGTATTGAAATTAACTGTTCTTTAAAAGTTTGAGAGAATTCACTTGTAAATCTATCTGGCCCGGGATATTTATGGATGATATTTTCAATTTCTTTTTCTGAGACTGTGTGATTAAAGTATTTTACTTCCTCTTTGATTAATCTAGGCAGATTGCATTTTTGTAAATATTCATTCTTTTCATTGATTTTCAAATTTGTGTGGATAGTGTTTTGCAAAATAATTTACAATTATTTTCTTGATTTCCTGTTCATTGGAAGTGACTTTAGCTTTTTTACTTTTGATACTGGTACTGTTTTTCTTTTTCGAAAAAAGAAATTGATCAAAGGTTAATCAATTTTAATTTTTTTTAACAAAACCAGCTGTTAGTTTTGTTTATTAGCTTGATATTTTTCTTGATTTGAATTTTATGAATCTTTCCTTTGGTTTTCACTATTTTAAATTTTGTATTCAGTTGGGCATTTTGAATTCATTCTTTTTCTAGCTTTTTCGGTTGCACACCTAATTCATTGATCGCCTCTCTTTCTATTTTCCTCATGTAAGCACTCAGATATACGAAACTTCATCTAAGAACTGCTATCGCTGCATCCCATAAGTTTTAGTAGGAGTTGTCTCATTATTGCCGCTCTTTTAAATGAAAATATTGATGTTTTCTGTGCTTTTTTGTTTGACCTACTCATTCTTTAGGATTAGTTTCCAAGTAATTTTTCATCTATCTTTGCATGGGCATTTATTTTATTGCATCATGATTTGACAAATGATGCATTGAAAATCTTTGTATTTCTGCACTGGATTGTCAGGTTTTTATACTCCAGTACATGGTCAGTTGTGTGTGTGTGCTAAGTACCACAGAAAAAAAGTAATATTTCTATCCTCATTCAATTTTCTTTAGAGGACTATTAGACACATCTTTTCCAGAATTCTATTCACCTCCCTAACTTCCATCTTGTGTATTTTTTTTTCATTTGGTGAATATGCATTTTTCTTTCCTTCTGGGAGTTACTACAGGCACTCTGTTCTACCCAGGATCTACCTGCAGGCTTCTCTCTCCAGAGCCTCCATCAGCTTCACTGTCAGCACTCTTACTCAACCCAGGAGAACCACTCATGCCTGACGTGTAGTTCAGCTGCTCAATTCCCCCAGGTTCTTTAGGCAAAGGCCTCCAAAAATGGATGTTGACACTACAGCTCTGTTGTTGGCCAGAAAGTGTTTCATTCTCACTCAAGTGAAAGAGCTTTCTCACTGATCTTTGAAGCTGTCTTTGACGTTCGTGGATTGAGAAATCTGGAAACTACTGATGCTGGTGGTGCCTTGAAGCCTGTTCCAGGTCTTGTCCCTGCCATGGCTCAGCCCATGCTGGACTGTGCTTGCTCTGGGCTCAATGTGATAGACTTTTCTTATTCGGCCTTCCCGTCTGCCTTGGGGTGGAAATCTCTTCCACTCTCCCTTTTTGTCATTTCTGATGCGCTAGAATTTGTTTAGAGGCATTTTTACAGATATTTTATGCTTTATGGTAGGCGAGCTTCTACAGGTCTGTCTTTCTACTCCACTATGTTGCTTACACCCCCATAAATTTAGAAATCAAAATAAAATAGATGCATATTTAAAAAACTATAAATTGCCCAGATCAACACTTGGGGAAGATGAATTCTCAAATTATCCCATTTCTGAAAAAGAAATTGAATAATTCATCATTGAACTTCCTAGAAAAAATTTCCAGGGTCAGATGGATTTACAAGTGAATTTTATCAGACATTTAAAGAACAGTTAATTCCAATACTATATAGACTATTTGGGAAAACTGGTGAAGTAGGAGTCTTACCAAATTCTTTTATGATACAAATGTAGTTCTGATACTTAATCCAGGAAAAGCCAAAACAGAGAAAGAAAACTATAGGTGAAACTGCAGGAGTATATGAACACAATTACTAAACACTTTTCACACAAGTATAGTCAGATTTACCTAAGCTGAAAAATTTCAGGTGATCTTAGGTAGGCCAATCAAACATAACTTATGCAGTGTCATTCCAATCAAACTATTATATAATTACTTTATTGAGCTAGAAAAAATAATATCAGAATTCATTTCAAAGAACGAATGGTCCGCAGTATCAAGGGAACAAAGGAAAAGAAATAGTAGGTAAGGTGGTCTAGCCCTACCATATCTCAAATTATATTATAAAGCAGAAATCACCAAAATCACTTGGTACTGGTTATGAAATAGTAGGATACTCCAATGGAGTAGATTAGGTCCTCAAGACACAGTATTCAATGAATTAAGCAATCTGCTGTTTGATAAAGCCAAGGACCCTCGCTTCTGGGAAAGAACTCAATTTTTTTTTTTTATTTAACATTTGACATTTATTTTCACAAAATTTTGGGTTACAAATTTTCTCCCCTTTTATCCCCTCCCCCCCCCAAGCATTCTAATTGCCCTTGTGACCAATCTGCTCTCTCTTCTATCCTCCCTCTCTGTCCTTGTCTCCGTCTTCTCTTTTGTCTTGTAGGGCCAGATAGCTTTCTTTACCCCTTAACCTGTATTTCTTATTTCCTAGTGGTAAGAACATTACAGTTGATCCTAACACTTTGAGTTCCAACTTCTTTACCTCCCTCCCTCCCCACCCCTTCCCTTTGGAAGACAAGCAGTTCAATAAAGGCCAAATCTGTGTAGCTTTGCAAATGATTTCCATGCTAGTTGTGTTGTATAGGACTAACTATATTTCCCTCCATCCTATCCTGTCCCCCATTACTTCTATTCTCTTATGATCCTTTCCCTCCCCATGAGTGTCGACCTCGGATTGCATTCTCCTCCCCATGCCCTCCCCTCTATCCTCCCCCCCCACCCTGCTTGTGCCCTTGTCCCCCACTCTCCTGCATTGTGAGATAGGTTTTCCTATCAAAATGAGTGTGCATTTTATTCTTTCCTTTAGTGGAATGTGATGAGAGTAGACTTCATGTTTTTCTCTCGCCTCCCCTCTTTATCCCTCCACTAATAAGTATTTTACTTGCCTCTTTTATGAGAGATAATTTGCCCCATTCAATTTCTCCCTTTCTCCTCCCAATATTTCTCTCTCACTGCTTGATTTCATTTTTTTTAAAGATATGATCCCATCCTCTTCAATTCACTCTGTGCACTCTGTCTCTATGTATGTGTGCGTGTGTGCGTGTGTGTGTGTGTGTACTCCCACCGAGTGCCCAGATACTGAAATGTTTCAAGAGTTACAAATATTGTCTATCCATGTAGGAATGTAAACAGTTCAACTTTAGTAGGTCCCTTATGACTTCTCTTTGCTGTTTACCTTTTCATGGTTCTCTTCATTCTTGTGTTTGAAAGTCAAATTTTCTTTTCATCTCTGGTCTTTTCATCAAGAAAATTTGAAAATCCTCTATTTCATTGAAAGACCATTTTTCTCCTGAAGTATTACACTCAGTTTTGCTGGGTAGGTGATTCTTGGTTTTAGTCCTAGTTCCTTTGACTTCTGGAATATCCTATTCCATTCCCTTCGATCCCTTAATGTAGAGGGTGCTAGATCTTGTGTTATCCTGATTGTATTTCCACAATATTTGAATTGTTTCTTTCTAGCTGCTTGCAATATTTTCTCTTTCACCTGGGACTTCTGTAATTTGGCCACAATGTTCCTAGGAGTTTCTCATTTTGGATCTCTTTCAGGCGGTGTTCTGTGGATTCCTTGAATATTTATTTTGCCCTCTGGTTCTAGAATCTCAGGGCAGTTTTCCTTGATAATTTCATGGAAGATGATGTCTAGGCTCTTCTTTTGATCATGGTTTTCAGGTAGTCCCAGAATTTTTACATTGTCTCTCCTCAGTCTATTTTCCAGGTCAATTGATTTTCCAATAAGATATTTCACATTATCTTCCATTTTTCCAAACTTCTGGCTATCTTCTGTGATATCTGTCTTTCTCACAACGTCCTTAGCGTCCACCTGTACCATTCTTGTTTTGAAAGAATTATTTTCTTCAGTGAGCTTTTGAATCTCCTTTTCCATTTGGCTAATTCTGCTTTTGAAAGCATTCTTCTCCTCATTGGCTTTTTGAACCTCTTTTGCCAATTGAGTTAGGCTAGTTTTCAAGGTGTTAATTTCTTCAACATTTATTTGGTTCTCCTTTAGCAGGGAGCTGATCTGCTTTTCATGCTTCTCTTTCATCCCTCTCATTTCTCTTCCCAGTTTTTCCTCCACCTCTCTAACTGGATTTTCAAAATTCTTTTTGAGCACTTCCATGGCCTGAGCCCATTGGGTGGGCTGGGACACAGAATCCGTGATTTCTGTGTCTTTGCCTGATGGTAAGCATTGTTCTTCCTCATCAGAAAGGAAGGGAGGAAATGTCTGGTCTGCAAGAAAGTAGCCTTCAATAGTTTTATTTCTTTTCCCTTTTCTGGGCAATCTCCCCAGCCAGTGACTTGTCCTCTGAATATTCTCCTCACTCCCACCTCGCCTGCTGGTCCTCCCAGCCAGTGTTTGGGGACTGAGATTCAAATGCTGCTTCCCGCCTTAGGGCTTTTGGCCGGGACAGGGCTGCTATTCAGTGTGAGAATTAAGTTCAGTTTTTCAGGTCGGGACAGGGCCGCCTCTCAGGCTCTGTTCCCTCAGGGGGTTTATGTACAGACCTTCCACAATGGATCCAGGGTCCCACCCGCTTGGGGAGCCCCTGTCTGCAGCCACCTCTCAGCTTCTCCCTCCTGGGGGGGCCGAGCCATGGGGGCACCCCACTCCCCTCGCGACCCGCCAAAGAGACTCTCTCACTGACCCCTGTCACCTGTGGGTGGCGGGACTTGTGCCGCCACTGGAGATCCTGTCCCTGAAGCCTGCTCGGATCTGTACCTCTTCGAGCCACGGCTGCCGCAGGTCTGGGTTGGGCTCCGCGTCTGCAGCGCGACGGACCTTTTGCGAGAGGTTTGCAGGTCCCTCTGTGGGTGGAGGGACCCGCTTGGCCGCTGGAGATCCCGTCTCCGTAGCCCGCTCGGATCTTTTCCTCACGGTGTCGCGGCGGCTGCAGGACTGCACTCAGCTCCCACTCCCGGCGCCCAGTCCGTAGCCCGAAAGACTCCCCGCGAGAGGTTTGCAGGTCTCTCCCGAACAGAAATCTCCCTCGCTCCAATATTCCGTGGCCTCTGGGTGCAGAATTCACCGTGAGTTGGTCCCCTCTAGCCGTTCTGTGGGTTGTGGGTTCGGAGCTATGTGTATGTGCGTCTTTCTACTCCGCCATCTTGGCTCCACCGAAAGAACTCAATTTTTGAAAAAAAATTGCTGGGAAAACTTAATAACAGTTTGGTGACAATTGGGCATACACCAATACCTGACACAGTACAAAGGAATAAAATAAAAATACAAATGGATACATGACCTATGTGTAAAGACTGACACTATAAACAAATTACAGGGGGAAGGGATAGTGTATTTGTCAGATTTATGGAGAATGTAGAAATTTATGACACAACAAAGTATAGAGAACATTATGAACTGCAAAGTTGATTGCATTGAACTGAAAAGTTTTTGTACAAATAAGCCCAATGCAACCAATATTAAGAGGAAATCAGAAAACTGGTAAATAATGTTTGCAACTAGTGTCAGTGATAAAGACCTCATTTCTAAAGTACATAATGTTCAAGTACAAATGTTCAAGAGCACATGTCATTCCCCAATTGGTAACTGGTGGAAGGATATGAACAGAGAGTTCTCAGAGGAAGAAACTAAAAGAGAGAATGAAAAAGTAAATAGGAAACAGAAGCCATCAGGCAGTTATTGTAGTTTAACTCTTTTCATTCCTACAGGGAAAAATAATATTTTGTAACTCTTGAGACTAACTCTTGAGGTAGTTGGAGGGATTATATACATATAATCAGAGGGCACAGGGTGTATTGAATATGAAGGGAAGATATCTAAAAAAATAAAATTAAATGGTGATAGAAGAATATATGTGGAGAAGGAGAAACAGAGAAATAAAATGGAGTAAATTATCTCGCACATAAAAGAAGCAAGAAAAAGCTCTTTCAGTGGAAGAGAAGAGGGAGCCAGTGGGAGGGAACGAATGATAGTTTCTCTCCTTGGATTACATTTAAGGAGGAAATACCAAGCACACTCAATTTGGTATGAAAATCTATCTTATATAACAGGAAAGTAGGGGTGAAGGAGATAAGAAAGAGAGGGTGAGTGGAATGGATGTTTGAAGGGAGGGCAAATTAAGGAGGGGCTAAATAGAAGTAAGCACTTTTGAGGAGGAGAGAGAGTAGAATAAAGGAGGGGCAGGATAAGATGGAGGGAAATGTAGTTAGTCTTTCACATTATGACTCTTATAGGGGTGTTTTCCTTGGCTACACATTTATAAACTACTTCAAATTGCTTGCCTTCTCAGTGGGGGTGCATGGGCAGGGAGGAAGAGAAAGAAGTTGGAACTCAAGGTTTTAAAGAATAATGTTAAAATTAATTTTACTTGCAAATAGAAAAAAAAACATACAGTCAAAGGGGTATAGAAATCTATCTTGCTATATGGGGAAATGGAGGGGAGGGGGATGAGAGAGTGGAGAGTTTGGACAGAAGGAAGAATAGATTGGGGTAAAAGCTAATCAGTATGCGTGATGTTTTGGGGTGGTTGGTTAGGAGAGATGGAGAGAACATTTGGCACTCAAAATCTTGTTAAAATCAATAATGAAAATTAAAAAATTAATTAATTAATTAAAAAAAATACATTTCAGTGTTTACTCTTCTCCTGGCCTGTTCTCTGCTCTGTGAGTGACCATAAGCATTATTTCCTGCCTTGGAAGTGTGAGGAGAATCAACCCTCCATGACCACTACAAGCCTCACAACATCAGTGTTCCTCTTTACTCCTGGACAACGAGTGTGTGCAAACCAGTTAAAACCACGGACAAAGCAAGAGGATCCTGATTCAGTCCCAGAAAAGAACTCCTTGCTCATCCCTTCAGTTCAGCCACAGAATCCCACCACTGCCACCCCAGGGCTAGGGCAAGACTGTTCCCCTGTATCATCCAAGTCTTTACTATTTACCTTCTAAGGTATTTTTGGTGTTTGTGGACTGAGAAATCTGGAAACCACCACAGCTACCATGGATTCAGTCCCCTGAGGCCTGCCCCAGGTTTGCTCAGTTCCATTCTGTACTGGTGCATTTTGTGCTAGACTGTGCCCTTTTCTCTGACAGGCAGCAGGCCTTTCGTGTTGACCTACAGGTTGTCTTTGGCTGGAAATTTGTGTCACTCTATAATTTTGTGAATTCTGCTGCTCTAGAATTACTACATACAATATTCTCTTCGTTCTGCTCACTTCAGTCATCATCAGTTCATAAAAATCTTTCCAGGCTTTTCTGAAGTCCACCTGTTCATCATTTCTTATAGCACAATAGTATTTTATTGCATTCACACACCACAGTTTGCTCAGTCATTCCCCAGTTGATGGGCATCTCCTCCATTTCCAGTTCTTGGGCACTGCAAAAAGAGCTTATTCTAATATATTTGTAGATATGTGTCCTTTTTTCCATTTTTATGATTTCTTTTGCATACAGCCCTAGAAGTGATATTGCTGGGTCAAAAAGCATACACATTTTTGTAGTTCTTGGGGCATAGTTCCCAATTGCTTTCCAGAATGGTTAGATCAGTTCACAACTGCACCACCCACTCTCTTTAATTTGAAGTTCAGGAAACATCTGTTCTTCCCCAATCCTTCATCATTTGTATAGATACACTTACACTGCAAATTATATGAGATAATTATCCTACTTATTCCTCTTATTTTCTTCTGAAAGTATCCTTTTCACCTCCTGTTCATTCTTTCCTTTAAGATTTCCAAAATTTTACAAAAATTACATACAGGTCCTTTATCATTATCATCTTAAAAATATTTTGCAAACATCTTATTTTTTGTTTCTGTAAATAGCAAATATTATCACAGAAACCCTGGGAGACAGCTCTGATTTTACAAATTAGGAAACTGAGGTAGAAACAGGGTAAATGACTTGCTTAGTGTCACATTAATCTGAAGCTGTCAGATACTTAGATAGTTATTGAAATTAGTTAAATGTCAATTAATTGAATACCTCTGAGTTCAGAGTTCACTTATATCTCACTCTTCTCAGGTATGTTTGACTGAGCTCCTGATTCTCAGAGAACTCCTCCTGGGTGGTGCAAAAATGCTATATCAGGGAGGGAAGATCATTTGCCAACCTCTGGAGTTGTCTGAACAAAGGAGAGCCCTTACAAAGGTGTCTTCTTTGGAGAGAATTGGGCTTACACATTATTTGGTAGTAATTAGGAATACTATTTTTCTAGTGCTAGAGATAGAATTTATCAGTCACTTAAGTAACTTAACCTTCAAAGCAATAAAGAAAGCTGAATCACATTTCCTCTTGTACATGCAGGCTTCCCAACAGTTGAAGTATCAGTAAAAATCAATGAGAGTTCCAAGTGCTAAGGATAAATAGCCAATGGGATGGTTCCCACTATTGATTTTTTGCAATTATCTAATTGAGATTAGTTAAATAAAAATCCAGTCAACTCCCAATTTACACATTCATTAGCTTTAAAATCTTCAAAACTTGATTCATTTGATTTCATCTTCATAGGGTCACCAATTTAGTAATAATAATTAATAATTACAATGGTAAAACATTCAACTCTTACTGTAACACAGATTTCAGTACACACCAGCAGTTCGATTGAGTTACATAATAAGAAAATACTTCTTTCAGCAATATGGTATATAATACCACCTCATATAAATAAACAATAAGTCTGAAGTCCTTTGTTAGTAATTAATAATTCTCTGGAGTCTTGTAACTAGAACATAGAAAGAAAAAAGGGAAAATATTGCATCATGACCTTATTATATATTTTAAAAGAATAACAAATTGTACATAATATATTTACAGTTTCATGCAAAATCATCCTTTTTATTTTGCTATGGTATGGAAATATTTGTTTTATGCCATAAATTACAAATAAATTAAAAATGGAAAAAATGAATTTATTTTTTAAAGCAAGAGACAAAATTTCTCTCCAAATTTTTGCCTATATAAAATGTCTATTGCATGTATGTATGTACGTATGTATGTACTGTATGCATTAATGTAGGACAGCTTTTCCTTGTCCTGATAGCTTAGATTATGGATTCAAATCAGATTAAACCATTTTTAACCACATAGTCTTCTTAGTTCATTTCATTTCATCTTATCTTTCTCAAGTAAATATTATTATGAACATGCCACTTCTGAAAAATAAACTGGATAAGAAAGGTAGCACAACTATTCAAATCTGAATATGATGCAAGTATAGAAAAGTAAAGCAAAAACAAAAAAAAAAACCTGTCTCCTCGATTTTGGTCTACTTCTGAATTGATAATTTTCTGTTTTATGAAAATGGCAAAGAGCAAAAGAACAATATGGGAGAAGGGAAGCCAGGCAAAAATTAATAGAAATTAACCTCAACACGAATATTAAAAGATTTTCCAAAGACTATACAGTTGGAAACAGAACAGAGAATTGATGTGACTATTTAGCATTCAATTCTCATTGTTTTGAGTTATAGCTATTATGTAAACTTATAAAACTTCTTTTAAAATAAACTAGCAGCCAAATACCTTAAGTCTTGTAATCTTATTCAAAATATGTCTAACTCAGATGTCACCTAAAAGATGAAATTGTAGAGGTCAAGGTCATATGGTCATCTTACCTTGGGAAGAATTGTGAGTTTAGACCAATAATATGTAAACGTTTGCTTTTAATCTTAATGACTCTATTAAATCCTTTCTAATCTTGCATTAAAAAATCTTACTAATCTAAACCATATTTACTCAAAAACTTAAAAAAAATATTTCTCAGTTTCAGCAGTATAAATCATGCCACGGAAGCAAGAAAATATGGGAGGACATCACTTGACAGTCTCTATTCCGAAAGCACATAATCAATTATAGGTTTATTTAATGATTTATCAACCACATCATCCTGATTTCATTACATTAAGAGCCACAACAACGATAAGAAAAGTAGCAACAGTGAAATAAAGAGGGAAAAAGTAGAATGGATGTCTTGCAGTGATCCTCTTCTGGGTTCTTTTATTCTAATGAGCTTTCTTTGCCTTATGGAGTCTTTCTATAAAAGTAATCTATATAGATTCTTTTAGGTAATGTTTTCCAGCTTTCACTTAGTAATATTCCACACTTTACAAAACTTCAACCTCACAGTTTCTGTCTATGGAAATAATTTCACTACCTCATATTTTATTGAAAGAAACTTGAAAATGTATCACAATTTCATAACATACACACAAATCAAACAAAATAAGTTACAGTGATTTTATTGATATTATTCAAATTTTAAAATATTCATAATTTATAAATACAACTACAATCTCGTTCTTCTCATCTGCTTTAGTCAAATTCAGATATAATTTGCCCAAGGACAAGTCACTATCTATTTTTTTAAATATGAAACGTTCTATATCCTACTTCCCAAATAAATAGAGTAATTGTGCTTAGTTGAATAGAAGAATTAGGATGCTGGCACCCTTAACACGAATCCAGGAAGTGATAAAATGATGAAGAATTAGTTGTAATTCATACTGTTCTCAGATGGTTTTGATTTATTTTTGTTTTATATATCTGGAAAGATTAGCTAGAGACATGTACTGTATTAAAAATGCTGTTGATGATGTTCATGAATAACTGTTAGTTTTATGCGAATAACCTTATTCCAGTACAGTTTGTTGACTGAACATTCCAAGTTACTTTGAGTATTGAATTTTCAGTGTAGTGACTTCATGAAACTGAGCAAGTTTCTGGTGTACAATTCAGTTGAATATAACAGAGTAATGTCTTTTTAGATGTTCAGTAAGTGCTAAACTTTTAAGAGAATGCTGTGATGTATATAATTATTTGTACTGTTTCCCTCTTTAATCTATGTTGATTCCTCATCTCATGCCTCCTTGCATAATTTATTAAGGTGATGTCTCAGGGCTGAATTATAATTATTAATCTCTTTAAATCTATAAATAAATTCACATGACTTAGGATTTGTTCAACACTTTTCATCATGCTTCTTTGTTGAATTAATGGATATATTGCCTATGGAGTACTTTTTTATTTCACTTTCAGATTCTGTCTGATTCACAAGTTTTATTCCAAAGTAAGCCCACTTTTGATTTCAATGGAAAAATCCAATGCTATGTAACTATGATCCCCCTGTCCTATGATTTGTTGAAATGCTCCCTGATAGGGTACTCACCCTCTCCTGTCTCACTAAAGTTACGTTCTGTTCTATGTTTAGTGGAATATTGTGACGTAAGAAACAGGAACTGGTCCAGTGGTACCCGGGGTACTTGGGTTAGACCACTTTCCCATCTGGTCTTCTCTCCTTTGGACATCATATAGAGACTTGCTTCAGATCTACCAGCAAAGCTATTGAAAATTCATTGCATTGAAAATTCCTTGGCAAACATGACAGAACAAGAAAATGATAAATGCTGGAGAGGATGTGGGAGAGTTGGAACACTAATTCATTGTTGGTGGAGCTGTGAGCGCATCCAACCATTCTGGAGAGCAATTTGGAACTATGCCCAAAGGGCTACAAAAATGTGCATACCCTTTGACCCAGCAATATCGCTACTAGGACTATATCCCCAAGAGATCATAAAAATGGGAAAGGGTCCCACATGTACAAAAATATTTATAGCAGCACTCTATGTAGTTGCCAAAAACTGGAAGTCAAGGGGATGTCCATCAATTGGGGAATGGCTGAATAAATTATGGTATATGAATGTAATGGAGTACTATTGTGCCATAAGAAATGATGAACAAGAAGACTTCAGAGAGGCCTGGAAGGACTTATATGACCTGATGCTGAGTGAAAGGAGCAGAACCAGGAGAACTTTATGCACAGCAACAACCACAGTGTGTGAGAGTTTTTTCTGGTAGACTTAGATTTTTGTAATAACACAAGAACTTCTGAAAAAAAAAAAATCCCAATGGTGGACCTCAAGGCAAAAAGCCTTCCACACTCAGAGAGAGAAATATGGAAGTCACTCACATAATGTAGCAGATCATGTTTGTGTATGTGTATCTGTTTGTGTATCATGTTCTGATTTGTTATACGGATTCTTTCATTTATCTTAGTCTGACTACATAGCATGACGATAGTGAAAATATACTCAATAGGAAAGTATATGTAGAATCTATACAGAATTGTATGCAGTCGTGGGGAGGGAGGGAGGTAGTGGGGGGTGGGTGGGGAGGGATAAAATCGCAATTGTATGGCAGTGATTGTTAAACATTAAAAAAAATAAAAAAATTAATAAAAATTAAAAAAAAAAAAAAAAAGAAAATTCCTTTCAATTTCTAAAATACATTGGGTTCATAACCTTTTCCTGGGAATTCTGAAACATTATAACTGTAGGTTCAGACAAAATATTTTCTATTGTATCACTGAAAACAATTAGGTAATCTGGATTTTACCGCAGGGCTCCTGAAATCTATAGCAAAATATGTATCTGAACTCACTCTTCACTAGGGTAGAGTAACAAGCAAGGACCACAGCATACACAGAAGGACCGGCTGTACAGGTTCTTAGATCTGTTTTTCTAAAGGGAAAGCAAATTCCCAGGGGTTAAAAATGTATTTTAATCAGGCACATATATAATTCACTTAGTGCAAGGGAAAAAGTCAGCACCCTGAACTTCAGGGAAAATACAGAGAAATAAAGACAAGAAATAAATAAAAGAAGTGTCAGTTTTATGAGAAAAATCTACTTCCAGTATATTTCAACAGACAAAGCTTCCAGTGATTTTACCATAAGCAATACATACATCACAGATCAACAGAGAGGTCCACTTGTATGACCATTACATAAATACACAGTGACCAGAAAGAAAAGTAGCAACATCTGGGTTTGCAGAGCCGGGGGCTCCTTAACAGCTGACCAGAGTCTTATCTGGCCAAAGAAACACTTCCAGTGAATAAGCTCCCAAAGAAAAACCTTACCTTAGGGTACTTATACACTTTTTAGAGACAGAGGGGACGACCCTCTGATCCAATGCTTCCATAGAAATTAATAAAAGGTGTGGAGGTCTATTAATTTTAGGGGGAAGGTCATTAACCCTTCCCTCACCATACACCATTAACATTACAGGTAAGGAGGCTAGTTTAAAAACAAAAACAAAGTTGGAAAACTGACTGTGACTCCCCAAAAGCTATTAAACACTTGGGGTTATTTGCCCAGAATTTCTCTTGGTTTTTATCTTCTAATATATACTTCATTTTCAATTCTTAACATACACTTCCATAAGAATTTGAATTCAAAAATTTTCCCCATCTCTCCCCATCCCCCACGCCTGGACAGCATGCACCCCATTCCCACCCTCCTTCAGTCTGCCCTCCATTCTATTACTTATCCTTCTTCCATACCTCTTCCCCTCTATTTTCCTGTAGGGCAAAATAGATTTCTATACTCCACTGCCTGCATAGCTTAATTTCCAGATGATTGATAAAACAATTTTTAACATTCATTCTTAAAGCTTTGAGTTCCATATTCTCTCCTTCCCTTCCCACCCACCCTCATTGAGAAAACAAGCAATTGAATATAGGTCCCCCATGTATAACGATGCAAAGCACTTCCATAATATTCATACTGTAAAAGACTCACCACAATTCCCTCTGTTCTATCCTGACCTTCATTTATTCCATTCTCTCCCTTGAACTGTCATCCCACAAGTGTTTTCTTCTGATTACCCCTTTCCCCAACATGCTGTCACTTCTATTATCTTCACTCTCCTATCCTTTGCCACCTTGTCTTCCTGAAGGTTAAAATGGATTTGCATATCCAGCTGAGTGTGTTCTATTCCCTCACTAAGCCAAATCCATGAGAGTAAGGCTCGATTATTTCCTTTCATCTCCTCCCACTTCTGCTCCATTGTAGAAGCTCTTTTTACCCTCTTCTACGTGAGATGATTTGCTACACTCTACCTCTCCCTTTCTATTATTCTTAGTACATTCCATTCAACAGTAAATTTAATATTTTAGGTATTCTCCATTCATATTGAGCTCACCCTGTGACCTCTATCTATGTGTATGTATATGTATATGTATCTATCTATGTGTGTATATGCATATGTGTATGCATATGTGTACATGTATGAGTATGGATATATGCATGTATATGTATATATGTATATACACAAATATTTACATATATGTACACGCTCACACATACACATATGTACATACTTACACATATATAATATAAACATACATGCATATCCATACACACCTATATATGTGTTGATACATATACATATATTCACTCTAACTACCATGACACTGAAAAAGGTCTCATGAGTCACAAATAACATCTCTCCATGTAAGAATGTAAACAGTTCAACTTTAATGAGTTCCTCAGGGCTTCTCTTTCCTGTTGACCTTTTCATGTTTCTCTTGATTCTTGTATTTGAAAGTCAAATATTCTATTCAGCTTTCGTCTTTTCAACAAGAATGCTTGGAAGTCCTTCATTTCATTGAAATTCTATTTTTTCCTTGAAGTATTATACTCAGTTTTGCTGGGTAGCTGATTCTTGATTTAATCCTGTCTCCTTTGACCTATGGAATATCGTATTCCAAGTCCTTTGATTACGTAGTGTAGAAGCTGCTAAATTCTGTGTTATCCTGATTCTATTTCCACAATATTGAATTATTTCTTTCTGGTTGCTTGTAATATTTTCTCCTTTATCTGAGAACTTAGGAATTTGGCTACAATATTCCTAGGAGTTTTCCTTTTGTGAGCTCTTTCAGGAGCTGATCAGTGAATTCTTTTCATTTCCATTTTACCCTCGGAGTCTAGAATATCAGGGCAATTTTCCCTGATAATTTCTTGGAACATGATGTCTTGACTCTTTTAAATCATGGTTTTCAGGTAGACCAATAATTTTTAACATTTTCTTATGATTATTTTATGATTATGATTATTTTCATTCTGCTAGGTTTTTTAAAAATAATTTCTTGTTTTTTTTTTCATAAAGTCATTAGCTTCCATCTGCTCCATTCTAAATTTTAAAGAACTATTTTCTTCAGTGAGCATTTGAACCTACTTTTCCATCTGGCTAATTAGCTTCTTCATAAACCTTCTTCTCCTCATTGGATTTTAGGACCTCTTTTGCCATTTGAGTCAGTCTATTTTAAAAGATGTTATTTTCTTTAGCATTTTTGGAGGTTTCCTTTAGCAAGCTGTTGACTCACTTTACAAGATTTTCTTACATTGCTCTCATTTCTCTTCCCAATTTTCCCTCCACGTGTCTTATTTGATTTTCAAAATGTTTTTTGAGCTCTTCATGTCCTGAGACCACTAAATATTTTTTGGAGGTTTTGGATATAGGGGCCTTGACTTTTATGTCTTTCTCTGTTGGTATACTTTGTTCTTCCTCATCTGAACGGATGGAAGAAAAGGCCTTTTCACCAAGAAAGTAACCTTACATAGTCTTATTTTCCCTTTTTTGCCTATTTTCCAAGCCGTTTAGTTGACTTTTGAGTCCTTTGTCAAGTGAAGAGTATACTCTAGGGACCTGTAATTTTTCAGTTCCTCCAAGGTGGCACAAGAAAGGGAGAGAAGATTACTACTCTCTTGTCCCATGCCCTGGTATAGGAGCAACAAGAACTCCTTTCTGCCCTGGATCTGCTAGTGGGATTCCCTCGCTAGAGCCTTCAATAGCTCCGTTACACCAGTCCTCCTCCTCACCCTGGACAGCCAGTCAGGATTGAGACCAAGATCGGGACGCTCGATTCCCCCACGGTCTTTAGGCAGAGGGTTCCAAAAGTGAATACTGCTGCAGCAGAGACTGTTGCCACCCTGAGGCCAGGGCTTGAGCCAGACCGTGTTCCCTTCTCACCCAGGTGGAAGAGCTTTCTCTTTGCCTTTTGAAGCTGTCTTTGGTGTTTACAGGTTGAGATATCTGGGACTGCAGTTGTTAACCATGATTCTGCACCCTGAAGCCTGTTCCAGTCCTCTCTGTGCCATATTGCGTCCAAGACTGCACTGAGTTCAGCTGTGAGCTTGGTGGGATAGACTTCTCCTTTCTCCTTTCCACGCTGTCTTGGGCTGGAAATCTCTTTCACTCTATCATTTTGCGGTTCCTGTTGTTCTTGTTGCTATGTTTTTCCTTCGTTTTTGAAGAAGACCATGACCATTAGAAAAATGATGACCTGACTTTCACAGCACTTTGTTTTGAGTGAGGAAGGGCTGTGCAGGTCACCAGCCTCACTTCTCCTCCTGAGTCACCTGGATCTGGTGATCATCAGGACGACTGGAGATGGTCCAGGATGAAATGGGAGACCTTGACCTTTATCTCCTAGGGTCTATTCAGGTACTCACTTAGAGTGAGGTGATGCCCATTCAGTGAATAGGCCTCTTTAAGAAGTAATAGGTGAATGGCCCTTTAATGAGAGAACAGAAAAAAAATATGAGTAAATCAAACTGGGAGGGAAAGAACAACAGTCACTTTTGATAATCTCTCTTAAACTGGGGGGGGGGTGGTGTCCAGAAAACAGCCATTAAGTGAAGTTTGGGCAGGGACCTATTGTTGTCTACTACCAGAGGAGACTGACAAAAAAAAAGTTATGAAACATAGTTACATGTTCCTATTTGTTTATGAATGAGTTACAAGATAGCAACATTCTTGATCATGAACTTGACTCCCTCACAGCAAGAGCTTCAGAGGCAATGAATTAATCCTTGATGAAATAGTCTGAATTACTCCAAGTTGTTAATTTCTCCCACACCTCCAAATAATTTCTCACATATCCACCCAAAACCAAAAAATATGTTAAGAATTCTGATAATTTTTAAGTAGCTTTATGGTCAACTTGAGTCAAAAGTCCCAACCTAACATTATAGCATTGTATCTGGTCAACGTCCAGTTGATGCTTCCTGATTGTTTCAGGTAGTAAGAAAAAGGTATAGATTTTAAGCCTTTTTTCTCCAAAGTGGGCCTCCATAGCAGTCTGGTGAAGTCTTTGCACCCCTTCTCGGAATCATGTTTTTAAATGCATAAAATCAAATGCATAGTATTGCAAAGAACTTTAATTATACAGGGATACAGGTATCAAAATCTTATTTTTAAATGTACACTTGCAGAACCCCAGTTAAAGACCCCCATTCTAAAGTGAATGCAGTTCTAACAATTTTTAATAGTGGCATTTGCTAGCTACACCATTCACTACATCTGCAACAAAAATAGAATTTGTTTAGAATCGTTTTTACAGGTAGTTTATGGGCCATGGGCTGAGAGGTACAGCAGGTCAGTCTTCCTACTCCACCATCTTGATTCAGCCTCCTTCAGAATTTCTAAGATATCAGGCAATCCTTATTCTAAGCCTCTCCAGTCCATAAGAATTTCAAACAATGTGTTTATATGTGTATATATATGACAGTTATGATTACCCTACAGCCTGCATTCCAGTATGATGATAACTTCATTACCTGAGTCTCCTACTGTACTCTTGATGAGGTCAAATAATAGATGGATTGGTAGATAGATAGATATAGATATATAAATATATAGATAGATATAGGTGTAGACATATCTGTCTATCTCTATATTTCCCCTTTTCCATCTCCTAACCATGGAGTCTATATCAAAGAATAAAAATGAGAGAGAGAGAGAGAGAGAGAGAGAGAGAGAGAGAGAGAGAGAGAGAGAGAGAGAGAGAGAGAGAAGCAGAGAGAGACAGAAAGACTGAGAAAGAGACTGAGAGAGAAAGGGGAGCTAGCAAATATTTATCTACAAGGGAGAATGAATACACATAGGATTTTATGCTTAATCAGTGGCGGGAGCGTTGGTGATTGATTTTATGTTTGCTGGTGATTGTACACTCAATGCAGCCTCAGATGTTGATTTGCAACAAAGTATGGATCAATTTTCTGTGCTTGTACTAATTTTGGCTTAACAACACCAAGAAAATACAGGTACTACATCAGCCACCATCATGCCATCCACACGTGGAGTCATACATTATAGTAAATGGAGAAGTTTTGAATGCTTTGGATAAGTTCACTTACCTTAGTAATGTACTTTCCAGGGATGTACACATTGAAAATAAGGTTGATACACTCATTGCCAGAGCAACCTAAGTGTTTGTGGACCTGTGAAGGAAAGCGTGGGACAGAAAAGGTATTAGACTAACTACCAAACTGAAGCCAAACAGAGCCATTGTGCTGAACTCATTGTTGTGTGCCTGTAAACTATGGACAGTGGTCCAGTTTCGTGCCAGGAACTGAATTGCTTCCATTTGAATTGTCTTAAAAAGATTATGAAGATCACCTGGCAGGATAAGGTAAGAGACAGTGATGTTCTTACTCGAACTAAACATTGAGGCGTTCAAACTATGCTTCAGAATGCAACATGTATGCTTGCCAAAAATACTATTTTATGGAGAATTCACACAGGGCAGGTGATCACATTGTGGTCAGGAAAAGCGATACATGGACACTTTTGAGGTCTCTCTCAAGAACTTTGGGATTGATTGCATGAAATGAGAGACACTGACACATGATCTCTCAGCATGGTGTGCTCACATCAGAGATGGTCCTGTGCTCTATGAGCAAAGTAAAATTGAAATAGCTCAAAGGAAACCCAGGATGCCAAAATTTAGAGCATCAACCCCAAAGGTTCACGTGGACTATATGGGCCCAATCTGTGGTAGAGAATTCTGAGCTTTTATTGGTCTGATCCAGCACAGTTGGACACACTGAAACTTGACTTTCTCATAGTGATGTCATTTTGGTCATCTTCAAGAACTAAGGACAATAACCACAAAGACCACCACCAAGTCTAGAAAATCAACAAAATAAAATAAGTCCTTATTTTTAATGACTTCCCATTTTGAAGGTATGAATTCTCATACTGAAAATTTAAGCAATTAACTTTAGCAAGTCAGAGTTATCTGCTGTATACCCTTTGGTACCAGTATTTTAGGTTTCTAGTACTTATTATACTTATATAATCCGTAATAGTCATAAAGTATGTGGTAATGCAATTGACATCAATACATAATATTCATCCATGCTGAAGTTTTTTCGAGGCAACTGGAAATGCACTTGTAAAGGAAAAGAAAAATAATGTAGCAGAACATAAAGCAAAAGAAGCAAACAATACTTCCTCGCTCCACACAGTGTATTTGTGAAATACTAGGTTTTCCAAGGACAGTCCTGAGTAGAGCAACTTGGGAGGATATTTAAGATAAAGTTTTTCATTTGGGCTTTCGCCTTACTTACCAAGACAAAGCACAGGACAAGAGTATTAAAAAGAATGTATTATAAGTACTTCAAGGTAGTAACGTATTGGTGGGCTTTTCACTGGAGATCAGCAATGTCTATAAAGTTGGGGGCCAGTTTTTATTGATAATTTTCATAATGAGATAAAGAAAATTCAGATAGGTCAACAACAGCGCTCGCATTTCAGATTCTCCTCAAGATGCCAATTTCCAAGCAGGGGTACAAGCACCACCAGGAGGGGTATGCGCCAAAAGACCAGGTAATGTAAAATTCCACAGACTTAGTTTCAACTTCCCCTACAGTGTCTCACCCAATATTGATTGACAAACAGTGTTGGGAACAATGTGTCACTGAGTCAGCATTGACTTTCAATGGAAAGTTCCCTGAAAATGTCCAAAGAATTCAAATATATACTAGACAAAGCCTCCACCATAAAGAATAATTAATAAGTATTTTTTTAAAATTCCTGCTGTGTGATAAACACTGTACTAAACACTAGGGATAGATTCACAGAAATGTAACAGAAAGCCCATAATGGCAAGAAGCTTCCTTACGTTCTTTGTATTGAACTTTCAAAATGCTCTTTAATTCCTATCTGAGTTGAGTAGTTCCTCTGTTAGATGACATAACTGATGATGAAGGGAGAAGAACTGAATCCTTCCCCATTTCCTGGTCCCTGTCAGAAATTTCTCTGACTGCACTTCATCTTTGGACTATTAAAGTACATCTTGCTCCTCTATGATCAAATGTAGTAAAGGAACCATCTAGTGATGAGTTTGTTAGAACATTAACACTTTGTCATCTGTAATTAAATCCTGTGGCACGAACTGAGTTCATGTTAGGCACAAAGTAACTAGCTGTCCATTCTGAATTGTTTGAACTAAATAGTTTTGGATCTTATCCATTCCAGCTGTTTTCTTTTTTTTTCCCATCAAAGAACCTAAGGGGTCAGGTCTCTTTCTGGATTTAATTGCTTGTTTATCCATTATATTAAAGTACACAAACTGTCGTGTTCCTGTTTGATTCAATTTTCATTTTTATTGTCTTCAGTTTCTTGAGTTGTGCATATGAGAAGACATTTTCCATAATCTACTTTCTGGGGTTTATCTCTCCTTTATTTTTTATTCATTTTATTTTTGCTTCCTAAGCTTCTGTAATAGTCTTTTTCCAATAGTTGCTATATTATTTTTAGTTGTCAATATTCACTTCCATAAGACCATGGGTTTTAATTTTTCTCACACTCCTCCTTCCCAATTCCCCAAGACGGTACGCAATCTGATCTGGGCTCTCTTTATACATTCATATTAAGTATATTTTCACATTTGTCATGATGTAAGGGAGAATTAGAACAAATGGGAGGAAGTAAGGAAAAAAGAAAAACAACAAAAGAAAAATAGAGTAAATAATATGCTTCCAACTGCATCAAGACTATGGATGTGAACAGGATTTTCAATTGTGAGTCTTTTGGAGATGTCTAAGACCCTTGCATTGCTGTCATTCCACAATGTGACTGTTATTGTGTACAACGTTGTCCTGATACTGCTCACTTCCTTCAACATCAGTTCATATAAGCCTTTCAAGGGCAAATTGGGGGAAGTGGTAATCAGAAAGCTCGATGTTTTGAAGTGAGGGTAAGGGAGAGATGAGAAGAAAATTTGGAACTCAAAATTTTGTGGAAATGAATGCTGAAAACTAAAAATAAATGAACAAACTTTAAAAGGAAAAAAAATCATTCTTTTTGCTCTACCATGATCTTCCACCAATTCATATTTCTCTTGGAGGTTTTGGAACTAGGAGCTTTGACTGTGTTTTTTTAATTCTTCTGGTTGTATATTTTGATCTTCTTTGTCATGAAAATAAGATTCTGTAGTCTGAAATTTTTTTTTAAATTTTTTCCAGGCAAATGTTGACTTTTTTAGCTGTTTGTCAAGATAGGACTCTGCTTCGAATACGGGTGGGGTTGGTGTTGGTGTACTGTTCCAGGATCCAGGGTTCTTTTCTTCAGCTGCTAGATCCCACACGATCTGTGCAACCAGAGCTCTAGAAGCAGCTGTCACTTCTGTTGCTACCTCCTGTGCTGGAGTCACCTCTTCCTCTTTCCCTGAGACTGGCGCCAGACCCCAGTCAGACCAGATCCCACAGGGTTTTCCCCCTGACTTTCTCTATTGTCTTCGATGAATGTGGACTGAGAAGTCCAGAAACTGTCACAGCTGCCTTGAGTCACTTGAGGACTGATATGACTCTGTCTGTGCTGGCAAGACCCACACTAGACTCACTAGGTCACTCCCAGCCTGTTGTGATAGAGCCTTCCTGTCAACCTTCCAGGCTGTCTTGGACTGGACATTTGTTTCACTCCATAATTTTCTGGGTTCCGCTGCTCTGGAATTGGTTTGGAGTAATTCTTTTTTTTAATGTGGTGAAGATGGGGCTAGGACTTGACCACACTCTCCTCTCATCCAGGTGAAAGAACTTTCTCATTGCCCTTTGAAGTTGTCTTTGGCATTTGTGGATTGAGATATCTGAGAACTGCAGCAGCTTCCCATGTTTCATTTCCCTGAAGCCTGACCTATGTCCATCTGTGACAGCCTGGCCCGCTCAGAGCCTGGTGTGATAGTCCCTTTCTGTCAGCCTTCCAGACTATCATGAGCTGAAAATGTTTTACTTTGCCATTTTGCTGCTTCTGTTGCTCTAAAATTTGTTTGGAGTCATTTTACCAGGTATTTTAATGGCTTTGGGGGGAAAGCTGGAGAAGGTCTCTGCTTCTACTCCACCATCTTGACTCCACTCTCTCCAATGTTTTTTTGTGATACAGTTATGATGTGGATACATAAACAGGAAAGGGGAAAATAGACAAAGACAATTATGGACCAATTCATCTGATAAATATAGGTGCAAAAAGTTTAAATAAAATATTAGCAAAGAGATTGCAACTTTTCACCAGGATAATGCACTATGATCAGGTGCAATTTATACCAGGAATGCAGAACTGGTTGGATATTAGGAAACTATAATTTGAATTGACCATATCAATAACAAAATTCATACATATCACACGATTATCTCAATCAATGCAGAAAAAAAAGCATTTGACAAAATCGAACACCCCTTTCCATTAACCAAACTAGAGAACACAGGAATAAATGGAGTCTTCATTAAAAAGATAGGTAAGATCTATCTAAAACCATCGGCAAGCATTATTTTTAATGGGGATAAGTTACAAATGTTTCCATAAAGATTCAAGGTGAAATAAGGATCTCCACTGTCACCAGTGCTATTCAGTATGAATTTAGAGATTTTAACTTTAGGAATAAGAGAAGAAAAAGAAATTAGAATAGAAAAATAGTTAGAATAAACAATGCAAAAACAAAGCTACCACTCTTTGCAGGTGCTATGAAGGTATATTTATTGAATCGAAAAGAATCAACGAGTACAACAATAAAAACTTACTTGAAATAATTAAGGACTTTAGAAAAGTGGTAGGATATAAAATAAACTCACATAAACCATCAGCCTTTCTATATATTATTAACAAAGCCCAACAGCAAGAGATAGAAAGAATAATTGCTTTCAAATGAACTGTAATACACACACACACACACACACACACACACACACACACACACGCACACATACATATAACCCTAAATACAATATTTGGAAGTCTACCTGCCAACAGAAACCCAGGAACTATAAGAACAACATTACAAACACTTCTCAAGCCAAAAAAAAATGTCAGATCTAAATATTTTGTGTAAAATTCAGTTGCTACTGGACAGACTGAGTTAATATAACAAAAATGAGAATTCTAATTATATTAATTTCCTCTTTTAGTGTCACTCTAATCAAACAAGAGGGTGGTATTGTAAACAAATTAACACAGCAAGAAATAGTTTACCTGCCAGATCTGTGGAGAATGGATAAACTGAGAGAAAGAAAACACTTTAAAATGCAAATGGGTAATTTTGATTACATTGAATTGAAATTTTCTTGCATAAGCAAAGCTAGTGCAGCCAAGACGAGAAGCAAAGCAGAAAGGTGGGGGAAAGTTTTTTCACCTCTGATAAAGGACTTATTTAGTTTTTTCTTGCAGTTTATTTATTTATTTATTTTTAGTTTTCAACATTCATTTCCACAAGATTTTGAGTTCCAAATTTTCTTCCCATCTCCCTCTCTCCCCACCCCAAAACACCACGCATTCTAGTTATCCTTTACACCAATCTACCCTCCTTTCCATCACCCTCCTCCCTTCATTTATCCCCATCTTCTCTCTTTTCTTGTAGGCAAGGTAGATTTCCATACTCAGTTATCTATATTTCTTATTTCCCAGTTATATGCTAAAACAACTTTCAACATTCGCTCCTAAAACTTTGAGTTCTAACTTGTCTCTTTTCATACCTCCCCACCCATCCCCACTGAGAAGACAAGCAGTTCAATATAGGCTACATATGGGTAGTTTTGCTGAAGACTTCCATAATAGTCATGTTGTGAAAGACTAACTATATTTACCTTCATCCTATCCTGTCTCGCCATTGATTCTGTTCTCTCTTTTGAACTTATCCCTCCCTGAAAGTGTTTATTTCTAATATCCCCTCCTCTCAGTTGCCCTCCCCTCTATCATTTCCCAAAAACCGCATTTATTCCCTTCTCCCCTACTTTCCTGTACTGTAAGATAAATTTTTACATTGAGTGAGCATGTTATTCCCTCCTTAAGCCAAATGTGATGAAAGTAAGCTTCACTTTTCCCCTCTCATCTCCCCCTTTTCCCTTCCGTTGAAAACCTTTTTCTCTGGGGGCAGAACCAAGATGGTGGGGTAGAAAGATGGACCTGTAGAAGCTCTCCCACATAGCAGCAGAAACCACAATATGACAGAGTGAAGGAGATTGCCAGCCCAGGACAGCCTGCAAGGGTGACAGGAAGGCTCTATCACACCAGGTGTGGAGTGACGTGCATCCCAGCGTGGACCACGTGGCACGGCAGGGACAGGACAAAGAACAGCCTTCAGGCCACCACCCACAGCAGCAGTTCCCAGATTGTTCAACCCACAAATGCCAAAAATAACTTCAAAGGTCGGTGGGAGGGCTCCTTCCCCAAGAGAGGGGAGCATGGTCTGGACTGCAGGCAGCATTCACTGCAGCTGTAGTATCCATTTTTGGAGCCCTCTGCCTACAGACTCTGGAGGAATTCAGACGCTGATTTGAATCTCAACCCTGAGTGGCAGCCATGGGAGCCCTCCTCCCCTCAGTTCCCTGGGGGAACTGAGCCACCAATCTGAATATCAGCCTGAGCACGACCCTGCCATGAGGAGGAGTACGGGTGTGGTGCGGCTGGAGGCAGACTGGCGAGGGAATTCTACACTCATATTCTGGGCAACAAAGTATTTGGTTGCCCCAGATCAGTGTGCAGGTCAGGCAAGAAGTGCCTTGATTGATCCTGTTGATCCTTGATCCTCTCCCTTTATTGTGCCATCTTGGAGGAACTGAGAACTTACCAATCCCCAGAGTATACCCTCCTCTTGACACAGGACTCACAAGTCAAGTAACTGACTGGTAAAATGTCCAAAAAGGGAGAAAAAAATAAAATTATAGAAGGTTTCTTTCTTGGTGAACAGGTATTTTCCTCTAACCTTTCAGATGAGGAAGAAAATGTGTAATGTCTGAGGAAGTCAAGTCTTCTGCATCAAAATCCTCCAAAATAAATATGCAATGGGCTTAGGCCATGGAAGAGCTCAAAGATATTGAAAATGAAGTATTAGAGGTAGAGGAAAAATTTGGAAGAGAAATGAGAGCAATGCAAGAAAATCAATGGGGAAAATTATATCGCAAAAAAGAGGCAAGAAAAAGCTTTTTCAATGGAGTAGAAAAGGGAGGAGGTGAGACAGAAAAAGTGAAGCTTACTCTCTTTATATTTGGCTGAAGGAGAGAATGACATACTCACTCAATTTGGTATGAACATCTGTCTTATACTGCACAAAAGTAGGAGAGAGGGGAAAAAGTGGGGTGAGTGGGATGACAAAAGAGAGAGTAAATGGGAGAAGGGAGTAATCAGAAGTAAACACTTTTGGGAGGGACAAGTGCAAAAGAGAGAATAGAATAAATGTGGGGCAGGATAGATTGTTGGGAAATATAGTTAAACTTATACAGCAAGACTATTATGGAAGTCTTTTTCAAAACTACACATATGTAGCCTATATTGAATTGCTTGCCTTCTCAGTGGGGATGGGTGGGGAGAATGAAAGGAGAGAAGTTGGAACTCAAAGTTTTAGGAACAAATGTTGAGAATTGTTTCTGAATACAACTGGGAAATAAGAAATACAGTTAATTGAGTATAGAAATCTATCTTGCCCTACAAGAACAGAGAGAACATGGGGATAAGGGAAGGGAGGAGTGTGATAGAAAGGAGGGCCCATTGTGGGAAGGGGTAACCTGAATGCAAGGCATTACAGGTTGCGGGGACAGGAGAGTTGAGGAGAAAATCTGGAACTCAAAATTTTGTGGAAATGAATGGTGAAACTCAAAGATGAATAAGACACAGTGTTTCCCCTAGAGGAGCTTATAATCTGGTAAATAAGAGAAGATGTACACAAATAACTGAATTATAATTTAGAACATTGGAAATGCATGGTAGCTTCAATATGGAAAGGAAAGATAGAGCACTATAGGCTATGAGGTCAAGAAGGACATCATACGAGATTTGACTTTTGATATGATCCTTGAAAGATGAATCAAGGAATTTAAACAGGCTGAGCTAGTGGAAGAAGATGTGATTTCATCCAATTTGATTTAATATTCCATTTCAAGTCAATAAATATCTGTTGCGTTTCACAAAAAAAAGAAAAAAACATTTTCTTACCTTTTTTTTAATGAGAGATAATTTGTCTCATTATATTCCTCTCTCACCGCTTAAATTTATTTTTTTAGATATCATCCCTTCCTATTCAACTCACTGTCTGCCTTTTGTGTGTGTATATATATTTATGTATGTATATATATATATATACATACATGTATGTATATACATGTATATATATTTACAGATATAAATATAAAATACATATCTGTGTGTGTGTCTGTAGAATATCAAGTACCCAAATACTAAGAAAAGTTTCAGAGCTACAAATATGATCTTTCCATGTAGGAATGTAAATAGTTCAACCTTAATGCGTTCTTTATGATTTTCCCTTTCCTGTTTACCTTTTCATGCTTCTTTTGATTCTCATGTTTGAAAGTCAAATTTTCTATTCAACTCTTGTCTTTTCATCAAGAGTGCTTGAAAGTCCTCTATTTCATTGAATGATCATTTTTTCTCTTGAAGTATTGTACTCACTTTTGCTGGGTAGGTGATTCTTGGTTTAAATCCTAGTTCTTTGACTTCTGTCATATCATATTCCAAACGTTTAGATCCCTCAATGTAGAAACTGCCAGACCCTGTGTTATCCTTATTGTATTTCCACAATATTCGAATTGTTTCTTTATGGCTGCTTGCAATATTTTCTCCTTGTTCTGGCTACCATATTCCTAGGAGTATTTGTTTTCGGGTCTCTTTCAGAAAGTGATCCATGAATTCTTTCAATATTTATTTTCCCCTCTGGTTCTAGATTATCCGGACTGTTTTCTTTGATAATTTCGTGAAAGATTATGTCTGGGCTCTTTTTTAATCATGGGTTTCAGGTAATGCCATTATTTTTAAATTGTTTCTCCTGAATCTATTTTCCAAGTTAGTTGTTTTACCAATGAAATATTTCACATGTTCTAATTTTTCAGTCTTTTGGTTTTGTCTTGTAATTTCTTAGTTTCTCATAAAGTCATTAGCTTCCATGCACTCCACTCTAATTTTTAAAGCATTATTTTCTTAAGTGAGCTTTTGTACCTTCTTTTCTATTCGGGTAATTCTCCTCTTTGAAGCATTCTTCTTTTCATTGAACTTTGTCCTCTTTTTCCATTTGATTTAGTCTGGTTTTTTTAGGGTGTTAATGTCTTCAGCATTTTTTTGGTTCTCCTTTAGCAAGCTGTGGACTTGCTTTTCATGATTTTCTTTCATCTCTCTCATTTCTCTTCCTTATTTTTCCTCCACCTCTTTTAATTGATTTTCAAAATCCTTTTTGAGCTCTTCCATGGCCTGGGATCATTGTATTTTTTATTTTGGAGGTTTTGGATACAGAAGCCTTGGCTTTTAGGTCTTTCTCTGATGGTATGCACTGCTCCTCCTCATCTGAAAGGATGGAAGAAAATATCTGCTCACCATGAAAGTAACTTCCTATTGTCTTATTCTTTTTCCTTTTCTGGACATTGTCCCAGCCAGTTCCTTGACTTCTGAGTTTTTTGTCTAGAGAAGGGTATACTCTGGGGACCTATAGTTGTTCTGTTCTTCCAAGGTGGCACAATCAAGGGAGAGGTGTTTATTCCTCTCCTGGCCTTCGCTCTGGTCTGAGAACAGGATTCACTCTCCAGAGCCTCCACCAGCTCCACCACGCCAGCCAGCACTCTTCTTCACCCCAGGCCTTACACTCAGGGCTGAGATCCTGATCACTTGCTCAATTACCCTGAAACCTTAGGCCAGGGCTCCAACAATAGAAGCTGCCACTGCCTGAGGTCGAGTGTAGACAGCTGTGTTCCCTTCTCACCCAAGTGAGAGAGTTTTCTCACTGACCTTTGAAATTGTCTTTGGTGAGTTGAGGAACACGGGACCAGAGGTTGCTGCTGGTGGAGCCTTGAAGCCCTTTCTAGTCCTGTCCTTGTTGCAATGTGGCCAAAGCAGGGTGGCACTCTGCTCAGCGCCTCACACGATAGCCCTTTTCTGTCAGCATTCCAAGCTGTCTTGGGCTGGAAATTTCTTCCACTCTGTAGTTTTGTGACTTTTGCTGCTCTAGAATTTGTTTAGAATCATTTTTTAGAGGTATTTTATGGGCTTTGAGAGGAGAGCTTCTAGAGGTGCATCCTTCTATTCTGCCATCTTGGCTCCCTGACCAAAGGCCTCATTTCTAAGATATATAGAGAACTGAGTCAAATTTATATGAATAAATGTAATTCCTTGATTCATAAAAGGTCAAGGATTATGAACAGGCAGTTTTCAGATAAGGAAATTAAAGCTGTCTATAATCATATGGAAATGCTATTAATCACCTTTGATTAGAGAAATTTCAATTATGTATAATTCTGAGATACTACGTTGCACCTATCAGAATGGCTAATAAGACAAAACAAAAAAAAATAAATTTTGAAGAAGGTCTGAGAGAATTGGAACACTAATATGTTATTGGTTTAGTTATGAACTTCTCTGGCCCTTCTACAGAGTAATATGGAACTATACCCAAAGAGCTGTAAAACTGTACATATTCTTGGATTGAGCAATACCACTTCTAGGGCTGTGTCCAAAAGATATCATACAAAGAAATTAGGATCCACATGCACAAAAATATTTATAGCAGATTTTTTTTGTGGTGGCAAAGAATTGGAAATTTAGAGGATACCCAAAAATTGAAGAATGACTGAACAAATTTTGGCATATAAGTGTAGATAAATACTATTGTTCCATAAGAAATGACAAGTAGATGAACTTAAGTAAAACCTGGAAAGACTTACATAAACTAGTGCTGAGTTAATTGAGTTGAACCAGGAAAATATTGTACATAGTAAAAGCAACATTGTGAGATGACCAACTTTGACAGACTTAATTCTTCCCAGCAAGGAAATGATCTAAGACAATCCCTAATGTCTCATGATGACAAATTCTATCTGCATTCAGAGAAAGAACTATGGAGTCCAATGCGAATTGAATGTTTCCTTTTTTTTCCCTGTTTTTTTTTCTTTTGGTTCTAATTATTCTTTGCAATATAGCTAATGTGGAAATTTCTTTGATATGATTGCACATCAATTGCCTATATGAGTTTGCACACCATCTTGCAGAGGGGGAGAGAAATGAGGGCAAGAAAATGTAAATCTTGAAATTGTATACAAGTAAATGTTGAAAACGAAAAATAGATAAATGTGTTTTTAAAGGGACATTTTTTGCGATCCACACAGTCAAGTGTTTCATGTAATCAATGGGGCAGAATTAGATTTTTTTTCCTTTAGAGCTGCTTTCTTTTCTGCTTCTAGATGAAAATACCACAACATGAGATACTTAGCAATTTCTTCACACACAAGGTATGGCTTGTCAGACAGGAATCTCTGAGTACCATCCCATCCACTTAGCATACCAAAATATCTAATCTTTTGCTCTCCTATTAAAAACATCCATGCTAATTGTATCCAATTTCCACAAACACATTCTGTTTCTCTGTACCAGGACATCTTTTCGTCTCCACTCTTCTTCTCTTTAAGCAAAGAGTTCTGACACTGCTCTTTGTGCTTTGGCTTGTTCCTGATCCAGGGACTCAAGAGTTATAGAGTAGTAAACTACCAAATTTCTACTGAGCTTCAGTTAGATACCATTTGCACACTAAAGAACTTTTCACAAACTCTGCTTTTGGGAATCCAGTTCAATCCCTTCGCTTTACATCTGGGGCCTGTCATTAGGAGGCTGTGGGAAGCCAGAGAAGTGGGGATACATATTTAGCCCCAACTCCTTGTCAACCTTCCACTGTTCCAAGAGGGGTTCCAGAGTCCAGGTGGTGACCACGGCCCCTCCATAAACCAGCTTCTCCCTGCCTGTCAAACCACCACCTTCAAAGGCTTCCCGAAGACTCGAACGGGAGCCCTATAGCTACGACCCCTGGTGGGGTGCTTACATTAGATTTCTATATTTAAATTAGAATATTGTTCCCTCATTTTACCAAATTCGGTGAGAGTAAAGCTCCAACAATGCTCACCTCCACCCCTTCTTTCCCTCTAATATAATGTATTTTTTGCCTTTTCATGTGATGTGATTTTATGCCTACTTTTTTCTTCCTCTGAACACATTAATTAGCTTTTTATCATTACATGAGTTAATTTATACTCATACCCTATATCTATATATTTCTCTTTTAAATGTTGTGACAAATATACAATCCTCAAGATTAATTAGTATTGTCCTCCTATATAAGAATGCAAACAATTTGTCCATATTGAATAACAAGGTATTTTTTTCTTTTTTTACCTGTTTACCTATTTTATGACTGTCTTGAGTCTTGCTGTTGAATATCACATTTTCTATTGAACTCTGGCCTTTTTATCAGGAATACCGGGAAATCCCTTATTTCACTGAAAGTCCATCTTGTTGCTTGAAAGATTATAGTCAATTTTGCTGGGTACTTGATCCTTGTTGTTCTTCAAACACCACAGCCTTATGAAATATTATGTTCAAATCCCTTTGCTCTTTTAATCTATAACATACAAGTTCCTGTGTTATTGTGACTATATTTTCTAGGGATTTGAATTGTTTCTCTCCAGCTGCTTTCAGTATTTTCTCCTTGACCTGATAATTCTGGAATTTGGCAACAATATTCCTTGGGGTTTGAAATATGGGATCTCTATCAGAAGGTGATTGGTGGATTATTTCACTGACTATTTTACACTTTGTATCTAGGACCTCAGGGTAGTTTTCTAGAATGATTTCTTGGAAGATACTGTCTAGGCTCTTTTTTTTCATCATGGTTTTCTGGTAGATAACAATTCTTAGATTTTCTTTCCTGCATCTGTTTCCCAAGTCAAGTGTTTTTTAATGAGATATTTTACATTTTCTTGTATTTTTTTCATTCTTTAAATTTTATTTGAGTTATTATGGATGTCTCATAGGTTCGTTAGCATCTACTTGACCAATTCAAATTTGTAACTAATTGTTTTCTGCATTTAGCTTTTGTATCGCCTTTTTTAAAAGACTTATTTTTTCCAGTTAGGCTTTGTATCTCCTTATCTATTTGGCCAATTTCACTTATTAAGGAGCTAAAAGTATTTTTAAAATTATTGGTCAGTTTTTCTTTTACCTCTAATTTAGCTTTTAAAATCCTTCTTCAGCTCTTCCAAGAGTGCTCTTTGGGCAGGAGACCAGTTCCTATTCCCTTTGGAGTTTTCAGATGTGAGTGCTGTGTAAATGCTATCTTTTTCTGATTTCGTTTTTGTTTTTCCCTGACCCTGGTAAAAAGATTATGTGGTCTTTGGTTTTCTAATTTTTTTTTTCTTACTCATGGTTATTTTCTTTTCCTTGGCCTTTAAAGTGATTCTCTGTTTCTGGGACCAAAGATCTCTGTTTCACATTTCTTTTGCTGAGGGGTAGGGTCCTGCATACTGGCTTTGTGTTTTATGACCTCTGGGTCTTTCAATTAGAAGCTATATGATGCTGCACTGTATTTGTTGCTTAGCTGGCTGGTGTGTGCCAAGGACAAGGGCAGGTGAAGTCTGTGTTTCCTTGAGGTTACACATAATCTCACAGCATTCAGGGTGGGGGAGGACAGTCTGGCTGCTGGAGGACTCCTCCTGTCCTACGGCTGCACTATCCTGTCTGCACTGTGGTCTGCCCAATTACCCTGACTCTGCTACCATAAAACTGGGGTTCTTTTGTTGGTTCTTACCGACTCCATCTGCCTTGGGTTCAGGATCTCCTGTTGGTCTGGCCAGGTGTGGCTTGCTGGGACACTTCAGGTTCTGTACTGGTCTCCTTCATCCACAATAAGAGAGATACTTCTAGGTGGTCTTCCTAGCCTCCTTCTGTTGACTCCACTATTCCAGAATTTTTCCTGAGAAAATATTCTCTGGGTTTTTCAAGGTTATTCAGGGAGGGTGAGAGCAATTACAGTTTCCCCTATCATCTTCGCTCCTGGAAGTTCAAGTAGGTGAATTTGAAACTTTTAATCTCTTGCCCCAGGAATAGCTGTTGCAGCTGTCATAGGCCCTGCACTTTTTTCTCACACAGTTCTACTGAATTCCTATCCTATCCTGAGGAGTTTGGGAATCCATTGGAGATTCAGCCCTCTCTACATTGTACCTGCTTTTCTATGGTCGAGTTTGGGGTGATGCCTCCAAGGACTCTCTGCTCTCCCAGCTGGCTCCAAGATCCTTCCTATCAATCTTTTGGTCTTTCTTGGTGTGGATATCTGACACACTCTGCCTCCCAGTGCATTCCAGCACTCTAAAATTTGTTCAGATTCACTTTGTAGAGGTACGTGAGGGAATTTGCTAATGAGCAGAAACTGGTCACTGCTTTCACCACAATTGTACTTTTTAAGGAGATATTTTATTCAGTTTATTTTCCCCCATTTTTCATTTGTATTTTTAATTTTTCTTCTGTATCTGCTATTTGATTTATAAAATCCTTATTGAGCTCTTCCAGGTATGCTTTTTGGACTTGAGACCAGTTCATATTTCTCTTTGAGTTTTCAGATATGGATATACCGACAATGTCCTCTACTGAAGTTGCGTTTTGATCTTCCCTGTCACGCAAATATTTCTTCACCGTCACTGTTTTTTTTTTTATTCTTGCTCATGTTGTTTGCTTTTTCTTTGCCTATTACATTTGATCTTTGCGTCTGGAGCCCAGTGGACACTTTCCAAGACTTCCTGAGCTGCGTACTAGGGGCCTGGCTACTGGTTGAATGTGCTGGAGCCTTAGGTGCTTGCAGGTGTATTTTGTAGTTGTCTGGTTTATCACGTGCTCCTGAGCTGGAGGCTGTGTGCCTAGTGTTAGTGCTTGCCTGCTCCTCCACCTTGAGGATCAAGATCTCCCATGGGCTTTTTGAGGTAGAGCCTGTTGCTGCCCTGCTGAGATACCTCCTTCAGTCACAGCAAGAGAGAATTTTCCCACTAATCTCCTAGCTTCCTGAGCTAAAGCTAAAACACTGCCTTATCCAATCTTTCTCCTTGCTCCATTATTCCAGGATTTTTCCTAGGAATTATTCTCTGCATTTTTAAAGGTCAAGGGAGGGAGAGAATGACTTACAGTTTACTCTGTCATCTTGACTCCCAGAAATTTAAATAGTTGATTTTCAAACATCCAATCTGTGACTGATAGCCCCTTGAGGCTGTTTCCTCTAGTGCAGGACCCACACAAGAGTATGCTGCTCTGTCACCCAACTGTGACAGACCCCTGTTCTGCACCGAGTGATCTGGGAATCACCACTATTGATTCTGCTGGGGTTCACTCTGGGCTGGGCTTGATTATAGGATCAGGTCTTCAGTGGTGTAGATTTTGCACTTTGCACTCCTTTCTGAGCTTTGTGCAATAGATCCCTCCTGTGGACCCTTGAGGTTATCCTGGCATGGAAATCTGCCACACTGTCTGTAGATTCGGCTGCTCTAAAATTAATTCAGATTCACTTTTTAGAGGTATTTGAAAGAGTCTGTTAGCAAGTTGAGATGAATCTCTGCTTTCACTCTGCCATCTTGACTCTACCACCTGTGACCTATAATATTTTTCAATATTGCTATAGATAGCTTTAATCACTTCATCCAAAAATGAAGTTGGGGAATAGCTCTTATTTTTATCAATTTGACACTGTCCTCTGTGTTACAGAAACTAAGTTGATTCTTTTTATCACATTTGTTATATCTAAGTATATTTGCTTCCATCTTATTCCTTCTGCCCCCATTTTTCCTCTACTCTCTTTCCTTGTACTCTTTCCTTCCTCAAAAATGTTTTGCTTCTGACTACTTTTCCTACAATATTTCCTCCCTTCTATTATGCCTCCCTCTTTTCTCCTTCCCCTTCTTCTTTCTTAGTTCTAGGGTAAGAGAGATTTCTGCACTCCATTGCCTGTATATGCTATTTGTTTTCTTAGCCAAATCTGTTGAGAGTAAGGTTCGCTCACTGTCTTTCATATCTCTACTCTTTTTCTGCCATTATAAGAGCCTTTCCTTGCCTCTTTCATGTGAAAAATTTACCCCATTCTACCACTCCCTTTGTCTTCCCCCCAGCACATTTGTTTCTCATACTTTTATTTTATTTTTAAAACATATAATTCTTTCTTATTCAACTCATTCCTCTGCCCTCTGTGCTCTATATACCCATTCTAGATACCATAATAATAATGAGTTACAAATATAATTTTCCCATGTAAGAATGCAAATATTTTACCTTTATTAAATCCTTTATGATTTCCCTTTCCTGTTTACCCTTTTTATATTTCTCTTGAGTGTTGTACTTGGAAGATAAATTTTCTATTCATCTCTGTTCTTTTCATCAAGAATGCTTAAAATTATCTATCTCATTGAATAAATAATTTTTCCCTTGAATAATTTTACTCAGTTTTGCTGGTTGATTATTGGTTATAATCTTGGTTCCTTTGCCATCCAGGATAGCATATTCTAAGTCCTTTGATCCTTTAAAGTAGAAGCCACCGCATCTTTTCTTATCCTGACTGTGGTTCCACCATATTTGAATTGTTTCTTTGTGACTTCTTGCAATATTTTCTCCTTCACCTGCAAACTCTGGAAATTTACTGTAATATTCCTAGTAGTTTTCATGTGATGATCTCATTCAGGAGATGATCTTTTAATTTCTAATATACCCTCTGGTTCAACAATATCAGAGCAGTTACCGCTGATAATTTCTTGAACAATGATGCCTGGGCTATTTTTTTTTTTTATCACGGCTTTCAGGTAGTCCAATAATTTTTAAGTTTTGTCTCCAGGATCAATTTTTGAGATCAGTTGTTTTTACACTGAGATATATCATCATTTTTTTCCAGTTATTTTTCATTCTTTTGTCTTAGATTTATTGCTTCTGGGTTTCCCACAATTGTCATTAACTTCCGCTTACTTCATTCCAATTTTTAAAGAATTATTTTCTTCAGTGAACTTTTGGACATTCGTGATCTGCTTTTAATGGCATTCTTTTTCTCATTAGCTTTCTGAACCCGTTTTGCCAATTTGCTTGTTATGCTTTTAAAATTGTTACTGTATTCAGTAATTTTTTTGAGTGTGTCTCCTTTGACAAACTTTTGACTCTTTTTTCATCCTTTTCTTGCATCATTCATTATTCTTCCCAATTTTTCCTCTGCCTCTCTAACTTGATTTTCAAAATCATTTTGACCTCATCCTTTGCCTGAGGTTAATTCGCAATTTTCTTATCTTTTTATTTATTTAGCTATTGATTTATTTATTGATTCATTCGTTCGTTTGTTTATTTACTTTTAGTTTATAATATTCGGTTTAACAAGCTTTTGAGTTACAAACATTCTCTCCTCCTCAAGACAGCATGCAATCTGATGTAGGTTCTACATATACATTCACATAAAACAAATTTCCACATTAGTCATGTTGCCCAGAAGAATTATAATCAATTGAATGAAGTACAAGAAAGATGAAACAAAACAAAATAAAGAGGAGAGAAGAAATAGTATGCTTACATCTGCATTGAGATGTCATAATTCTTTCTCTGGATGGGGACACTATTTCCATCACTAGCCTTTTTGGACCTTTCTTAGAACTTTGCATTGGTGAGAAGAAAACGATTTGTCAAAGTTAGTCATTGCACAATATGGCTATAATTTTCTCCAATGTTCTGCTTCTCCTCCTCTCACTCAGAATCAGTTCGCATTAGTCTTTCCAGGTTTTCTGAAATCCTCTTGACCATCATTTCTTATAACGCAACAGTATTCCATTACATCCATATACCACAGCTTGCTTAGTCATTTCCCCAACTGATGGATATTCCCTCAATTTCTAGGACTTTGTCACCACAGAAACAGCTGCTACAGATATTTTTTTCCCCTTTCTAGAATCTGTCAAATATGCCTAGAAGTATTGCTGGATCAAAGAATATGCACATATTTATAGCCTTTTGAGGATACTTACAAGCTGCTCTCCAAAATGTTGGATCAGTTTACCAACAACTCATTAGTGTTCCAATGAGCCTACATTTTCTCCTGTGTTTATCATTTTTCCTGTTGTGTCATCTTAGCTAGTCTGGCAGGTTTGATGTGGTACCTAAAAATTCTATTGTTTTGCATTTCTTTAAGCAATAGTGATTTAGAGCATTTTTTCTTATAACTAGAGATATCTTTAATTCCTTCCTTTGAAATCTGCCTGTTCATATCTCTTGACAATTTATCAATTGAGGAACGAATTTGAATTTTTCTTGGAAGCTTTGCATATAAGACTTTTGGCTATGCTATCTTCTGAGTGTGTGTTTTTATATTCCTTGGCACTATAATAACTTTTTATAGTCAGAATTGTTTTTCCCCTGTTAGCTCATTTTCCTAGCCTATTTCTTGACTTTTAATTATTTGTTAGAGCAGGTATCTGCTTCCAGGGTGAAGGGCACACTGTGCCAAGTTTCAGGGGTTTCGTGCAGCCATTATTAGAGAAACTTCTAGTTACTTCTACATTGTAAGTTCTTTTAAGGTGGTATGATCTAAGGATGATAAGTTGTTTTCTACTCTTCTGACCTGTGCTTTGGTTTGTGAGTGACCCTAAACCCTGTTTTCTGTCCTGGACTTGTAAGGAGGTTCTTCCCTCCACTATGGCCACAAACTCTACTATTTTAGTGTTATTCCTTGCCCTGAGACTGCCACCAAGTTCTGGGACAAAGATCCAAGTGTGGGCAAAGGAACAGAGTCTTGTCTTAGTGCTATAAAAGAGACCCTTATAATCTCCTTCTCAACAATTGTTCAGCCCCCTTACCATCTGTTGACTGGAAACCCATAGAGAAACTCCTGAGAGTGATGATTTATTCACTCTGAAGGTCTTTTCCTGGCTTGCTGGGTCTGGGCTGTGCTGGCAAGGCCCATCTTGGACAGTACTCCACTCGCATGTACTCCACTCCTTCCTGCTGACCTTCCAATTTGTCCCTGGAGTCTGTGGCCCAAGAAGTCCAGAAACTGCCACATTGGCCAGCAATTTGCTTGCCAAAGGTATGCTCCAGGCTCAGTGGGGTCTGTGCTGGCTCAGTCTGTGCTGTACTGCATTCCTCTCTCAGCCTGGTGCAACAGGCCTGTATTGCCAACCATGCAAGTTTTCTTGTCTTGGAAGTTTGTTTCACTCCATCTTTTTATATGTTCTGTTGCTCTAGAATTTCTTTAGAGTCATTTTTAAAGGTATTTGGAAGGTTTAGGAGGAGAGCTCATACGAGATCCTGACTACACTTCATTGTCTCAGCTCTAACTCTTAAAATTAAGAATATAATCTTTCAGGAAAAATGGACATTTAATAAAATAAGTGACTATCAAGCATTTCTAATTCAAAGACAAGGACAAAAAAAATTTCTTCAAATATAAGATACAACGGAAATATAGAACATCAAAACAGAAGTAAGAAAAAAAAAGAAATTCAATAATGTTAAACTTTGTATTTCTGTATGACAAGCAAATATTTGTAACCTTAAAGAAATTCATTAGTGTAAGGGTCATCAGGAGTATTCATACACAAAAGGTACAGATATAAGGAGATTTTTCACAGGATGATACTTTAGAAACCAAAATAAAACAACGAGATAGAATATTGCACTTGAAGGAGGGCTGAGACAGAGTGAGGTAAATTATCCCACATAAAAGAAGCATGAAAGAGCTATTATTAGTATAGGGGAGGATGGTGGGCAAAGCTTAAACCTCTCTGTCATCAGATTTTGGTCAAAGACGAAAGAACATACAAACTCAAGTGGGTATACGAAATTAAAAAGGGATGGGGACAATGAATGGAGGACTCTTAAAAGTGAGGACAGATTGTTGAAGCTGGCAATCAAAAATAAAATACGTGTGAGGCAGGAAAAAGTGAGATGAGAAAGAGGAATAAATTAGAGAAAATAGCATGCAGGGAAATGTACAGATAGTTATCATAGCTATCAAAGTGAGTGGGATGAACTCAACCATAAAATGGAAGTGGAAAGCAGAATGGATGAAAAACCAGAATCTTACAATAAGACATTTAAAAAAAACCCATTTTGGAATGTGGAATCAAGATGGTGGAGTAAAAGCAGGGACTTGCTATAGTTTTCCTCCTAAACCCAGCCAAAGACCTGTAAAAAACGACTCTACACAAATTATGGGCAGCAGAATCCACAGAATGATGAAGTGAAGTAAATCTCTGGCCCAAGACAACTTGGAAGGTCTACACGAAGCATCTATAATTTCATGCTAGGAGAAGAGCACAGTCCAGCATGGTCTGCTCCAGAACAGATGGCATGAGACCAGGCCTTGGGGAGGACTAAATTACTGGCACCTGTGGCTGTCTCCAGATTTCACAACCCCAAAATGCCGAAGACAAATTAGATCATCAATGGAAAAACAACCCTGTCAGACCTGTGTGAGAGACTAGAGTGGTGTGGCCCCAGAAACAGTTCAGCAGAGGGTCTGAGGAACCTGTGACGGACTTAGCAGGAGATGTAGCAGGAGTAGCAGCAACGACTCTTTCGGAGCTCTAGACCCACAAATTGTAGGGGCATCAAGCGGCTCACAATACACACTACCACCCTCACTGGAAGTAGAGAAATACATTGACAAAGAGTTTAAAAGGCAAGTAATTGGCTGGGGAAACGAACAAAAACGGGAAAAAATTGGATAATAGAATCTTAATTTGGTGACAAAGATCAAAGCATACAACCAGAAGAAGAAAACAATCCAAAGTTCCTGCATCCACAGCATCCAAGGAAAATACAAGTCTTTCACAGGCCATAGAAGATCTCGAAAAGGGTGTTGAAAATCAAGTAAGAGAAATAGACGAAAAATTGGAAAGGGAAATGTGAGTGATGCAAGAATTTCATGGAAAAAAAAACAGTCAACTTCCTAAATGGGATTAAAAAATTCTGAAGAAAATAGCATTTTAAAAAATAGACTAATCCGAATAACAAAAGAGATACAAAAACCCAATGAGCATAAGAATGCCTTAAAGAGTAGAATTGGCCAAATGGAAAAAAAAAAAGGTACACAGGCTCACTGAAGAAAATAATGCTTAAAAATTAGAATGCATCTGATGGAAGATAATGACTGGGAAAAATCAAGAAATTATGAAACAAAACCAAAAGAATGAAAAAAGGCAGAAAATTTGAAATATCTCATTGCAAAAAAGAACTGATCAGGAAAATAGATCCACGAGAGACAACTTAAAACTTATTAAATTATCTGCAAGCCATGATCCAAAAAAAAAAGGGGGGGAGCATACACATCAACTATCAAGAAATTATCAAGGAAGAACTCAAAGTTCTAGTAAATGTGGAGAACTGCTTTTGCATACGACTGGGAAATAAGAAATACAGGTAATGGGGAACAGAAATCTATTTTGTCCTACAAGAAAAGAGAGAAGATGAGGATAAGGGAAGGGGAAGTGTGAGAGAAAGGAGGGCAGATTGGGGAAAGGGGTAATCAGAATGCACAGCATTTTAGGGGAGGGGAGGGGAGAGATGGGGAGAAAATTTGGAACTCAAAATTTTGTGAAAATGAATGTTGAAAACTAATAAATAAATAAATAAATATATATATATATATGTATGTGTATATATATATATATATATATATATATATATATATATTTAAAAAGGAAAAAGAAGAAATTATCAAGGAAAACTGCCTTGATATTCTAGAACCAGAGGGTAAAATAGATATTGAAAGAATCCACCAGTCGCCTCTGGAAGGAGATAACAACAAAGCTCGTATGAATATGGTAGCCAACTTCCACAGCTCTGAGGTGAAGGGGAAAATATTGCAAGTAGCCAGAAAGAAACAACTCAAGTATTATGGAAATACAATCCCGATAACACAAGATCTAGCAGCTTCTACATTAAGGGATTGAAGGGGTTGGAATACGATATTTCAGAGGTCAGAGTAGTTAGGATTAAAAGCAAAAATCATGAAAGCAATAGAATTGAATATAACAATTCAGGGTAAACATGAACATTCATGAAATACAGGATTTTCAAGCATTCTTTCTCAAAATACCAGAGCTGAATAGACAATTTGACTTTCGAATACAAGAAAGAAGAGACGCATGAATAGGTAAACTGGAAAGAGAATATATAAGAAATTTATTAAAGTTGAAATGTTTATATTCTCATAAAGAATATATATTTGTATATTTGTATTTGTGTACAACTGGGAAATAAGATATACAGGCAATGGGGTGTAGAAACCTATCTTGCCCTTCAAGAAAGTAAAGGGGAAATGTATGGGGGGCGGTGACAAAAGGGAGGGGAGACTGAAGGAAGAATGCATGTCATCTGTGGTGGAGGGGAAAGATAAGGAGAAAATTTAGAACTCAAAATGTTGAAATGAATGAAAATTAAAACTGAATTAAAAATAAACTTAAAATTATAATTTGAATTAAATTAAAAGTTCATGAAATTAAACGCAATTATTTAAAATAAAATTGAAGTAAAACTAATTAAATTAAGTTCAATTAAAATTATTAATTAATTAAATTAAAAATACAAATAAATTTAACTTTTAACGTAAACAAATGGTACAGCATCTAAATTTTTGAAGAAGCTGAATGAGTAACAGGGGGAACTCATTCAGCTTCTGTTAGTGAAGTATCTTAACTTTACCCTCTCAGAAACAGATATATCTAACCAAAACTAGAGGAAGCTGTTAAGGAGAAGAATAAAATTCTGGAAAAGTTAGATAGGATAGCTCTCTGGAATACAGTATTGTGTTTGATAACCATAGTTTCATTCAATTAGAAATTTCTTTTGCTGTTGTTGTTTTCATCTATGACAATGTCAATTGTTGACCAAAATCAATATCACAAGTCCATTAGACATTGTGTTCCAATTAGATTTATTACAAGAGAAATGAACATGTATCTAGAACTCTAAGGAAATGAAAAGATTTCACAATCCAAAGAGAAGTTCTTTTATTTGTGTTTTGTTTTTTAATTAAGTTACAACAATGAATGAGTAAAAAGGAATCTCCTAAATGAGAGGGAAAGGTGAGTTGAAATCACCAATAATTAAGGTGAGAAAATCAGAATTCTTTTCCCTTCAGAAGATTGTGAAGATAGGAAGATCTGCTTATCTGCAATGGTCCTAGGTGTTCAAGCAATTTCTCAGTCTAGTGAAGAATGACTGGCACCTGTCTTGACTCGCAAGGACCCACAGAAAGTCCAATTTAGTGTGCAAAAGCAAATTATATTAGTTGGGGTGGGGAGGTTCATCCTTGACACCTTCAGGGCCTCTTGCATACTTTGGGTTCATTGTTTCTGGAAAATATGACAACTATAAAGGGCATGTTCAGGAGACCCCCTCTACAAAAAGACTGCTATACTAAGATTCTAGAATTAATTATTTAGCAATCTTCAATTTCGTGTACTGGCTTAATTGTTATTAAGACATAATAGACATTTACTAAGAGTCGTGCTGCTTTCTTTATGTCTCCCACGCCATCAACAAAAATGTCAAGAAGTTAGAGATGAACACTGTGTGTTCAGGTCAGAAGTCTTCAGCATCCTTGCTCTGTCTCACCAACTGTTTTGATCAGACTGAATGTGGCAAAAAGACTGATCTTAAGTATCAAGCACAACATAGTGGGAATAGTATGCATTGTTAATCAATGTAACTAACCTCGTTTAGCTTCATAATCAAGACAAAACTCTCAGGGAGTGTGTAGTGTGCAGAGGATGGGAGTCAAATGGTAAGATGCCAGAAATTTTCTTCAGTCCTACAAGCGTTTACACAATGATTACACAAATTTCAATGGAAAGAAAAATTGAAACAAAACAATATAACGGGAATTTTGCAAAATTGAGATAAAAAACCCTCAAAAACAAACAACAGAAAAAAGCCATCGTTTCAAAGAAAACATATGAGAAGACACTTACCCCAGTCTTTTGGAAACATGGAGAGTCTATGAGTATGAAACATCAAACATGGTTTCAGATATTTTTGATATGTTAATCCATAGCTGCCAATGTTCCCCCAGTCTTCTTCTTTTTAGATTATTTTCTTTAAAAAAAGTATTCTTCACATTATAAGATGACTTTCTGGGAAAGGAGAGAGGTGGGGCAAAAGGAGAAATTTCGTTAATGTAAAACTAAATTGGCAATAATTTAAAAACACCACTGCTTGTGTTTTCAGTTTTCCAATTCTTATCAATTATTTACCTTTTTTGTTTTACTAATAAGATAGTATTGAGTGCCAAACGTAGAATGTAAGTTCCGTGGAGGAAAGAATTCCTTCCTTCCTTCCTCCCTTCTTTATTTCTTCTTCTGTCATTATTTCTTTTTGCTCTGATAACTAACAGTGTACCTGGCACATAGTAAACTGCTTAAGAAAATCATGTTGACTGATACCACTATCTAATATGTTCAGTTCAATGATCATGTAAAGAGATGTATGCCTCATATCATCTTAAAATCAATTTAAATTGCAACAGGTAGAATTGCTTCTCATCTTTTCCTCTCTTAAGGAAAATATTTTTAGTAATTTCCGTATGTCACCTAGTTAACATCACAAAATCAGGAAAGTTTAAGTTTTTCAGCAAAATAACAGGAGTACCAGAATTTGTTTGATTATTACATTACAATTCTCATTACATTCTATGGACTCAGAATGCTTCAGTAATTGGTCTGTCAAGTCAGTTGTTACTGATCATTAAAAATGAATACAGAGAGCAATTAATCTCACGATCTTGGTTTCATTAGGATATTCCATTTTTCTAATTTTATTCAGTTCACAGTCTTCGGATTATCCTAAGTATCATTTGCTAATAGAAGGTTTCACTTTCATTCTTTCGATTATGCACGTGAGTTGCAAAATGTAAAATTGCATAATATGTGAATAAGCATTCTGCATTGTTTATAATTGATCATAAAAGAAAACCCACAACTGAACCTAAGCATAAGGGCTCTTCTGTGTTTCACTTTGGGTTTGCTTGGATGTGGGCACAGATTTTCATTCTCTCTGAAAATGATCACATTTCTTATCCTTGATGCAAAAAATAAACAGCACCCTCCCAACAAAACACGACAACAATAAAATTCACAAATCTCAAGAACTTTTCTACATACACAAAGAGCACTTCATAAGAAAATAAGTAAACATGATTGAATTGGGTTTTGTCTGCTTATGTAGTTAAAGTTAGATAAATATAATAAAGAATTATCTCTAATTCACTAGATCCGAACTCAGGTATCTTTTTGACTGATTGCTTCAGTATTGATTGAATACCAACCATCTTCAACTTACTGCAGAGATCATACAAAAGATAAAATTTTTGTACTCTACCTTCTAAATGGAACAAGACAGAGGTGGCAATAAAAGTTTAAAAATCAATTTCTCCTCTTCTTCTCTGACAAATAACCCTGTTAGTTGGAAAATTACAGGAAGAAAGAAGTCCATATGGACTTCAGAAGGTGCTGGAGTAAAACATTTAATCATAGAATGGTAGGACAAAAATGAACCTTGAGAGGTCATTTAGTCAATCCTTCTGCCTTTGTCACTACATTGGATATAAGATCCAATCCTATTTTAAAAGATCGACAGAGTGGAAAATGTCACCATTCCTCTTGTTAGCTTGTGTCAGTGTTTTAAAAACTTCACTCTCAGGAAATTCTTACCTCTAAAGGAGCTAAATCCCTCAGGGGTCCTATTAAAGTAATAAAATTAGAATCTTAGTTTAGAAAAAAAAAACATTAGGGGTGTCATTAAGTGCAGCTTCTCATCCAAAGCAAGATGCTACAAAATACTTGGCGCGTGGTTTTAAAGTCTCTGCTTGGTTATTTTCAGTATCTGAGAGTTTACTACTGATGAGGCAGCTCATAACCTTTATGAATGGTTTTAATTTTGAGAAAGTTCTTTTTTTAAGGCTAAATCTACTTTCACGTCAGGTCCATGGGTTGTAAGGTCTCCCAATGTGTTATTAGTAGTGTAATGGAAAAGTCCTTATATTAGTGTCCTAAAACTAGGGTTATATACTTGATTTGTACTAACTAAAAGCATAATTTAATCTCTCAGGATATATTTCCTCTCTGTTAATGGAAGGGTTCAGATAGGATGATCCCCAAGCATTTATCAAGCTTTCAATTCCTCTTATTCCCTGGCAGTCAAGACTGATCATCATCTTGGTTTTGTTCAGTAAGGATAGTATTTCCATTGTTTGGGACATTATTCTTCTATCAGTGCATTCTCAACTTATATTATTTTTCTTTGGAAAATAATTCAAATGCTAATTTTACCTTGAATTCAAGGTTAACTAAAATTTCAAGTCTTTTTTAAAATAAATTCTTCTCACCATATTTGGAATTATACATTATACCTTTGCATTTTACTTCTTGCACCACCTCGAATAAGTCTCATTTTTATCTCTCATTTTTATTATTTATAAGGTGAAAACACTGACTTAGTTCATTGCTGTGTTTCCACCTCCATCTACTGTTTTTATTATTATCATTCTTAATCTTAACTTTGACGTTATACTTTAGATTTCTCTCTCTGCAATAATTTTATTCTTATTTTTTGCAACTATATAAATTTTATTGCTACTAATTTTATTTCCTTGATTTCATACCAATCATTCCATTTTATTGCTATTTTTATTATTGCTTCAGTATTACAGCATATTATGAAATATTATTATATAGTAGCAATGGGCCATGAGTTAGACCTGCTACCCTCATACCAGAGAGGATAACTATGAACAAAAATCTGTGCGACTGATATGGATTCTTTGGGGTAAATCATTTCCCCCGTTAATTGATCTGGGAATATGCCATAGACCTTCTGGGAAAGATTACAAGAGCAGTTTTTAAAACTTTATCAGGGAGTTCCTGAGACCTCAGAGAACCTCTCTGTTGACAGTTTTAGTGTCTTTGGCCAAGGCTTTGATCCACCTTTATATTCCTGAGACGATTTTTCATTGCTTTGAGGAATCATTTTTGCGTGAAGTTATTTCGATATATTCCTTATTAAATGGATTGTTTCTTTGAATCCTCAGGTGATAAATTGCACCAGATGCGGACACAGCTACAATCTAGTAGTTATCCCACCCTTTGTTTGACCTTCATTTTTAATAAGTGTATCATTGATGATGTTATTCAGATCATGGATAAGTCTGCGGCACATTGCTGACGTTATCCTACAGAATGACATCAGACAATAAATATCAGCCCATAAATTTTACTCGAGTATAATTTTAAACGTCTTCCAAACCTATAGGTCTGTTTTCATGGTATATTCGAAAGTGCACTGGATGTAAATTGAGAAGATCTCATATATAGAGGTTAGCTGCTAGATGGCACAATGGATAGAGTATCAGGTCTGTAGTAAGGAAGACTCTTATTTTGTGGATTCAGATCTATCCTGAGACACTTGCTATCTGTGTGACCCTGGTTAAGTCATTTAAGCCTGTTGACCTCCGTTTCATGGTATATAAACATGTGGGGAAAAGAATTGGCAAACCAAACTCATATTTCTGCCAAGAAAACCCCAAATGGAGTCAAGAAGAGTCAGACACAACTGAAAAACGACAACAAAAAACCTAAATATTGCAATTCAAGCTTCAGATCGAACATGTTGTACCTGTTTTAATGTTACAGTAGCCCTATATTTTCTTATATACATATATTCATACTTGTAATTTAAGTAATAAATTAAAACTTTAATATAGTTAGGGGTGCATATATATATGTATATATATACATATGCTATATTTGTAATTTTAATTCAATGCATATATCCTGATGCATATGTATGTTAGTATCTACATATATGTAGTTACACCATATTACAAATGCCTGCTTTTATGTGCACACACATGCGCTATATATGTACCCACATGTGTAGGAGTGTGTGTGTATGTTTTCCTTTAAGAACATCTCTAATTTTCCTTATGTTGCTATTAACACGGTAAAGCATCTTTACTTATTAACCTTTAACCATTTATACAACAGCCTAACAGCTATTGTATCTAAATTGTACTATCCTGTTTGATTGATGTGTGTCGTGCAAGGCAAAATCAGTAAGTGTTCTCAAGGCAAGAGCCATTGCATTTATGTTAGTAAAGTTGATAATTTGTACCATTCAGTTATATAAACTTTATTTTAAACTAGATATCTCATATTTACCTTTTTTCCCTTCTTCTGGTGGAAGCAGAATAATCACGCTCTGATACAAAGATGTGAATTGTCTTTAATATTGATCTCGACATCCACATAAACAGATATGATCAAGACTACTGATTTTATCATTATAGGATATTCTTGATGTGGAAATTCGCTCTATTGATGCTGATCAGTAAAATATTAGAAATTTAGAGTCAGAGAGTATTGCCTGTACGTAGTATATATCAGAGGGAAAAAAAATTCTCATGACAGATGAATCAAGGTAGATGGAGACAAGTGAGGGGTAGTAGAGTGCCTACTACCTACTAAACCTTGTGATAATTACTTTACAAGTAATTTATTTAAATGACTTCATCTAGTCCCATACAGTTAGTAAATATTTGAGTCTAAATTAACACTCAGTCCAAGAACTATATTTCCATGTATCTCTTTGTCTTTGTTATGGAAAGTAGCAATCTGGGAACTAGCACAGGTCTCATCTGTCTAGATAGTGGAAGCAATCTGAACATGATATGGCGCTCATCAACAAAGAATGCCCACACACTTGTCTATATTTCCTTGTGTGAGCACACCCAAAGTAAGACTTCCTGTCTATAGCTTTACGAAAGGATGCAAAATCTAAATGCAAAACTTTTTGTTAGATATTCAAAGTAATGCATATGAATTTGGATGTAGAGAATGGAGTTTATAATTTCCTCCCCCAGAAGATTTACAATTCTGATTCTGTGCTTTTTCAAATGTAATTGTAGGTCAGTAATTGCTTAATGGTGATATCATTTGATTTTTGTATCCTACATCTCATACTCTTAAGCACTTTTAAATGTCTTAATGATGTAAACATTTTGGAATCATAACATATCTAGTCAATATAGGCAATTTTCCTTTATTCTAAACAAAATAACTCATTTTCACTGCATCAGCACAAGTACAAATAAATATGCTACACAGAAGACATAAATAATGAGATATCAGTTCAAAGGAGATAACTTCATTGGCATTATGAATATGTTCTTTCCTTGCCTTCTTCATATTACTCATTCTTTTTACCTTAAAAGATTCACTAGATTGAATTCATCCATTCTTTTATCATTTCTTTTTACTATAGTCATCCGTACATCACAGACATACTGCTTAAAATAATTCCTGAAGCATCTACCTACCATGGGGTTAATTATTCTTAATAAGTTTTCCCAGCTAATTAGGCAGACATGAAAATTACTCCTTTTTCATAAGTCTGGAGAACAGTTTTTTTGATCTTTTGGTTTGATTTTGTCTACAAGACAGCATAAAACTTCATGCTGGATATCCCTATGACTGATCGTTACTTAAATATAAGCTCTCAGATTACAGGGTCCCACCTCCTGCTCTTCTCATAATACCATCTTCCTCCAATCGATGAAACAAACATTGTCATATGATATAAGTATGAAATAACCTTTCTAATCTTGCCCTCTTCGTGAAAGAAATGTTAACAACCCTCTTTCTCCTTCCTGCATCCTTTTTTCTGCTTACCTCACTATTGTTGAGCTTTTTTAAAAAATTTTTTTATTATTTTATTTATTTATTTTTTAATGTTCTACAATCACTACCGTAAAACTTAGATTTCTACCCCCTCCCCAAGTAACCGCCACCACCCTCCTTCACCAAGATGGGATACAATTCTATATAGGCTCTACAAGTACTTTCCTATTGAATACGTTTTCACTATACTCATGCTGTGTAGACAAACTAAAAGAAGGGGAAGAAATCATATAACAAATCAAAACATAATACACACACACACACACACACACACACACACACACACACACAACATGATCTGCTACATTCCGTGAATGAATTCCGTAGTTCTTTCTCTGAGTGTGGAAGGCATTTTGCCTTAGAAAACTGTTGGGATTGGAAGTTCAAATCCGTGTGGACGGTCTCGGGCGGGTAAAAGTGGGACTTCTAAATCTTAGAGTCTTACGAGGCCCTCCATGAACAGCGGGGATTCGAGAAGGTCAGACTGAGCTACCTCGGCTAGCTCGGGTATTTCCGCCTCTCCACGGGAGATACATGATGGGTGGAGTCTCCCTGCCCTCGAGGTCGTCCCGGATCTGGGCACACTATTGTTATCTACAGCACGGTATTCAGATGCAAACTGTGCGGCTGAAGGTTAAGTAGGATTGAGGAAGCCTGAAAGCTCTCTTAGCACGTGAGGAGCCAAGAGGACAGTAGGCTCCGCTTCTCTTCTCTTCTCTCTACCCTCCCCCTCTCTCCCCGCTTGTACTTCTACTTCCAATCCCTTAAGATCTTAGCCTCCTTAGGAAATCTCCCCCTCTTCCTCCTAAGGAAGACCCCCCTGCACTTGTAACCGATACCCTGAAATAAAGCTCAAACCTTGTTCGACTCTGGAACGTCCTTTCTCTCATATGAGCATCCGGTTTTGGCCAGCCAAAGACCTCGGAGGTGAGGTAAGAAGACTCGGGTAGCCCACACAGGCCTCTAGGCCTGGCAGAAAACCACTGGGAATTTTTTTTTAAGTTCTTGGGTTAATACAAAGTTTCAAGTCTACCAGAAAAAACTTTCGCACACTGTTGTCATTGCTGTGCACAAAGTTCTCCTGGTTCTTCTCCTTTCTCCCAGCATCAGATCATATAAGTCCTTCCAGGCTTCTCTGAAGTCTTCTTGTTCATCATTGCTTATGGAGCAATAGTATTCCATTACATTCATACACCATAATTTATTCAGTCATTCCCCAATTGATGGGCATCCACTTGATTTGAAGTTTTTGGCCACTACACGGAGTGCTGCTATAAAAATTTTTGTACATGTGGGACCTTTTCCCATTTTATGATGTCTTGGTGATACAGTCCTAGTAGAGATATTGCTGGGTCAAAGGGTATGCACACTTTTGTAGCTCTTTGGGCATAGTTCCAAACCGCTCTACAGAATGGTTCAGCTCCACCAACAATGAAATAGTGTTCCAACTCTCCCACATCCTCTCCAACATTTATGATTTTCTTGTTCTGTCATGTTTGCCAATCTTATAGGTATGATTTGGTACCTCAGAGTTGTTTTGATTTGCATCTCTCTAATCAAAAGTGATTTCGAGCATTTTTTCATATGATTATAGATATCGTTAATTTCTTCCTCTGAAAGTTGCCTAGTCATTTCCTTTGACAATTTATGAGTTGGAGAATGACTTGTGTAGTTATACATTTGAGTCAGTTCTCTATACATTCTAGAAATGAGGCCTTTATCCCAGAGACTAGCTATAAAAATTCTTTCCCAATTTACTGCATCCCTCCGAATTTTGATTGCATTGGGTTTGCTTGTGCAGAAACTTTTCAGTTTAATGTAATCAAAATTATCCATCTTGCATTTCATAATGCTTTCTATCTCTTCTTTAGTCAAAAATTCTTCCCTTCTCCATAAATCTGATAAATACACTATTCCTTGCTCCTCCAGTTTGTCCATTGTATCAGTCTTTATACCTAGATTGTGTACCCATTTCATCTTTATTCTTGTGTACAGTGTCAGGCATGGGTCTATGCCTAGTTGCTGCCACACTGTTATCCAGTTTTCCCAGCAATTTTTGTCAAACAGTGAATTCTTATCCCAGAAGTTGGGGTCCTTGGTTTTATCACACAGGAGGTTGCTATATTCCTGTCCTACTGGGTCCTGAGCGCCAAGTCTATTCCACTTGTCTACCCTTCTGTTTCTTAGCCAGTACCAAGTGGTTTTGATAACTGCTGCTTTATAGTACAATTTTAGATCTGGTAGCGCTATTTCACCTTCCCTAGCATTTGTTTTCATTAGTGCATTTGATATTCTGGACCTTTTGTTCTTCCAGATGAATTTTCATACTATTTTATCCAGCTCCAGAAAATAGTTTTCTCACAGTTTAATTGTTATGGCACTAAATAAGTAAATCAATTTAGGTAGAATTGTCATTTGTATTATATTAGCTTGGCCTACCCATGAGCAACTGATGTTTTTCCACTCACTTAAATCTGACTTTATTTGTACAAAAAGTGTCTTGTAATTGTGTTCATATACTCCCTGGGTTTGTTTAAGCAGGTTAACTCCCAAGTATTTTATAGTGTCTACCCTACCTTTACATGGGATGGACTTCGTTGCTAATATACAGCAATACAGAAGATTTGTTCAGGTTTATTTTGTAACGTGCAACTTTGTCAAACTTGTTTATTATTTCGAGTAGTTTGTTACTTGAATCTCTGGGATTCTCTAAGTATATCATCATATCATCTGCAAAGAGTTATAGCTTAGTTTCTTCTTTGCCTATTCTTATTCCTTCAATTTCTTTATCTTTTCTAATTGCTACAGCTAACATTTCTAGTACTATGTGGAATAATAGTGGTGATAATGGACATCCTTCTTTCACCCTGATCTTATTGGAAATGCATCTAGTTTATCCCCATTGTGTATAATGCTTGCTGAAGGTTTTACGTAGATATTTCTCATTATTTTCTGGAAAGTTACCTTTATTCCTATGTTCTCCAGTGTTTTTAACAGGAATGGGTGTTGTATTTTGTCGAAAGGTTTTTCTACATATGTTGAGAAAATCATGTGGTTTTTGTTAATTTTCTTGTTGATGTGATGGATAATGCTAATAGTTTTCCTAATATTGAACCAGCCCTGCATTCCTGGTATGAATTCTAAGCGATCATAATGTATGATTCTCGTGATAAGATGCTGTATTCGTTTTGCTGAAATCTTATTTAAAATTTTTGCATCTATATTCTTTAGAGAAATTCGTCTATAATTTTCTTTCCTGTTTTCTCTCTCTCTGGTTTAGGTATCAAAACCATATTTGTATGATAGAAAGAATTTGGGAGGACTCCTTCTTCCCCAATTTTCAAAAATAGTCTACATAGCATTGGAATTCACTGTTCTTTAAATGTTTCATAGAATTTATAGTAAATCTATCTGGCTCTGGAGATTTTTCCTAGGGAGTTCCTTGATGGCTTGTTCAATTTCTTTTTCTGAGATGGGGTTGTTTAAGTATTCAACTTCCTCTTCTGTTAATCTGGGCAATTTGTATTTTTTAAAATAATCATGCATCTCGTTTAGATTATCGAATTTGTGGGCATAAATTTGGGCAAAGTAATTTCTAATTATTATTTTAATTTCCTCCTCATTGGAGGTGAGTTCACCCATTTCACTATTAATGTTAGTAATTTGATTGTCTTCTTTCTTTTTTTAATCAAATTGATCAACGTTTTATCAATTTTATTAGTTTTTGCATAAAACCAACTATCACTTTTATTTATTAATTCAATAGTTTTCTTAATTTTAATTTTATTAATCTCTTCTTTGGTTTTCTGTATTTCTACATTGGTATTTACTTGGGGATTTCCAATTTGTTCTTTTTCTAGCTTTTTCAGCTGCATGCACAAGTCATTGATCTCCTCTTTCTCTACTTTATTTATGTAGGTATTCAAAGACATAAAACTTCCCCTAAGAAATGCTTTTTAAGTATCCCATAAGATTTGGTAGGTTGTCTCATTATTGTCATTCTCTTGCATGAAGTTCTTGATTGTTTCTATGATTTAACCCCCTCCTTCTTTACGATTACATGATTTAGTTTCCAATTGACTTTAGGTTTATCTTTCCATGGCCTCTTAGTACATTATGATCTGAGAAGGATGTATTTATTATCTCTGCCTTTCTGCAATGGATTGTGGGGTTTTTATGTCCTAGTACATGGTCAATTTTTGTAAATGTGCCATGTACCGCTGAGAAAATGGTATATTCCATTCTATTGCCATGCAGTTTTCTGCAGAGATCTATCATATCTGCTTTATCCAGAGTTTTATTAACATCCTTAACCTCTTTCTTGTTTATTTTGAGGTTAGGCTTATCAAGTACAGAGAAGGGGAGGTTGAGGTCCCCCACTAGTATAGTTTTGCTGTCAATTTTTTCCTTCAACTCTCCCAACCTCTCCTCTAAGAATTCGGATGCTATAACATTTAGAGCATATATGTTTAGTAATGATATTGCTTCATTGTCTATGGTACCTTTTAGCAGGATATAGTTTCCTTCCTTATCTCTTTTGATTAGATGTATTTCTGCTTTTGCTTTGTCTGAGATTAAGATTCCTACTCCTGCTTTTCTAACATCAGCTGAAGCACAATATTTTCTGCTCCAACCTTTGACCTTTATCCTGTGTGTATCCCCACGTTTCAAATGTGTTTCTTGTAAACAACATATTGTTGGATTATGGCTTTTAATCCATTCTGCTATCCGTCTCCGTTTTATGGGCGAGTTCATTCCATTCACATTCACAGTTATGATTACAACCTCTGCATTTCCCTGTATCCTTTTTCTCACCATTTGTGCTTTTAGCTCTCCTCTCTCCCTTCCCTTCCTCAACAGTTTTCACTTTTCACCACCTCCTCCTGCAGCCTTCCTTTCCTTCTTTTAGCTCTCCTCCCTTTAACTCCCCTTTACCCTTACTGCTTCTTCCCTCCATTTTTAGCTTCCCTCCTCTTTCTTCCCCCTTCTTCTCCTACCTACTAAAGAGCTAGTAAAGATTATATACTTAAGTTTATTGTTCCCTCCTTGAACCAAATCTGATTAGAGTACCTCTCAAACGATGCTCATCTCCCTCCCCTCTTTCCTTCTATTACAATTTTGTACTTCTTCCTGTGATGTAATTTACCATTTTCTGCTTCCTTCTTTTCACCCCTCCTGTTACATTCCCTTCACATACTTAAATCATATTTTTAACATGACATCATTTACTTTATACCCGTTCCCTCTATGTATATCCCTTTTATATTTCATAATAGATGCACAATTCTCAACATTAACAGGTATCCTCTTCCCTTATAAGGAGGTAAACAATGTGCTCAAATTGAGTAACAAGTTCCCCCACCCCGCTTTTACCTTTTTATGCCTCTCTTGAGACCTGAGTTTGAAGATCAAAGTGTCTAAAATGTCTGTCGTTTTTGTCAGGAAGTTCTGGAAATCCCTTACTTCATTGAATGAGCACCTCCTTGCCTGAAATGTTTTGCTGAACTTTGCTTGGTAGTTGATCTTTGGTTGGAGTCCCAATTCCTTTCCCTTACGGAATATTGAATTCCAATTCCTTCGATCTTTTAATGTAGAAGCTGCAAGGTCCTGTGTGATCCTGACTGTTTCTTTCTGGCTGCCTGTAGTATTTTCTCCTTCACTTGATAGTTTTGGAATTTGGCAACGATAATTCTCGGAGTTTTTAATTTGGTATCCCTTTCAGGAGGTGAATGGTGGATTCTTTCGATGACTATTTTGCCCCCTGGATCTACCATTTCTGGGCAGTTTTCATTGATGATTTCCTGGAAGATATTGTCCAGACTCTATTTTTCATCATGGTTTTTTAGCAGGCCAATAACTCTTAAATTTCCTCTCCTGGATCTGTTTTGTAGGTCAGTTGTTTTCCCAATTAACTATTTTACATTTCCTTCTATTTTTCATTCTTTAGCTTTTGTTTGACTGATTCTTGCTGCCTCATTGAGTCATTACTTTCTACTTGCCCAAGTCTAATCTTTATCTAATTGTTTTCCTCATTGTGCTTTTGCATCTCCTTTTCCATCTGTCCAATTTTTCCTTTTAAGGAGTTACTTTCTCTAGTTAATTTTTGTACTTCCTTTTCCATTTGTTCAGTTTTCCAAGTTAGGTTTTGTGCTTTCTTTTCCATTTGACCAACTGTTCCTTTTAGGGAGTTATTTTCCCCAGTTAATTTCCTTTTCCATTTTTTCAGTTTTCCTTTTCAAAGAGATGTTCCCATCAGTGAAATCTTTTTTAAAATTTTAAAATGATTGGCCATTTTTTCTTCTATTTCCTTCTTCAGCTGTTCCAGGAGAGCTGTTTGTGAACGGGAGCAGTTCATAGTCCATTCTGAAGTTTCAGAGGGAAGTACAGTCTCAGCACTGACCTCTATGGTAGTTGTGTTTTGGTTCTTCTCTCCCTGGAAAGATTCTGTGGTTTTTTAGCGCTTATTTTGGTTTCTTTTATTCTTGATGTTGATTGTGTGTTGTGGCTCCTGGTTCTTTCAGTTAGAAACTACAGAACTTTGTGTTGAGCTGATGTGTGGAACAGCTAAGAGCAGGTTTTTGTTTTGTGTTTCCCCGATCAGCCCTGGGGTCCTGGGGTTAGCTTGTTAAGTGTGGGGGAGGAGTGGTCAGCTCACGGGAGATCTCCTCAGATGAACTGAGGCAAAGGCAAGCTCAGGAGATGGTGATCCCTGCTGCCCTATTGTCTTTCCCTTTCCCCTGGAGTTCTGAGATCCGCCTAGATGCTAGTTCGAGTTCCCACTCATCCTGGGGCTCGTCTCCTAGCGCTGAGGCTTGCCTGGGTCCTAGTGAGAGTTTCCTTTGCCCTGGGTCCTCTGTTCTTCTGGTTTGCCTCTGCCACAGTACGAGGAATTTCCGATTAATTAACGATTTTCCTAGCCTCAGGTGTTATGAGACTATTTGCCCCCTCTTCTGTTCCTGCTGATCCTGGGTTTTTCTGGGGAAATATTTTATGGTTCTTTCACGGTCATGAAGTGGGGAGGAGAGAGCATTTACTGATCAGTCTGCCATCCTGGTTTCTGGAAGTTCAAGTAGGTGACTTACCAATGCATAATCTTCGGACTGAAAGACTCAGGAGCTGGTGCGCTGATATCTGGGTCTCAGTGGCCAATACTCGTTCAGCTCTGCTGGTCTCCACCCTCGGCTGCCGCTCTGAAGGTTCTACCTGCTGCTCTCAAGTTTCCCTAGTCCCCCCTCCTCTGTTGCACTAGACGAGCTGTGCTGTGCTTTGTGGGGTCACCTCCGCGGAAATGATCCTTCCCATGGACCTTCCAGTCTGTCCTGGGCTCTGAGTCCCCCACAGTCTGTCTCCCACTGGATTCTGCACCTCCAAAATTTGGTCAGATTCTCCTTTCAGGGGTATCAGAAGGAGTTTGTCGAAGAGCTTAGGCGAGTCATTGCTCTCACTTTGAATCTTGGCTCCACCCCAGGTTCCTGACCCCCTTTCAAAAAAAAAAAACAACAACTAAAAGGGACATTTGTTTTAAGCAGCTTTTTAATACAAAATAGCTGAAGTTTTGGGAAAGATCTATTTTAATAAGTACATTTTAAATTAAGTAACATAGCATGAGTCACACATTCATTTATTATTTGAATTAGACAGGGTTTTCAACATTATCTGTGTTAACCCTACGGTGACATATAAGTACATATAAGGAAATTAATACTGAGAAAGGTTAAATGATACCCATATTTTGAGCTTCTGAGTTTTAAAAAGTTATGTTTTCCAGTAATTAAGAAAAAGAAATACTCATTCTCTCTGTATCATTTTATATATATATATATATATATATATATATATATGTATATATATATATATATTTGAAGAATAGCTTACGTTTTAAAAATCTTTCTTCTTCAGAACTGCTAGGAATGTTTTTTATCGTACTCTCAGACTGAGGAATCTTCAGTTAATCTTGGTTCCTAGACTGCATCCTCACTGAGGTCATTTCCCTTCTGTAAGCATGGCTCTTATTAAATTTATGTCATCCATGCTCTTTATTACCCATGTACATCTTTTTCCTTAAAGTTCTCTCATTCATCATACCTATGTCTATCTTAATTAATTTCAGACAGAATTCTTACAACGTAGTAGAAAGATCTCTTGACTTATAAACAAGAGACAAATGAGTACAAATCTTGTTACTAATTGTGACTAAGTGTTACCTTTGCAAAGTCACTTAACCCCACAAAGTCTCAGTTTGTCCATCTAAAATGGTGATAATCACATCTATGGGTTATTTTAAGATTCAAATACGTAAATGTCTTATTTGTTATTTTTAATTTCAGGTGAAATAAATGACATTTAATATTTCTATCCTTTTTTTCCAATACTCTCTAGGAACACATTTCCTTCTGCTTATTTTTAGTCTGTCATCAGCTCATCTCCACTATTATTTTCACAAAAAAAGAAAATGTTCCTTTCTCCTTTCGTATTCTGTATCTATATTATATTAACTGATTGAAGTGTTATGATATGACTTATGATATGATATGTATAATTGATATTTTCCTTTATTTCTCAATCAGTGGGAGAGTGTCTGGTGGGAGGAAGAGAATTTGGGAACTTGATATATATGTTGCATGCTAAGATAAATAAAGTATAGTCATTTAAAAGTGTTAGGTAGTTCATTTCTCAAACATTTTGAAGAGACTTTATCTTGGAATGGAGGTGACTTTAAAGTTCTCAGACTTTGCCATTGGAGTTCAAATCCTTATATGTTCTACCAAGCTGAGCAGTTTTGAAAACCATCCTCAAAATGACTGTCTGGTCTTTGTGGCTATGCAGAGCTAAAATATGGATACAACTGTCACTAGCAACTTGGGCACTAGGTCCATGGTACATTGGTCATGGAGATCCATGTAACATAAAAATGGAAAATGGTGCTCAGTTCTCTCTGTTCCCATTCTGTTTTTTGCAGTAATAATAGTGGAAAGTTGATAAAGACAGAAGAGAGACCAGAATCACTTGCTGTCTTATATTTCTGTAGATACAGATTTAACTCAGAATTAAAAACATAAACTCTTTGTCCAATGACTTTGTTATTTGGCTTCTGTTCCTATTCCCTTAATGAAACTGTTCATTGTAAAGTTACCAATAATTTTTTTAAAATTTATCACTGAATCCAATAGCTTTTTTTCTGACATCTTTAAATTGTGAACTTCTCAAGAATAGACATTGTCTTTTACCTTTGTTTGTATCCTCAGTACTTAGCACAGTGTCTAGGTCTGGGACATAGAAAATGCTTGATAACCATTTATTTACTGATAATATAGAGAGAAACATTTATTTATTAATTTCCTATTGGCCACAGGAAAGACCATTTTAGAGCATATTCTTATTTGCAAAATATTTAAGAAAAATTTCATATTATAAACAACAATATCACAACAGTAAAAATAAATGAAAATTAGAAGAGGAGAAAAAGTTCATAGAAAGATTGTCAAGTGGCACAAATTTAAACACAAAGTGACTTCTACCTCCAGTTATCCTTCATAAACTGTGCAGTATTTGAAACTGACTTCTTACTTCTGAATAGGCTTTTTTCTGTATGCTTTTTGTAACAGCGCTGTATCATGCTTCTCATCCTATCTATCTGAGCAATTATTTTTAGTGTCCTTTGCAATATTATTATCCTTAAGTTATTTTTTAACCTTAGAAGTATCCCAGAGTTCTTCCTTGAACCTTCTTGTCTCCCTCACTATGTGATTTCTGAGGTGCCAGGCCTAGAGGCCTGTGGGCTACCCGAGTCTTACCTTACCTCTATCAGAGGTCTTCGGCTGGCCAAACCGGATACTCGTATGAGAGAAGAGACCTATCAGAGTCGAACAAGGGTTGAGCTTTATTCAGGGTTCTGGTTACAAGTGCAGGGGGAATTCTTCCTTAGGAAGGAGAGAGAAAGATCTCCCAAGGAGGCAAAGATCTTACAATAAGAGATTGGAAGTAGAAGTACAAGCGGGGAGAGAGGGGGAGGGGAGAGAAGGAGAAGAGGAAAAGCAGAGCCTTGTTGTCCTCACTGCTCCGCACCCCTCCGCCCAAGAGAGCTTTCAGGCTTTCCTGATCCTACCTAAACTCTCCAGCAGCATAGTTTGCATCTGAATACTGTGCTGTTAGATAACAATAGTGTGCCCAGATCCGGGACTATCTCGAGGGCGGGAGAGCTCTCTCCCATCACGTTTCTCACGGGAAGAGGTGGAAATACACGAGATAGCTCGGTTCACCTCGATTCACCTCGATTCCCAGCCGTTTCCTGGGGGGCCTCGTGAGAACTCTAAGATTTAGAAGTTCCCACCTTTACCCGCCCGAGACTGTCCACCTGGAATTAAGCTTCCAACCCTAGCATCTCCCCCTTTTTGTTTTGCGCGGTGCGCACATGGCTCTAGAGCAAACAGTGGCTGGAGGCTGAGTGGATTAGGAAGGCCTTTAGCATATGAGTACCCCACAACAAGACTTCATTTACACAGAAATCTGCAGCTAGCACAACTGACAAAGAGAGGCATCCAACAAAACAAAGATGAAGCTAAATGGCTGAGTTACACCAAGAGAAAGGACAATCACTGATTCCAAAGCATATTCTAAGAGAAGTAGCTAGTGCTGGCGCCTTACACATCACCACCCCCTCAGTCATGCAAATGGATCTCAACGGCCAAGCCTGAATGGCCAAGCCTGCGGTATTCAGGCGAAAAGTTGGTCATCTCCCAAAAAGTTGGTCACCCCTTCCCCCCCCCAATGTGTCCTGGGTTTGTGATATCAAAGTCCTCCTTCAGCCGCTGGAAAGAGATGCCTAGATGGAGTGGTCAGCAATGTCAGTGGTTGCGATGAGTGCTGCTTCCTCTCTGGGCAGCAAGGTTAAAGCTGTCAGCAGCAGACTCAGGTGGTGCATGATCCTTCTCCGGGGTCTCCGGGGTCTCCGGGGTCTCCGCCTCCTGCGTCTCCGTCGTTTCCGACACCGGTTTCCACCGACGGATCCTTCTAATGGGAATCCACGCATCCCCTTTTCCTGTGGAGACACAAACATACCCTGGACCCCATATTAGTATCTTATACGGACCTTTCCATTTCCCTGAGGCCATATCCTTTACCATGGCCCATGTGTCCTTATTTCCAGCCTAGGTATTACTTTCCTTGCGGGGTTGTCTTGGAATAGTCACAAAATGTCTCATAGCTGGAGTAGTATGTGAGTTTTTTGAGATATGCAAAAAATTGTGTGTATACACAGCTGTATCAAGCTCTGATTGTGTTAGGCAATCTCTTAATCTCCCCCTTTTTTGTTTAGCGAGGATCGCCTTTAAGGTGAGGTTGATAAGAATGCATACTGGCTGTTTATTTTGGTATAGCTGCTGCCAGGTGCTTACAAATGCTTGATTAACATCTGTAAGGAATCTGAATTTTACAGATTTTTTCTTTATAACAAACACAGGAGCATTCCAGGGTGACTGTGATGGCTCTATATTTCCTTTTTCTAATTGCTCCTTAACCAATAGTTGTAGTGCCTGGAATTTTTCTGGAGTCAGGGGCCATTGCTCCACCCAAATTGGGGTGTCTGACTTCCAATTCAAGGGTGGGGACTCCAGTGCAACTGCAATGGCCCTTACTAAAAATTTGATAGCTTCATCCCCAGGCGGCTCATGATGTCCCTGCCCCAGATGTTAAAACTAAGTCCTGGAATCACCAACGGCCATAGGGTCCCTTGGCGATCCTCTGCCTCCCACTTTACTGGGTGCATTGTCTCTAAGGTATTTTGGCACCCTCCTATTCCCCACACTGGTCTCTGGCTTTCTTTAAGCTTCCAGTGCCGGGGTACTGAGCGACTGCTAAGGCAGGTCCTATCTGCTCCAGTATCAAGGAGGCCAGTCATGGGAATTCCATTGAGCCAGATTGTACACTCAGGTCTATTCTGTCCTATTTCCTTTAGTAACTGGATTTGAACTGAGTGCTTTAAGGGAAGGGCAATAGCTATGGGAAGCTGATTGTCTATATGAGCCGGCTCGGCTACCACATTGGAGCATGGAAGTGCTGTGGTGCCGGTGGGATAAACTCCTGTATATATAACTACGGGTGCATGAGAGGGGTTCCGTAATATCAGGGATTCCTCCTGTATGGGGTCTCCCAGGGGAATCATAGTAAACTGATGAGCTGCAAGCTGGCACTTCTCTAAGCTGTAAAGGTGTTGCATTCCTTCCTCTGGCCCCATAATCTCCTGTATTCTCCCTCCAAGGGGCTGTCCCGATTCTCTGCCAAAGGGTACACTTTCGGGGCCCTCGAGGGGCCCCTCACCCCGTTTCCCGACTTCCTACATTGTCTAGCTAGGTGACCTGGCTTTCCACATGAAAAACAAGGGTCCTGGCCCCTCCCTGTACTTATTTCTTTCCTACACTTTTTCTTAAGGTGTCCTGGTTTTCCGCAATTAAAACATTTTTTCTCCAAAGAGATATTACTTAAGGCTGCGGCCAGGTACTTCCCTTGAACCTGTGCCAAGTAGACCTGACTTCCTACCCTGTCACATCTTTGTATCATTTCTTCAACAGATGCATTCTTTGGCAGTCCCAGCATTGCCTTTTTGCAGTCATGATTACAATTTTGCCGCAGCAATGTCTTTAACACTATCTCTGTCCCTTGATTCTCCTCTCCCATGTCTCGACCCACTGCCTCCTGCAGCCTGGTCACAAAATTAGTAAATGGCTCATTGTTTCCTTGCGTAATCCTAGTCATGGAAAACTCTCTCTCTTTCTTAGAGGCTATAACCTTCCAGGCGGCAATAGCCATTCCGACAATCAAGACATAATCGGAGGCTGAGTACTGTAATTGATTTCCTGTAGCCTCAAACTGCCCTGTTCCTGTAAATTGCTGATAAGCCTGGGGGGCCTGAGCCCCTAGCCCACTGGTAGTGCTCTTTACCCTCTGAGAAAATTCTGATACCCAACTCACATTCTGCCCAGGGCTAAGGCAGGCTCTGGCTAAGCTCTTCCGGTCATTAGGACTCAGAACGAACTGACCACTGAGAGTCTCAAGCATGGCTATGACAAAGGGTGAATTAGGGCCGTGCTTGGTACAAGCCTCTTTGAGAGTCGCTACTCTCTTCCATTCTATAGGTATTTGGCTCCTCCAAACCCCACCGGGGACACTGGGGTCCGCTATTTCTAGCACAGGAAATGTCCCTACGTCTTCTCCATTCTCTATGGCCTTTCGTATTCCCTTTTCCAAACTGGACTGTGGCCCTAGACAGTCTGATCAATGGAGCATGCTATAAGGAGGCGCAGAGGGAAGACACGGCGTATTCTCCCCTACCTCGCCTTTTCCATCCGCTAGATGGAGCTCCGAACCTATTTTTTCTCTACACTCCTTAACTTTCTGCTCATCAGGGTTCTCCCCTCCCCTCTCTCCACTTCCACTCTCATTCCAATCCCGCCCTGGCCTCTCCAGCCCTTCTAAAAGGCTCTTAATTACACTGAATATCAGGAAATCTAAATCCTCCAGCTCCCCGGGGCATTGTTGCTCATAAGCGGTCATTTGTTCTCCGACCGCTCCCCATCTTTCTCTTGATATTCCTGTCCGCTTGAGCCAAGGAGAAACTTTCCAAATCCTTTTACAAAATTCTCGGAGGTCGTTTAACTCTATAGTGACCCCCGCCTCCCTGCATTCCCTGTAAAGTATCTCAGCCCAGACCTCCTGTTCCTCTGGCTTTATTACTGGCAATTGATTCCCCATCCCTGCCCTTTTCCCATGGGTGTGGGAAGCTACTCTCACTCTTTCTCTCCTTCCGAATCTAGGATTCGGGACTCGCGTCTTTCACAGCCCCTTCCCGGTGTTCCCAAGCACCCAGGATATCTGCACTCCTGTCCCCTGTTCGGAAACGCCAACTGCCAGGCCTAGAGGTCTGTGGGCTACCCGAGTCTTACCTTACCTCTATCGGAGGTCTTCGGCTGGCCAAACCAGATACTCGTATGAGAGAAGAGACCTATCAGAGTCGAACAAGGGTTGAGCTTTATTCAGGGTTCTGGTTACAAGTGCAGGGGGAATTCTTCCTTAGGAAGGAGAGAGAAAGATCTCCCAAGGAGGCAAAGATCTTACAATAAGAGATTGGAAGTAGAAGTACAAGCGGGGAGAGAGGGGGAGGGGAGAGAAGGAGAAGAGGAAAAGCAGAGCCTTGTTGTCCTCACCGCTCCGCGCCCCTCCGTCCAAGAGAGCTTTCAGGCTTTCCTGATCCTACCTAAACTCTCCAGCAGCATAGTTTGCATCTGAATACCATGCTGTTAGATAACAATAGTGTGCCCAGATCCGGGACTATCTCGAGGGCGGGGAGAGCTCTCTCCCATCACGTTTCTCACGGGAAGAGGCGGAAATACACGAGATAGCTCGGTTCACCTCGATTCACCTCGATTCCCAGCCGTTTCCTGGGGGGCCTCGTGAGAACTCTAAGATTTAGAAGTTCCCACCTTTACCCGCCCGAGACTCTCCACCTGGAATTGAGCTTCCAACCCTAGCACTGAGGAATCTTATTGACTTTCCTGGGTCCAACCACTATCTTCGTGTAGGTAATTCCAGACATACATATTCTTCATTTATCTCCTCAGCTCCAACCCTGAATCTTTAAAAGACACATCCCATGAATACATTCAAAAGATAACTGATGACCATGTCCCCTAAAATGATCAATCTTCTTTTGTCTGGATTATAGCACCAGTATTCTTCTACATACTCAGATTTTAAACCTCAGAGACATACTTAACTTTTCAGTCTCATTCGTTCCTTTCCAATATTTGCTTTGGTTTATCAAGTTTTGTCAGTTTTAAGTCCAAAATTTCTATTGTATCTATAGTCTTTCTTCCTAACTCAAACTACATCGTATGAAAATAAGATTCTCATAAATCCTCAGGATTGTAGTAGCCTTTTGTTTGGACTTTTGTGAGTACCAAATCTGACAACCCAATAAAAACAACTTGATCTTATTTGGGTACTTAATAAATGGCTACTTACTTGGAAGTGTCTGTCTCGTCAAGGCAATATTCACAGCACTGGTGGTGGCTATGAATATGCCAGCATAATTCTCAATCACCAAATATAAAAGAATGTCCATATAGAAGGCAGAACAAAAACATTTATTTAAGCACCAGAAAACCAAATCCCAGAACCAGAAAGCAAAATCCATCATGGTGACCAAGAAATTAATAAACACGGTCAAAACAGAGGGCAAAGTCATCCTCAAACATCCCCTTCCCCAGTTAGGGTTTCTTACTATCAAATGTCACAGTGTGTTAGTTGGGCCTGTGTTTGTTGACCTGTGTCAATTGGTCTTCGTTCTTTCCCCTCTGATCTGACCCCACTCACTCACTTCCTTTTGGTTCTGCTCCACTCTTCTGTTGCACCTCTTCAGCAAGCTCCTCCCACCACATATGACTCAGGCTTCCAGGCTATTTAAGCAGATCATATGGGCCTATCAATTAATGAGAAAGATCTTTCCATTTACATCCTTGTTACATTTGGCCCAAAGATATTTCCTATTCATTATATAGGTAGGTGGGGTAACTGGTATTACAAGCACCCCATCATTCCCCCTCAACAAATGGGTCCCAAAATCTTGGGGTTAAGGTGAAGTTCTCTTCTTCCACAACTACTTCCTGCTGAGATTGGATGTAGAGCTGTCCTTGCCTCAAGTCGTCCCATTTGAGAGATCAGTTCTTTAGCTGGCATCTGGAGTGTCATCAACTTCAGGTCCAGAGATGACACATCAACATCATCTATAGGAGGTGAAATCCAAATTGAAAGATCAGGTATCTGCATGTGGAGAGCACTAAGCTTATATGAAACAAATATAGCAAGCAAGTTTAACAGATGAAAACACACACACAAAACAAACAAACAAACAAAAAACCCCCAAGGAAACAAAAACCAGAAGCAGGGTAGATATAGGGTCAGCTGTGGTCTTGGAGTCCATAAACACACGTTCACAGCCTCATTCATGGTAGAATATATGAGGTAAGGGTACAATTTGGTTATCATCCTCTCCTGAATCAACAACAGTTATGGTATTATCTTTCCCATGTGCTATAATTTCCACAGTCTTTAGAACGTCGTCTGGCTTCCATTTTACCCATACTTTAGCTCTCAATTTTATTCTGTCAGTAGAACCCAATTCTTCAGTTATTCTGCTAGTTATTTCAGTAGCGGAGGGGGGGGTGTCAGTTTTCACATTTGATCTTGTTTCACGAGGAATAATAATCACTTGAACTATTCTGCTATTTTTACAAAATTGTATGCGTCATTCACCTAAATTTTGGAAAGTTACAATAATTTGTTCTTGATAATTAGAATCTATCACTCTGGCCAATATGTGTGTTCCCTGAGCTGCTAATCCTAATCTAAGTTGGGTTTTGGGCAACTTCCTACTCTCCCTGAGGGTGTGATTAACTTAGACACAAGGATTCAACAGAAGGCAATTCTTACTTCTCCATTTCTCCTAGTATCAAGTCCCTCTTCTTGGTACATTCTGTATAGTTCATTAGTTGGAATACGATCTATGCTTCTAAAATCTACCCTTGATCTCAATAAAGCAGTAAACAATACTCTCTTTGTCACTTTTTTTCTGATTTCGAATCTGCTGGCTCCTGACTCTTCTCTCTCTAGCAATTTTGTCTTTTCCCCAGTCTCCTAAGTCACCTACCTGTGAAATCCTGTCCAGCAACTCTGAAAGAAGGTGATCTATTTCCCCAATTATTAGAGTCAAAATCAAGTGCTTGTAATTAGGAGAAGCTGTCTTCATTATTATCTTCCTATAGTTGACTGTAAAGGCAATATCATAGTGTGTATCTGCATTTCCAACCATTATGGCAATCTTCATTACCTCCTCATTTAACTTTCTTATATAGTCCCCAAGTGAATATTAGGGTCTGTCTCTGGTAGGCCACATAGAGTCAATAGGATACTGCCTACTGAAGCCTTCTGCAGTCAAAACTAGCAGATTAGTTGTATTTTTACCTCCTTGCATATTGTAATCTCTAAAAGTTTGCTGTACAAAAGGATTCTGAATAATACCTATAAATTTCAGGCAGTTGGCAGAATGTATAGCTATTTCTCAAGCTCTGTCATCATTGATTCTTCGCATCCAATATATTAATGTTTCTCCCATTCTTTGGGTGAATTTACTCAAAATTTCTCTGCCTTCCTGCTGAGTAAAATCCTCAGTTACTACCCTAAACACTGAGTTACCTCCTTGGGTCTCCAGTTTCTGCCTCGCTATTGGGTATGCTTCTGACTGAGAAACTTCTTCCTCTAAAATTATTTTACTTCCTTTGTCACTGTGGCAACGAGGCTGGGTTTGCACAGAGGACAGATTCACATTTCTTTTGTTAGCCTTCAGCTTCTTCTGAGCGAAATGAAAAGCCTTTCCTTCTATCAGAGACTTCACATCCCCCAGTCTGCTCCTGTACTCCTTTTTGATCTGAATTTTTTTCTATAAGGAACTGATCTCTGTTTCTACACATAATACTGTAAGCCGTTAGTAAAATCCAGACTCTGCTACTTAATCCTGCCAGTTCCTTCCCAGTCTTAATGGTATTCCATGTAAGCACCTTTCCAAATCTTCAGGTTCTCCCTCCTGTAACCTCTCTTCCAAGTTTTCAGAGGATCTAGTCCTTTTAGCCTATTGCCTTACTATTGAGGAAAAATCAAATGCTCCTATCCGAGGATATATTAATGTTTTTCTCTAGATAATTTCTGCCTTCAAATAGGGATTTTTTACTTTGCGATCCTCCTCGTGATGCCAAAAGTACCTCCAAGGCCATATTCACAGCACTGGTGGTGACTACGAATATGTCACCATAGTTTTCAGTCACAAAATGTAAAAGATTCTCCATACAGGAAGCAAAAGAAAAACATTTATTTAAACATCAGAAAGCCAAATCCCAGAACTGGAAAGGAAAATCCATCATGGTGACAAAGAAGTTAATAAACAAAATCACAGCAGATGGCAAAGCCATTCTCAAACTTCCCCTCCCCTAGCCAGAACCTTCTCATTATCAATTGTCACAATGTGTCAATTACGCTGTGTCAGCTGGCCTGTGTCAATTTGTCTGTGTTATTTCTCCTCCAACCTGTCCCCACTCACTCAGTTCCTTCCAGTTCTGCTCCACCCTTCCTATTCCACCTCTTCAGCAAGATCTTCCCATCACATGTGATTTAAGCAGATCGTATGGGTCTAGTAATTAATAAGAAAGATCTTTCCTTTTAAATTACTATTACACTTACTTTCAAATCACCTATGCAATGTCAGATAGTTTAAAAAATAGAATATTGAACAAATATTGGAAGATACTCTATATAATTTTGACACGATGGTAAATTAACTTAGCTTAGTGACACTGAAAATGGGAAACTATATTGTATGTGAACTTTCCATTTTCATACACATGTGTATTTTCAGTTCATTCACCATATACACATATATTATATAAACGCATAAATTTTTGTTATTATAACTACTTATAAAAACTCAATTCATGGAGGAGGAGCCAAGATGGTGGAGAAGAAAGATACACATATGCTAGCTCCTAACCCACAACCCATAAAATGTCTGTAAAGAAGAACTCCCAACAAATTCTGGAGCAGCAGAAGCCACATAACAATGGAGTGAAGGAGATTTCTGTTCCAGAGAGCCCTGAGAAGCAGAAACCAAAGATTTGTCATGCACGAGACCCGGAGAAGAGCCCAGTCCTGTCTTGGCTGAGAGGCACTGAGAGGAGCAGATTCGAGCAGGCTTCAGGGACAAAATCTCCACCAGCAGCTCAGGTCCCTCCACCTACAGGCTGCAAAGGTCAGTGAGAGGGTCTTTTCAGCTTGCTGAGGAGGAAGTGGGGTGTCTCCATACCTCAGGCCCCCTCGGGATTTAGCAGAGAAAGCAGCAGCAGACAAGGGCTCCCAAAGCAGGAAGGAGCCTGGATTCATTGCTGAATGTCTCCGCATAAACCCCCTGAGGGAACTGAGCCCTGTGTGGTGGCCCTGCCCCCACCAGAGCACCTGAACTAAATCTCACACTGAATAGCAGCCCTGTCCCCTGCGAAAGTCCTGAGGCTGGGAAGCAGCATTTCAGTCGCAACCCCAAAGCACTAACTGGGCAGATCTGGAGGTGAGGTGTGGGTGGAGAGGAAACTCAGAAGTCAGGTAACTGGCTGGGAAAATGCCCAGAAAATGGAAAAAAAAATAAAACCATAGAAGGTTACTTTCTTGGTGAACACATATCTCCTCCCATCCTTTCTGATGAGGAAGAACAATGCTTACCATCGGGGAAAGACATAGAAGTCAAGGCTTCTGTATCCTAAACATCCAAAATAAATATTCAGTGGGCTCAGGCCATGGAAGTGCTCAAAAAGGATTTTGAAAATCAAGTTAGAGAGGTGGAGGACAAACTGGGAAGAGAAATGAGAGAGATGCAAGAAAAGCAGGTCAACGCCTTGCTAAAGGAGACCCAAAAAAATGCTGAAGAAACTAACACCTTGAAAAATAGGCTAACTCAATTGGCAAAAGAGGTTCAAAAAACCAATGGGGAGAAGAATGCTTTAAAAAGCAGAATTACCCAAATGGAAAAGGAGATTCAAAAGCTCACTGAATAAAATAGTTATTTAAAAATTAGAATGGAATAGATGGAGGCTAATGACTTTATGAAAAACCAAGAAATCACAAAGTAAAACCAAAAGAATGAAAAAATGGAAGATAATATGAAATATCTCATTGGAAAAAAATGACCTGGAAAATAGATCCAGGAGAGACAATTTAAAAATTATGGGCCTACCTGAAAGCCATGATCAAGAAAAGAGCCTAGACATCATCTTTCATGAGATTACCAAGGAAAACTGCCCTGAGATTCTAGAACCAGAGGGCAAAATACATATTCAAGGAATCCACAGAACACCGCCTGAAAGATATCCAAAAAGAGAAACTCCTAGCAACATTGGGGCCAAATTCCAGAGTTCCCTGGTCAAGGAGAAAATATTGCAAGCAGCTAGAAACAAACAATTCAAGTACTGTGGAAATGCAATCAGGATAACACAAGATCTAGCAACTTCTACATTAAGGGAGCAAAGGGTATCTAATAGGATAATCCAGAAGTCAAAGAAACTAGGACTAAAACCAAGAATCACCTACCCAGCAAAACTGAATATAAAACTTCAGGGAAAAATATGGTCTTTCAAGGAAGTTGGGGACGTTCAAGCATTCTTCATGAAAAGACCAGAGCTGAAAAGAAAATTTGCCTTTAAACACAAGAATGAAGAGAAGCATGAAAAGGTAACAGCAAAGACAAGTCATAAGGGACTTACTAAAGTTGAACTGTTTACATTCCTACACGGAAAGACAATATTTATAACTCTTGAAACTTTCCAGTATCTGGGTAGTTGGTGGGATTACACACACACACACACACACACACACACACACACACAAACACACACACACACGCACAAAGAGAAAGGGAGAGAGCGAGAGCGAGAGAGAGCACAGAGTGAATTGAATAGGATCAATAGTGATCATATCTTTAAAAAATGAAATTAAGCAGTGAGAGAGAAATATATTGGGAGGAGAAAGGGAGAAATGGAATGAGGAAAATTATCTCTCATAAAAGAGGCAAGCAAAAGACTTTTTAGTGGAGGGAAAAAGAGGGGAGGTGAGAGAAAAACATGAAGTTTACTCTCATCACGTTCGACTAAAGGAAGGAACAAAATGCACGCTCATTTTGGTATGAAAACCTAACTTAAAATACAGGAAAGTGGGGGATAAGGGGATAAGCAGGGTTGGGGGGATGATGGAAGGGACAACAATGTGAGGAGAGGGCAATTTAAAGTCAACACTCTTGGGGAGGGGCAGGATCAAAAGAGAGAATAGAAGCAATGGGGGGCCAGATAGGATGGAGGGAAAAATAGTTAGTCTTACACAACAAGACTATTGTGGAAGTCATTTATAAAACTACACAGATATGGTCTATATTGAATTGCTTGCCTTCCAAAAGGAATGGGTGGGGAGGGAGGGAAGAAGAGAAGTTGGAATCCAAAGTTTTAGGAACAACTGTCGAATACTGTTCTTGGCACTAGGAAATAAGAAATACAGGTAATGGGGTATAGAAAGTTATCTGGCCCTACAGGACAAAAGAGAAGATCGGGACAAGGGAAGGGAGGGGTAATAGAAGAGAGGGCAGATTGGTGATAGGGGCAATCAGAATGCTCGGTGTTTTGGGGTGGAGCGAGGGGACAAATGGGGAGAAAAATTTGGAACCCAAAGTTTTGTGGAAATGAATGTTAAAAGTTAAATAAAGAAATTTAAATAAAGAAAGAAAGACAAGAAAAAAAACCTAATTAATATAAAATGATTTCTCTAATGGGATCAAATTAGTGAAGAAACTGCCTCAAAGAATAAATAAAAAAATGATACTTCATCTCCGGGATAAGGAACTAAGTATATTGGTCACAAGAAAGACCAGCTTACCAGCTTAATACTCTTTTCTGCAAAATGTTTAGGAAAAGATTCATATAAGATTGTAAACAGCAATATCAGCACAGAAAATTTTTAAAAATAAAAAGGGAGAAAAAAGTTTATGTCAACTGGCAAAAGTTTGTTCCAAAAGCATTTATAGATAAAACAGAAAGTAACTATTACATACATTCCTGTTCTGCTATTTGACAAAGTGCAATGTTGCTTCAGAAACTGAGGTCAAGAACAGCAGTTTTATATCAAATATGTATAGGAGGGCATCAAAGTCATAATGATATTATAAAACTTAGTAGTCTAAAGCTTAAAATGTAATAGTTGAATGGTCAATGGCTTGAAATTGTAATAAGGTTTTAGGAATACCTACTAAAGTAGAAATTTATGTTGGAGGGTATAGAATTTTAAATGCATTTTAGAATAAAAATTCAAGATGATTTTAGAGAAAATTTTTACAAAAGAAAGTAAAATGATCAAAAGTGGTACCTGCACACACACACATGTACATATATATGTATATATGTTTGTGTCTGTATATATGTATATATATATACATATGTATGTATGTATATATATATATATATATATATATATACACTGTGTGTATGTATATGTATGAATAGATAGATAGATATTAAAATAGATACATAGATAGGTAGATAGATAGATATTTTTAAAACTCCTAAAAATATATAAGCTGGTATTGACATTTCTGTTTTCTTTAGTATCTCTACACTAGCTTTATGAGAGTACCCTTAAGATGTACTGTGAGTATTCTTTTTTCTTTCTATTTTTAAAAATTTATTCATTTATTTTTTGTTTCCAATAATCATTTCCACAAGATTTGGGGTTCCAAATATGCACCCCATCTCTCCCCTCTCCACACCCCAAAACACCGTGCATTCTGACTACTCCTTCTTCCAGTCTGCCCTCCCTTCTATCACACCCCTCCCTTCCATTATCCCCATCTTCTTCCTTTCCTTGTAGGGAAAGATAGATTTCAATACCTTATTACCTGTATTTCTTATTTTGCAGTCGAATGCAAAAACAATTCTCAACATTAGTTCCTAAAACTTTGAGTTCCACTTCTCTCCACTCCTCCCTTCCCACCTATCCCCACTGAGAAACTAAGCAATTTTATATAGGCTATAAATGTTTAGTTTTGCAAAAGACTTCAATAGCCGTTATGTTGTGATGGACTAACTATATTTCCCTGCATCCTATCCTGCCCTTATTTATTCTAATCTCTCTTTTGACCTTGTTCCTCACTTAAAGTGTTTACTTCTAACTACTTCCTTCTCTCATTTTCCCTCCCTTCTATTATACCCCTCCACACTTATCCGCTTCTACCCTACTTTCCTGTACTGTAACTTAGATTTTGATACCAAATTGAGTGTGCATGCTGTTCTCTCATTCTGCCAAATATGTTGAGAGTAAGCTTCATTTTTCACCTCTTACCTCCACCCTTTTACCCTCCATTGAAAAAAATTTTTGTAGCCTGTTTTATGAGAGATAATTTGACCCATTCCATTTCTTCCTTTCTCCTCCCAATATATTCCTCTCTCAGCAGTTAATTTTACTTTTTTAGATATTATCCCTTACTATTCAACTCACCTTGTGGCCTCTGTCTATATGTATATAATCCCTCTAACTACCTAAATACTGAGAGAATTTTCAAGAGTTGCAGATATCAACTTTCCATGTAAGAATGTAAACAGTTCACATTCAGTAAATGTCTTCTGATTTATCTTTCTTGTATATCATTTAATCCTGCTCTTGATTTTTGTTCTTGAAAGTCAAATTTTCTATTCAGCTCTGGTCTTTTCCTCAAGAATGCTTCAAAGTCCTCTATTTCATTAAATGACCATTTTTCCCCTGAAATAATATACTGAGTTTTTCTAGGTAGATGATTCTTGGTTTTAATGCTAGTTCCTTTGACTTCAGGAATACCATATTCCAAGCCCTTCAGTCCTTAATGTAGAAGTTGCTAGATCTTGTGTTATCCTGATCGCATTTCCACATTACTCGAATTCTTTCATTCTGGTTGCCTGTAATATTTTCTCCTTGACATAGGGAACTCTGGAATTTTTTTACAGTATTCCTAGGAGTTTTTCTTTTTGGATCTCTTTCAAGAGGTAATCAGTTGATTCTTTCAATATATATTTTACCCTCTAGTTCTAGAATATCAGGGCAGATTTCCTTGAAAATTTCATGAAAAGTGATGTCTATGCTTTTGTTTATTATCAGGTCTTTCACGTAGTCCCATAATTTTTCAATTTTCCCTCCTGGATCTATTTTCCAAGTCCATCACTTTTCCAGTGAGATACTTCACTCTGCCTTCAATTTTTTCATTCTTTTTTTTTTTAATAATTTCGTGTTTTCTCATAAAGTCATTAGCTTCCATCTTCCCCATTTTAAATTTTGAAGGTCTTTTTTCTTCAGTGAACTTTTGTACTTCCTTTTCCATTTGATTAATTATGCCTTGTAAAGCATTCTTCTCCTCATTGGCTTTTTGGACGTCTTTTGCCATTTGAATTAGTCTACTTTTAAAGGTGTTGTTTTCTTCTTCATGGATGTTGACTCAGTTTTCATGATTTTCTTGTATCACTCGCATTTCTCTTTCCAGTTTTTCCTCCACCTTTCTTACTAAATTTTTAAAATCCATTTTGAGCTCTTCCATGGTCTGAGGTGACTGCATATTTATTTTGGAAGTTTAGGATGCAGAAGGCTTTGACTTTTATGTGTTCTTCTGATGGTATCCATTGTTTGTTCTCACCTGAAATGATGGAAGAAAATAACTGTTCATCATGAAATTAGTCTGCTATAGTCTCATTTTCCCCCTTTTTTGGGCATTTCCTCAGTCAGTTACTTGACTTTTGAGTCCTTTGTCAAGAGGAAAGTATAATTTAGAGACCTGTAATTTATCAATTCTTCCAAGGTGGCACAATCAAGGGATAGAGGTTTAATCCTGTCTTCACTTTACTCTGGTCTGGTAGCAACCGCAACCTTTTCTGCCTCAGGATCTGTGAATAGAATTACCCTTCCAGAGCCTCCACCAACTCCACCAGTCACTGTTTCTCCTCATCCCAGGACTGCCACTCAGGGCTGAGATTCAGATCAGTGACTCAATTGCCCCACTGTCTTTAGGCCGAGGGCACATAAAATGGATGCTATAGATCCTGGGGCTGCCTGGGGCTGGGGATAGGGCAGGACCCTGCTCCCTTCTCACCCAGGTGAAAGATCTTTCTCACTGACCTTTGAAGCTATTTTTGGCTTTTCTGGAGTGAGAGATCTGGGAACCGCAGCTTCTCCCTGGCATTTTGTGCCCTGAAGCCTGTTCTGATCCTGTCCATGCTGTGCTTTGCAGTCAAGGCTTATCTGGGCTCTGCTCCCAATATATTTCAATAGACCTTAGTTCTTGATACTCCAGGCTGCCTTGGGATGGAAATCTCTTTCACTCTGTCATTTGTGACTTTTGCTTCTCTAGAATTTGTTTAGAGTCATTTTTCCAGGTATTTTATGAGCGTTTCCACATTCCCATCCTTCTACTTTGCCATCTTGTCTCCACCTACCGTGAATATTCCTGAGTAAATGTTAATTTCTTTTTTGGACAAGCTAGTTGGCTGAATAGATGGAACATTGAGCTTGGGGTGAAGAGGAACCAAGTTCACACCTGGCTTTATACATTTACTAGGTCTTACATAAGTCAATTTATGCTTTCTCAGATTCTTTATTTGTAAAATGAGATAATAATAGCATCTCCTTCCCAGGGCTCTTTGCAAATGTTAAAGAACTATATCAATTCTAAGTGTTATTATTTCCACCACCACCACCACTACTACTACTGCTACTGCTACTAGTACTATTACTACTACTGCTGCTACTACAACTGCATCAATGCACAAGGGAGCTAACATGCACTGAAAGAGAATCCTCTACAGTAGATTTCCACCTTATAATCAGACAAATGACTCAAGTGCACAGAATAAAATATTATTCTGCACTTATTATTTGCTGACCATTAAAATAATGCATTTGATTCAACAGAACAAAATACAGCTTTAGTGGCTTCCATATATGCAATATGTACAATGCTACAGAAGAGCCTTTGATGATAAATACAGCCATAAATATTGCTATACTTAATAATCCTTTTTAGGTTGATTATATTCTAGGTATAAAATAAGACACATAATCATTAGTGCTGTAATCCCATATAATGTCTAATGTCTGGCAAAGAGTATCAAATGGTGGTAAGATAGTCTATCAATGGTGGGCAAACTGCTCTAGATACACCTTTTTTCTCAAACTGTGGTCACAAGCAGAGTCAGCAAGTAATGAAAAAGCAATGAACTAAGTTCCTTTCCAAACTGCAGGACCCTGGAAGAAATCAAGATACAACTATTTTAGTAAGAAACTTGGGAAGGCCCATAAGCATGGGCAAGAATTGAAGAGAAGGAAAACAACATACCATAACTGCATTTTAGTAACTGACTAGTGTTTTTTTTTATCTATAGAATCCTCCCTAAAATGAAAAAAAAACCCTCTCTAATATGGAACTTTTCTCTTTTTTTAGTGTTTATTAATTCCTTTTTAGTTTTCAACATTCATTTTCATAAAATTATCAGTTCCAAATTTTGTCCCTATCTGTCCCCTAACCCTACCCCAAAATGTCATGAATTCTGATTACCACTTCCCCAACATTCTCTCTTTTCTGTAACACCCCTCCCTTCGCTTATCCCCATCTTCTCTCTTTCCTTGTAGGGAAAGATATATTTCTATGCCCCATTGCCTGTATTTCTTATTTTCCTATTGCGTGCAAAAACAATTCTCAACATTTGCTCCTAAAACGTTGAGTTCCAGCTTCTCTCCCATTCTCCTTCCCCATGCATCCCCATTGAGAAGGCAAGCAATTCAACATAAGCTATATATTTCTAGTTTTGCAAAAGATATCCACCCTAGTCATGTTGTGTAAGACTAACTATATTTCCCTCCATTCTATCCTCCCCTCCCATTTATTCTATTCTCCCTTTCTAACTTGTCTATCCTTCGTATGTCCTCCATTCTATCATCCCCCACTCCACTTACCCCCTTCTCCCATACTTTCCTGTAGTGTAAAATAGATTTTCATACCAAATTCAGTGTGCATGTTATTCCCTCATTAAGCCAAATGTGATGAGATTAGGCATCACTTTTCCCTTCTCAGTTCCCTTTACCCCTCCATCGAAAAAGCTTTTTCTTGCATCTTTTATGAGAGTTAATTCACCTCACTCCATTTCTCCCTTTCTCCTCCCAATATATTCCTCTCTCACCCCTTAATTTAATTGTTTTAGATATCATCCCTACCTATTCAACTCACGTTGTGCTCTCTTTGTATATACACACACACATACATATATGTATGTACATATGTGCGTATGTAATCCCTCCAACTACCCAAATACTAGAAAAGTTTCAAGAGTTACAAATATTATATTTCCATATAAGAAAGTTCAAATTTATTAAGTCCCATATGATTTCTCTTTCCTGTTTACCTTTTCTTGCTTCTCTTGATTTTTGTGTTTGAAAGTCATTTTTTTTTTTTAGCTCTGGTCTTTTCATTAAGAATGCTTGAAAGTCCTCTATTTTAGTGAATGACCATTTTTTCCCCTGAAATATTATTTTCAGTTTTGCTGGAATATCATATTCCAAGCCCTTACATTCTTTAATGTAGAAGCTGCTAGTTTTCCATAATACTGAGTTGCTTCTTTCTGACTGCCTGCAATATTTTCTCCTTGTCCTGAAACTCTGGAACTTGGCTACAATATTCTTAGGAGTGTTTTTTTCAAATCTCTTTCAGGAACTGATCCTTGGATTCTTTCAATATTTATTTTAATCTCTGTTTCTGGGACATCAGGGCAGGTTTCCTCGATAGTTTCAAGAAAGATTATGTCTAGGCTCCTTTTTTCATGACTTTCAGGTAGTCCCATAATTTTTAAATTGTCTCTTCTGGATCTATTTTTTCTAGGTGAGTTTTTTTTTTCCAGTGAGATATTTCATATTGTCTTTTAGTTTTTTTTTTTTTTTCATGGTTTTGTTTTGTCATTTCTTGGTTTCTCATAAAGTCTTTAGCTTCCATAGGTTCCATTCTAATTTTTAAAGAACTATTAACTTCAGTGAGTTTTTGAACCTCCTTTTCCATTTGGCTAATTCTAGGTTTTAAATCATTCTTCTACTCATTGACTTTTTGGACTTCTTTAGTTAATTGAGTTAACCTATTTTTTAAAGATTTTATTTTCTTCAGCATTTTTTGGGCCTCCTTTAGCAAGTTGTTGTTTCTCTTTCCATGATTTTCTTGACTCATTCTCATTTCTCTTCCCAATTTTTCTCCACCTCTATTATTGCTTTCAAAATCCTTTTTGAGCTCTTCCATGACATGAGACCATTTCATTTTTATTTTGGATGTTTTGGATGCAGAAACATTGACTTTTACATCTTCCTCTGATTGTATGCATTGTTCTTCCTCATCCGGATGGATCAAAGAAAATACTTGCTCACCAAGAGAGCATCTTTCTATAGTCTTATTTTTTTTCCTTTGTCAGAGCTTTTCACCAGCCAGTTACTTGACTTTTCAGTCCTTTGTCGAGAATACAATTCCTCTAAGGTTGCACAATAAAAGACAATAGTTTATGCCTCTCCTGGCTTCCGCTGTGGTCTGGGAGGAATCACAAGCACTCTTTTCTACCTAACATCAGTGAGTAGAATTCCCTCTTCAGAGCCATGACCAGCTCCACCAGGCCAACCAGAGCTCCTTCTCACCACTGGATCGCCACTGAGGGCTGAGTTGCAGATTAGCCACGTGATTCTCTCAGGTTTTTTTTGATTGAGAACTCCTAAATTGGACACTGCACAGCAGCAAATACTGCTGCCCTGGGGCCTCTGGGGCCAGACTGGGTTCCCTTCTCACCTAGGTGAGAGAGCTTTCTCACTGTCCTTTGAAGCTACTTTTAGCGTTTCTGGGTTGAGCGATCTAGGAACCTCAGCTCTTGCCCAAGATTGTGTGCACCCTGAGATCTGCTCTGGTGCTGTTCCTTTCAAACTGCCAAGGGCGACTTGAGCTCTGCTCAGCACCAGGTGTGACAGACCTTTCCTGTCAGCCTTCCAGGCTGCCTTGGGCTGGAAATTTCTTTCACTGTAATTTTGTGGCTCCTGCTGCTCTAAAATTCGTTTAGAGTTATTACTTACATGTATTTTACACACTATGTGGGCAGCTTCTACAGGTCTGTTCTATTCCACCATCTTGGCTCTGCCCCCCAATATGATACTTTTCAAGGTAACAAAATCATGACTTGCAAAGGGGAATTGAAGATATGTGATAGACATAAATAACATAATACAAATGAGGAATTTTAATGAAAACTTAGAATTAAACATTTTGTTGCTATCCAGTCATGCCTGATTCCATGTGATCTTGTGGACCAAAGAATGCCAATGTTGTCCATAAGATTTTATTTGGAAAGATCCTAGAGTGGTATGTCATTTCCTTCTCCAGTGGTCAACTGACTTGCCCAGGTTTACCGAGCTAGTAAGTGTCTGAGGCCAGTTTGAGCCAATGTCTTCCTGACTCCAGGACTATCACTCTATTTACTGATTCTCCTCTCTTTGGAGAAAATTATTACCATAAATGAAGATGGGTTAATAATTTACTTGGGACAAAAATTAACAGACTGCAATTTTTATTTGCATAATGTTGAGAGACATCTTCAGCACATTTGACAAACCCATTATGGAAGACTTGGTCAAATACTGCATAGGATGAAAAGTTTGGTCTAGTTACAATCCATGCTACATCCACATCAGTAAATTAACAAAGCCCCCATCGTGTAATGGGGAAAAAAAACCCTTCTATTTGGGAGTAACACAAGAAAAAGGTCTAATCCTTATCTCCAGAGTTTCCAAGCTGAGTGATTTTGAGCAAGTCACTTGCTCTCTGAATATCACTTCTCTCATACATAAAGATAACTTATGTAAAATATTTTTAAACAATAATATTTTAAATAACTAAATATACTTTTGTTGCTAGTTGTAAAGCTAGGACTACAACCAGGTCACTTGTTTCACAGAGCAGATTTGTTTCTATAACAATGCATCATCTCTTGTCTTTCATGCCCTTTCTTATTGCAGTTTCCCCCCTGTTCTTAAGGGTCTGATTTCCAGTAAACAAAGCCTAGCTTCAACTTTAGATTAAACTAAATTAGATAGATAGGATAGACAATTTCTAAAGTAACAAAAGAATGGAAAATTCTTAACAGTTTGCATTTTATTTCCTTCAGAACACCACCAGCAAATTATCTTATTTGGTTCCATGGAAGGAATGAAAAGGAGGAAGAGTTTATATAAAAATACAGGAAGTATGAAAAATATTTGCTAATCAATCCATTCAATAGTCATACAATACACCCTTGCTAAGAAAGAACTTACATGCTTGTGTGTATGTCAAAAAGAAGCCATTATAGCTTACTGTCAAGGAATGTATAGTTTAAAAATTTAGGGGTGAAGGAATGTCTTATAAATGAATTATATAAGTGAGAAAGTGAGATGACTATCAAGACAAGGTGACAAAAACTGCTAGAAGAAATTTCTGGAAGTACAGATCATTTTCAGGAATGGGATATCAGGAAAGTATACACGGAAGAGGAAGGCTCTAATTTCAATCTTGAAAGAACAGAGGAAAAAGAAATGGAATTGGGCTGCTGAGGAATCATTTTTAGTCCATGCTGAGCATACACATGATATTGTTTTAACAGTATGTTATGAAAATAACTTGTCAGTAGCTTAGAGGATAAGGATATTGGGTTGAGAACAAGGCTAGTTAGGTTGAATTCACAAAAACAAGATGGAAAGCTTTTATGAAAATCTAGTGAGAATAGTAGGTTTCATTCAATAATACTATTTTAGTACTGAATAATGGCAAAAATCTAAAGCCACAGTAGAGATTAAGGTTTAGAATATAGATATTTGCTTAAAAGAATGCAAATCTGAATTCTAAATGGAGGCTTAGTTATTTTATGCATGCATATATACAGATATCATTTATGTCATTTGAACACATATTTACATACATGCACATATATATGTATATTTTTTACTATATCTTTTCCTTTATGTTTTGAAAAAAATATTTATTTTTAACAGTCATTTTAAAAAGCTAGATGATGGAATAAAGCAGGGACTCATTTAGAATCTCCCCAAACCCCTCCAAATACCTATAAAAATAACTCTAAACAAATTTAGAGCAACAAAACCAATAAAAAGAAGTTAAACAAATTTTTATCCCTACACAATTTGGAATATTGGGAGGAAAAATCTGTTGCACCATGATGAGGGAGGAGTGCAATCTAGTGTGGACCACATCAACAGAGAGAAGGCCCCAGAAAACCTGAAGCAGGCCTCAGGTCACTGAATCATTGTTTTTAGTGGAGGTTTCCAGACTTCTGAGCCCACAGATGCCAAAGACAACTTAGAAGGTTAGTAGGAAAGATGCCTCAGACCTGGGTGAGAGTGGAGCAAGGTCCAACAAAAGTAGCTCCAGCACAGCCCTTTCCACAGAAAACCAGGAGCATGCGTTGGGAGTGACTGAATCAGCAGCATTAGTGGTTGTGGCTTTTTCCAGAGCTCTCAGTCCACAGACAGTAAGGGAATCGAACAAATGATCAAAAGGAGGTTACAGGGGTGTCTTTGCTAGCACTGAAACAGGATTCTATTGCATTTCCCATACTTGGATCCAAGTTAAAGTCCTGGGTGGCTAATACAAAACTAGCACAGCTGAATTCATGGCCACAGTGGGGGAGGGGGGCGGTTGTCAGAGTTCCAGAGCAGAAAAGAGTGCATGTCATAGAAGAACTGAAAATTTACAGGTGCCTTAAAGTATCTCTGGAAATAGATACACAAAACCGCTGATGCTAGAGACAGTGCATCCTTCCCTTTGGAAGCAGATTACTACTTTAAGAAATAGTAAAGGAAAAACAAAGATGACAGAAAAAAAAAGATAGGGACTAGCCTGAGTTTCCCCCAAATCCATTAAAATACCTTTGAAATGAATCAGAAAGAATTCTAGAGCAGCAGAACCCACAAAACAGGAAGCGAAATAAATTTCCAGCCCAAGACAACCTGGAAGGTCAACAAGAAGGGTTTGTTACGGCAGGTTGAGAAAGGAGTGAGGTATATAGCACGGTCTGTTTCAGCTCGGACCTGGCCCCAGTAAAGCCAGAGCAGGTCTTGGGGGAATGAATCACTGGTAGCAGTAGCAGTTTCTGGCCTTCTCAGTCCCCACACACAAAAGACAACTTAGAAGGTCAGTAGGAGAAGTTTGTCAGTCCTAGCTAAAGGAGGAATGCAGTCCAATCCAGGTCGTGACAGCACAGCACTGACCCCACCAAACAGGACCAGGCTTAGGGAGTGACTGAATTGGCAGTGACAGTGGCAGCAGCAGCAGTGCATGCTCCTGGTGCTCTCAGCCAACAGGAAAAATGTGTAAAAGTCACTTATTTGGACTTCAGAAGCCAAGATGATGGAGTAAGCAGTAAATGACTCTCACCTTCCCTTATTGACCTTGAAAAATACAGAAAATATTGCCCCAAGATATATCCTGGAACAGTGGATCCAGAAGAAAAACAGGATTCAACAGTCTTTTAGCTCGGAAAGCTAGGGGGATTAACTGGAAAAGGTTCCTCTTGCTGTGGCAGAAGGGGACCAGCACAGAACGAGTGGCATTCCAGCAAGCCAACTGTAAGTCCCATCTCATCAAACTAGCTGGAGATCATGAGCCCTAAGGTGATATAGCAGGCAAGTGCCAACACTAAGAAACCCTGAGTGCCTTGGCATGGGCAGGAGAAGTAGCAGACAACCAGTGTGGAGAACCACTACGTTCTGAGGCAGACAGGCATCCACTAGGAGCTGAACTTTCCTGTACTCTAATCCAGTGCCTGCAGAGGTGGTCAGTGACTAGACCACACCCATCTCCACTTGCCACTCTGGGAGCTTCGTTGTAATCCTGACAAATGCAGAAAAAATCCCACAGAACCTGGGCACACACCAGCCGCCAAGACCAGCTCTACCTCGGCACCTGGTAAGATACCAGACACATACAACCTCTAGCTGCCAGCACTGGAGGGCCCAGTACACAAAGCTACTAATCAGGCCCCTGTCCCACAGCATAATAAGATTGAGAAAGTGTCCCTTGTGCCCCAGAAGAAGAGGCCAACGTTAAAAGTCAGGAAAAAGGCAAATACCATGAGTAAAAAGCAACAAAGGAATCCAATGACCATAGAGAAGTATCTTGGTAACAGGGAAGATCAAAACACAAATTCAGGAGAGTACAACATTGCCAATATACCCACATCTGAAACATCAAAGGGGAATATGCACTGTACTCAAGCACAAAGAGCCTTCTTGAAAGAGCTCAAGAAGGATTTCAAAAGTCAAATAAGGAAGTCCGAAGGAAAAAATCAAGCAATTACTTTAAAAAATTTTTACAAAATGTAAAAAACAAAGAAAGAAAGAAAGGAAGAAAGAAAGAAAAAGAGGACACTGAAGGAACCAAATCTCTTAAAAGTAGAACTTGACAAATGGAAAAGGAGGTACAAAAACAGCTAACCTGGAAAATAGATCCAGGAGAGATAATTCAAAAATTATTGGTTTACCTGAAATCTATGATCATAAAACAAGCCTGGACAAAATCTTTCTATATATTACTAACAAAGTCCAACAGCAAGAAACAGGAAGAGAAATTCCATTTAAAGTTACTGTAGACATTATAAAATATTTGGTACTCTCCAGTCCAACTCAAACACAGAAACTGTATGAACACAATTACAAAACACTTTTCACACAAATAAAGTCAGATGTATATAAACTGAAAAAAATAAGCATCACTTGCTCCTGCACAGACCAGACTAATATTATGAAAATGACATTTCTACCTAAATTGATTTACTTGTTCAGTACCATACCAATCAAAGCACCAAAAATATTTTATAGAGCTAGAAAAAATTAAAAAAATATATATTAATTTGGAAGAACAAAAGATACAGAATATAAAGAGAATTAATGAAAAGACATGTGAGGGAAAATGACCTAGTTCTGCCAATTCTTAAAATGTATTATAAAGCAGTAATCATTATCAAAAGTACTTGGTACTGGATAAGAAATAGCGTGATGAATCAGTGGGATAGGTTAGACACAAGACTCAAGTCAATGATTATAGTAGTGCACTGTTTGATAAACCCAAAGATGCCAGATACTGGGATAAGAACTCACTATTAAAAATTGCTGAAAAAAATAAAAAATAGTATGGTAGAAACTAGGTATAGATCAACTTCTTGCACAGTATACCAAGAGAAAGTCAAAATAGGTACATAATTTAGGTTTAAATCATGATGCTGTAAACAAACTGGAAGAGGAAGGAGTAGTTTACCTGTCAGATTTATGGAGCAGGGAATAATTTGTGACCAAATAACAGCTAGGGAACATTATGAAATGCAAAATCAATGATTTTGACTACATTCAATTGGGAAAATTTGGCACAAACAATGTGAATGCAACCAATATTAGAAGGGAAGCACAAGGAAAAAGCCACATATGTGGCTGCATACATACATAGATACATACATAGGTATACTTTTTTCAGAGACATGTAAAAATTCTTGTGTATATATGTACATATATGTATATATTAAGAACTGAGTCAAATTTATATGAATACAAATTATTCCCTAATTGATAAGTAGTCAAAGTATATGACCATTTTCAGAGGAATAAATTAAATCAATCTGTAGCCATAAGAAAAAAATGCTCTAAATAACTATTGATTGGAGAAATGCAAATCAAAACAACATCATAGCTATTAAATGGCCTAGGCTGACAAAACAGGAAAATGATAACTGCTAGAGAAAATGTGGGAAAATTGGAACACTAGTCCATCATTGGTGGAGTAGTGAACTGATCCAACCATTCTGGAGCAATTTGGAAGTAAGCCCAATGGGTTATAAAAATTTGCACAGCCTTTAACACATAAATACCACAATTAGGTCTGTATCCCCCCAAAACATTATAAAATGGGGAAAGGACCAACATGTACAAGAATATTGATAGCAGTCTGTTTGTGGTCACAAAGAATTGGAAAATGAGATTTCCATCAGTTTAGAAATGGTTGGAAAATTGGGGTATATGAATATAAGGGAATTCTTTTTTTCTTCTTTTAATTTCATTTATTTTTAGTTTTCAACATTCATTTCCACAAAATTTTGAGTTCCACATTTTCTCCCCAATTCTACACTCCTCCCACTCCATAAAGCCTTGCGTTCTGATTACCTCTTCTCTCAATATTCCCTCCCTTCTATTACACCCCTCCCTTCCCTTATCTTCTCTCTGCAAAAGCAGCTCTCAACATTCGTTCCTAATACTTTGAGTTCCAACTTCTTTCCCTTCCTCCCTCCCTACCCATCCCCACTGAGAAGGCATGTAATTCAGTACAGGCTATATATGTGTAGTTTTGCAAATGACTTACATAATAGTGATGTAGTATAAGGCTAACTATATTTCCCTCCATCCTATCCTACCACACATTTATTCTATTCTCTCTTTTGACCTTGTCCCTCTCTGAAATTCCATTTTTCTATAAGAAATGATGGAAAGTGTGGAGCCAAGATGCCCAAGTGAAGGCAGAGATTTATCTGAGCTCTTCTCTAACCTCCTCCAAATGCCTGTAACCAAAGACTTTAATTAAATTATAGAGCAGCAGGACACACAAAATGCCAGAATGAAACAAACATCCAGCCCAAGAGAACCTGGAGACTTAACAAGAAAAGTTTGTTGCACAGGGCTGAGACTGGCACATCATGTGGCAAAGACAGGGTGGACTCTCAGTGGACTGAATTTTTGGAAGCTGGAACAGTTTCCAGACTTCTCAACCCACAAATGCCAAAGACAACTTTAAAGATCAGTAGCAAGTCTGTTTCCAGCACCAGACAGAGGACAGACAGAGGAACTTGGTCAGGCCTGGGTCCTGGGGCCATGGAGGTCAAGACCAGGTAACGGGTGTAGAAGCAGGGGCTGCTTTCAGAACTCTCTGCACAATAGAAAAGAATGCTCAGAACCCATATAAGATTGCATACCATCTCGGGGAGGAAGAGGAAACGGAAAGGCAGAAAAAAGTTTGAGCTTATGGAAGTGATTGAAGAAAACTGAAAACAAATAAAATAATAAACTTGAAAAAAAAACGGACTAGTCACTGAAGCAATGAGTGTTAAAGTCAGTGCTCAAACCCAGGTCTTCTGGATTCCAAGGCTGACTCTGTCCCCGCCCTGTTATGCTGCCTCTCCTTCAAATGGTGTGTCTATATATGTTACCATGTACAGAGTAATAGCAATATTGGCAAGTGACCACCTTTGATAGACTTAGCTCTTCTCAGTAACGCAAGGCTCTAAGAAGACTCCAAAAAACTCATGATGGAAAATGCTATCCGCATCCCGAGAAAGAACTACAGAGTCTGAATGCAGATTGAAGCATATTATTTTCCTTTTATCCATTTTTTTCTTTCTCATTCTTTTCCCCTTTTGTTCTGATTTTTCTTTAACAATATCACTAATATGGAAATATCTTTAATATGATTGTACATGTATAGGTTATATCAGATTGCATGCTGTCTTGGCTAGGGGAGAATAAAGGTAAGGAGAAATATTTTAAACTCAAAATCTTATAAAAGTGAGTGTTGCTAGCTAAAAATGAATTCAATAAAGAAATTATCATTCAAGATCACAAGCAATTATTAATCCTTATCATTTTCCAAAAGTCATTTAGACAAAATTTTGTTTTAACAATAGTCATCATTTGGGAGGAGGCTAAAACAGCGCATAGTCTTGGGTGAAGTGTCACAATGACCTGGGTTGAAATGCTGCCTCTGATGTTAGATATGCAACTCTGGTATATGGCACCCCATCTTCCTACTAATAGAGCCAGAACCCTGCTTTAGGTATTCATCTGTACCATCATTAGCCTTCCCTTAGTCTGTCTGCCTCAAATCTCTCCCCTAAATTCATTATCCAATCATCTGCCAAGTATATTTTCCTAAATTTCAGGTCTGACCATGTCACCCCTATCCCCCCAATATGTTTTAGTACTCCCACCTTCCACTGACTGAGGATCAAACATAAAGTCTTCAACTTGTTGTTTATACCTCTTCATAATCTGATGCCTTCTTACCTTTCCAGATTTACACCTTGCTACTTTCTATGCCTTGTCATCCAAATAAACTTGTCTATTTACAATTACTTGAATGTATTAACTCTATGGATTTATATTGGTTACCCCTCATGCCTAAAATATGCTTATCCATTTCATAATGTGCCTGGCTTCCTTCAAGATTCAGTTTAAATTTCACCTATTACAAAAGGCCTTTCCCACCCCTTAACTGCTAATGACTTTTTCTTTTCTCTTTCTCTCTCTGTCTCCCTGTGTCACTCTGTCTCTGTCTCTCTCTCATATTTCTATCTATCTATCTATCTATCTATCTATCTATCTATCTATCTATCTATCTATCTATCTATCTATCATCTATCTATCTGTCTATCTAACTATCTGTCTATGTAGTTCGTGCGTCTGTGTGTGAATGTATGTTATAATTCCCATTAGAAAGTATTCTCCTTAAGAGTAGGGGTTTTTAAATATGTTTGTTTTTGTTGTTTTGTGTTACATGCACAGTATTTAGTATAGTGACTAACATATATTTAGTTATTCATTGATGCTTTTTAACTGAATAACTACAAGTAAGTTGGTTCATACCTAAGCACTTGGACCACTGTCTCTGTCAGAAATATGTTTTGTATTGAATTGTTAGAGAATGTTCCCATATTGAAATGTCCATGAACCAATTAAATAAAATTTTTTCAAGAGTTCATTCATTAAGAAGTTACTAGGTTCCTAGCGATTTTGATGGAGAGTAAGGAAAAGTCAAATCAGTATTGTGCTGAGATATAGCTGTTATATATAGTAATAAGTAACACAGAGTGGTGGTCATAAAGCAGTTTGCTGGATATTTATTAATGTCATCACTATCAGTCACTAACTCAATGAATAATGATCCTGCACTTACCTGAGGGAAAATTGTATTAGCAAGTCAACGTGTATGAGCTAGATTTTCTCCTGTGACTAGGTTGAAACAGCAAACTTCAGAGATTTCCCTATGGATAGTTTAGCTTTGAAAAAAAAAACTTATTAATGACATGGGACAGAAGTTAATGATTAGTGTAAAATGCTATTTGCATGACAGCAGGAGAAAAAGCTAAATAAGCTATGATCCCAAGTAAAAAGATGCCATTCAGGAAAGAATGAATGTTATGACAGAGAAACAATGTCAGGTTTTAATGGAGGAGAAAGGATTAGCTATCAAACAGTGAAAGGAGACAAGTATTTACGTTCAGTGGATGAGAACAAGAGACAGTGAGTTTACATGGTGAAGCTATTGGAAACAAGAAGCGATACATCACCTGAAGAAGTATACATCATTAAAATGACTCATCAAGGAATGAGAGGCTCTAGGTCTTTCCCCATAAAGTGTGAAAGAATCAGAATCAACTACATTCAAGGCATACACAGATGAAAGCAGCTGTTATCACAAAGATCATTGCAAAGAAAGAAACAGAAATAGGAAAAAAGAGGTAGGATTCTGATGTATAGACTTTGGGATGTTTCAAAGATGAAAACTGCTGTCCTCTTCCAGACAAAAGAGGACTTTATACTTTTTCAAAAAAAGGATTTAAGCCACAGAGTAAGAATTTTGTGAGCTAATAAAGATTCCACATAATATTGCATGTGGATTTATAAAGGGTTTTTCATGGTAGATTTAGTGTTCCTTAGAAAATCCAGCCAGGCATGTAAGCAATAGAATTATGACTTGGGAAGACTCCAGAAGATATCCTCAAATCAAAGGGATCTGATTTAAAATAAATAAATTAAATGTGTCTGGTACTTGCAGGAAAAAATTCTTCTTAAGTTCACCCATGATTCAGAATCCTTGCTTATTCCACATTTCGCTGTCCTGTATGTTGGCACCAGGATACTGTGGCATGGTAGGGGATGCGCAACACTGCAGAACACCCAGGGGAAGTAAACATCAAGTTCTTTTTTCCATTTTCTGTCAACATAGAAAATTGCTGAAAATGGGCAAGAAATTTAATCAGCCACTCTTATTAAAAAGATACATTCTGGATGTCACTGACAAAACTGAGAAGACAGAGAATGTCTTTGACGTTTTCTTTTTTTGTTCTGAGTCATTTCTATCACTTTTGCAGTTACGTTGTCTGAGCTACCTTATAGCCTCAAAAACAACCAAAAAACCCCCTCTTATTTCAAATTATCAGAACTTCTGCCTCTCTATCTTCTTATCCGGAGAGTCAGAAAAAAGAAATTGTTTTCAAATTTGATATGTAATTTGCAATTTTGAGAAAGACTCAATTATGTATATGCACAGCTATCATTTGCAAATTTTATTTTGTATAGCCTAATCAAAAGAAACCAATTAAATTCAACGAGCATTTATGTAGACAGCTCTGTGGAAAGCCATGAGTGGGAGGAATTATTTTAACTATTCATTATCTGATATCTTGATGTTTAAAAACACTAATTGTTTCTCATTTGAGCCTCAAAGCAAAATTGTGAGAGATATGTACTAGAGATATTAATACTTGCCCATTTTGCAGAGGAGAAAACTGAAGCTTAAAAATTTAAAGTGGCTGTCTCATGCTCATGCATTTCAACTGTTAGAATTGGGATTGAAATCCAGTTATTCCTATCATTTAGTCCAGTGATCTTTCTACTCTATCATTAACAGTCCGCAGATCAACTCAAGTTTATTCAGTTCTGCTTCTGTGCAGTGGTAGTATAACTACAGAAGGCATTGGGGAAGAAATATATTATAATTTTAACCCTGTGCTCTTTTATTTCATAATCCTGTGTTTTACTACACAGAGTCATGCATTTTTTTTAATTCTACGTGTTGTCTATTCAGGTGGTCAGTATCAATATCCATTGGTTGAAAATGTGGTAAATTTGTGATTCCTTATTTCCATCTATCCTCTTTACAAACAGATAAAAACAAAAATAATATTCGCCACCTTTAGTTATTGTATAAAAGCAACAAGTAAGTGAACAAGAACATCCTACTCTCCATTTAAAATTGGTGGCTCCTAAAGTGAAGATCCCCATAGTAACACTCCACCCCCATTTCTTTTGAAATGCCAAATTCTTCTACCCCTCAGGTGCTTGTTTAATAGCTGGAGATAAAAGAACTGCTGACAGATGGTTTTCTGTACTCAAGAGATTACCTTATCTCCCTTTATGATAAAGCCATTTACTCTGAGTTTAGAAGCCCACAGATGGTAAATTTTTTCTCAAAACCTGTAGGATTTTCTTTATACATTTTTTTCAATGTATACCTGTCTTTATGACACATTCAGTTATTACAGCTATCAGGGAGTTGACAAAGGCATTCAGATGACCTTACTTGATTATTTAAAAATATTTAGTTAAACTATAAATTATTATAGCATATTAATAGCAAACAGTTTTATAGATATTTTATATTTTTGTTGTGTAGAGATTAAGATGTTCTATATGTATATATGTTCTATACATGCATAAATCTCTTTTGATGTCTATATGTTAATATATGACTTTTTGGTATGTGTGTACATATATGTGTTTTATATATATATATATATGTATATATATATATATATATAGAGAGAGAGAGAGAGAGAGAGAGAGACACAGCATTATAAACCTTGAAGCTCTACAAAATATTGATATTAATATATGTGTATACACACATACATATGTAACATCCTCTCTGAGTCTGAGTTTCTTATTCTGTAAAATAGGCATAAAAATTATCTACCTTACTTTGATGAGGTCATCATGAGGATACACACATACACATAGACACACACACAGATCTTTCTTCATCCTGTCTGGACACATATGTTCTATACTTACAAAATTATAAGTCACAAATTACACATACATTTAGTATATGAATATATACAACATATACACATAAATGCATTGTAACAAAACATAATGATATGTAGAAGCATGCATATGTTGTGCTTAATATACATGTTACACAAATATATACATTGCTTGTGTACATGCATATCTCTACATATTTATGTATACATGTGCAAAATTCCCTTTGATCCTCATGACACTAGGTAGATGCAATTTTTCTCTCTGTTTTACAGAAGGGGAAACTCAAACTCAAGTAGGATAACTTAATTATCTGGGAGTTTAAAAGTGGGCCAGCTCCTTGAGCCAGTTGACTCTAATCATAGTGCTCTGTCCATTATTCCATTTCATTGTCTCTCTATATGTCAAAAGAACATGAAAAAAATAAACAAATACCACCTTTTGGCATTCCCTTCCATGGAAGAATAATACTATCTCCCCCACACTCCCAGCAGCCTTTCTTAGCCCTTTAGTTCAGCCATGAAAGATAGATCCTTTGGGGAAGTTATGTCTGTGTTATAAAAGAGTACTGACTTCCTCTATTTGAACAGATACGTTAGAGGGGTAAAAATATGCCCTTTCATTTGTGGCCCAGCTGAGTATGCAAGGAATTAATGAAAAGAGAAAAAATAATGGCAGGTGATCCTAAAAGAGATGTTTGTCACTTTGGGGTCAATTACTGGCGTTTTAGCCTAAACTGAAATTGCCTTATATAATTTTGTATTAGCTTATATGTATACATGTTGTCTACCCTCACTAGAATCTAAGTTTTTTTCAGACAAGTACTGCTTGATTTTGCCTTCATGTTTTCACTGACTGGTGTATAGTTACTGATTGCCAACTTATAATTGGATAGATATTTTTTAAATATATATGGCCAACATAATAATGCCATAATAGCCCATCTAGACTTCTAATCTTCTATCATATAGATATGCTGGTAACCTCTGTTAATTAGCAAATACTGCCCCATCGTAATCCTTAGTAAACATTCTGTGATGATAAACTTGAAATAAGAGTAGTTACTCAGACAGCATCTTTGAGAATACTTTTGTTTATTTTGTAAATCCTCACTAGTGAAGATAGAGATGATTAAAACAAATCTTCAGACACATCAGTTTAAGAAAAGAATGATCCCTTTGGTTCAACTCCTAGCAGCATGTTGATTAAGGAGAAATAGTAGACAGAGAATGAGATTTAAAGGGGATTTGGATATTTCATCATTAAAGAGTCATTAAGAGGAAGGGGAGCCAGTAAAATAAATAGAGAATTAGCCATTAGAAAAGAGAACCCGTAAGAATGCAATGTCATAAAAGTCAAAGAAGGAAAATGTATCAAATGGATGAGTTAATTAGTTCTATTTGGAATATTACTGAGTATGAGTGCCTAAACTAACTTAGGAGTAAAAAGTATTATTTTAGGACCTGAGAAAGTTATGCTGGAATTTCTGATATTTATAATTTCCCATTGCTGATGTTATAGTCATAATATGTGGATCAAGATTGTTCATATGTAGTCTACATAACAGATTTGAATGACTCATAGAGTCTCTTTGAGACAAGGATGTTGCTGAGAAGCAGAACAAAGATCAACCTTTCAGAATTTCTCTAGCTAACTCATGCACTGCAATTTGATTATTACTGGACTGATTGAGAGTAAACCTTACCATAATGTCCTCAGACTTCTTTTCGTTTTGAGAAAGTAGAGCCCCAACTCTGCTGAGCTAGTTTACCTGAGTTAGTTTAAATGGTAAGATTTGAGATTTTAAGTATATTCTAACCAAGAGTTACATGACATTGGAACTGAAAGATTCAGGAGAGACATTAGGAGTCATCAAGGGATTTGCTGTGTTAGAGAAATGATTCTCCCCTTCATTCATGAGGAGACAACTTTGACATTAGGAGTTGTTCTTTGTCTTCTTTTTTTTCTGTGAAACTTGATAACTATAGCTCATATTTTTATAGTGCTTTAAAGTGAAAAAATAAGTTATCCACTTTTTCTATTGTATACACACATACACATGCAAACATGCAAATACATATAAGTGCATATATATAGAGATACATATGTATACACACACACACATATATATATATATATATACATATATATCTACATACATATATTTGAGAGAGATTGACTTTAAGCACATAGATCCAAATCCTTTTTTACATTATAACCCTTCAAATATTAGGAGGCAGGTATCAGAATTAAATTTATTTTCACCAGGCTAAATAATATACATTTTCCCAAACAATCTTCATGTGACATTCACCATCTTTATTTTATTCCTCTGCACATTTTCTAACTCATTGTGAGGGCAAGCAAAGTAGTCTCATTTGCTTTTTGTTTGTTTGTTTTAGTATAATCAATAAGTAAAATGCCTCTATCTGAATGTGATTAAAGAAGATCTTCCCCACCCAATGATGGTCCTGCCCATTGAGGGAAGATTGATTAGCGTAGTTGTTTTGTAGGAGGGTCCCAAGTATCTTTTTCTTTTTCTGTTGATACACTGGGTCAAAGGGTCATGCCCTCCAGCTCTGAAAAGAGTATAAATAGTGTGAGGGTGAGGTTTTACTTCAGGGCTTTACTTTTGGAAGAACGTTTGTGTGCCAAATGAGAGACTCTGGGAAGCTGCTAAGCAAACCCCTGGCTTTGAAAACCCAGATGTTGGTGCTTCCATCTCTGGTAAAGATGTATGTATATTAAGAGTCAGACAGTTTGGAAGGGCTGTCTGTTGATTTTTGATTATTCTGAAAGTTTGATTTTGATTTACTTTGATACTTGTGCATGACTAAAGTGATTGGTAACCCCTCAAAAGTTTCTTTTCCTTTTAGAGAAACAGATCAAAGAAGCTGAAATAGCAGGCCCCATTGTGTATGTTAGGGTGTTTACTGATACACTTATTATTGCCATTAAAAAAAAAAAATCTGGGGCTCAGAACTAAAAAAATGATTGATATGCAGCCTGGCAAGGCAAGTGATAAAATGAGAGTATCACAGTCTTCTCTCTAGACATTGTTTCTTTCTTAAGGAAGTATAAGTTTATACTAATTTTCTGTAAAATGCCAATTTATTATTTCACATCAGGCTTGCATTCTAGTAATTTTCACATATTTTGAGGCAATTTTGTTTATCCATTCCTTTCCCATCTCATATTTGTGAAATTGAATTTTGGAAGCCAAAAGTAATATCTATTTCATTAGATTCAGCTCAATATTCTACCCTATCCAGATTTTTCTGATACTGATGCTATCTTGTAACATGTTCATGATCCTTCCTAGTGCTGTCATCAACAAATTCAATAAACATTGCATTTATTATTTCACATAAATAATTGGTAAAAGTCTGGAATAGACTATTGTCAATAATATATCCCCAATAATCCAGAGAAGAGAACTTTTCATTTAGTTGGCATTAAACCATTAATGATTGCTCCTTGTACCTGATATATAAAGAATCTAAGTACTGATTCTGAAAGAGATGGGTTTTCTTCTAATTAAGATATCAGAGTATTAGCATGTACACAATCATTTCCTACTTCTAAAGTATATTTTTAAGCCTCCATGTTGAGTAGTTGATTTTATCTAATCTAAATAGAATTTCACTGACTTCCCTTTAACTATGTTTGGGCTTTTCTAACTGCATTATATTTTGATCACTGATTCTAGATGGGAGGAACCATTTGCTCCTTAAGCAGTTCTGATCCTCTTGTGTTGAATGAGAGAAGAAAATCTATGAAAGGGTCAATTTTGACTATTTTCAAATGTGTCTAAGACATTATTAACTGAGAAATAATTGTCATCCAAGAGTACTTGGTAGGCTTGACAATTTTAGTAGGTTATTGTGGAAGTCATCTTGACTAGTTAAAAAGAAACAGAAAGAACTGATGTCAATATTCTATTTAATGACAATTCATCAGTAGTCTTGCAAGCGTTCTAGAGTCTTAATATATTCTGCTGCCTACCTTTGAAAATGATACATCAATTGGGCCTTTGCTTAATGTGACCAATCAGGCTTAATTGATGATAGCTGAGATTCCTATGTTGAATGTTGAATAAAATATTTTCTCAAGATGGAGCATACTGTTTTTTATAGAAAAATGTACATTTTGAACCTGTAAGCAGAAACATCTATGTAATTTGAATAAGAAAAGATGTGTTTGAACCAATTAGCACATGTTATGAAGTATGTTTTCTGTGTTGTGATTCTCTTGTACAAATCTTTCTACTATATTATAGACAACTTTCATATGAAGAGTAGTTCTTTTTTTTTTTTCTGTGAAACATAATGATAACTACAGCTCACATTTTTATAGTGTTTTAAAGTGAAAAAATAATTTCCCCAAAAATTCTGTGTGAGAAAAAGATAGTCCAAATATTATTTCTACTTTGAAAGATAATTAAATTAGATTCTTAGAGATGAAGTGACTTATTCAAGTTCACCTAGATGATAAGATTTGCGGCCAGGATCTGAAATTAAATATCTTTCCTCTTTCCTCTATTACATTCCCTTTCCCATGATACAACCTTATTGGGCAAGATACTTTCTTGAAGTGTTATTAGTGTTACTTTTTTTTCAATCAAATGGTATCTTTGGAGAGTTCCACAATATGTAATCTAAGATATCTCTGACATAGTAGTGTTGAGAGAGATAGTAGAGTTTTATAGGAGAAACATCATTTCTCTCCTTTAGTCCAGAAGGCTTACATTGGTCTCGTGTTTTAAATTTAGGAATAAAGATTATGATAGCGACTGGGCCAGTGATTTCATTAACATAGGGAACTCTCTCAAGCTCCTCTGTATAAAACATTCATTAAAATCATATCGTCCTCCCCAGCTTCTTCATGCTTTAATGACAAAGTAGAGAGAAAGAAAGCAAGACCCTTGCAGAAGTTTCTAAAGAGATGTCAGTTCTTTGTATAACTAGTGCTGATGTTCAATATTCAATAATAATAATCACCATCAATATTCTTTTCAATAGGATAAATCTATCAACAGCAGACATATCCTCATTCCATTTATTAAATATAGAAGTTTCTGAATGTAATTAATTGATTTTGATCAAATATCAGAAAGATCTCTACAGGATGTTTTTGGGGAAATCAAGGTGTCATTCCCATCATCTTCTTGACTTTCAATTTGTACCCAATGACACAAAGAAACCAAAACAAATGACTATAATATTTTGTTTAGCTCAATTATTTCCCCAAAGTAGAAATCTATCCCTAAGTATATGGAAAAAAATTAGGATTAACTCAAATATTGATCCTATCTTACACACATGCAAATCAATGGCCAGAGTTAAGGATAATTTCCTATATTTCAAGTTTTTCATGCTCCCTATTGTCCCCTCCATATAACATTTTATCCTCAAATCTTCAGTTTTCCTATTCCTACAGAAATCAGTCACCACCATTCTTCTAGTTTCTGAAGTTCATAATCCAGTCATTGTACTGTACTCATTTCCCCCCTTCACCCTACCTATCCATTCATTGCCAAATTTTTTCATTGTCTTGACAATATTTTTTACATCTGACACCTCTGCTTACATAGCAACCATGCTACTTCACACACTCATCACCAGTTACCTAGATTATTGCAACAGCTTGCTAATAGGTCTTCCTCTCTCAACTGTTTCATGACTTAGTCCCATACATTGCTTTAAAAAGTTCGTCCTTAAGAACAGATATGAGTTTGTTCTGTTTTTCAGATCAGCTTCAGTGTTTTCCTGTTGACTGTAAGAATAATTATTTCCCCATTTAGTAGTTAGAGATTTATACAATTGGATTTCAACCTCCCTTTCGAGGTTTATTGAATGTTCTTTTTCCCCTACTGATCCAGACAAATTTGTCTTTTCTTTGTTATTTACACAAGACATTCCACATACTTTTCTATGCTTTTACACTGACCTTCATTTATGCCTGAATTATACTCCTTATTTCCACCTCATAGAATCCCTGCCCTCCTTTAAGACTCAGTTCAAAGACCATCTTTGTGTAATCATTCTGTGTTCCTTCTCTACCCATTAGTGTTCTCCCTTCTCAATTGCCCTGTATTTTACTCCTTTGTATATATTTGCATTTATCAATATTTATCTTGTATATTTTATACTTGTTGGCTCTTCCATGACAACAAAAGTTCTTTTTACAACTAAGTATTGTCTCTGTCTTAAAACTTATCTGAAATCTTTAGCAAAGTGCCTACCACATGCTAGGATCATAAAAAAAAAATATTTGTACATTGACTGATGAAAGATTTTGTTGTTATTATAACATACAGTCATGACACTGCAGAAGATTAGCAGGGGTAGAACAAGTGGAATTATATTAGTTGAATTCATTCTGTGACACTTTTAGTATGTTATAAAGGTTACTGTGACTAAAACAAAACAAAACACTAATACCTTTGGCATCTTCACTCTCTGTGACACGCAGAATTGAGATTTAACTTTCATTCACCTTGATTTTTTTATATTTCTTGCCTATTGGGATACAAATTTTTAAAGTATGTAAAATTTCCCTTTATTGTCCTTCCATTTGTCTTTCTACAGAATAAACTTTCTCTTTTCTCTCTTTATGAACATAGAATTTAATGGTTTTTTTTTTAACCCTTACCCCTTACTACCTCCCATGGTAACCCCCCAGAATAGAGTTCACAGAGTTTCATAAATATAAAAAGTTGAGTAGGTAACCACTGCTATGTTTCTTATGGAATGGCAGTTAGAGGAAGGGGGTATCAAAGAAATATTTTATGCTTCAAAAGATTATTTCATTAACCTAACATGGTTAAAAAACTGTATCATTATTTCCCTTAGAAGAATGTTATGTGGAAGTAAGACATTAAATCATGGTCAATCCTTCTGACTTACTTTTAGTGTCACTACCTCACTCGATTCAGCTTGAAATTTTGTCTTATCCCCTTTCCCTATTCCACTCTTTTCTACCCCTAATTTTATATCTCTTTCATCTCAATTTTCAGATGGAGAATAGCCAGTGCTCATCACTGCTATTCCTTTCTTAACTCTTTCTTTGGTTTCTTCTTTCCAGAATTCCATTGAAGGTTAAGAAGACCACTAGAACCTGGGGAATTCATAGTAGATTCTGTTCACTCAAACATAAATTTCTGTTTCTCAAGTCCCCAATAGTAAAATCAGAGAGCAGTGGACTTAAGGAAGACTTGATTTCACGGCTAAAATAAGAGTACAGAAGTTCATATGAAATAAATATTGCCATTGAAAATTTCTGAGGTTCTTTTTAGTAGTAGTAGGGATAAATGTGCTATATGCTATCCATATTCCATAACCTGCTCCTCTCTATCTCCAGTCTTGCTCCCTTGCAACACAACCAGACAGATGACACAGTGAATAAAGTACTGAGTTTATTGTCTGGAAGAACTAAGTTTAATTCCAGCCTCAGAGAGACAGCACCTCTGAGACAGTTTTGTGGGTAAGTCTTAAGCTCTGTCTAAGACGCCTCAGTTTCCTCAATCATAAAATGGAAACAATAGAAGCACCCTACCGAAAGGGTATTGACAATCAAATGAGATAATGTTTGTAAACCTCTTTATACAGTCTTGGGACATGATAGATGCTTAATAAATGCTTTCTTTATTACTTGTAATTAACTGGCCCACAAAGGTACTAAACATTTGACTAATCAATTTGCTTAATTGTGTATTCTCCAGTAGTGTGACACAGGTGGGGTAAGTTGAACAGATGTTATTTATTGCAATTATTTTGTTTTGTTTTATTTTGTTTTTTCTCCAAATTTATTAACTCGTTTGTTTTCAAATTTCAACAATCACTTCCGTAAGTTCCAAATTTTCCCCCCTCTTTCCCCAAGACAGCATGCACTCTGATATGGATTCTATTCCTATTATAAATTATATATATTATATAATATATTATATATTATATAATTTAATATATTATATTATATAATTATATAATATAATATATATATTATATATTAATAGGATATATTCCTATTAAATACATTTTCACTTTAGTCATGGTGCATAGAAGAATTCAAATGAATAGGAGAAACCATGAGAAAAACAAAACATAATAAAGTAGAAAATGCTATGCTTCATTCCACATTCCAACTCCATAGTTCTTTCACTGGATGTGAATGACATTTTGCATCATGAGACCTTTGGAAATGTTTTAGGTCCTCTCATTCCTGTGAAAGGTTGACTCTATCAAAAAAACAATACTAACACACCACTGTGGCTGTTATATATATATATATATATATATATATATATATATATATATATATATATATATATATATATATATATATATATATATATATATATATATATATATATATATATATATATATATATAAAATGTTCTTTTGACTCTGCTCACTTCACTCAGCATCAGTTCATGTAAAACTTTCCAGGTTTGCTGAAGTCTGCCCGTTTGCCATTTCTAATAGCCCAATAGTATTCAATTACATTCGTATAATTTAGTGTTTTAAGTCTTTCCCCAAGTGATGAGCACCCTTTCGACTTCATGTTTTTGACCACCACAAAAATAATTGCTATAAATATTTTTATACATGTGCGTCCTTTTCCCCTTTTTATGATCTTTTTGTGATACAGCCCTACAAGAAGTACAATTAAAAAAAAAAAACCTTTCCAAATATCTGAAATTGATGCTTCTATCAGTATCTACATCTATGTATATCACACATGCAATCTATATCTATACATCTATATAGATGCACAACTTCATATACTTATACTATGCATATAAATACATACACGATTGTATAGATAGTTATCTATAAACATATAGATCTATATTTTAAAAGTTTCACAGGCACCCATAATTAAGTCATAGTTAAATAATAGAACCATCCATGTTTAACCCTGAAAGTATCCAAAAAATGCCTTATGCACTCGGAGAGAACGTGTACACAAACGCAATGAACTTAAGTTTGTGTATGTATATATTTATACACACATATAGGTACATATATGTGTATGTATATATGTGTATAAGTATGTATATGTTCATATGCACATACATACATATATACATACATATGTATGTGTGTGGTCATGAAATGCTGGTCCATTCATTTCTGTCAATGTAACTCTTAGACTTATTTCTCAATAGTTAAATCTATTTTTCAGCAAGGCTTTGAACAAAGAAAAAGTCGAATAGTGGTCTTTCCAGAAAACTGAGTAGTCAGTATTTTCATCATTCAAGTGTCTCAGTCAAATAAGATTAGATAAAAATAGCAATTTTTTTGAATCCAGTGAAAAGGAAAGCATTCAAGAAGAAGAAAAACCATATAATTACCGTCAAGTGTCTACCAGTTTCTTTGAAATGCACAAATTAAACCAACTCATATTTGAATGACAAAGATAAACTTTATGTAGTAAGCATACCATACAGTACCTCCCTGACAGTAGCTCAAACCATTCAAATGTCCATTTGCAGCATAGATTTAATATTCATAATTAAAAATGAGCATATAATCAATGTATTTTGTCATTAATTTACATTTTCATAAATTCAGATAGTCAAAATAATTTATATGCCAGTACTATGCTCAGCATGGAAGACAGAAAGGCAAAAATGCACAAATATATTGTACATATACATAATATATGTATATACATGTATTTATATATGTATATTAATACAATTCACATATGTATGTATATGAATATTCATCTTTCAGCTGTTAGTTAAGGTTCACTAAGATCATTAGTTCCTTGAGAGAAAATGGTATAAAAAGCATGTGAGGTAGAGAGCAGAAATCTGTTACTATATTCCTTTTATTCTGGCTGCTCTCAGGTCCTATCCACTTTCTAGGTGCTATCTTAATATCAGGTCATTCAATCATCTGCTTGGTTCTCTTTCTTCAACTCCTTTCCAGTGGTTCTTTGCTAATTATATTCATGAACTTTGGGGCATCTTATATTTGTTTTACCCTCTGACATTTATATACAACTGAATTCTACTTAATTTTGAACTAGTCTATTGTGCCATATACACTTTGGTTTAATGTGTGCCTTCTGTTCCATGGCTTTGCTTACTTCTACTGACCTGCTGAAAAACATTATGTGGCATGAATCTTTTCTTCAAAGCTTTTAGATTTTAAGGATGTCTTCTATGATGACATTATTTTAAGGACATAGAAAGATATTCTGTATCTAAAAGAGGGCCAGAAATCTAGAGCATGTTCACATTTTTATATTCCTAATTTGATAAGTAATTTTGACCCATATCTGTACCAGGCTAAAAATGGAATAATATGTGGGCCAAAATTTGAAACTCCCACATAATAATCACATCAAATGCTGAGAAAGGTTAGCCTGTACTTTTTTTTGTATTTTCACTTTTCCTTTCTGCATAGTTCTCTTCATCTAGTATCTCTCCTAAAATATTCATACAGTTCACATGTTAACAACAGTAATGACATTCTTTAGCACAGAAAAATTAAAAAAATGAAGATTTTAAAATATATGCATCCAAAATTTTGTAAAATCTTCTGGGGTAGTAAATGTTGAGTTACAATAAAAGTATATCTCATTGTAAATATGACTTTATAACATTAACATCCAACTATGCAGTTTATATATTTTAATTTTAAGGGAGCTTTTACCATAACAGGGTAATCATTTTATTCTTTCCTGCTTGCCTTTCTGTGGCCCTTCCCAAAGAGGCTGATTCCATATTTCTCTTTTCCACTCAAGCATTCCATGCCACTCTTACCTCATCTCCCCTCACACTTTAAGATAGAATGAGCATTGTTCTCCATGGTTCCCTTTGTTTACACCAGAGGAAACAATTTGTATTATTTGGAGTCAGATCTAGAATAGAATTTTCCCCATTCTCATTCCTCTGCTAAAAGAAGGATGACATTGTCACTGAGGCATTTCAATAAATCCTTTACTTCTTTCATTTGGTAAAAAGAAAACTACGGAGAAGTCTGGACATCTGAAGTCTTCCATCATTATTATGTTATGTCTTTATGATACAATCATTGATATATAGTGGTAACTTCAGATTCGTTGTCCAGAATAGCCACAAATTCTACATTTTCAATCTTCATTCAGATTTCTCTAAAAATTTATATGACTCTAAAATTGATGAAAAATTCAATCATTTTTTGAAGTTATAAAATTACTTCTTTTTTGACTAATTTCCTTGTTTCAATGCTCAGTCTTTTGAATTTAGGCTCTCTCATATTAGCACTGCTGTTTGATCTCAATAGTAAGTGTTGGTTGATAAAGGATAGTTCTACTTTTCCAGTTTTTTTCTGCTTGTAATGTTCTTGTTTCGCGTTGCTGTAACTTTCATTTTGTTAGCCCGTTATCTTTCCAAATACAACAGTTTTGTCCACAATTCAGTTCTCACAATCTTTTTTCCTGAATAGTCCTGCCTTAGGACTTGCACACTATTTAGAGTTTTCTTGTTTTGTTTCTGTAGCCCCTATACAAGGAAGTTTTCTAGTGCTATTTTTAGTTGGTCTGGCCCACCTAGGGTCATCCTCACTCACTCACTGTTCAAATACCTTTGTTTACCAACTTCTTATAAATTATTTTTTTTACCTTCTGATTCAACAGTCTCCAACTATTCCTTGAGTGCTGGGTATCCTTATAATCTTTTTAATATGTATGTTACTCCAATTATATCTACTCCCTTGGGCTATATCATTTCTTTTCCTAAGGTGAACTCAAAGGCCTTATTATCTTTCCTATAGATTCCCTTTCCCCCAGATCACTAGGCAGTACGATGTAATCTGCTGCTCTACCATACTGATCATACAAAACAGATTTCCATTTTAGCCATTGTTCAAAAAGAAAACAGAAATAAAAGAAAAAAATAAAATAATATGTTTTAATCTGCATTCATAGTTCATCCGTCGTTCTTTGGACATTGGTTCATCATCAGATCTTTGGTATAGTTTTGGATTATTGTCTTGGTCATAGTAGCCAAGTTTTTCACAGTTGATCACCCTTACAATATGTTGCTGTGTAGAATATTACTGTGGTTCTTCTCAACTCACTTTGTATGAGTTCACATGTCTTCCAAGATTTTATTGAAAACATTTTCCTCATCATTTCTCATAATGTTCCATCACAATCATATACCACAATTTGTTCAGCCATTCCTGAATTGAAGGGTATTCATTCAATTTCAAATTATTTGCCACCACAAAAAGAGATGCTATATATAACTTGGTTTGAATAGGTCCTTTTCCTATTGAATAAAAATTCAATCTCTTTGAGTAATAGTAGTGATATTGACAATAGTAATATTTCTGGATCAAAAGGTATGAATATTTTTATAATCCTTTGGGCATAGTACCATATTGTTCCACAGAAGAGTTGGAATAATTCACAACTCTACTAACAAAGAATTAGTGGGAACCAAGACAGAGGATAAAATAATAGATCCCTGTCCCTCTCCCATTTTCAACCCCAAACACCTATAAAACAGCACACCATAAAATATCCTGGAATTGTGGAGCCAGAAGAAAGACAAGTCTTTTGACCCAGGATACTTATAGGAACAGAAAATAATGTTTGTATCACTTGTAAAATGGGAACACAGATCAGGACAGAAAGCACTACAGCAAACCAGTGGCAGGCTCCACTTCACAAACCAGATGGAGACCCAGAGGTCCAAATTGGGGGAGCTCACAAACACCAACAAGAGTAAACCCTCCCCCATGTACTTTAGCACAGTCAGGGAAACAGACAGACTTCAGCTCAGAGAGCCACCATGGGTGCTGGAACAACCCAGAAGGTAGGCATCTTTTAGCAGCTAAGCCTCCCTGTGCTTCAGCACAGATCTGGGACAGCACACATACTTCAGCAATGAACCTCCTCATGCTTCATCATAGGCCTGAGGAATGCAGAAAAAATCCACCTGGCCTCAGCACACACAACACACCACTAGTACAACCCCAACTTAGCACAAGGTAAACTGTCAAATACCTACAGCATCCGATAGCCAGCACCTGAGGCCCCAGGACACAAAGCTAGTCCCAACAAAAGAAGCTTGGCTATTGTCCCTTATGTTCCGGCAAGACAACTAAACTTCAACAGCAATAAAATAGGCAAAAAATGTGCAAAAAAGAGAAAACGGAACATAAGGAATTATTACGGTGACAGAGAAGACCGAAATACAAAAGCAGAAGAGGACAAATCTCAAAGGGAAATATAAACTGGTTTCAAGTCCAAAAATGTCTAAAGGATTATTAAAGTTAAATAAAAGAGGTAGAAATAAAATTGGAAAAAGAAATGACAGGTATGCAAGATAAAGTCAACAGCTTGAGAAAAGAGAGACAAAAATTAAATGTAGGAAACACTTCCTTAAAAATGCAATTGGCCAAATGGGGGGAAAATATCCACTGAAGAAAACAACTCGATGAAGATGGTGGAGTGAGTGCAACTACTCATTTAAACTCTAAAACAAACTCTTTCAGATTCCTCTAAAAAGAGAATTTAAACGGATTTTGGAGGGGCAAAATCCAATAGGATATAGACTGTGGCAGATTTCCAGCCCAGAGCAGACTGGAAAGTCCATGGAAAGGATCTGTTCTATGGGGCTGGAGAAGTGTACACCTCACCAGGCACAGGCTGTACCAGTGTTGTCCCCCATGGCAGGGCTAAGCAGGAAGTCCTGGGCTGTCTGAGGGAGCAGCCTCACTGCAGAATCACTGTCATATCAGCCCAGCAAGGGAGTCCAGCTGAACCAACTGGGGAGCCCCAGGTAACATCAGCAGCTGCTCCTGAGACTATCAGCCCGCAGTATAAATGTCTATAATTTACCTACTTGAACTTCTGTGAGCCAAGATGATGGAGTGATAGTAAATGCTCTCCCCCTCCCCTTGTTGACCTCGAAAAACTCATAAAATATTTCCCCAGGAAAAATCCTGGAACAGTGGAATAAATCAAAGAGACTGGAAATGGTCTCTTAGCCCATGAGGCTAAGAAAATGAAAAAGGGGGGTCCCACTTGCTGTGGCTGAAGGAGACCAGTGCAGGACTGGAGCTATCCCAGACAGCCCCACCTTGCAAAACCAGAGTAGATCCTGAGCTCTAGTGGGGTGGAGCTTGTAATTGCCAACACCAGGACCCCAGGCATGCCTTAGCACCCCAGGGGAATAGAGAAGACACTACTGCAGACCAGTTCACCAAATGCTGAGCTTGCCTATGCTATAGCTCAGCAGAGGAGACCACTTGTGACAAGACCACGCCTACACCATGCTGAATGCAATTAGTTCAAGGATAACTCTGGGGAAACCCAGAAAGACTTCACCTGGCCTCTGCATTTGAACATCAGCCACCTCAGCAGCAGGTAAGCTGCAGCATTTTAGCTTCTAGCTGAAAGAATCAGAGGCCACAATACACAAAACCTCAACTTATAGGCATAAGAACTATGGGACAGAGCCCCCAGTGCCCCAGCAGCAGAGATCTATTTTAAAAGCCAGGAAAAGGATGAATATCATGCGTAAGAAGCAAACCAGAAAATAAAAGTCTATAGAATTTTTCTATGAGGACAAGGACCAAAACAAGAATGCCATAAAGGTCAGCATTGAGACGGTACTGCCATCTGAAACTTCAGAAGGGAATAGGAACTGATCTCAAGCCCAGACTACGCTTTTGGAAGAGGTAAAGAAGGATTTTAAAAAGCAAGTTAGAGAAATAGAATAAAAACTGGCCAAAGACATTAAAAATATGGAAAAAGAATTCACAGATGAGAAAAGTTCCTTAAAAAGGAAAATTGGACAAATGGAAAAGGAAGTACCAAAACTAATTGGAGAAAATAACTCCTTAAAAGAAACAATTGGACAGATGGCAAAGGAGATGCAAAAGTTAACTGAAGAAAAAAACTGACAAAAATTAGAATAGGGCAAGTAAAAGTTAATGACTATGACAAATCGAAAATAAGTCAAACAGCATCTAAAGAAAGAAAAGACAGAAGAAAATGTAAAATATTTAATTGGAAATACAACTTACTTGGAAAATAGATCCAGGAGAGAAAATCTAGGAAATATTTATCTACCAGAAAGTTATAAAAGACCCTGGACAATATCTTCCAAGAAATATTCAAGGGAAGCTGTCCAGAAGTCCTAGATCCAGAAGGAAAAATAGTCATAGAGAGAATCTACTGTTCACCTCCTGAAAGGATCTCAAACTAAAATCACCAAGAAATATCACTGCCAGATTTCAGAAATATCAAGTGAAGGAGAAAATATTTCAGGCAATCAGAAAGAAACAATTCAGACATTAAGGAACCACTGTCAGGATCACAGAAGATGTGGCAGCTTGTACATTAAAAGATTGAAGGAATATGATATTACATAAGGCAAAAGAGCTACTATTACAACCAAGGATCAATTACCCAGCTAAGTTGAGCATAATATTTCAGACAAGGAAATGGACATTTAATGAAATAAAGAATTTCCAGACCTTCCTGGTGAAAAGGCCAGAGCTCTATAGAAAATTCAATCTTCACACACAAATCTCAAGAGAGGCATAAAAAGCTAAGTAGGCAAAAATTAAACTTGTTATTCAATATAGGCAAACTGCTTACATACCTGTAAGGATAATAGTATCCTTAATACTTATAAATCTTGAGAATTGCGTATTTATTATGATTTATAAAAGGTATGTACATAGATAGAGGGAGCAGGTACAATGTAAATGATGTGATGATAAAAATATGATTTAAGGGTGCAAATCATATGTAATGGGAGATGAGAGAAGGAGAAAGCAGAGAAAGCTAAATTACATCACAGGAAAAGGAATAAAATTTATTCCAGTAGAGGGGAAGAGGGAAGGGATACCAGCACTTTTTGAGAGTTATTCTCATCTGATCTGATTCAAGGAAGGTACAAAAAAATCAGTTAAGTATAGAAATCTAACTAGCTCTACAGATAGTAGGAGGGAAAGTGGGGAAAAATGAGGGTGAGATTAATGGGAAAGAAGAAGTAGCAAGGGGAAAGGGGAGTAAAAGGGAGCGGGGCTGAAAAAAGGGAGGGAAGCCTGAGGAGGTGGTGGTAAAAATAAGCAACACTCTATTGTGGAGGGGATGAGAGAAGGCAGAACTAAAAGCTAAAAAGGGAGGAAAGAAGATGGAGGGAATATAAAGATAGTAGTCATAACTGTGCCTGTGAATGAAAAGAGCTCTCCCATAAAATGGAGATGGATAGCAGAATGGATTAAAACCATAATCCAACAATAAGCTGTTTCCAATAAACACATTTGAAATGGGGGCATACACACAGGGTAAAGGTGAAAGGTTGGAGCAGAATATATTGTGCTTCATCTGATGTAGAGAAATAACGGTAGCAAAACAAAGGAATCTTTATCTCAGACAAAGCAAACGTTTCAATAGATCTAATCAAAAGAGTTGAAGAAGGAAATTTTCCTGCTAAAAGTCACCATAGAAAACAAATCAATATCATTACTAAACATGTATGCTCCAAGTGGTAAAGAATCCAAACTCCTAGAGGAGAATTTAAGGGAGTTACAGGAAGAAAAAGAGAGTAAAACTACACTATTGGAGGACTTCAACTTCCACCTCTGTGAACTTGATAAATCTAAATTTAAAAAAAAAAACACAAAAGAAGTTAAAGAAGCGAATAAAGTCTGAATAAGGTACATATGATAGATCTCAGGACAAAATTGAATGAGAATAGAAAGGAACATACCTTTCTCAGCAGTGCATGGCACATATACAAAAATCGACCTCGTACTAGGGCATAAAAACCTCACAATCCAGTGCAGAAAGGCAGAGACACTTAATGTGTTCTTCTTTGATCACCATGTAATAAAATTATATGTAAGGGAAGGCCATGGAAAGATGAGCCAAAAATGAATTGGAAAATAAATAATCTACTCTTACAGAATGAGTGGGTTAAACAACAAATCATAGAAACGATCAATAACTTCATTCAAGAGAATGACAACCTACCAAATCTTATGGATTCTTCAAAAGCAGTTCTTAGGGGTAGTTTTATATCTTTGAATGCCTAAATGAATAAAATAGATAAAGATGAGTTCAATGAATTGGGCATACAGTTGAAAAAGCTTGAAAAAGAACAAATTGAAAATTCCCAAGTAAATATCAAATTAGAAACACTGAAAACCAAAGGAGAGACTAATGAAATTAAGAAAACTATTAAAATTATAAATAGAAGTAAGTGTTGGTTTTGTGAAAAAACAATAAAATTGATAAAGTTTTGGTTGATTTGATTAAAAAAGCGAACAAAGAAATGAAATTTCAAAAATCACATATAAAACAGTGAACTCAACTCCAATGAGGAGGAAATTAAAGCAATTATTAGACATGACTCTGCCAAACTCTATGCCCATAAATTAAAGAATGTGAGATCAAAGATTATTTTTAAAAATATAAATCACCCCAATAAACAGAAGAGGAAGTCGAATACTTAAATAACCTCATCTCAGAATCAGAAATTGAAAACGCCATCAATGAACTCCCTAGGAAAAAATCTCCAGGGTCAGATGGATTTACATGTCAAACATTTAAGGAATAGTTAACTCCAATACTATATAGATTATTTGGTAAAATTGTGGAAGAATGACTCCTACCAAATTCTTTTTTATGTCACAAAGATTGTTCTGATATCTGAAATAGGAAGAGTCAAAGTAGAGAAAGAATTGTAGAACAATTTTTCTAATGAAGATTATTAGCAAAAGGAATACAGTGAGTTATCACAAGAATAATACATCGTGATCAGGTAAGATTTATACCAGGAGGGCTGGTTGAATTTTAGGAAAATTACCAATATTATTAGACATATCAACAACAAAATTAACAGAAACCTCATGATTATCTCAATAGATGTGGAAAAAGCTTTTGAGAAAATAAAACACCCATTTGTATTGAAAACAATGGAAAGCATAGGAATAAATGAAACTTTCCATGAAATAATAAGCAGTATCTACTTAAAACCTACTTAAAAACCTACTTAAAAATAAAAATATAAAGAATTATATGCAGTGGGGATAAGCTAGATGCATTTCCAATAAGATCAGGTGTGAAACAAGGATGTCCATTATTACCAATGCTATTCAATATATCCCTAGAAATTTTAGGTGTAGCAATAAGAGAAGAAAAGGAAATTGAGGTAACTAGAACAGGCAAAGAAGAAACTAAGTTATCACTCTTTGCAGATGATATGGTGATATACTTAGAGAAATCCCAGATAATCAAGCAATCTTGTTTTTTCCCCCTTTTCTGGGCATTTTCCCAGCAGTTTACTTGACTTCTGAGTGTCCTCTCCACACCCACCTTACCTCCAGACCTGCCTAGTCAGTGATTGGGGTCTGAGATTCAAATGCTCATTCCCAGCTTTAGGGCTTCAGCGGGGGTAAGGCTGCTATTCAGTGTGAGATAAAGTTCAGGTCCTCAGGCCGGGGTAGGACCTCCACACGGGGCTCAGTTCCCTCAGGGGGTTTATGTGGAGACCTTGACGAATGGATCCCAGCTCCTGCCTGCTTTGGGAGCCCCTATGTGCTGCTGCCTCCCGAGGGGCCTGAATTATGGGGACACCCCTGCTCCCCTCTCAGCAAGCCCAAAAGACCCTCTCACTGACCTTCGGCACCTGTGGGTGGAGGGACCTGCTCTGCCACTGGAGATTCTGTCCCTGAAGCCTGCTCGGATTTGCTCCTCTTGGTGCCATGCAGCCAAGGCAGGGCTGGGCTCGGCTCCAGGTCCCGGGCATGATGGACCTTTGGTGCCAGTTTTTCAGGTCTCTCTGGAACAGAAATCTCCTCCACTCCGTTGTTCTGTGGCTTCTGCTGCTCCAGAATTTGGTGGGAGTTATTCTTTAGAGGTATTTCATGGGCTGTGGGTTAGGACCTAGCATATGTGTATCTTTCTGCTCCACTGTCTTGGCTCCTCTTCCGCTCCTTCAATCTTTTAATGTTGAATCTGCAAGGTCCTGTGTGATTCTGTCTGCAACTCCTCCAAATCTGAATTGTTGCTTTCTGGCTGCCTGTAGTATTTTCTCCTTCACTTGACAGTTCTAGAAATTGGCAACGATATTTCTTGGGGTTTTTAGTTTGGTATCCCTTTCAGGAGGTGAACGGTGGATTCTTTTGATGACTATTTTGCCCTCTGGATCTATCACTTCTGGGCAGTTTTCATTGATGATTTCCTGGAACATATTGTCCAGACTCTTTTTTTCATCGTGGCTTTCTGACAGGTCAATAATTCTTAAATTTTCTTTCCTGGATCTATTTCGAAGGTCAGTTGTTTTCCCAAGTAGCTATTTTACATTTTCTTCTTTCTTTTCATTCTTTAGCTTTTGTTTGACTGATTCTTGCTGTCTCATTGAGTCATTACTTTCTACTTGCCCAAGTCTAATCTTTATCTAATTGTTTTCCTCAGTGTGCTTTTGCATCTCCTTTTCCATCTGTCCAATTTTTCCTTTTAAGGAGTTATTTTCTCTAGTTAAGTTTTGTACTTCTTTTTCCATTAGTCTAATTTTCCCAGTGAGGTTTTGTGTTTCCTTTTCCATTTGACCAACTGTTTCTTTTAGGGAGTTTTTTTCTCCAGTTAATTTTTGTACTTCCTTTTCCATTTCTTCAGTTTTCCTTTTCAAAGAGATGTTCTCATCAGTGAATTCTTTTTTTATAATTTTAAAATGATTGGCCAGTTTTTCTTCTATTTCCTTCTTCAGCTCTTCCAGGGAGCTGTTTGTGCATGTGAGCAGTTCATAGTTCATTCTGAAGTTTCAGATGGAAGTACAGTCTCAGCACTGACCTCTATGGTAGTTGTGTTTCAGTTCTTATCTCTATACAAAGATTCTGGGGTTTTTTCGTGCTCATTTTGGTTTCTTTTATTCATGATGTTGACTGTGTATTGTGGCTCCTGGTTCTTTCAGTTAGAAGCTACAGAACTTTGTGTTGAGCTGATGTGTGGAACAGCTAAGAGCAGGTTTTTGTTTTGTGTTTCCCCGATCAGCCCTGGGGTCCTGGGGTTAGCTTGTTAAGTGTGGGGGAGGAGTGGTTGGCTCACGGGAGATCTCCTCAGATGAACTGAGGCAAAGACAAGCTCAGGAGATGGTGATCCCTGCTGCCCTATTGTCTTTCCGTTTCCCCTGGAGTGCTGAGATCCGCCTAGATGCTAGTTCGAGTTCCCACTCCTCCTGGGGCTCGTCTCCTAGCGCTGAGACTTGCCTGGGTCCTAGTGCGAGTTTCCTCTGCCCTGGGTCCTCTGTTCTTCTGGTTTGCCTCTGCCACAGTAGGAGGAATCCCCCTTAACGATTTTCCTGGCCTCAGGTGTTATGAGACTATTTACCCCCTCTGCTGTTCCTGCTGATCCCGGGTTTTTCTGGGGAAATACTTTATGGTTCTTTCACGGTCATGAAGTGGGGAGGAGAGAGCATTTACTGATCAGTCTGCCATCCTGGTTTCTGGTAGTTCAAGTAAGTGACCTACCAATGCTCAATCTTCGGACTGAAAGACTCAGGAGCTGCTGCGCTGATGTCTGGCTCTCAACAGTCGACACTCATTCAGCTCTGCTGGTCTTCCATCCTCAGCTGCTGCTCTGCAGGTTCCGCCTACTGCTCTCAGGTTTCCTGGGGCCCTCCTGCTCTGCTGTGCTGGACAAGCTGTGCTGTGCTTTGTGGACTCACCCCCGCTGAACCGATCCTTTCCGTGGACCTTCAAGTCTGTCCTGGACTCTGAGTCCCCCACAGTCTGTCTTCCACTGGATTCTGCACCTCCAAAATTTGGTCAGATTCTCCTTTCAGCCATATCAGAAGGAGTTTGTCCAAGAGCTTAGGTGAGTTGTTGCTCTCACTCCACCATACTGACTCTACCCGCCCCCGCCCCCCCCCCCAGCCACTTCTCAATTGATGGACATCTCATTTTCCAATTCTTTACATCAAGGCTTTAGTTGGCGAGGGGTTGCATTATAATGGTAGCAGTGTCATGAGGAAAAAAAAAGTGTGTCTTCAGGAGGTGTTGCAAAGAGAAAATCAATAGGTGTGGGCAAGAACTTGGATATGGAAATGAGAGATACTTAGAAATGATGACTCACAGCTTTCCAAACCGAGAGACTGAAAAAATGATATTGCCCACTACAGTAATAGGGAAGGTAGAAAGTAGATAAGACTTTAGAGGAAAAGATACTGAGTTCTCTTTTGTTATTATAGAGGTTACAATGTCTTCTGGATATCTAGTTTCAGATATCCAAAACACAGTTGGCAATGTCAGATTGGAGGTCAAACGAGGGACTGCAGTAGGAAAGGGAAAGTTGATACTCTTGAGCATAGATATGGGAGTTGATAAAATTGTCAAATATATATACAATAGAGAGAGAAAAGAAAAGAGGGCCACAACAGAAATGAGAGCTACCGACAGTTAGAGGGCAAGATCTTTGGGGGAATCCAGCAAAGAAGACTGAGACGGAATAGTTAGGTAGGTAAGACCAAAACCAGGAAAGATTTGTATCCCCAAAACCTAGAGCGAAACAGAGAAATGAGTATGAATATTGAGAAAAAGCATATATTTGAAAACTAAGAGATTATTAGTAACTTTGGAAAGAGCATTTTTCCTAGAATGATAACTTCAGAAGCTAGAATTTAAGGGGTTAAGATGAGAGTGAGAGGAGAGAAAGTGGAGGCACTTACTGTGATGTTACCTAAAGAGCCGAAGGAATAAAGTATAATATTTTGAAGAGATGGAAGTGTTACAAAAAGTTTTTTTTTCAGTATAAAGATGTTTTCAGGTAGTAGTAAATCAATTAATAGAAAAAGAGATACTGAAAATCAATGCCAGACATGGGATTATAGAAAGGGAATTCTATTAGAAGTCATGAGAAGAAATGTGATGGATTGAATAAGCAGAAGCATTAGCCTTGGTAAAGTATAAGAACATTTCATTATGTGAGACAGAGGTGAAGAAGAAGAATGTGACAGAAAGATGAGAAAGAGGATAGAAGTGGGAGCTTATAGTGGATGGCCCCATCTTTTCTATAAAATATGAGACAAACTTCTCAGCTGAGAGGGTGTGGGGGAGTGGCAGCCAAGAAGAATGAAGAAAGGGGCAACCAGTACCAGGGAGTGGCCAGGGAGAACATGTCATCAAAGGCAAATAGAGGTACAGTAAGAAAAAAATGGGAGAAGCACGCATTTAAAGATTCAGGGAAATTAAGGACATAATGGAAGGACTTGGAGGAATTAGGATTAAAATTTGCAGTGAGAAGACTGAAGGGAATGGGAATAAGGAATGAGTTTGTAGAGGGTAAGGAATGGGATTTAGAGGATGACCTACATTAGTTCAGTCACTGGGATGTGAAAAGTTTGACAACATTTGAGTATATTCACCAACTACATGATACCACTCTTATGCTTTCAAAGGAAGAGGAGATGGGAGCCATGGAATCAAGGGGAGGGTTGATCTTCTTTGAACTGGAGGTTATTCACATCTGACTTGTAAGATTTTGAAGGGAACAAGAGACTACGGATTCCTTGTTCTGGTTACAGATAGAAATGATTGTTTCAAGGAAAATAGAAAACACCTCACCAGATGCCTAGCAGTCTTTCTTCAGGAGACATGCTACACACAGCAGGAAGTAGAAGGATAGGGGAGATAGTGATAATTTCTGAGAAGGATTATTTCCTTTAAATATTAAAATCATTAATTAACAGATACTGATCAGCAGAAAAAATTGAGACCATATTTTAGCCAAGAAAAGATATTTCACTCCTGGTACTTTGGCATATAGCTTTTTTGCATCTCAAACAGCAATAGATTCAGTTCCAACCCTTCCAAAGAAGAAACATGTACCTCTGTGGAAAACAACAACAATAACAAAATATTAGGATTGTATTCTGGACATTTATCAGAACTTTTTAAGGGTAGACAGCTAGAAAAAATAGAAACAGAATTCATCTAGAAAAACACAAGGTCAAGAAAGAAGAAGAAAGAAATAACTGAGGAAAACAGAAAGTTCAGTCTTTTGAGCATATCAATTTATGAAGCAGTGTCTTCCAATTGCCTAAAAAAGAGGCACCACACCTCTCACCTAAGACCTAAACCTGAATACAAACTTTTTTATACCAAAAACAATGAAACAAGGTCAATTAATTAGAAGGATATAATGTTACACTAGGTAATATGATTACTAATTTGCTGAAAGGTTAGGGACTTCTCAAGTTGGGGAGGGGAGAATGAACCAGTATGATTCCTTAAATTCAGAAGAAATAAACATATCTCACTCTTGAAATTTGTAAGTGACCAAGAGAACAAGAAAACAATAACTGACTGATCAGGATGAGGCCAGTTTTCAGATGAGAGATATGAGTTGCTTTAGGTGTACATTTGTGAGAAAACTCCTCACATCAGTCTTTGGATCTGATTGAGTTTCTCGTCAGTATAACCTAGGTCCTTTATAAAGTAGCAGAGAAAGGTAATGCTACTTCCTGGTTGTGCAGAGCTAGATTTAAATGATGCAACAAAGTTTTCTCCCAATTCCCACAAATGAATAAAGCTTTCTCACATAACAAAATTTAAACTAGACCCACAATTGAATAGAAATGGAACTAATCTAGCTTTAGAATTGAGTCAGAAAATGGAGTCAGTGCGGTTCACTCAGTTCCCACAATTAACCATTTGGTATCCCAGTACTCTCAAGTCTATCAAAATATCAAATTAATCAATGATAAATGGTGAGAAAGGCAGAGTAGCAGTTCCACTTTTCAATCTATACAATGTGGCACTGGCTAAGAAAAAGAGCGATAGATTATTGGAATATATTAAGTACACAATACACAGTAGAAAAAAAAAACATAGTAATCTAATATTTTATAAATCCAAACATCCATGCTAAGAACTCAATATTTGACCAAAAGCATGCTAGGGAAACTGAAAAGAAGTTAAGTAGAAACTTGTTATATACTCACAGGTCACAGTGTATACAAACATGATCAAATATATAAATTATTTAGATAGAAAGTATAGTATCAAAGGAAGGGACAACTAGGTTTTAGACTGGATACAGCACTTGACTTAGAATCACGGAAACTTTTTCCTAAGTTCAAATTTGGCCTCAGACACTTACTAGTTATATGGCCCTGAACACAGTTTGCCTCAGTTTACTGATCTGTAAAATTAGTTGAAGAAAGAAAAAGCAAACTACTCTAGTATCTTTTCCAAGAAAACTTCAAATGGGGGCACAAAAAACTGGACGTAAATGAAATGGCTCAACAACATAATCATAAGCAAATTAGAGAATCATGAACAGAAGATACCTATTAGATTTATGGATAAGGAAAGCTTGTGACAAAACAAGAGACTGAGGGGATTACTGGAAGGAAAACAAATAATTTTGATTCTTTGAAATTAAATAGTTTTGTACCAAGAAAGCAAATGCAGCCAAAACAAGAAGGAAAATGGGAAACTTGGGGGCAAAAACGGTATAGCAAGTTAATCTCATAAAAGCCACATTTTTCAAATATATAAGGAGCTGAAGACATTAAAACTGAACATTTAAAAGATTTTGGGATACTACCTCAAACCTATCAGGTTAGGTAACATGATGGAAAATGAAAATACTCAAAGGAGTGTAGAAAAATTGGGACACTAATGCATATTTTAAAAATAATTAATTTTTAGTTTTCAAAAATCTCTTTTATAAGATTTTGAGCTCTAATTTTCCCTCTTCTCTCACCTTCCCCCTCCCAAAGATGACATCATCCCAAAAGATGATATAGGCTATATTTGCATTATCATATTAAACTTATTTCCACATTACTCATGTTATGAAAGAAGAAAAGAACAAAAAAAAATCATGAGAAAGAAAACAATATAAAAAAGAAAGAGAAAATGGTATGCTTAAATCTGCATTCAGATTCCATTATTTCTCTGGATCTTGATGACATTTTCATTTGTGAGTCTTTTGGAATTCTGTAAGATCATTACATTGCTCAGAAGAGCTAAGTCTAAGAAAATTGATCATGATACAAAGTTGCTGTTATTGTGGAAAATGTTCTCCTGGTTCTGCTCACTATACTCAGCATCAGTTCAATTAAGTCTTTTCAGGTTTTTCAAATGTTTGCTTGCTTACCGTTTCTTATGAAACAATATTATTCCATTACATTCATGTACCACAACTTGTTCAGTCATTTCTCAATTGTTGGGCATACATTCAATTTCCAGTTTTATGCCACTACAAAAAGAGTTGCAATAACTATTTTTACATGTGGATCCCTTTCTCTTTTCATGATCACTTTGGAATACAGACATAGTAGTAGTATTGCTGAATTAAAGGGAATGCACAATTTATAGCCCTTTGGACATAGTTCAAAATTATTCTCCAAAGTGGGTGGATCAAGTCTGAACTCCACCAACAATGTATTAGATTTCAATTTTCCCACATCTACAACATCTATCATTGTCCTGTTTTCTCATGTTAGTCAATCTGAGAGATTGGATGTGGTAGTTGAGAGTTGTTTTGAGTAACATTTCTCTAATAAATAGCTATTTAAGGCATTTTAAGTTATTTTTATAATTTATTTCTTTATTTTTAGTTTTCAACATTCATTTCCCAAGATTGTGAGTTCCAAATTCTCTCCCCATCTCTCCCTTCCCCCATCTCAAAACACCGTGCATTCTGATTATTGTTTCCCACAGTCTGCTCTCCCTTCCATAACACCCCTCCCTTCCCTTATCCCCGTCTTCTCTCTTGTCTTATAGGGCAAGATAGATTTCTATACCTCATTACTTGTATTTCTTATTTCCCAGTTGCATGCAAAAACAATTCTCAACATCCTTTCCTAATACTTTGCATTGCAACTTCTTTCCCTTCCACTCTCCAAGCAATTCAATATAGGATATACATGTGTAGCTTTGCAAAAGACTTCCACAATAGTCATATTGTGAAAGACTAACTATATTTCCCTCCATCCTATCCTGCCCCCCATTTATTCTATTCTCTCTTTTGATCCTTTCCCTACTCTAAAATGTTTAATTCTAATTACTCCCTGCTCACATTTACCGTTCCTTCCATCATCCCCACCCAACCGCACATATCCCCTTATCCCCTACTTTCCTTTAGAGTAGATAGAATTTCATACCAAATTGAATGTGTATGTTGTTCCCTAATTAAGTCAAACATGGTAAGAGTAACCTTCACTTTTTGTCTCTCACCACACCCCTTTTTTCCTCCAATGAAAAAAATTTTTCTTTCCTCTTTTATGGGAGATGATTTTCCCAAACCCATTTTTTCCCTTTCTTCTTCCAAAATATTCCTCTCTCATGCCTCAGTGTTTTTTTAGATATCAACCTTTCCTATTCAACTCACCCTGTGTCCTCTCTCTCTCTCTCTCTGTCTCTCTGTCTCTCTGTCTCTGTCTCTGTCTCTCTCTCTCGCTATATATATATATATATATATATATATATATATATATATATATATATATATATATATAATGTATGTATGTATGTATGTATATGTGTGTACGTGTGTGTTCGTCCTTTGTTGCTGAAGAAGACCATGCCATCAGAGAAATGATGACATGACTTACACTTGACTTTGTTTTGAGTGAGGGAGTGCAGGTCACCAGCCTCACTTCTCCTCCAGAGCCATATGAATCCAGTGACCAGATATTCATCAGAATGATTAGAGTTGACTCAGGATGAGGCAATTAGGGTTAAGTGATTTGCCTAGGGTCACACAGCTAGTGAGTGGCAAGTGTCTGAGATGTATGTGTGTATGTGTAATCCCTTCAAATACTGACAAAAATTTCAAGAGTTAAAAATATTATCTTTCTAGGTAGGAATGTAAATAAACCAACTTTAGTAAGTCGCTTGTAATTTCTCTTTCCTGTTTGTGCTTTCATGCTTCTTTTGATTCTTGTTTTTTGTTTTGTTTTGTTTTGTTTTACCATTTCTACTTAGGATGTATTTTACTGAAAAAAATTAGCAGCTACAATATTATGTCATGAAATAACTTTTTAGACCCAGAAACTGTCTAGACCTAGAAATTAATATGTCTTCTTGAGTAAAACATTACTATAGATTTTTTCCAAGAATAAATTAGTGGTGGGAAGAGGAATGTGACTAAAAGTTGTATGTACTTACATCTCACTCTCCAAATGAAAATGTGCAGACAATACAATTCTATCTTCAGAAAAGAGATTACTAAAAGTTAACAAGTAGATTGCATATTTTCAGTACAACTGAATCAGTACCACTGATGCAGTAGAATGAATGAAGAAAAAGGAATTTAAGTCTTGGAAGAACTACTTAAGAATGAATAGACCCTAGCAGAACATGTCAATTTTCTTTTTTTTTTCATTTTTATTATTATTATTTTTTAACGTTTAACAATCACTGCAATACAATTGAGATGTTATCCACCCCACACCTACCTCTCACTACCCCCCTCCCTCCCCACGACTGCATACAATTCTGTATAGGTTCTACATATACTTTCCTATTGAATATATTTTCACTATAGTCATGCTATGTAGTCAGACTAAAATAAATGAAAGAAATCATACAAAAAATCAAAACATGATACACAAACACATACACATACACAAACATGATCTGCTAGATTTTGTGAATGACTTCCATATTTCTTTCTCTGAGTGTGGAAGGCATTTTGCATTGAGAACCACCTTTGGGATTTTTTTTTTTTATAAGAAGCTTTTGCATTATTACAAAATTCCAAGTCTACCAGAAAAAACTCTCGCACACTGTGGTCGTTGCTGTGCACAAAGTTCTCCTGGTGCTGCTCCTTTCACTCAGCATCAGGTCATATAAGTCCTTCCAGGCCTCTCTGAAGTCTTCTTGTTCATCATTTCTTATGGCACAATAGTACTCCATTACATTCATATACCATAATTTATTCAGCCATTCCCCAATTGATGGACATCCCCTTGACTTCCAGGTTTTGGCAACTACATAGAGTGCTGCTATAAATATTTTTGTACATGTGGGACCCTTTCCCATTTTTATGATCTCTTGGGGATATAGTCCTAGTAGAGATATTGCTGGGTCAAAGGGTATGCACATTTTTGTAGCCCTTTGGGCATAGTTCCAAATTACTCTCCAGAATGGTTGGATGCGCTCGCAGCTCCACCAACAATGAATTAGTGTTCCAACTCTCCCACATCCTCTCCAGCATTTATCATTTTCTTGCTCTGTCATGTTTGCCAATCTTATAGGTGTGATGTGGTACCTCAGAGTTGTTTTGATTTGCATCTCTCTAACCAATAGTGATTTAGAGCATTTTTTCATATGATTATAGATAGCTTTAATTTCTTCCTCTGAAAATTGCCTGTTCATATCCTTTGACCGTTTATCAATTGGGGAATGACTTGTATGATTATACATTTGGGTTAGTTCTCTATATATTCTAGAAATGAGGCCTTTATCCCCGAGCTTAGCTGTAAAAATTCTTTCCCAATGTACTATATCCCTCCGGATTTTGGTTGCATTGGGTTTGGTTGTGCAAAAACTTCTCAGTGTAATGTAATCAAAGTTATCCATTTTGCATTTCATAATGCTTTCTATCTCTCCTTTAGTAAAGAATTCTTCCCTTCTCTATAGATCTGATACATACACTATTCCTTGCTTCTCCAGTTTATTCATGGTATCAATCTTTATACCTAAATCATGTACCCATTTGCACTTTATTCTTGTGTACGGTGTCAGGTATGGGTCTATGCCTAATTTCCACCACACTGTTATCCAGTTTTCCCAGCAATTTTTGTCAAACAATGAGTTCTTATCCCAGAAGCTGGGGTCCTTGGGTTTATCAAACAGAAAGTTGCTATATTGCTTGCCTACTGCCTCTTGAGTGCCAAGTCTATTCCACTTGTCTACCTCTCTGTTTTTTAGCCAATACCAAGTGGTTTTGATAATTGCTGCTTTATAGTACAGTTTGAGGTCTGGTAGCGCTAGGCCACCTTCCCAAGCATTTCTTTTCATTAGTCCCTTTGATATTCTGGACCTTTTGTTTTTCCAAATGAATTTTGATATTATTTTATCCAGCTCTAGAAAGTAATTGTCTGATAGTTTAATTGGTATGGCACTAAATAAGTATATTAATTTAGGTAGAATTGTCATTTTTATTATATTAGCACGGCCTACCCAAGAGCAACTAATGTTTTTCCAATTACTTAAATCTGACTTTATTTGTGCAAAAAGTGTCTTGTAATTGTGTTCATATAATCCCTGGGTTTGTTTTGGCAGGTAGACTCCTAAGTATTTTATACTGTCTACCCTAGCTTTAAATGGGATTTCTCTTTCTATCTCTTGCTGTTGGACTTTGTTGCTAATATATAGGAATGAAGAAGATTTGTACGGGTTTATTTTGTAACCTGCAACTTTGCCCAAGTTGTTTATTAATTCAAGTAATTTTTTACTTGAATCTCTGGGATTCTCTAGGTAAATCATCATATCGTCTGCAAAGAGTGATAACTTAGTTTCTTCTTTGGCTATTTTAATTCCTTGGATATCTTTATCTTCTCTAATTGCTACAGCTAACATTTCTAGTACCATAATGAATAATAGTGGTGATAATGGACAACCTTGTTTCACCCCTGATCTTATTGGGAATGCATCTAGCTTATTCCCATTGCATATAATGCTTGCTGAAGGTTTTAGATAGATACTGCTTATTATTTTATGGAAAGTTCCCTTTATTCCTATGTTCTCCAGTGTTTTTAGTAGGAATGGGTGTTGTATTTTGTCAAAAGCTTTTTCTGCATCTATTGAGATAATCATGTGGTTTTTGTTAGCTTTGTTGTTGATGTGATCGATAATGCTAATAGCTTTCCTAATATTGAACCAGCCCTGTAATCCTGGTATGAATCCTACCTGATCATAATGTATTAATCTCGTGATAAGATGCTGTATTCGTTTTGCTAAAATCTTATTTAAAATTTTTGCATCTATATTCATTAGGGAAATTGGTCTATAATTTTCTTTCTCTGTTTTGTCTCTTCCTGGTTTGGGTATCAAAACCATATTTGTATTATAGACAGAATTTGGGAGGACTCCTTCTTCCCCAATATTCAAGAATAGTGTATGTAGTATTGGAATTAACTGTTCTTTAAATGTTTGATAGAATTCACTTGTTAATACATCTGGCCCTGGAGACTTTCCTAGGGAGTTCATTGATGGCTTGTTCAATTTCTTTTTCTGAGATGGGGTTGTTTAATTATTCAACTTCCTCTTCTGTTAATCTGGGCAATTTGTATTTTTTAAAATATTCATCCATCTCGTTTAGATTATCGAATTTGTGGGCATAAAGTTGGGCAAAGTGTTTCTAATTATTGTTTAAATTTCCTCCTCATTGGAGGTGAGTTCACCCCTTTCATTTTTAATATTAGTAATTTGGTTTTCTTCTTTCTTTTTATAAATCGGATTGACCAAAGGTTTATCAATTTTATTAATTTTTTCATAAAACCAATTATTGTTTTTATTTGTTAATTCAATAGTTTTCTTAATTTCAATTTTATTAATCTCTCCTTTGGTTTTAAGTATTTCTAATTTGGTATTTACTTGGGGATTTTCAATTTGTTCTTTTTCTAGCTTTTTCAACTGCAAGCCCAAGTCATTGATCTCCTCTTTCTCTATTTTACTTATGTAAGCATTCAAAGATATAAAACTTCCCCTAATAACTGCTTTTGCAGTATCCCATAAGTTTTGGTATGTTGTCTCACTATTGTCATTCTCTTGAATGAAATTGTTGATTGTTTCTATGATTTCTTCTTTAACCTAACCCTTCTTTAGAATTAGATTATTTAGTTTCCAATTGATTTTTGGTTTCTCTTTCCATGGCCTTTTATTACATGTAATTTTTAACGCATTATGATCTGAAAAGGATGCATTGATTATCTCTACCTTTCTGCACTGGATTGTGAGATTTTTATGTCCTAGCACATGGTCAATATTTGTAAATGTTCCATGTACTGCTGAGAAAAAGGTATATTCCTTTCTATTCCTATTTAATTTTCTCCAAAGATCTATCATATCTACCTTATCCAGAGTTTTATTTACCTCCTTAACCTCTTTCTTGTTTATTTTGAGGTTAGATTTATCGAGTTCAGAGAGGGGGAGTTTGAGGTCCCCCACTAGGATAGTTTTGCTATCAATTTCTTCCTTCAATTCCCCCAACCTCTCCTCTAAGAATTTGGATGCTATACCACTTGGAGCATACATGTTTAGTAATGATATTGCTTCATTGTCTATGGTGCCTTTTAGCAGGATATTGTTTCCATCCTTATCCCTTTTGATTAGATCTATTTCTGCTTTTGCTTTGTCTGAGATTAGGATTGCTACTCTTGCCTTTCTTACATGAGCTGAAGCACAATATATTCTGCTCCATCCTTTGACCTTTATCCTATGTGTATCCCCCCGTTTCAAATGTGTTTCTTGTAAGCAGCATATTGTTGGATTATGGCTTTTAATCCATTCTTCTATCCGTCTCCGTTTTATGGGAGAGTTCATTCCATTCACATTCACAGTTATGATTACAATCTGTGTATTTCCCTCCAACCTCTTTCCCACCATTTGTGCTTTTAGCTCTCCCGTCTCCCTACCCCTCCTCAATAGTATTCACTTTTCTCTCCCTCCTCCTGCAGCCTTCCCCTCCTTCTTTTAGCCCCCCTTCCTTTTACTCCCCTTTACTCTTATTCCTTCTTTCCTCCCTTTTAGCCACCTTCCCCTTTCTTCCCCCTTCCCCTCCTACTACCTATAGAGCTAGTTAGGATTATCTACTTAAGATTATTGTTCCCTCCTTTAAACAAATCAGATGAGAGTACCTCTCAAACAATGCTCATCTCCCTCCCCTCCTTCCGTCTACTATAGTTTTGTACTTCTTCCTGTGATATAATTTGCCATTTTCTGCTTCCCCCTTTTCACACCTCCTATTACAATCCCTTCTCATACTTAAATCATATTTTTGACATGACATCATTTACTTTATACCCATTCCCTCTACATATATCGCTTGTATCATAATAGCTGCATAGTTCTCAAGATTAACAGGTATCATCTTCCCTTATAGGGAGGTAAACAGTTTGCCCTAATTGAGTAGCAAGTTTTTGTTTTTGTTTTATCCCCCCTGTTTACCTTTTTATGATACTCTGGAGACAAGCATTTGAAGATCAAATTGTCTATTGACTTCTGGTGTTTTGGTCAGGAAGCTCTGGAAACCCCTTATTTCGTTGAATGACTTTTTCCTTGCCTGAAATGTTATGCTGAACTTTGCTGGGTAGTTGATCCTTGGTTGAAGTCCCAACTCCTTTGCCTTACGGAATATTGGTTTCCAATTCTTTCGATCTTTTAATGTAGAAGCTGCAAGGTCCTGTGTGATCCTTACTGTGTGTCCTTGATATTTGAATTGTTTCTTTCTGGCTCCTTGTAGTATTTTTTCCTTCACTTGATAGCTCTGGAAGTTGGCAACTATATTTCTTGGGGTTTTGAGTTTGGGATCCCTTTCGGGAGGGGAATGGTGGATTCTTTCGTGAATATTTTGCCCTCTGGGTCTAGTACTTCTGGGCAGTTTTCCTTGATGATTTCCTGGAAGATATTGTCCAGACTCTTTTTTCATCATGGGTTTCTGACAGGCCAACAATTCTTAAATTTTCTCTCCTGGATCTATTTTCCAGGTCAGTTTTTTTTTTTCCAATTAAATATTTTACATTTTCTTCTATCTTTTCATTCTTTAGATTTTGTTTGACTGATTCTTGTTGCCTCATTGAGTCATTAGTTTCTACTTGCCCAATTCTAATCTTCATCTTATTGTTTTCTTCAGTTACCTTTTGCATCTCCTTTTCCATCTGACCAATTTTTTCCTTTAAGGACCTATTTTCTCCATTTAATTTTTGTACTTCTTTTTCCATTCGACCAATTTTCCCAGTTAGGTTTTGTGTTTCCTTTTCCATTTGATCAATTTTCCCAATTAGGCTTTGGGTTTCCTTTTCCGTTTGATTAACTCTTCCTTTTAGGGAATTATTCTCTCCAGTTAATTTTTGAACTTCCTTTTCCATCTGTTCAATTTTCCTTTTCAGAGTGATGTTCTCATCAGTGAATTCTTTTTTTATAATTTTAAAATCATTGGCCAGTTTTTCTTTTATTTCCTTCTTCAGCTGTTCCAGGTAATCTAGTTGAGCTTTCGAGAAATTCATAGTCCCTTCTAAGGTTTCAAATGGAAGTACAGTCTCAGCTCTGACCTCTTTGGTGTTTGTGTTTTGGTCCTTATCCCCATAGAAAGATTCTGTGGTTTTTTCACTTTCCATCTGGTTTTTCCGATTCATGATGTTGGCTGAGTGTTGTAGCCTCTGGTTCTTTAAGTCAGAAGGTACAGATCTTTAAGTTGAGCTGATGTGTGTCTAGGCTAAAAGCAGGTTTTTGTTTTTTGTTTCCCAGATCAACCCTGGGGTTAGCTTGTTAGGTGTGTGGGAGGTGTGGTCTGGTCTCAGGAGATCTCCTCAGCTGACCTGAGGCAAAGACAAGGTCAGGGGATGGTGATCGCAGTTTCCCTATTGTCTTCCCTTTTCCCCTGAAGGGCTGGGGCACGCCTAGATGCTAATGCGTGTTCCTGCCCCTCCTCGGGCTCGTCTCCCAGCGCTGAGGCTTTCCTGGGTCTCAGTGCGAATTTTCTCTGCCCTGGGTCGTCTGTCCTTCCAGATCGCCTCTGCCACAGTAGGAAGAATCCCCCTTTGCTATTTTTCTAGCCTCTGGTGTTATGAGACTATTTGCCCCCTTCTGCTGTTCCCGCTGATCCAGGATTTATCTGGGGAAATATTTTATGGTTCTTTCCCGGTCATCAGGGGGGAGGAGAGAGCATTTACTGATCACTCCGCCATCCTGGCTCCCGGAAGTTCAAGTAGGTGACTTACGGAAGTTTAGTTTTCAGGGTGAAAGTTTCAAGGGCTGCTGCGCTGATATCTGGCTCTCAGCAGCTCTCACCGGCTCGGTTTGACTTGTCTCCTGCTCCGCTGGTTTTGCCCGCCACTCTCGGGCTTCTCAGGTCCCTTCCGCCTTGTTGCGCTGACGCGCTGAGCTGTGCCCTGGGGGCTCACCCCTGAGGAACAGATCCTTCCAGTGGACCTTCCAGTCAAACCTGGGCTCCGAATCCGTCAAATTCTGTCACCCACTGGATTCTGCACCTCCAAAGTTTGGTCAGATTCTCCTTTCAGAGGTATCCAGAGGAATTTGTCCAGGAGCTTATGTGAGTCGTTGCTTTCACTCTGTCATCTTGGCTCCACCGCCTCAATTCTCAATTTTCTTAAAAAGAAAAAGTATGTAAATGACTAAAGTTCGTAACTGATCTGACATCGCAATTTTAATTAATACCCCCACCATACCACATGTGTTAAATATATAACATTAAAGTTGGAATGGGATTTCCTATAGCTGGAAAAGATGTCAGTTGTCCAGTCCCTTGCTGTTATCCTTCCCAGGGACAGCAAACACAACTCAGTGGGTATTTATTTAGTTCTTACTACGTACCAGCCACTTCAGAAACGTGTTGGAAAGTACTGAGAAGGAAGTCGAAGAGAACTGTTTGCTTCTATGAGGACAAAGCAGGCCTCCTCACCTTAGCAGCTGCTCCAATGTCCACAATGCTGGATTCCTTGTTCCAAGTGAAGACAGGAAGTCTCTGAGACCCTTCGCTGGGGTCCTTTGGCTTTCTTCAGTATGAAGCATCATCTTTAGCTGAGATAGATGACGTTTCATTTTACCCAGACTCTTTGAGGAGAAGCCATGGGTCGGCTGTTCTGATGTTGGGGTTCTGAAAATTAATGCTAGACTATTGTCTTTCGAATCAGACTAATTACTGCTGAAGAATTTCTTCTTTTTCTTTGTAGATCCTGAAGCTTTTATATCCAGTGTGTTCGTGCCAGGTTTTATCTTGAGAGTGCTGAGGTAATTTTTCATTTCTGCCAGGAAGCTTCTGTTTTTACCATTATACCTCACCGTTTTGTTGGATGCTTTTCAGGTAAACAACAGAACACTTTTGGAGTCCCAGTACTTTTTAAGAATCTTTTTTTCTTTAAAAGTGAGTCTACAATTTCTTGATTCGCGATTAAGAAGTTTCTTTAGTTTTTGGGTTAGTTATTTCTTGGGCTTCTGGAGAACTCTGTATCTATCAAGCACTAGAAACTGGTAACAATATGGACACTGGCCTTCTGAAACAGACTTTTCATCGTATGAGGAATTGTACATCCAGAGAAGATATCGGGCCTGGCCTGAGCAGGCTTCCATTAGCTTCTCAGCAGCCACTTTGAGGAAATGCTTAGTCTTCCTAACTGCAGCCGCTGACTCCACGGGAAAAGAGTAAAACTCCACGTTGGCCAGAGGGAAAAAGGCAATCAGAGCCAATTCGTGTGTTTTAAAGTCAGATTTTCTGTTCAGCCCTCGTCTTTTCATCAAGAATGCTTCAAAGTCCTCTATTTCATTGATAGACAGTTTTTTCCTCTGAAGTATTATACTCAGTTTTACTGGCTACGTGATTCTTGGTTTGAATCCTAATTCCTTTTACTTCTGCAATAACACTATCAACGCCCTTCGATCCCTTAATGTAGAAGCTGCTAGATCTTGTGTTATCCTGGTTTTGTTTTCACTGTACTCGAATTGTTTCTTTCTGGCTACTCTCAATATTTTCTCCTTGACTTGGGAACTCTGGAATTTGGCTTTAATATTAGCAGAAATTTCTCCTTGTGAATCTTTTTAAGGAGGTGACTGGTGGATCCTCTCAACATTTATTTTACCCTCTGGTTGTAGAATATCGTGGCAGCATGCCTTGATAATTTCATGACAGGTGATGTAGGATCTTTTTATGATCATGGCTTTCAGGTAGTCCCATAATTTTTAAATTATCTCTCCTGGATCTATTTGTCAGGTCAGTTATTTTTGCAGTCAGATATTTTACATTGCCTTCTATTTTTTCATTTTTTTGTTTTTGTTTTGTAATTTGTTGGTTTCTCATAAAATCATTAGCTTCTATCTGCTCCATTCTCATTTTTAAAGAACGATTTTCAGGGGAGGAGCCAAGATGGTGCAGTAGAAAGATACACATATGCTAGGTCCGAACCCACAGCCCATAAAATACCTGTAAAGAACTCCCAACAAATTCTGGAGCAGCAGAAGCCACACAACAACAGAGTGGAGGAGATTTCTGTTCCAGAGAGACCTGAAAAACTGACAAGAGAGGTCCGTCACACCCCAGACTGGGAGCCGAGCCCAGCCCTACTTTGGCCACATGGGCACCGAGAGGAGCGGATCCGAACAGGTTTCAGGGACAGAATCTCCAGTAGCAGCGCAGGTCCCTCCACCCACAGGCGCTAAAGGTCAGTGAGAGGGTCTTTTCAGCTTGCTGAGAGGGGAGCAGCGTGTCTCCATAACTCAAGCCCCCTCGGGAGGCAGCAATGGAGGCAGCAGGGGAGGCAGCAGCACACAAGGGCTCCCAAAGCAGGCAGGAGCTTGGATCCATTCTTGAAGGTCTCCACATAAACCCCCTGAGGGAACTGAGCCCCGAGTGGCAGCACTGCCCCGACCTGAGCACCTGAACTTAATCTCACACTGAACAGCAGCCCTGCCTCCACTGAAAACCCTGAGGCTGGGAATCACCGTTTGAATCTCAGATACCAAGCACTGGCTGGGCGGGTCTGGAGGTAAGGTGGGTGTGGAGAGGACACTCAGAAGTCAAGTAAACTGCTGGGAAAATGCCCATAAAAGGGGGAAAAACAACAAGATCATAGAAGGTTACTTTCTTGGTGAACAGATATCTCCTCCCATCCTTTCTGATGAGGAAGAACAATGTTTACCATCAGGGAAAGACATAGAAATAGAGGCTTCTGTATCTCAGACATTCAAAAAAAATATTCAATGGGCTCAGGCCGTGGAAGAGCTCAAAAAGAATTTTAAAAATCAAATTAGAGAGGTGGAGGAAAAACTGGGAATAGAAATGGGAGAGATGCAAGAATAGCATGAATAGCAGGTCAACACCTTGCCAAAGGAGACCCAAAAAAATGCTGAAGAAAATAACACCTTGAAAAATAGGCTAACTCAATTGGCAAAAGAGGTTCAAAAAGCCAATGAGAAGAAGAATGCTTTCAAAAGCAGAATTAGCCAAATGGAAAAGGAGGTTCAAAATCTCACTGAAGAAAATAGTTCTTTCAAAATTAGAATGGAATAGATGGAGGCTAATGACTTTATGAGAAACCAAGAAATCACAAAACAAAACGAAAAGAATGAAAAAAATGGAAGATAATTTGAAATATCTCATTGGGAAAACAACTGACCTGGAAAATGGATCCAAGAGAGACAATTTAAAAATTATGGGACTACTTGAAAGCCATGATCAAGAAAAGAGCCTACACATCACCTTTCATGAAATTATCAAGGAAAACTACCCTGATATTCTGGAACCAGAAGGCAAAATAAGCATTCAAAGAATCCACCAATCACCACCTGAAAGAGATCCAAAAAGAGGACCTCCTAAGAACATTGTGGTCAAATTCCAGAGTTCATTGGCCAAGGAGAAAGTATTGCAAGCAGCTATAAAGTTTCCTAAAGTGAGGTTCAATTGTGTCACCTCGTCTCTCCCTCTTCCCCATTGAATAACCTTCACTTATTCTCTATTGCCTCTAGAAACGAATAAAAACGTTCTATTTGATATTCAAAGCCCTTGATAATCTAGTCCCCTCTTACCTTTTAAATTTCTTAGATCTTACTCCTAACATCTGCTGTTTGATTTAGTGACACTAACCTTCTGACTTCTCCTAACAAAACACTGAGCTCAGCTCTAGGTATTTTATCTGTCTGTCTCCCAAAGCTGCAATGACTCTCTTCTCCACTCTGACTACTGATCTCTCTGGTTTCTTTTAAGTCATAAATAAAATCCCACCTTTTAGTGGAAGCATTACCCATTCAATTCCCTTGCCTCTCTAAAAGATTTCCTATTTTTCCTGCATGTAGCTTGCTTTGTATATATTTGTTTGCATGTCCTCTCTTCCATTAGATTTTAAGCTCCTTCTGGGCCTCTTTTTGTGTGGTCAGTACTTTGCTTGGTACCCAACACGTAGTAGATGATTAATAAATGCTTATTGATTTATTAAATACTAAGTTATGATCTCTTATTTTCATTATATCAGGAATTTTTAAATGTTTGAGAAAATCTGGTAATTCAAAGAACATTTCCACAATGAATGATCTCTTATTTTCATTATATCAGGAATTTTTAAATGTTTGAGAAAATCTGGTCATTCAAAGAACATTTCCGCAATGAATTATTATGGTTTGACCATGGTATAAATTATTTGTTATTCTCAATTTTATCTAGGTCTTCTCAGTACTCCTACAATGTCGCTGTTTTCATACTTCTCTCATAATAACAGGAGATATTTATGAGTTTTGACAACCAGAACATGAACAAAATGTTTGCAATCAAGTAAGTCCACATTTGTTTTCCAACATGCTACTCCTTCATGATATTATGCAAAACAATAATGCTAAATTAAACACTGGTCTTCGATATTACAGTACAACAGTACAACATCAGAATGAAGAACTTTTAGAGGCAACTTATATTGCAAATAAAGCAAGTATGAAAATCAATGGCAAAATTACTTGACATACAGAGTGTTATATAGAAATATTTACAATGACTAAATCTATATAATGACTGGTATATAACTAGGGAACAATTTGCAATTAACAAGTAATACTCTTAGCAATAAATAATTCATTCCATTAGATCGAGCATTTCTGAAGTGCAAATTATGCGGTGTGCACCATGTTAATCACATGGAATATAAATACAAATAAAAAAATCCCTACCAACAAAGAGCTTACTTTCTAATAGGAAGACACAAGCTATTAAAGTGGGCAGGAGGGAAATACAGAGGGTAGACACCTTCAAGGATGCTAAGTGGAAAATCCTAATACAGAAGGGGCAAATTTGCATCCTCAAGGCTATATATGGTCTTGTAGGTCCTTGGGTACATCCTTTTTATCCAGTCCAAATTTTACGGAAAAATTATTTTATTAAGGGAATTTGCTCTATGAAGTTCAGATTCAGTCAAATGGTTTCAGTTGAGGACTCAGAGGCCTCATGAGTCTTCAAGTCCACAGGTCCCTCATCCTTGGTCCACGGACTCAGAAGAGAAGCTGTCAGAGAATTCAGTATGTATGGTTTGGGGTCTTCACGAACTAGAATTTCCTGTCAGGAAGCCACAATTCAGAAGTGGGGACAAAGGGCGTAGACATATTCACAGTGAGAAGGTTACTGATGAGTAAGTGCAGAGTGAAGCAGGGAGAAATATCAGCAACATTAGTCATTTTACTTTTATCGTCCTCTCATGAAGGCAATGGATTGTTCTTAAAAGGATGCAATTTCCATCATACATAATGTGTGTGCATACGTGTGTGTGTGTGTGTGTGTGTGTGTGTGTGTGTGTGTGTGTGTAGGTAAGTAGTCAGATGAGCAGTGTAAAATAAATAGTTTCCCTGGACAAAACCCGAACTGAAGGATAGAGGGGACAAAATAGGTGTCCAAGCAGTTCCTTCCCCATCCCGTGTTTCAGTCTATCTTGTCTACATGCCTCAGTTCTGAGTACAATCTCTGATTCAGTCTTTCTTTGCAGGCATTCTCCTTTGCTCTTCTTCACTCACATCTTCACTTCAAACCTTCAATAGGCTTCCATAACCACCAGATCTTTCCAAATACATGAAGCCCCATGCAATATGTCTACTCTAACTTCGTTTTTGCCACCCTGTTATTCCATCTGCAAAGTTCATCACTCATCCAAGACACCAGAAACTAGAAGAGATAAGTGAATTGTCACACATAGAATCTTGTTTACTCTGACTCTTTTCGGCCTCTTGGGGAAAAGGATTGTTATACATGTGTTTATTTTGTATATATTTTATATACCCTTATCCAAAGACATGTCTTTCCCAAGAATGGAAGATTATTAATGACAGGGACTGTTTTGAATTTATCTTTCTGTCTTTAGTGACTATCCAAACCTGACATATGCTGGGAATTTCATAAATATATGTTAAGTGATTTATCCAATTTTCCCATATTTATTAAATCGTCTCTCTCAATTCCTTCACCACATTTGCAATTATGGTTCTTTTTTCTCTCCCTCTTTTCCTCATATAATACGCAGTGGTTTAAAATAATTCCCACATCTTTTCTGGTGCCCCATAAGTTCTATGCAATTAAATGAAGAGGAGAATAGCATCAGTAATATTCTATGCCACCAGGGTGAACCACCATCACCTTATAGATTCCATGACATGACAGTGAGGTACAAGAAAGATTTCTTCAATTGATAAGGAAGTTCAGAACAGCTAACAGGAAGTGACCATCAAGGACATGGAGTGATTCAAAACTCATATGTAGCCTTTGTGTACAACAAATAATATTCACATCACCTATATTGATTAACCCTTAAGTAGCTGAATAACAATAGGATATTATAGCCTTGAGCTTGAAATAAGCAACCCCTTTTAGAGCCTGTGAAAACCTACTTTTTAACTTTCTTTAGATTTTACCTTTTTTCTCTGAAATTAATTTCCACTTCTGAGATTTTTTTGTTAATTGACTTAAACTCCTAATGTTAGTAATATGTCACTCTGCACTGGTATTCCATTATTGTGAGACCAAGCAAAGTAGGATCATTGCAGTTTCTATTTTAGTATAATCAAGTTCTAATGCTTCTATTTTAATAATGTCATTGAGGAGGATCTTTCCCACACATTGATGGGAATGGGAAAGTTTGTAGGAAGGTGAAAACTTTTGTTATTGAAGTTGGTTTTCAAGGGATGTGATTCCTTCTGGCTCTAAAAGGTATATAAAGGCTGAGGTATCATTTTACTTTGGGGCTTAGTTTTTGTGCTTAATTAAAGGATGTTGTTAGCTCCTCACAAGTTGCCTTTCCTTTTATGAATGCAGATCTAAGAACCTGTGGTGGCATCTGCCCCCTCCCTCTCCCCCATCTCGTGTATGTCAGGGTGCTTACTGATACAATTATACATTCCTTCGGACTTCTAAAGAGGCAGAGGTACCATCATACTTTCCTATCCAAGATATTTGTCCCACGATCCAGTATGATCTCATCACATTTTCAAGAAGTTCTTTGCCTGTGAGAACTGGTGACCACTCTCTAACCCTCATTCAATTTGCCACCCTGTATCAGGAGCCGCTCAGGCTACCCCTAAGAATTGCATGCTTCTTAGAAGATTAACCACTTTGCAAAAAACTAATGCTTAGCTATATGCCTTTGTCACAGGAGTGATCAGCACTGAGAGCTCTGTGTGTCTACAACACTGAGAAATTTCTTGTCCAATTCTAGTATTTCTCAACCATGTGAAACTATTATTTTATGCTTTAATTTATTATCTCAGGAACTCTATTCAGATGAAGTTTAAATACATTAGCCTGTTTCATATCCTGCCTCTCAGGACAGGATCTTGGCTTTGTGCATACGTATCTATAACTATATATCTATATCTATGTGTATAGATATATAAATGTATAGATACAGATAAAGAGATAGATATATATGTAAATATATAGAGAGACATAGTTATATATATTTATAGATATACAATTTGAAATAGAGTAATATATTATATAGTTATAAATATATAGCTTATATACGGTTATTCATATATAGAGTTTTATGCATATGTAGTTATATAGAGTTATGCAGTTATATATGTATAAAACATACATTTATAGTTTGATAAAGTTATAGCTATATAGTATATAGGTAATTATACACACACATATATATTTAGATATAGTTATAATTTATATCTTCATGTTGTTATATGACTCTACTAACAAATTTTGAGAACAACTAAGGGAGGCATTGGAATGCCTCCTCCATTCCAAGACTGCCAACGAATGGATAAAGTGACTCCTACATAAATTTTTTATTATTCATCAATCAAAATTCTCACACACGTAGTCTCCTATCATACTGACTAGGCAACCAAACTCCCTATATTGTTTATATATGCCCCCTAGTTCTTTCCTATCACTTCCCTCCAGCACCATTTTCATTGTCTCGCACATTGCCACTTGTAGACAATTATATTTGCAAACTTTAGGTGAAAACTTTCAAAAAAACGTAAAGTATTCTCTGTGTATCCAAAAACGACTTACAGAATATGAACAGATACTCACAAAACTTTAGGAAAGATTTTGAAAATGAAAAAAAGTAAAATCTGCTTAGATAGAGAACATGATTAATATACAAAAGGTCTGACACATTGAACTATGTGACCCTTCCTCATTCTATAATTCTTAATAGCCTACTACATATAATTCCCTTCACCCTTACACATTGATTGACTAATCCATTGATACATGTTCAGTCAGAATAGCACGAACATGATATTCACAGAGCCTACATCATCCACGAGTATTCTGGTGCAATACTGAATCGTGAAATACAACAGACTCTTTACATGGAAGACAGAACCAAAATATTTATTCATACACCAGAAAGTCAAATCCATCAGAGTAACCAAAATCTGTACACAACAAAAATGCAGAAGACAACACCATCCATAAGTCTTCCCCCTGCTAGGCTTCCCACAAACAAACTCCACTACACAAACCACAAGCAGGCCCCCTTAAACAAAATCAAAAAAAGGCTCTTTCACTCCTGCTAACCAGTCAACCTGCTTGCCTGCATCCTTCCTAGCTCTGACTAGACTTTGCCCACTTTTTCTTTTGCCCAACTCTTCCTCTTCCACCCATTCAGCAATCTCCTCCCAACAGAGGTTCCGTGGGACTCAGATTTCCATGTGACCCATATAGGTCACAGGGGCCTATTAATGAATGGGAAAGGTCACCTCATTTAAACTACCATTACACCCAGTCACATGTGGATTTAGACCTAGAATCAAAGGTATCTTACTATGACTCAGAGTACAGAAGGTGTCCTTTGTGGAAGAAATCCTAGATTCTCAGAAGTGAACAGAACATCTAAGTAGACCTATTTTAGACCAAGAAAAATGAAAAGACCATAAACGAGTTTCTTAAGCAAAAAGCACCAGAACAGATGGATTTATAAATGAATTCGATCAAATGTTTAAATATCAATTAATTCTAATATTAAATAAATTATTTGGAAAAATAGATAAAGAAAGGATACTACCAAGCTGATTTTATGAAATTAATGTGATACTGATACCTAAACCAGTAAGAGTAGAAATAGAGAAAGAAAATTATAGACCAATTTCATTAATCAATATAAATACAAAAATTTTAACTAAAATACTATCTAAAAAGATTACAATAGCATTTTACAAAGATTTTGCATTATAATCAAGTGGGATTAATACCAGGAATGGAGATACAGTTTAACATAAGGAAAACTATTAACATAGCTGATTACATTAATATTATAATTTAAAATACATATAATTATATCAATAGATGCAAAAAACTATTAATAAAGTATACATTTTCTATTAAGAAACAATTGATACCACATCACACCTATAAGATTGGCAAACATGACAGAACAAGAAAATGATAAATGCTGGAGAGGATGTGGGAGAGTTGGAACACTAATTCATTGTTGGTGGAGCTGTGAGCGCATCCAACCATTCTGGAGAGCAATTTGGAACTATGCCCAAAGGGCTACAAAAATGTGCATACCCTTTGACCCAGCAATATCGCTACTAGGACTATATCCCCAAGAGATCATAAAAATGGGAAAGGGTCCCACATGTACAAAAATATTTATAGCAGCACTCTATGTAGTTGCCAAAAACTGGAAGTCAAGGGGATGTCCATCAATTGGGGAATGGCTGAATAAATTATGGTATATGAATGTAATGGAGTACTATTGTGCCATAAGAAATGATGAACAAGAAGACTTCAGAGAGGCCTGGAAGGACTTATATGACCTGATGCTGAGTGAAAGGAGCAGAACCAGGAGAACTTTATGCACAGCAACAACCACAGTGTGTGAGAGTTTTTTCTGGTAGACTTAGATTTTTGTAATAACACAAGAACTTCTGAAAAAAAAAAAAATCCCAATGGTGGACCTCAAGGCAAAATGCCTTCCACACTCAGAGAGAGAAATATGGAAGTCACTCACATAATGTAGCAGATCATGTTTGTGTATGTGTATCTGTTTGTGTATCATGTTCTGATTTGTTATACGGATTCTTTCATTTATCTTAGTCTGACTACATAGCATGACGATAGTGAAAATATACTCAATAGGAAAGTATATGTAGAATCTATACAGAATTGTATGCAGTCGTGGGGAGGGAGGGAGGTAATCGGGGGGTGGGTGGGGAGGGATAAAATCGCAATTGTATGGCAGTGATTGTTAAACATTAAAAAAATAAAAAAATTAATAAAAAAAAAGAAACAATTGAAATTATTAATATAAATGGATTTTTCTTTCAATTCATTTTAAAAATCATTTAACTAAAATCATCAGATAAACGAGATGAACTAGAAGCCTTCCCAGTAAGATGTATGAAACAAGGAGGCCAGTCACCGTCAGCAATATTATTCAATATTGTATTGGAAATCCTATAAAGAGCAATAAAAGAAAAGAAAAAGAGGCAATTCGAATATGGAATGAAGCAATAGAAATACATCTTTTTGCAGATAATATGATAATACATTTGGAAAATTATAAGTAGAAACATTAAACAATTTAAGGAAAATAATGAGATAAGATATTAAAGTAAATTCACATAAATCATCAGCATATATACACAATCACACACATATATGCACATATAAATATATGAATTTCTATATATCTATATCTATCTATCTGTCTGTCTATCTATCTATCTATCTATCTATCTATCTATCTATCTATCTATCTATCTATTTATCTATCTAGTAAACAAAGCCATGTAAAAAGGGATAGGAGAAGATATCCTATGTAAAATAACTCTAGGCAGTATAAAATCCCAGGGACTGCACCTGCAAAAACAAACCGAAAAGCTATATGAACAAAATAATAATAAAAAAATAAATTTTATGCAAATAAAATCAAAATTAACTAATTAGAGAAATATCAATTATTCAATATTTGACAAAGACAATATAAAAATAATGATTTTACTTAAACTAATTTATAAATTCAAAACTTTCTTAATATATTATCAAAATATCATTTCAGTGAATTAAAAAATATAATAATGAAATTCATTTGAAAAAAAACAAAGGTCAAGAATATCAAGAGAAACAATGGGAAAAAATGTAACAGGATGAAGTTTAGTGGTGCCAAATTTTTAACTATATTATAGGGCATTAATTGTCAAAACTATCTGGTAGTCTGAGAAATAGAAAAGTAGATCAACAAAATAGAATACACCTACAATTTAAGGCAACAAATAAACATAATAACCTAGTATTTGATAGGTGTAAAGACCTAAGCTTTCACGGCCAGAACTGATTATTTGGTTAAAAAAAAAAAAAAGATGTTGGGAAAACTGGGAAGCAGTATGGCAGAAACTGGGCATAGACTACTGTCATATACCATTTACCAAGTTATGTTCAAAATGGGATACATGTTCTAGAAATAGAGACAGTAGCAGAAAATTAGAAGATCATGAAACACATTACTTATCAAACTTATGCATAGGGGGATAATTTATAAACAAACAAGAAATAGAGATCAAAGTTAGGTGCAAAATGGATAATTTTGATTTTATTAAATTAAAAAAGTTTTATACAAATGTAACAAAGAAAAGAACGAAAACAGAAAACTGAGGGTAAAAGTAATTGACAGTTCATTAAACAAAGGTCTCATGTCTAAAACATAAGAAGTAATTTGTCGAATTTATGAGAATATTAGTTATTCCCAGTTGATAAATGGTCAAAAGATATGAACAGGCAACTTTCTGATGAAGAGACAAAAACAATTTATAGCCATATGAAACAATTCTATAAACCATTATTAATTAGAGAAATGCACGTTAAAACAACCTTAAGATATAATTTTATACTTACCAGATTAGCTGAAAGGATTAAAGGGGAAAACAAAACCAAAATGTTGAAACAGATGTGATAATTTTGGGACTCTAATTCAGTGTTGGTGCAATTCCTAACTGATCAAACAATTTTGGAGAGAAATCTAGAATTTTGCCCTAAGAGTTATTAAGCTGATATTCCTTGTAACCTAGTGGTAATACCACTAGTATGTCCATTTCCAAGGATAATTAGGGAAAGACGAAAAGAACCTATATGGTCTAATATGTTTACAGTGGCTTTCTTTGTGCTGGCAAATGACTTGAAATTACAGGGATGTCCATCAACTGGGGAATAGCTAAACACACTGTGGTATATGATTGTGATGGAATACTACTGTACTATAAGAAGTTATGGGTTCATTGATCTTAACGTGAAAAGACTTGAAACAAATAGGAAAGTGACATGAGTGGAAGTGAGAGAACAGTGTATCAGAGATGGGAAACCTGAAGCACTGAGGTCACAAGTGGCCTTCTAAGTTCTCAGATGTGGCCCTTTAAATGAATCTAACCTTCTCAGGACAAATCCCCTTAAAAATATATTTGTTCTGTACAACTTGGACTCAATCAGAAGATTAGACCCAAGGATCTAGCAGAGCAGAGGTTCCTCACCCTTGGATATAGTAACAACAATACTGTCTTTTTATTATTAATTTTTTTTGGAGTTATGTACAATCACTTCTGTAAGTCTTATATTGTCTCCCCCTCACACTGTTCTCCCTCCCTGAGACAGTATGCAATCTTATATGAGTGATACACATACATTTTTATTAAGCACATTTTCACATCAGTCATGTTGCATAGAAGAATTAAAATGAAAGGGAGAAGCCATGAGAAAAACCCAATCCAAAACAAAAAAAAAACATAACACAAGAGAGGATATTCTGCTCCGTTCTGCATTCCAACTTCATAGTTCTTTCACTGGATGTGAATAGCATTTTGTCTCAAGAGTCCTTATGTAATGTGATAGTTCCTTGCATTGCTGTAAAGGGCTAAGTCTACCAAAAATGTTCCTCGCATATAGGGGTTGTTATTGGGTACAATGATCTTTTGGTTTTGCTCCTTTCATGCAACATCAGTTCATATCAGTCCTTCCAAGCCTCTCTGAATTATTTCCTGTTCATCATTTCTTATAGCACAATAGTTTTACATTGCATTCATATACCACAACTTGTTCAACCGTTCCCCAATTGATGGGTATCCCCTGTATTTCCAGTTCTTGGCCACCACAAAGAGAGTGGTTAGAAATATTTTGCTACCCATGGGACCCTTTCCCATTTTTTTATGATTTCTTTGGGATACAGACCTAGGAGCAATATTACTGGGTCAAATGGTGTGCACATTTTTGTATCCCTTTGGGCATAGTTTGTAGCTCCTCTCCAGAATGGTTGGATTAGCTCATAGCTTCACCAATGAATTAGTGTACCAATTCTCCCACATGTACTCCAACACTTATCATCTTCTTGTTTAATCATGTTAGCCATTCTGATAAATATGGTGTAGTACCACAGAGTTGTTTTGATTCGCATCTCTGTAATCAATAGGAATTTAGAGCATTTTTTTTCTTATGACTAGAGAGAGCTTTAATTTCTTTCTCTGAAAATTGCCTGTTCATATCCTTTGACCATTTATCAATTGGGGGATGACTTGTGTTCTTGTACATTTGACTCAATTCTCTATGTATTTTAGAAATGAGGCCTGTATCACAGACACTAGTTGCAAAAATTCTTTCCAGTTTTCTACTTCCCTCCAAATCTTGGTTGCATTGGGTACAATGTACAAAAAAATTTCAATTTATTGTAATCAAAATTATCCATTTTGCACTTCATAATGCTCTCTATCTCGTTTGGTCATAAATTTCTACTTAAATCTCACAAATACATTATACTTCCTGTAATTTGTTTATATTAAACGCCTTTATATTGAGATCATGTATCCATTTGGACTTTATTCTTGTGTATACGGTGTCTGGCATTGGTCTATGCCAGGTTTCCATCACACTGTTATCCAGTTTCCCAGCAGATTTTTTTGTCAAACAGTGAGTTCTTATCCCAGAAACTGGAGTCCTTTGGTTTATCAAGTGTTGGTTTTCTATATTCGTTGACCTCTGAGTCGTGAGTATCTATTCTATTCCACTGGTCTACCCATCTGTTTTTAAGCCACTACCATATGGTTTTGATGATCCCTGCTTTGTAATACAATGTAGGATCTGGTAGGGCTAGGCCATTTTCCTTAACACTAGTTTTCATTAATTTTCTTGATATTTGGAAACTTTTGTTCTACCAGATAAATTGTAATATTATTTTTGTAGCTCTGGAAAAGACTTTTCTGATAATTTGGTTCATATGGAACTGAATAAATAATTAATTTAGGTTGAATTATCATTTTTATTATATTAGTTCAGCCTACCCAAGAAATAATGATGCTTTCTTTCTTACTTAGATCTGACATTCTTCATGGGAAAAGGCTTTTTAAATTGTATTTATATAGCCTCTGGGTGTATTTTGGCAGGTAGAATCACAGATATAGTATCTACCATAACTTTGAATTGAATTTCTCTTTCTATGTCTTGCTTCTGGGCTTTGGTAGTTGAAATGCAGATATTTTATGTGGGTTTGTTTTGTAGCCTGAAAATTTGCCGAAGTTATTTATTATTTCAAGTAGTTTTTTTTTTTTTAACTTGATTCTGTACTATTCTCTAAATATAGCATCATATCATCTGGAAAGAGTGATAACTTAGTTTCTTCTTTGCCTATTCTAATTCATGCAATTAATTTTTCTTGTCTTATTGCTATATCTAACAGATCTAGTACCATATTGAATAACAGTGGTGACAATGGACATTCTTGTTTCAACCCTGATCTTAAAGAAAATGCATCTAGCTCATCCCGAATTCCATATAATGCTTGCTGATGGTTTTAGGTAGATACCGCTTATTATTTTGTGAAAAGCTCCATTTATTCCTATGCCCTTCAGTTTTTCAATAGGAATGGGTGTTGTATTTTGTCAAAAGATTTTTCTGCATCTATTAATATAATCATATGATTTCTCTTGGCTTTCCTGTTGACATGATCAATAATACTGATTGTTTTCCTAACACTGAACCTAATACTGTATACTTCATTCCTGGTAGAAATTCTACCTGATCATAATGTATTATTCTAGTGACAAGTTGATGTATTCTTTTCGTGAATAACGCATTCAAAACTTCTGCATCTATATTCGTTATAGAAATTGGTCTATAATTTTCTTTCCGTCTTTTGGTTCTTCCTTGTTTAGATATAAGGACCACAACTGTTTCATAAAAAGAATTTTGTAAGACTCCTTCTTCACCAAGTTTCCCAAAGAGTCTATATAATATTGGAAACAGCTTTTATTTAAATATTTGATAGAATTCACTTGTAAATCCATCTGGCCCTGGAGAATTTTCATTGATGCTTTATTCAATTTCTTTTCCTTAGATGGGTTTATCTAAATATTCAAATTCCTCTTTTATTAGCCTGTGCTACACACACACACACACACACACACACACACACACATGCGGGTGTGTGTGTGTGTGTGTGTGTGTGTGTGTATCCATTTTATGTGGAATGTCAAATTTATGGGCATACAGTTGGGGAAAGCAATTTCTAATTATTGCTTTAATTTCCTCCTCATTGGAAGTGAGTTCACTCCTTTCATATCCGATTTTGGCAATTTCTTTTTCCAATCAAATTGACCAAACTTTCATGAATTTTATTGTTTTGTTTTGTTTTTTTTTATAAAACCAACTCTTAGGTTTATTTATTAGTTCAACAATTTTCTTAATTTTCACTGTATTAATCTCTCCTTTGGCTTTCAGTATTTGTAATTTGTTATTTACTTGGGGATTTTCAAATTACTCTTTTTTCTAGCTTTTTCAGCTTCATGCTTAATTCATTGATCTCCTCTTTCTATATTTTATTCATGTAGTCGTTCAGTGATATAAAACATCCCCTGAATACTGCTTTTGCAGCATCCCGTAAGTTTTAGTAGATTGTCTCATTATTGGCATTCTCTTGAATGAAGTTATGTATTATTTTTGATCTGTTTAACACACATTCTTGAGGATTAGTTTGTTTAGTTTCCAGTTTATTTTTGTCTATCTTTCCATGGCCTTTTACGACATATAGTTCATATTGCATTATGATCTGAGAAGGATGAATTGCCTACCTATGCCTTTCTGCACTGAACTGCAAGGTTTTTAGCCTATGGTCAATTTTGTACATGTGCCTGAAGTGAAAAAGTTGTATTCCTTTCTTTCCCCATTCAATTTTCTTCAGAGATCTATCATATCTACCTTATCCAGAATTCTACTCACTTCTTTCACTTTCTTCTTGTTTATTCGAGTTCAGATTTATCAGTTTTAAAAAGGGGGAGTTTGAGGTCCCCCACTAGTATAGCTTGCTGTCTGTTTCTTCCTCTATCTCTCATAACTTCTCCTCTAAGAATTTGGATGCCATAACACTTTACGTATATGCTTAGTAAGGATCTTGCTTCATGCCTGTGGTGCCTTTTAGCAGGACATAGTTTCCTTCCTTATCTCTTCTGATTAGATCTCTTTCCATTTTTGCCTTGCCTAAGATTAGCATTGCTAACCCTGCTTTTGTTTTAAATCATCTGAAGCATAATGTATTCTTCTCCAAACTTTTACTTTTACCCTCTGTGTATCCCCCTTTTAACGTGTGTTTCTTATAAAGAACAAATTGTTGGATTATATTTTTTAATCTGTCTTGCTATCTGCCACCATTTTATTGGACAGTTCTTGCCATTCAAATTCAACTTTATGATTACTATCTGTGTCCTTACCTCCATCCTATTTCCCTGCTTTTATAGTTTTAGATCTTCCTTCTCCCTTTCTCCTTCACTATAGAGTTTGAATTTTTGACCAAAGCCTCCCTCAGTCTTCCCTCTCTTTTATCAGCTCCCTTTTAGTTCCCCCTTTCCCTTACTACTTCTTCTCTCTATTTCAGTTTCCCCCCCTTTTCTTTCCCTTTTCCCCTGCTATTGCTTGTAAGGCATGCTGTATTTCGGTACTTAACTGAGTTTGTTGTCCTCTCTTAGAAGCAAATTAGAAGAGAGCAAATCCCAAACACTACTCATCTCCTCCCACTCTTTCCCTCTGTCATTATATGTTTTTGTTCCTTTTCTTGTGATAGAATTTACCTTTTTCTGACTCCTCCTTTTCACACCTCCTATTACAGTACCTTTGCACTGTTAAGGCACATTTTTTTTTATCATCACATCACTTAAATTATACCCACTCCCTCTATCAATGTATGTCCCTTGTAAATATCATATTAAATATACAATTTTCAAAATTAACAAGTATCATCTTCCCTTATAGGGATGTAAACACTTTGTCCATATTGAATCACAAGTTTATTTTCCCCTGTTTGCCTTTTTATGCTTTTCTTGAGACTCGTATTTGAAGATTAAATTTTCTATAGAGCTCTGGCCTTTTCATCAGAAATCCCTTATTTCATTGAATGTTCATCTCCTTGCTTGAAATATTATGTTCAATTTTACTGGATAATTGACCTTTGGTTGCAGTTCAAGGTCCTTTGCTTTACAAAATACCATATTCCATTCCCTCTGATTTTTTAATAGAGAAGCTGTAAAGTCCTGTGTGATCCTGACTTTAGCTCCTCCATATTTGTTTTGTTTCTTTCTGGCTGTTTGCAGTATTTTCTCCTTCACTTCTGTAATTTAGCAACAATATTCCCTGACATTTTCAGTTTGGGCTCTCTTTCAGGAGGCGATTGATGGATTCTCACAATAACTATTTTGCCCTCTGGATTTGTGTCCTCAGGATAGTGTTCCTTGATGATTTATTGGAAGATATTTTCGAGGCTCAATTCTTCATCATTGTTTCTGGGAGACCAATAATTTTTACATTTTTGCTCCTGGATCCATTTCCCAGGCCAGTTGTTTTTCCAATGATGTATTTTATATTTTCTTCCAAATTTTTATATTCTGTTTTATTGATTCGTGATGTCATACAGTCATTAGTTTCTACTTGCCCTATTATACTTTTTAATCGATTGTTTTCTTCATTTAACTTTTGCATCTCCTTTTCTATTTGTTCAATTATTCCGACTATGTTTTGTATCTCTTTATTCATTTGTCCATTTTCAGGATAGTTTGGTGGGGCCCCAATTGCGAATTACTAGAGAAGAGGAATCCCTGAGTTTGAGACCAACTCCAACTCATAATTAAAACTTAAGTATAATGATAGAGTGCTAAAATAAAATCAACCCAAATAAAAATGAGTAAGTAAAGTTAAAAGACCAAACCACGGATAGCTACTTTGGTGTAAAAGAAACTCTAGTTTCATATTTAGCAGAAGATCAAAAAGTTGAAAAGAACCACTCCTCCCCCAAAGAGTAGGATCAAACTGTCTAATCCCTAAGAGAGCTCTTGGAAGAACTTCAAAAGAAGTTCAAAGGTCAGATAAAAGAGATAGAGAAAAATTGAGGAAGAAAGCAATCCAGGTTTAAAAAATCCTTCAATTTCAATTCAGATTTCTTTAGTTTTCTTTCTCTTGAACCATATAACCTTTTATTTCACAAGACCTTCAGAGTTGCCTTGGAACATTGTATCGATCATAACAACCAAGTCATCCACGGTTGACAATCATACAATATTGCTCTTACTGTGTGCAATGTTCTCCTAATTCTGCTTACTTCACTTTGCATCAGTTCATACAAGTCTTCTAAGATTTTTATGAAATCATACTATACGTCATTTCTCATATCAAAATATTACTGTATTTGATCAAAATCACATGCTGCCATTTGTTCAGGAATTCCCCAGTTGATACACTTCCCTTTATTTCCAATTCTTTGCAACAACAAAAAGAGCCACAATAAATGCTTTTATACAAATAGGTAATGTAACCTTTTTAAAAATCTTTTTGAGATACAGACCTATTAGTGGTATTGCTGGGTCATAGGATATGTTCAGTTTTATGGTTCTTTGGGTGTAATTCCAAATTGCTGACCAAGATTATTGGATCAGTTCACCACATCACCAACCGCGCATTAGTTTCCCAATTTTTCCACATCTACTCCAAACTTTGTCATTCTCTTTTTCTTTCATATTAGACAACTTGATAGGTGTCAGCACCCCAAAGTTGTTTTACTTTGCATTTCTTTTATCAGTTTTAATTTAGAGAATTTTTCACATGGATGTAGACATGTGTGATCTCCTTTTTCTGAAAACTGCCTGTTCATGCCTTTTAGTCATTTATCAATTGAAGAATGACTCACATTCCTCCAAATTTGACTCAGTTCTCTATATATTTGAGAAACGAGGCTTTTATCATAGACAACTCTTCTTTGCACTTTTGTGACACAAATAGGTTGCTGATATCTGCTCTCCTGTGTCCACATGTTCTAGCAATCCTCTTCATTTTGAAACTGTGACCCAAAACTACATATGGGCAATGCAAAAGGATCCTTCCCACCTCCCCCAGCTCTAGCAGAGTGGGTTTCCTATAGTCTCTTTCTTCCCTGTTGGTTGACCCGTTTACTTTCTGGGGGCTGAAATCTTCCAAAGCTATTGCTGCTGATATTGCAGCTTCTTCCACAGCTTCCTGCTGGTGTTGCAGAACTGTGTGCTTGGACTGAGAAACGCTCTACTTTCAAGACTTTTCCTTCAGACCTCTTAAATTGTGTTGGGCTGGAAAAAAATATTTCACGATGTTCTTTGTTTCATCAGTTACTCTGGATTTTGATTACAAATGGTATTTTAAAGCTATTTTTATGGAAATGATGGAAAAGTACAGCTGCATACTTGGCTCTATTTCACTAACTTGTCTTTTACTTAAATAATTTCCTAACATAACTCCAAGTTACTTTTTCATAATAGTAACACAAATTCTTAACTCTAGCAACAATATTTCAATTGAACCCATCATTCCATAAACCTTATACCTTTGACTATTCCAAAACTTTATCCATTTGCCAAATCACTGCATGTTAGATGAAACTCATAGTTGTTTTAATTTGCATTTCTCTTATCATTGGTGATTTTAACACTTTTATGATTTGCAGTTTTAAGAGCTCCATTTCTTTCAATCACTTTTGTATTGAAAAATTACTTTTGTTCTTATATATTTCTATTAGCTGCCTACAGGTCTTTGATATTAGACGTTTATCTGAATTACTTAATAAATTAACCCCCCCCTTTTATTGTGTTCCTTCTTATTCTAAATACCACAATTTTATTACTATAAAATTCTTAATTTCTTAAAGGAGCATGTATTTTCTGACCTACTAGCCTACTTTTTCACCACCAACCTACTACATCTCTACTTCAGGGATCTAAAAAATCGAAACAATTTCGAGAGTGCCTCTTTTCTCTCTTAGTGGCTTGTGCTACCACTGACTATATCCCCCCATTCTTTAGGAGCTAGTGACTAGCAGTTGCAGCACCATTTAATCTCACCACTAATCTAGATTTTACATGGGCTATTCACTTCAAAAATAAATCAATAAAAAAACATATATACACCCACCTTAACACTATAGGATATGCTCTCCTCTCTACCACTACAATCTCTGGCAGAGTTGGTTCTAAACTTAGTTTAATTTTTCTTTGCATTAATCACACTAAGTTTATGTTCAAAGGTAGCATCTGTGCTAAATGAGTCCTTCTGCTGAGGTGAGATCTTAAAGATCCCATTCATCAAACTCTTATTTTTTTTCTTGTTTCTTGATCCTTGATCTTTAAGTCATTGATACTTTGATGACTGAAAAAGCTGGATTCTAGAATAACTACATACTTAAAGAGACTATACTCTCTTCATTCCTCAGGTACTTGATGCTTTATTGGTTGCAAATCTGAACTAGTTCTTTGGCTTTATTTGCTTTAATGTTTGTTGAGATCCCCTCAAAAGACTTGAGGTCAAAAGATGGTCTTGAAGATGGATATAACTTTTTGATTGCTTTTGTAGTCAAAGTACCTCTTCATCAATACATGGTTAATCATCTTGATGCCATTACAAAATGTCTGTGAATGAAAAACCATCAGTTTTTCCAAAGCATTTCACTTGTATGTCATCTTAATTCTTTCAGAAGCAGCTCCTTATTATTTTCCACATGAAGAGAATTTATCTCAGGTCATCTGAATATGAGGCAGATCCCCATTACACTCACTAGCTTATACCTCAGTTCATCTGATTTCAGCATATTGTAGCATTCTTCTTACCTCTACTGATGCTGGAATAGTCCTGTAATTCTTTTCTCTCCTGTTCCAAATGAGGGGAGATTCAATCCGCATCATTTCCAGTCACATTTCTAATGAGATCCAAATCCTAGGCCCCAAGCCTGTTATCAGGATTGTATGGGACAGTATGTCTCCTTTATCTGACAAAATTCTCTTAGGCTTTATACCTGGTAGGTATTATTGAGTGAACTCTTCAGATAAATAAAAATGTTCTATGAAGGCATTAGGGAGTAATAAGTAAAAATATCTCCTCTCCTAGAGGATATTGCATTTTCAAAAATAACATAGGGAGAAAGAAGTCTAAATGAATATACCACTAATTCTTGATTAGTAAGATTTTTGACAGTCAGATGAGTGAAATAGTATCCGTTGCTGGAGTCTTCCCCTATCACACAGTTTCCTTATTTGTAAAGTCAAACTCATTGTTTCTAAATTCAAGATAATAGAAAAGAGTTAATGGGTGACCACAATAGCCTTTGAGGCAAGCTAGATAAGCATCAGAATTCACTCAACAATGGAAGCTAGGGAATGAATGGTAGGACTTGTGGGAACAGACAAAAACATATCATACTCGGGCATGTGGCAAATTGAAACAAAATAAATTAGCAATTGAGAACAGGGGCAGTATGAAGCAGTGAAACAGGACAGGAGTCAGCAATCAGGAATTTGAGAATCATTCAGGTACATGCAAAGTGTGAGTGGGCATGTAAAAAAAGACAAGACAATTTGCCACATAAAAAGTCCATGTCCCTGTGTGATTTCTTTTTAACAGTGAGTTAGACTATTCTGTTCTTATTTTATCTTAATTCTTAAAGAGACTGGCTTGCTGGGATTTGGGGAGAAGATAATCCCTGGTTCTGACATTTCTATGAAGAGAGTTTGGTATATGCATCAAACAGCTCAAGCTTCTTAAGATCACTTAGGATAACATGTGCTTAATTTTATTAAATTTTCAATCTTGGCAGTTAGCTTAATAAACAAAGGAGCCAATGGATTCCAGTTAGGTACAGGAAAAAAATCACTCATTTCTATATTTCACAATGACTCCAAGGCTAACAGACAGGACAGAGACTCTCCAGGTTCCTTCCGGCTTTGGCATCTTTTTTGGGGCCTAGTCCACAGAGTCACAAGTACTTTGATTGGCTTTCATTAAAGGCTACCAGAATTGAAAAATAAAGTTTGAGGAAACAAATGGAATATGGCCTACCATCCAAGGTGCCATCAACTGTATGCTGAAAGCCTGTGTTTGCCAGTAAGTATTCACTTATTATTTCATTGACAGATATGGGTATGGTATTACTTAGAGTACCCCATGTGTCCCTCTAACTGCTCACATATTTTTTTTTTCAAAAATGAAATTTGAGGGGCGGAGTCGAGATGGCGAAGTAGAAAGACGAACATACACATAGCTCCGAACCAACAAACCACAGAACGGCTAGAGGGGACCGACCCAGAGCGAATTCTGCACCCAGAGACCACGGAATATTGGAGCGAGGGAGATTTCTGTTCTGGAGAGACCTCTAAACCTCTCGCGGGGGGTCCTTCGCGCTGTGGACTGGGCGCCAGGACGGGGAGCAGAGGGCAGCCCTGCCGCGGCCACGACACCGTGAGGAAAAGATCGGAGAGGGCTACGGGGACGGGATCTCCAGCGGCCACGTGGGTCCTCCCACCCACAGAGGGACCTGCAAACCTCTCGCAAAAGGTCTGTCGCGCTGCAGACGCGGAGCCCAGCCTGGACCTGCGGCGGCCGAGGCTCCGAGAGGCACAGATCTGAGAAGGTTCCAGAGATGGGATCTCCAGCGGCGGCAGAAGCCCCCCCCACCAACAGGTGACTGACGGGGGTAGGTGAGAGAGTCTCTTTGGCTGGTTGAGAGGGGAGTGGGGTGCCCCCATGGCTCGGCCCCCCGCAGGAGATAGAAGCTGAGAGGCGGCTACAGACAGGGGCTCCCCAAATGGGCGGGAGCCTGGATCCATTGTGGAAGGTCTGTGCATAAACCCCCTGAGGGAACTGAGCCAGAGAGGCGGCCCTGCCCCTGACCACCTGAACTTAATTCTCACACTGATTAGCAGCCCTGCCCCCGACAAAAACCCTAAGGTGGGAAGCAGCATTTGAATTTCAGTCCCCAAACTCTGGCTGGGAGGACCAGGAGGCGAGGTGGGTGTGAGGAGAACATTCAGAGGTCAGGTCACTGATTGGGGAGAATGCCCAGAAAAGGCAAAAGAAATAAAACTATTGAAGGGTATTTTCTTGGAGAAAAGACACTTCCTCCCTTCCTTCCTGATGGGGAGGAACAATGCTTGCCATCAGGCAAAGACACAGAAATCGAGGATTCTGTGTCCCAGCCCACCCAATGGGCTCGGGCCATGGAAGAGCTCAAGAGGAATTTTGAAAATCAAGTTAGAGAGGTGGAGGAAAGACCGGGAAGGGAAATGAGAGGGATGAGGGAGAATCATGAAAAGCAGATCAGCTCCCTGCTAAAGGAGAACCAAAAAAATCTTGAAGAAATTGGCACCTTGAGAACTAGCCTAACTCAGTTGGCAAGGGACATGCAAGGGGCCAATGAGGAGAAGAATGCTTTCAAAAGCAGAATTAACCAAATGGAAAAGGAGATTCAAAAGCTCACTGAAGAAAATAGATCTTTCAAAACTGGAATGGTGCAGATGGACGCTAAGGACTTTATGAGAAAGACAGATATCTCAGAACATACCGCGCAGATTCGAAAAATGGAAGATAATGTGAAATATCTTATTGGAAAAACAACTAACCTGGAAAATAGAATCAGGAGAGACAATGTAAAAATTCTGGGACTACCTGAAAACCACGATCAAAAGAAGAGCCTAGACATCATCTTCCAGGAAATTATCAAGGAAAACTGCCCTGAGATTCTAGAACCAGAAGTCAAAATAAATATTCAAGGAATCCACAGAACACCGCATGAAAGAGATCCAAAAAGAGAAACTCCTAGGAGCATTGTGGCCAAATTCCAGAATTCCCAGGTGAAAGAGAAAATATTGCAAGCAGCTAGAAAGAAACAATTCAAGTATTGTGGAAATAAAATCAGGATAGCACAAGATCTGGCACCCTCTACATTGAGGGATAGAAGGGAATGGAATAGGATATTCCAGAAGTCAAAGGAACTAGGACTGAAGCCAAGAATCACCTACCCAGCAAAACTGAGTATAATACTTCAGGAGAAAAAATGGTCTTTCAATGGAATAGAGGACTTTCAAATTTTCCTGATGAAAAGACCAGAGCTGGAAAGAAAATTTGACTTTCTAACACAAGAATGAAGAGAACCATGAAAAGGTGAACAGCAAAGAGAAGTCATAAGGGACTTACTAAAGTTGAACTGTTTACATTCCTACATGGAAAGACAATATTTGTAACTCTTGAAACATTTCAGTATCTGGTACTGGGTGGGAATACACACACACACACATGCACACACACACACACACACACACATAGCGACAGAGTGAATTGAAGAGGATGGGATCATATCTTAAAAAAAAATGAAATCAAGCAGTGAGAGAGAAATATTGGGAGGAGAAAGGGAGAAGTTATATGGGGCAAATTATCTCTCATAAAAGAGGCAAGCAAAAGACTTATTAGTGGTTGGATAAAGAGGGGAGGCAAGAGAAAAACATGATGTCTACTCTCATCACATTCCACGAAAGGAAAGAATATAATGCACACTCATTTTGATAGGAAAACCTATCTCATAATACAGGAGAGTGGGGAACAGGGGCACAAGCAAGGTGGGAGGGAGGATAGAGGGGAGGGTAGGGGAGGAGAATGTAATACGAGGTCCACACTCATGGGTAGGGATAGGACAATAAGAAAATAGAAGTAATGGGGGACAGGATAGGATGGAGGGAAATATAGTTAGTCCTATACAACACAACTACTATGGAAATCATTTGCAAAACTAAACAGATATGGCTTATATTGAATTGCCTGTCTTCCAAGGGGAAGGGGTGGAGAGGGAGGGAGCTAAAGAATTTGGAACTCAAAGTGTTAGGACCAAATGTAATGTTCTTACCACTGGGTAACAAGCAATACAGGTTAAGGGGTCAAGAAAGCTATCTGGCCCTACAGGACAAAAGAGAAGACGGAGACAAGGGCAGGGAGGGAGGATAGAGGAGAGAGCAGATAGGTCACAGGGGCAATTAGAAAGCTTGGGTCTGGGAGGGAGGGGATAAAAGGGGAGAAAATTTGTAATCCAAAAATGTGTGAAAATAAATGTTAAAAGTTAAATAAAAAAAACAAAAAAACAAAAATGAAATTTGAAAATATTGGCTTAGTATCTATTCAAAAGACCCATGACTAAGGTTTAAAGTTAGATTAAGGATTCTCTGTGATAATATTTGGATTTCTGTTTTGTGACATTTAGAAAGTTTGAGGGACATAATTTCTGAATAATTTAATCACTTTATTAATCATGCAGTATTTTAAATAAATGACCAGTGGCACTCATGTATAACGAAGGTAGTCATGGTTTTGGACTCATGGCTTATATGCTCTTAGAAAAAGGGTATTCGAGAATGCAGAATGAAGCACAATATTTTCTCTTGTGTTTTGTTTGGTTTTGTTTGTGTTTTTCTCGTGGTTTCTGCCATTCATTTACATTTTTTTGTGCAACATGACTAATGTTAAAATGTGTTTAATAAGAATGTGAGATTGCATGCTGTCTTGGGGAAGGAGAGGGTAAAGAAGGGGAGAAATTCCAAGACTTATGGAAGTGATTGTAGAAAACTGAAACAAATCATTTAATAAAAGAAAAGAATTACCCTTCTCCCCAAAAAGAAAAGGAGTGTTCCTGAAAGTGGTAATCAACTCTGACTGGTTAACAATTAATGAGAGAACAAATATTACAATGGGGGACTGAAGATATTTTATTGAACTCTAATTTTGTCATTTAATTCTAAGTTACCGTCAGCCTTGGGCAATCTATTTAAGTAATTTATTCCTTACCCAAGTCTGAGCAGAAGAGATTTTCACCTTAGATTAAAAGTCTGATCCAGTTGCGTGGAGTAGCAATGCCCAGAAAGAGGAAAATGTTAATCCTATCTGCCATCAGCCCTATTCCTGAGAGGATGGACAAGAAAATAGAATAGGGAAGATAGATATAATACTTGGCTATTAGACAGAATTAACCATTTCAGTTTTGAATAAGTTTTGTAAGACCTGTTAAAAGTCCTAAAAGGAATAATAACTACCATATAAGTTCACAGGGAAAATATTGCTACATATCAAACTTTCTGTAATAATGACTTTTTTTGGTCCTCTGATTGCTTAGCAAGAAAGCATTCTTTATTCTGTCCTGTGAATATACTATGTAATTTTACTACTTGCAACTAAGGAAAAAGAAGCATAAGGTATACTTTCTGCCCTCAACAAATCTGGCAGTTTTGAAGCCTGTCCAAGTGACCAAGGTTCAGCCCTAGAGAAAATATGAAACAATAAACTTTCTGCCTTCTTTGAATGGGGGACATGATGGATGTAGAAATGTACATATACTGTCATACTCAGTTAATGTGTTGGTTGCTTTTGTTGAATCATTCTTCTCTTACATTTAGCCAATAATACAATGGAAGGCTCACTGAACACTGGGTTAAGGAACGGGTAAATGTATGTGTATGTAAGGGAATGGGGTGATTCATGTGTAAGTGTGTAATATATTTAAAAATGCAGACAGCAGAGACAAAAGGGCAGAGTAGAAGGACAGACCTGTAGAAGCTCCTCCCCCATAGCCCATAAAATGTCTGTAAAAAAAATGAATCTAAGCAAATTATACAGCAACAGAAGCCACGAAACCACAGAGTGAAAGAGATTTCCAGGCAAGGCAGCCTAGAAGGCTGCCAGGAATAGTCTATTGCATTTAGGGTTAGAGTGCAGCTAAGCCTGGCCCTGGCCACATGGCAGGGACAAGATTGAAACAGTCATCAGGGTACCTGGAATCCCTGGGAGCAGATGCAGTTCCCAGATTCCTCAACCCACAAACTCCACAGGGAGCTTCAGAGGTCAGTGAGAAAGTTCTTTCACCTGTGTGAGAAGGGAACACTGTCTACCCCAGACGATCCAGGAGTGGCAGCAGTTGCTGTGCATGCAGATTCCATTTTAGGAACCCTCAGTCTAAAGCCCACTGGAGAATCCCACAACTAATCTGGAACTCAACCCTGAGTGGTAGCCCTAGAGTGAGGAGGAGCTCTGTGGGGTGTAGTGGAGCTGGTGGAGGATCTCAAGAGGGAATTCTACTCAGAGATCCTGATGAGAAAAGAATATTTGTGGCAGCTCCCAGACCAGAGCACAAGTCAGGAGAGGAGTATACACTTCTTCCTTGATTGTGCCACCTTGGAGGAACTGAGAATTTACAGGTCCCCAGAGTATACCCTCCTCCTGACAAAAGACTCAAATGTCAAGTAACTGGCTGGGAAAATGCCCTAAAGAGGGGGGGGGGGATAAGACTACAGAAGGCTATTTTCTTGGTGAACAGGTATTTTCTTTCATCCTTTCACATGAGGAAGAAAAATGCATACCATCAGAGGAAGACATAAAAGTCAAGACTTCTGCATCCAGGCCATGGAAAAGCTCAAAAAGGATTTTGGAAATCAAATAAGAGAGGTGGAGGAAAAATTGGGAAGAGAAATGAGAGCAATGCAAGAAAACCATGAAAAGCTGGTCAACAGGTTGCAAAAGGAGACCCCAAAAATGTGTGTGTGTGTGTGTGTGTGTATATATATATATATATATATATATTTTATATTAGTATTATATATCATATAATTTTCTCTCTAGGCTTCTTTCGCATTTTGCACTTTCCAAGTATGGGTTATAAGTCTTTCTCAGTGTCCTTCCCATTAACATTCAGGCAATAGAGACCATAATCTCACAACAAAGACAGTTACTAAGTTGCCGTACTAAGTGTCAGAAGGGGAAACTGGACACAAACTTAGAGTACAGTGGTAGTGAGAAATGTGGCAGCTTACTAAGGTACATGTGATCTTGGTAAATTGCTTCTTTCCTATTATTCTGCTTTGAAATCGTCTATCTTCTGTCCTAAATACTGCAGCTCTGGGTGGGTTGGTCAGCTGGATTTCAAGGGTTAGCTCCTCAAAGTGTACAATAGGTCTCATAAATCCTAAATCCTTAGGCAATGCTCTTCTCTAGTATCAGAAGTTCAGGGATTTTTTTTTTACTTCCTTAGTATCTGCCTGTCTCTATTCATTTCTGACTAGGGGTGTGTACTTCTGATCTTTCAACTCTGCCTCTAACACCCTTAAACTTCTTTCCAGCTTCTGAACGGGAAATTTGTCTCTGGAGGAGTAGATTTACTGCTATACACCATTGTTGTTGGGGCGAGGGGAAAAGAAATATAAACTTGAGCTCATCAAGGGGAAAGGAGCCATAATAATTTCAGAACTCACAGCTCTTCCCTCACCTGTCTCTAATTGGATGAATTTTGTTTATTAGCGTTTATGAAGATACCATCTCCAATCATAGTCCATACAAGAATATTGCTCTGATTCACTCAAAGGGTTAATACAATTATCATCAAGGGACTAAATTATTTTCTATGATCAGGTCCTAGATTTTAAGGACCAAGTTCTTTTCATCACCAAGGGAAATTTCATAGGATCATGCATTTACAGTTATAATATATCTGGCAGATTATCAGCTCCAACCTTATCATTTTATAGATGGATATAAACTAAAGCATAGAGAAGTTAAGTGAATTGTCCAGAGTAATACGGCTAGCAAACGTCTGAGGCAGTATTCATATTCAGAAATTACTGAGACCAGTCTGCTCTCTAGTCACCGTCATCTCTCTGTGTTCTCTGCCACCCTGTTCACTTTTCCATCAATCTCATCTCAGAGAGAAAAGGAACATTTTTCCAGGTGAACTAAATAATAAGCCTAGGACTAATATAAATATATAACAGTTTATATTGAATTATTTTGCTCTCATCCTATAAATCATTCAAGTGTAATTTAATGTTTCCTAAGTTCAAAGTACTAAAAACTAACAAATGAATGGCTTGTTGTTTATTTGGGTTTCTTAGTCCACTGTAATCTGTGTTATATGTTTATAAGAAATATTATGCTTGAATTACACTGAAGTATAGTTGGTTTGCTTTGTTGTTGGGTTTTTTTGGGTTTTTTTTGACTTGTGATTTGTTTTTCTTAGCAAAAGCCATCTTAATTCAAATTTGGTTTTTTACAGAATGAGAATTATCAAGGAGGAAAAGTTTTATTTAAGTTCATAAATGGAAGTAAAAATAGAATAATAATTAATGAATTTTAAAGCTCTTTCCCATTTAGTCCAAGACCCTAAATATACTCTCCTTTCTTTTCTCTTCATGTACATTCAGTATTTCCCATTGCCCATCACCAAACCCTCAACATCAATAGCAACAATATTTTTAAAGGATAAAATGAATTCAGGTTTAAAGCTATTTCTTCAATTTGTAGAAATTAACATTTAAATTACGATAAAATATAAGTATTTAACACTTCCTGGAGCCAAGATGGTGCAGTAAAATGCTGTAGCTCTTCGGTACTCACCTCCAAACTACCATAGAATAGTGCCACAGAACAAATCCTGGAATAGTAGAAACAGCAGAAAGATGAGATGGAGCATTCTTTTAGCCCAGGAGACTTGAGGGGATCAGCAAGAAAAGTCCCTCTCAGGTAAAAAGTGAGTGCGTTCCATGATTGGAACCATCCCAGAAAGCTAGCAGTAAGCTCCTGAAGTAGAAAACCAGTATGGTGGAAGAGGCAATGCCAACTCCAGGATGCCCCTACACGTCTTAGCATAGTCAGGAGAACTGTCAGACCCCAGCTTCAAGAACCACTATCAGCTTCAGCATAGCCGTAGGCAGGGAGGTGTCCTAAGGTGGCTAGACTCCCCCATGCTTCAGCAAAGCCCAGGGCAGATGGGCATCCTTGCTAGCCAGACTTCCATGTTTTTCAGTGCAGCCCTGAACAAATGCAGAAAATGCCACCTGCCCCCACTACACAATAGATATCACTGATAGGACTCCAGTTCAGCACCACAAGCTACCAGACTCCTATAAACTCCAGCAGCACCAGTCTGGACACCACTCCCTCAACACAGCGCAAGACTCTAGAGTCCTGGGAACCACACTGCACATTTCTGTAGCACAAGATAATAGCCAGGCCCTTCAGCCAGTAGCACAAAAAATGTGAGGCAGACTCCCTTCTACCCTGTGAGCAGAGATCAAATTTTAACAAAAAGGCAAAAGACAAAAATAAAAACATAAAAGATGAGCAAAAGCCACAACAAAAACGGAATATGACCATGGAGAGTCATAGTGACAGGGAAGATAAAGTCACAAACTCAGAAGAGGAAAATAATGTCAAAATATTTATGGCAAAAACCACAGAGGAAAATGGGAAATAGTCTCATGCCCAGAAATAACTCTTGGATGAGTTCAATAAGGAGTTCTAGCCCTAATATTACAAAAGTATTCTAGTTTAATGATCTTCAAAATGTGGCTCAAACTTTATTTCTTTCGATGGGAAAAGCAGACGTAGCAATCCTAATCTCAGAGAAAGCAAAAGCAGAAAAAGTTATAATCAAAGAGATAAAGAAGGAAAATGCATCCTGCTAAAAGGCACCATAGAAAATGAAGCAAGGTCATTACAAAACATACATGCTCCAAGTGGTATAGCATCCAAATTCTTAGAGAAGAATTTAAGGGAGTTACAGGAAGAAATAGACAGCAAAATTATACTTCTACTAGTATAGGAACTCAACCTCCTCATCCCTGAACTTGATAAATCTAAGCTTAAAATAAACAAGAAAGAAGTTAAGGAGGTGAATAAACATCTGGATAAGATAGATATGATAGATCTCTGGAGAAAATTAAATGAGGATAGAAAGGAATATACCTTTTCCTCAGATGCATATTGTACATATACAGAAATTTGCCACGTTCTAGGACATAAAACCTCACAATCCAGTTCAGAAAGGCAGAGATAGTGCAATCTTCTCAGACCACAGTGCAATAAAAACCATATGTAATTAAAGCCCATGGAAAGGTAGATCAAAAATTAACTGGAAACTAAATAATCTAATTGTAAAGAATGAGTGGGTTAAACAGCAAATCATAGAAACAATCAAGAACTTGTTTCAAGAGAATGACAATAATGAGACAACTTACCAAATCTTATGGGATACGGCCAAAGAAGGTCTTAGGGGAAGCTTTATATCTTTGAATGCCTACACAAATAACTTAGAGAAAAAGGAAATTAAGAAATTGGGCATGCAGTTGAGAAAGCTCGAAAAAGAAGAAATTGAAAATTTATAAGTAAATACCAAATTAGAAATACTGAAAACCAAAGGAGAGATTAATAAAATTGAAATTAAGAAAACCATTTAAATAATAAATAAAAGTAAGAGTTAGTTTTATGGAAAAAAACAACAAAACTGACAAACTTTTGCTCAATTTGATTAAAAAAAAAAACCAAAAAACAAGGAAACCAAATTACCAATTTCAAAAATGAAAGGGATAAACTCACCTCCAATGAGGAGGAAATTAAAACAATAATTAGAAATTACTTTGCCCAACTTTATGCCCATGAATTCGACAATCTAAATGAGGTGGATGATTATTTAAAAAAAAATATAAATTGCCTAGATTAACAGAAGAGGTATTTGAATCCTTAAACAATTCCATCTTAAAAAAAGTAATTGAGCACTCCATCAATGAACTCCCTAGGAAAAAAAATTACAGGGCCAGATGGATTTACAAGTGAATTCTATCAAACATTTAAAGAACAGTTAATTCCAATACTATAATGACTATTTGGGAAAATTAGGGAAGAAGAATCCTCCCAAATTCTTTTATATTACAAATATGGTTTTGATACCTAAACCAGGGAGAGACAAAATAGAGAAATAAATTTATAGACAAATTTCTCTAATGAATATTGATGTAAAAATTTTAAATAAGATTTTAGCAAAAAGAATTCAGCAACTTATCACAACAATAATACATTATGATACGGTATGATTCATACCAGGAATGCATGGGTGGTTCAATATTAGAAAGATTATTGGCCTTATTAATCATATCAACATCAAACCTAACAGAAACCACTTGATTATGTCAATAGATGCATAAAAAGCTTTTGAGAAAATACAACACCCATCCCTATTAAAAACACTGGAGAGCACAGCAATAAAGGGAACTTTCCATAAAATAATAAGCACTATCTATCTAAAACACTCAGCAAGCATTATATGCAATGGAGACAAGCTAGATGCACTTCCAATAAGATCATGTGTGAAACAAGGATTTCCATTACCACCACTATTACTCAATATAGGACTAGAAATGTTATCTGTAGCAATAAGAGAAGAAAAAGAAATTGAAGGAACTAGAATAGGCAAAGAAGAAACTAAGTTATCACTCTTTGAAGATGATATAATGATATACGTGGAAAATCCCAGAGAATCTAATAAAAAAGTATTTCAGATAATAAGTAAATTTGGCAAATTTTCAGGTTACAAAATAAACCCAAACAAATCTACTGCATTTCTATATGTAACTAACTATGCCCAACAACAAGAGATAGAAAGAGAAATTCCTTTTAAAGCTATAAAAAATATTTGGAGTCTGCCTGTCAAAACAAATCCAGGGACCATACGAACACAATTACAAGACACTTTTCACACAAATAAAGTCAGATCTAAGTAAGTAGAAAAAACATCAGTTGCTCATGGGAAGGCCACGCCAATATAATAAAAATAACAATTTTACTTAAATTAGTTTGCTTATATCTTGCCATACCAATCAAACTATGTGATAATTATTTTCTAGAGCTGGAAAAAATAATATCAAAATTCATCTGGAAGAACAAAAGGTCCAGAATAAAAAGGGAAATAATGGAAAGAAATGCTAGCGAAGGTGACCTAGCTCTACCAGTTCTCAAATTGTATTATAAAGCAGCAATTATCATAACCACTTGATACTGGCTAAGAAACAGAAGGGTAGACAAGTGGAATATGCTAGGTACTCAAGATACAATGGTCAATGAACATAGCAATCTATTGTTTGTAAACCTAAGAGCCCCACGTTCTGGGATAAGAACTTAGTATTTGACAAAAATTGCTAGGAAAACAGAATAAAAATGTAGCAGAAACTGGACATAGTCCATTGCCTGACACCGTACACAAGGATAAAATCCATATGGGTACATGATCTAGTTATAAATATTGATACTATAAACAAATTTGTGGAGCAAGGAATATTGTATGAAATTTATCGAGAGGGGAAGAATTTTGACTATAGAAGAGATAGAAAGCATCACGAAGTGCAAAATGGATAATTTTGATTACGTTAAACTGAAAAGTTTTTGCACAACCAAATCCAATACATCCAAGATTAGGAGGGGAGCAGAAAACTGGGAAAGAATTTTTGTAACTAGTGTCTGTGATAAAAGTCTCATTTCTAAAATACATGTAGAACTGAGTCAAATATACAAGGATACATGTCATTTCCTCATTGATAAATGGTCAAAGGATATGAACAGGCAATTTACAGAGGAAGCAAATAAAGATATCTATAATCATATGAAAAAATGCTCTAAATCACTATTGATTAGAGAGATGCAAATCAAAAGAACTCTGAGATACCACCTCATACTTATCAAATTGTCTGACATGACAGAACAGTTAATTGATAAATGTTGGAGAAGATGTGGGAGAGTTGAAACACTAATTCATTGTTGGTGGAGTTTTGAGCTGATCCAACCATTCTTGAGAACAATTTAGAACTATGCCCAAAGGGATAAAAAATGTTCATACTCTTTGACCCAGCCATCCCGCTTCTAGGACTGTATTCCCTAGAAAACATCAAAATATTTATAGCAGCCCTCTTTGTGGTAGCCAAAAACTAGACATCAAGGAGATGCCCATCAATTGGGGAGTGGCTGAATAAATAATGTTATATGAATATAATGGAATACTATTGTACTATAAGAAATGATGAACAAGAAGTCTTCAGAGAAGCCTGGCAAGACTCATATGCTCTCACGCTGAGTGAAAGGAGCAGAACCAGGAGAACTCTGTGCACAGTAACGACCACAGTGTGTGAGAGTTGTTTTCTGCTAGACTTGGAACTTCACTGCAATGCAAGTACTTAAAAAAAATTCCCAATTGTCTTTTAAAGCAAAACGCCTTCCATACCCATGGAAAGAACTTTGGAAATCAATGGCAGAATGCAGCAGATCATTTTCTTTTGTATTACGTTATACACAACATGAGTATAGTGAAAATATATTTAATAGGATTGTATGTATAGAACCTATATAAAATTTTATGCTGTCTTGGGCACGAAGGGGGGAATGTAGGGAGGATGGAGGGGAAAACTAATCTAAGTTATATGATAGTGCTTGTAGAACAATGAAAAGAAATAAAAGTAATTTTTAAAAAAATTCATATTTTGCCCTGAAGTATTATACTCAGTTTTGCTCGGTAAGTGATTCTTGGATTTAATTTTATGTCCTTTGACATCTGTAATATCATATTTCAAGCCCATCAATCCCTTACTGTACAAGCTGATAAATCCTATGTTATCCTGATTGTATTCCCACAATAGCTGAATTTTTTCTTTCTGGCTCCTTGTAATATTTTCTCCTTGATCTGGGAACTTTGAAATTTGGCAAAACTATTCCTAGGAGCTTTTCTTTTGGTATCTCTTTCAGGAGGTGACCTGTGAATTCTTTCCATTTCTATTTTATTCTCTGCTTCACAAATATCAGGGAAGTTTTCCTTGATAATTTCTTGAAGAATGATGTCTAAGTTCTTTCTTTGATCATGGATTTCAGATAGACCAATAATTTTTAAATTTTCTTTTCTGGATCTCTTTTCCATATCAGTTGTTTTTCAAATGGCATATTTCACGTTATCTTCTATTTTTTCACTCTTTTGGTTTTGTTTTATAATTTCTTGGTTTCTAATAAAGTTATTAGCTTTGATCTTCTCCATTCTAATTTAAAAATAAAACTATTTTCTTCAATGACTTTGTGAACCTTATTTTCCAATTGTTCAATTCTGATTTACTAAGCATTCTTCTCCTCATTTGCTATTTGTACGTCTTTTGCCATTTGAGTTAGTCTATTTGTAAGCATATAATTTTTTTTCAACAATATTTGACATCTCCTTTAGTAAGCTGTTGACTTGCTTTTCATAATTTTCTTGCATCACTCATTTCTCTTCCCAGTTTTTCCTCCACCTCTCTTTCTTGGTTTTCAAAATCCTTTTTGAACTCTTCCATGACCTGAGACCACTGCATTTCTTTGGAGCTTTGAATGTAGAAGTCTTTATCTTGCTGTCTTCTTCTGACAGTATGCTTTGGTCTTCCTCTTCTGAAAGAGTGGAAGAAAATACCTTTTCACTAAATAAGTAACCTTCTGTAGTCTTATTTTTCCTCTTTTTGGGCATTTTCCATGCCAATTTCTTGACTTTTGAGTCCTTTACCAATTTAAGGGTGTATTACCCAAAGCCTCAGAGGTTTTCTTCAGCTATTCTCTGACATAACTCTAGGGACTTGTAAGTTCTCAACTCCTCCATGTTGGCACAATCAAGGGAGAGGAGTTTGCTTCTCTCCTGACCTGTGCTGTAGTCAGTGAGCAACAGCAAGCACTCTTTTCTGCTGTGGAACTGCGAGTATGATTTCCTCTTCACAGCTGTCACCAGCTCTGCTACACCAGCTCTCCTCCTAACACCAGGACCACCACTCAGCACTGAAACTAGATCAACCACTTGATTCCCCCAGGGTCTTTAAGTGGAGGGTTCCAGAAGTGGAAGTTACTTCTCCAGTGGTTGCCATTACCTTGGGGCTGGGTTTGGGGTCCATTGTTCTCTCCTCTCACCCAGGTGGAAGAGCTTTCTTACTGACCTTTGAAGCTGTCTTTGATGTTTCTGGGTTGAGAAATATGGGAACTGAAACAGCTCCTCATGATTCTGCAACCTGAAGCCTGCTCCAGTCATGTCCATGCTGTACAGCCCAAGCTGGGCTGGGTTCCACTCTGACCCCCATGTGATAGATCTTTCTTGTTAGCCTTTCAGGCTTTCTTGGTCTGGAAATCTGTTTCACTCTATCCTTTTGTAATTTCTACTCCTCTATGATTTGTGTAGCGTCATTTTTAGAGGTGTCTTATGGGCTACGTGGGGAGAGCTACAGTAGGTTCTTCCTTCTACTCTGCCATCTTGCCTCTGTCCCCAATAGATAACCTTTTACCTCTGCTTTCATATACGCATTAAGTAAAGGTAAATTTCCTTTACTTCTGAGTGGGTAAGGGGTGAATTATAAACCAATTTCTAAGCACTGTCCCATATGTTGATTTTTTTCAGTATTTTTTGTTAAACTTGTTCTGCTTCTCAGTTAGCCCTAACAATCACCTATTAGTGACCAATTGTGCATTATTTTATATTTTCCCCTGACCTCCGTTACCTTATTGCATGTATCAAGATATTCATAACATCCTTGTTTATAACCATAGCATCTACTCCAAATATCACAAATACTTTGAGAGTATTGATGGCAAATTTCAAAGACTTCAGTAATGTTTTCACAATGATAATGAATAATATCAATTTTTGTTGAACCACCAAAGGAAACATATATTGATTAATCATTTTTAAACTATACAGACTCTAGAAACAATGGCATGTGATAAGAAGAAGCAAGTGATTATGCAATTAGCAGCAAATGAAATATCACCATTTCTTAATAAAAGGACAGGAAATTACTTTGTTTACGTTGTGACCACCAAATATTAGCCCCTCCATTACAGATGCAATATAATATAAAATAGGAAAGGCCTATTCACATACAGTGAAAAGGGAGAAAAAAAAGAGCACAAAATAAATTATATCTTAAAACAGAAACAATATTTAAAACAAAATCACAATCAAAAGCTTCAGCAACGTTAGTTGCACAAGTGGAAATAAAATTATACATCAAAAGGAAACAGAAGTTTATATATATTTTTAAATTCAATAAGCAGCTTTCTCTCAAAGTAATAAAAATTTAAACTAATTCAACTAAAAAGAATATATGTGTGTGTGTGTGTTTTCTGCGAAAAGTCATGCACGTCAAAATTTAAATGTGGAAAAATTCAGGGTGTTTTTTAAAGAAATAATTTAAATTGTGTCTAAGGTTTCAGACAGATGAAAAAGTTATTAATGAGAACAATAACACCCAACAAATCTCATGGATGAAATTCTTGTCTATACCAATATAAAGAACACCAAAGTTTTCTTTGTTGAAGTCACAGGTGCCAGTTATTTTTTTCTTCATCTAGTTCTCACCTTCAGAAAGCAGGAGCACCATCATTTCTCAACTATCCTCTTAACTGTCCCAGATAATATGACTATTTTTTCATCAGTACATCCACTCTTCATTCAGGTTTATATAGAGGCATTTGAATTTCATGGCACAACATGATATGAGGAGTAAAACTTCTCATGCTTCAGTATTTCTGAGAAAGAAAAAAATCCTCTGCTTATCAATCCGTTTTTCATCACCTCCATCTGCTTACTCAGAATTGATGGTAAAGATATTCATGGTTTGAAATTTCTCTGCTATTGCAAAAATTATGAAAATATGAATCAATCAAAACTCCTGGAGGTTGTTTCTCATTTGAGTCAAGCCTTCAGTCAAGAAAAAGTCTGGTGCTCTGGACCCAGATCTGAATTTCTGTTGTTTTTCTTGTTTTTCCTTCCATATGTATAGTTTTATGTTCATGCAACATGACACATTTTCTGGGTTAAATTGCAACTTTCTTATTCCTAATTAAGAATGTAAACTTCAACTTTTATTTAGAGTGAGCTGACTTAAAATTATGAGTAAATCAGGAGTTTTAAATAGAGAAGCTTTGGAGTAAAACTCTGTCAACCCAGGAAGAAGTGCAAGGAGAAGGAGAGTTTAATTATTTCACTATCTTATTCAGTTTTTGAGAGAAATGTTTCAGATGTTCTTACTTTGCTCCAGTCCACCCTCATAACAGGGTAGCATCAGGAAAAATGAGTGGTTGATCTGACTAAGCTTCTTTAGATGTCCACACTCTAGTACCTGATGAAGTTCCCATTCTCTTTCAGTTACCTCAGTCCTTCAACTCCCCTTGAATCCTATCCTTACTGCTTCTCTAACTATCCTGAAGGGGCAGTTATGTGGTGCAGTGGATAGAGCACCAGTACAGAAGTCAGGAGGAACTGAGTTCAGACACCTCAGACACTTGAAACTCACTAGCTTGGGCAAGTTACTTAACCCCAGTTGCCTCATCCTGGGTCATCTCCAGTCATCCTGATGAATATCTGGTCACTGGATCCAGATGACTCTGGAAGAGAAGTGAGGCTGCTGACCTGCACAGCCCTCCCTCACTCAAAACAAAGTCAAGTGCAAGTCATGTCGATTCTAACCCTAACCCTAACCCTAACATGGCATGGTCTTCTTCTGCAATGAAGGACGAACATACCAACTATCTATACTGAAAAGCTTTTTGTCCTGGCACAACAGCTATCACCTTAGAGTGAACGATATTCTCTGTCCCTGGGCCTGACAAAAACAACATATGTCCCAGAAATTTATATAGTGAAGCCCTAATAACTTGCCTTCTCTGCCTGCAGAGGAATTGGTTTACCAAAGCCATCTTTATCAATAATATTGGCAGTATTTTAATGTTTCAACACTGTATTCTTCTCCATGAACAAGGTAAATTTAGTATTTTTTTTACATGTTGAAAAATTTGTACTGGGGATTAAACAGTGAATTGAAGTTTTAGAAACAACTAAATGCATTGGAGTTTTAGGGAGGTTAACACAAAAGTGTTAACATCATTAATCTATATACCTCACATACTAGAAGGCAATCTTGCTCTATTAATATTTATAATATAGTTATTTCTTGAAAAGTAAGACTTTCTATATGAGTAACACATTGTTTCTATTAGCTTGGCAGCATTGAATTTAAGTGCAGGGCAGAAAAGCTAAACTGACTCCTTGGTATTTGAAAATTTCCATACATTCCTTTTAGTAAAATATTTAATTCATTTTCTTGATTATAGTTAAAGAATTAAATATTTTGCTTTGTTGTAAAATTTTGTCTACTTTCTACTCCCTCCTCCTTTATTTCCCTTCCTTCTTCCTTATATTTTCTGTTTCATTACTGTCTAACTATTCTTTTCTTCCTTTTAACTCAGCATTATATTTATCTTCAGCCCTTTCCAATGTTTCTGTCTCTAATAACTACAGTCCTATCACTTCCCATGCCTTTGTTTAATTGAAATCCTCTAGATGCATCATCATTATATAAATGTGATAACAAATCTTTCCAATTATTTGCCCCCACCAAAAGAGCTAATATAAAAATTTTTTGTACATGTGGACCCTTTTCCTATTTGTATGATCTCTAGAAGTGGTATTGTTGGGTCTAAGGGTATACATGGTTTTGCACCAATTGTGCATAGTTGCAAATTGCTCTAGAAAATGGTTGGATCAGTTCACAACTCTACCAACAATGCATTAGTTTTCCAATTCTCCCACAACTTCTTCAGCATTTATATTTTTTCATGTTTTGTCAAGTTAGCCAATCTGATAGGTGTGATGTGATACCTCAGAGTTGTTTTGATTTGCATTTCTCTAATCATTAAAAATTTAAAGCATTTTTTTCATATGGCTATAGGTATCGTTAATTTCTTCATCTACAAACTGAATTTTCATATTCTTTGTCTATTTATAAATTGGATAATAACTTATATTCTTATAAACTGAACTCATTTCTTTATATAGTTTAGGAATGGGACCTTTATCAGAGATACTGGTTTTAAAATTTTTTCCCCAGTTTTCTGTTTTCCTCCTAATCTTTTCAATTTAATATAATTAAAATTAACCATGTTGCATTTCATAATATTCTCTACCTCTTATTTGCTTATAAAGTCTTCCATTCTCCATAAATGTGGCAATTAAACTTTTCCTTTCTTCCCTACATTGCTTATAGTATGAGTTTCGCATATAAGTCATGAATTCATTTAGACTTTATTTTGGTATATGGTGTAAGATATTGGTCCAAACAGAGTTGATGCCATACTATTTTCCAGTTTTCTCAGAAAATTTTGTCAAATAAGGAGTTTTTTTCCAGAAGTACCTAACCTGTCCCACTGATCCCTCACTCTTTGCTTTAGCCAGTACCAAGTAGTTTTGATAATTGCTACTTTATAATCCAATTTAAGATCTGGAATGACTAGGCCACCTTCCCTAACATTACTTTTTATTAATTTCTTTAATATTTTGGACCATTTGTTCTTCCAGATGAATTTTATTTTTGTTTTTCCTAGCTCTATAAAACATTTTTGGTAGTTTGATTGATATGACACTAAATATTCGAATTATTTTGGTCAAAATTGACATTAAAAAAAGCAAATATTAGATTGGCCTACCCACATGCACCTGCTGTTTTTTTTTTAATTATTTTTTCTGATTTTATTTGTGAGAAAAGTGTTGTGTAATTATATTCACATAGTCTCTACATTTGTTTTGGGACATAAACTCTGAAATATTTTATAAAGTCTGCAGTCACTTTAAATAGGATTTCTCTTACTATCTCTTCTTATTGATCTTTCTTAGTCATATATATATAATAATATAGAATTAAATTATATATATATATATTTACATACAGGAATGACAAAGATTTATGTCGATTTATTTTCTAAATTGCAAATTTGCTAGAGTTATTTATTTTATCAAGTAGTGTTTTAGTTTATTCTCTAAATTTCTCTAAGTACATCATCATATCATCTACAGAATTATATCTTTGTTTCTTCTTTGCCTGTTCTAATTCCTTAAATTTCTTTTTCTTCTCTTATTGCTAACACTAACATTTCTATTACCACACTGCACAACAGAGGTGATAATGGGCATACTTGTTTTTACTCACAATGCCATTAGAAATACTTCTAGCTCATCCCCATTACATATAATACTTGGTGCTGGTTTTAGGTAGATCACCCTTATCATTTTAAGGAAAACTCCAGTTATTCTTATGCAATCCAATGTTTTTAATAGGGATAGGTTTTGTATTTTGTCAAAAGCCTTTTTTGCATCAATTGAGATAATCATATGGTTTCTATTAGTTTTATTGTTGATATGATCAATTATGCTGTTAATTTTCTTAATATTAAACAAGCCTCGTATTCCTGGAATAAACCGTGCCTACTCATCTTGTGGAAGTTGCTGTAATTTTTTTGTTAGTATTTTATTCAAATTTTTGCATCTATATTCATTGGGGAAATTGGTCTACAAATTTTTTTCTCTATTTCAACTCTTCCTGGCTTACATATCAGTACTATATTTGTATGATAAAAAAAATTATTTGGTACGACTTTACTTATTTTCCCATATAGTCAGTATTGTATTGGAATTAATTGTTCTTTAAATGTTTGATAGAATTCCCTTGTAAATCCACCTGACCCTGGACATTCTTTTTCCTTGTGAGTTCATTAATGACCCGTTAAATTTCTTTGTCTGTGAATCTGGACAATTTATATATTTATAAATATTCATCCGTTTCACTCAGATTATCAAAGTTATGGGCATACAGCTGCACGAAACAGCTCTTAAATATTGTTCTAATTTCCTCTTCCTTAGTGGTGAATTTACTCTTCATTTCTGATACTGAAAATTTGGTTTTCTTTCTTTTGTAAATCAATTTAACTAAAGGCTTATCTATTTTATAATTTTTTCATAAACTCTAAGTTGTATTCAGTAGTTCAATAATTTTCTTAATTTCAATTTTATTAATCTCTCCTTGGGTTTTCAGCATTTCTAATTTGGTACTTACTTGGTGATTTTTTGTTTTCTTTGTCTAGTCCTTTTAGTTACATGCCCAATTAATTGATCTCTTTATTTTATTCATATAACCTTTAGAGATACAAAACTTCTTCCAAAAAAAAGGCTTGTTTTGGTATGTTGTGTCATTATTGTTATTTTATTTGATGAAGCTATTGATTGTTTTTATGATTTGTTGTTTGACCAACTCTTTCCTTAAGATTAGATTACCTAGTTTCCAATTGATTTTTTGTGTATTTTTACGTGGTCCTTTATTGCATAATTTTATTGCATGATCTGAAAGGGATACATTTAATATTTTTGCCCTTCTGTGTGGATTGTTTGTATTTTATGCACTAGTACATGATCAATTATAGTGTAGGTGTCATGTATTGCCAAGAAAAAAATCATATCCCTTTCTATACTCATTCAGTTTTCTCCAGAGATCTACCCTATGTGATTTTTCTGAAATTCTATTCACCTCTTTGTCTTCCTTCTTGTATATTTAGTAGTTAGATTTATTTAAGTCAAAGAGGGGGCAGGTTGAGGTCTGCCACTAATATACGTTTGCTGTACATTTCTTCCCACAACTCCCTTAACTTCTCCTCTAAGAACCTGGATGCTGTACTACTTGGTCCATAAGTGTTTTGCAATAATATTGCTTTATTGTCTACGGTGCTTTTTATCAGGATACAATTTCCTTCCTGATCTCTTTTTATTAGATCTATTTTTGCTTTTGATTTGTCTGAGATCAGGATTGCTACCCTTACTTTTAACTTCCCCTGAAGCGTAATATATTTTATTCCAGCCTTTTACATTTACCCTGTGTGCATCCCTCTATTTCAGGTGTGTTTCTTGTAATAAACATGGTTTACGATTATGATTAGGATTACTATTTTTGATCCATTCTGCTATCTGCTTCCATTTTATGGGAGAATTCATCCCATTCACATTCACAGTTTTGATTAATATATTTTTATTTCTTTCCATCCTATCATCCCCATCCTTTACTCTTTTCTTTCTCCTTTTCCCCTTCCCCTCCTCATTAGAGTTTTATTTTTGATGGTTTCCTCCCTCAATTTTCCCTCCCTTTTAATTCTTCTTCCCTTTTCTTTTCCCTTTCCCCTCTAACTGTGGATAGGACAAGTTATATTTATATACCTATTGGGGAATGTTATTCCCTCCTTGAGCCAAATCTGATGAGATCAAAGTTCAAACTTTGAGGGTGATGATAACCCTCCTTTCTTTCCCTGTACTGTAATTTGTCTTCGTGCTTCTTCATGTGGTGTAATTCGCCCTTTTCTCTTTTTCTCTTCTCCCATTACAATCTTTTCTCAGCACTTAATTAGGTCTTTTATCATCACATCAAAATAAACAAATCCACCCCCTCTGTCTATATATTTCTCTTTTATATGATGTAATAAAGATACAGTTATCAAGAGATTTTAATGTCATCTCCCCATGCTTTTCTTTGTTGAATAACATTTCCCATTTTGGTGTTTGCCTTTTTATGCCTTTCTTGAGATTTGTAATTGAAGTTCAAATTATTCCTTGAGCTCTGTCTTTCAGGAAAGTCTGGATGTTTCCAAGTTCATTGAGTGTCCGTTTCCTCCCTTGAAAGTTGGGTAGATGATTTTTAGGGGAGCGGAGCCAAGAAGGTGGAGTGAGACCAACTATTCACCTAAGATCTTACACAAACTCCTTCATATACTTTTAAAAAGAGAATCTGACCAAATTTTGGAGATGCAGATTCCAACAGGAGACAGACTGTGGCAGATTCAAAGACCAGGACAGACTGGAAAGTCCATGGGATCTGTTCCAGAGAGGTGAGCCTACAGTGCACAGCACAGCACTTCCAGTGCAGCAGAGTGGGAGCAGCCCAGGAAACCTGAGACAGCAGCAGGCGGAACAAGTGGAGCCTCAGCCCAGGGTGAGAGACCAGCAGAGTGGAGCCAGTGACAGACTTTGAGGGCCAGATATCAGTGCAGCACCTCCTGAGACTTTCTGCCTGTCGATTAAACATTGGAAAGTCACATACTTGAACGTCTGGGAGCAGGATGGCAGAGTGATCAGTAACTGCTCTCTCCTTCCCCCCCGATGACTGTGAAAGAACCATAAAATTTTTCCCCAGAAAAATCCCCGAACTGTGGGAACAGCAGAGGGAGCAAATAGTCTCATAATACCTGAGGCTAGAAAAATTTCAAATAGGTGGATTCTTTCTACTGTGGTGGAAGCAAACTGGAAGGAACGGGGACTCAGGGTGGAGAAAACTCTCACTAAGACTCAGGCAAGCCTTAGCGCAAGGAGAGGGACCTCAGGAGGGGTGGAAACTCTCACTAGGATCTAGGCATGCCTCAGCACTCCAGGGCAAAAGGAAAGACAGTAGGGGAGCTGGGATCACCATCCCCTGAACTTGCCTTTACCTCATTTCAGCTGAGGGGACCTCCTGTGACTAGACCACTCCTACCCCACACTTAACAAGATAACGCCAAGGCTAATTGGGGAAACACAAAACAAAAACCTACTCCTAGCTTTTTCACACAAGTCAGCTCAACACCAAGTTATACTGCTGCTAACTGAAAGAACTAGAAGCCACAACACACAATCACCATCATGAACAAGAAAAAGCAAAAGAATGGTGAAAAAAAAAACATAGAATCTTTCTATGGGGACAAAGACCAAAATACAAATACCAAAAAGGTCAGTGGTGAGACTGTACTTCCATCTGAAACTTCAGAAGGGACTATGATCTGCTCTCATGGACAAACAACTCTCTTGGAACAGCTGAAGAAGGAAATAGAAGAAAAGCTGGTCAACGATTTTAAAAGTATATAAAAATAATTCATTGATGACAACATCTCTTTGAAAAGGAAAATTGAACAAATGGAAAAGGAAGTACAAAAATTAACTGGAGAAAATAACTCTTTAAAAGGAACCACTGGACAGATGGAAAAGGAGATGCAAAAGTTCGCTGAAGAAAACAATTTGATAAAGATTAGAATTGGAGAAGTAGAAACAAATGACTCTATGAGACAGCAAGAATCAGTCAAACAAAAGCTAAAGAATGAAAAGATAGAAGAAAATGTAAAATATCTAATTGGTAAAACAACTTACCTGGAAAATAGATCCAGGAGAGATAATCTAAGAATTATTGGCCTGCCAGAAAGTCATGATGAAAAAAAGAGTCTGGACAACATATTCCAGGAAATCATCAAGGAAAACTGCCCAGAAGTTCTAGATCCAGAGGGCAAAATAGTCATCAAAAGAATCCACTGTTCGCTTTCCGAAAGGGATTCCAAACTCAAAACCCCAAGATATATCGTTGACAAATTCCAGAACTATCAAGTGAAGGAGAACATGCTACAGACAGCCAGAAAGAAACCATTCAAATATTGAGGAGCTACAGTTAGGATCACACAGGACCTTGCAGCTTCTACATTAAAAGATTTAAGAACTGGAATCCAATATACAGTAAGATAAAGGAGTTGGGACTACAACCAAGGATCAACTCCCCAGCAAAGTTCAGCATAATATTGAGGGCAAGGAGATGGTCAATCAACGAAATAATGGATTTCCAGATCTTCCTGACAAAAATGCTAAAACTTGATAGAAAAGTCGATCTGCAAACGCAGGTCTCAAAAGAGGCATTGAAAAGTAAAGAGGGGAGAGAAGAAAAGAAAAACTTATTCCTCAATTTGGGCAAACTCTTTACTTCCCTATCAGGCAAGATGATACCTGTTAATCTTGAGAATGTGCATTTATTATGAAACATAAAAGGGATATACATAGAGGGAATGGGTATAAAGTAAGTGAATTCATGTTAAAACTGTGATTTAAGTATGCAAAGGAATTGTGACAGGAGTCTGAAAAGGAGGAAGTAGAAAATGGCAAATCACTTGAGAGGAAGAAATACAAAATTATAGTAGAGGAAAAGAGGGGAGGAAGGTGAACATTGTTTGAGAGGTACTCTCATCTGGTTTGGTTCAAGTATATAATCCTTAGTAGCTCTATAGGAAGTAGGAGGGGAAGGGAAGAGAAAGGGAAGGGAGGCTAAAAGGGAGGGAAAAAGCAGTATCAGTAAAGGGGAGTAAAAGGGAGGGGGGCTAAAATAAGGAAGGGAAGGTTGCAGGAGGTGGTGGTGAAAAGTGAAAACTACTGAGAAGGGGAAGGGATACGGGAGAACTAAAAGCATAAATGGTGGGAAAGAGGATGGAAGGAAACATACAGATTCACATTCACATTCACATGAATGAACTCTCCCATAAAACGGAGAGGGATAGCAGAATGGATTAAAAGCAATAATCCGACAATATGTTGTTTAGAAGAAACATATTTGAAAGGGGGGGATACACACAGGATAAAGGTCAAAGGTTGGGGTACAATATATTGTGCTTCAACTGATGTAAGAAAAGCAGGAGTAGCAATCCTTATCTCAAACAATGCAAAAGCAGAAATCGATCTAATCAAAAGAGATAAGGATGAAAACTACATCCAACTAAAAGACACCATAGAGAGTGAAGCAATATCATTACTAAACATGTATGCTCCAAGTGGTATAGCATCCAAATTCTTAGAGGACAGATTGGGGGAGATGAAGGAAGAAATTGACAGCAAAACTATGCTGGTGGGAGACCTCTCTGAACTCCATAAATTTAACCTCAAAATAAACAAGAAAGAGGTTAAGGAAGTAAATAAAACTCTAGATAAGGTAGATATGATAGATCTCTGGAGAAAACTGAATGGCAATAGAAAAAAATATACCTTTTTCTCAGCGGTACATGGCACATTTTAAAAAATTGAGCATGTACTAGGACATAAAAACCTCACGATCCATTGCAGAAAGGAAGAGATAATCAATACATCCTTCTCAGATCATAATGCAATAAAAATTACATATAGTAAAAGGCCATGGAAAGATTAATGAAAAATCAATTGGAAACTAAATAATCCAATTCTAAAAAAGGAGTTGGTTAAAGAAGAATTCAAAAAAAACAATCAACAACTTCATTAAAGAGAATGACAATAATAAGACAGCCTACGAAAACTTATGAGATACTGCAAAAGCAGTTCTTAGGGGAAATTTTATATTTTTGAATGCCTACATAAATAAATTAGAGAAAAAAGAGATCAATGACTTGGGCATGCAGCTGAATAAGCTAGAAAAAAAACTGATTGAAAATCCCCAATAAAATACCAAATTAGAAATACTGAAAACCAGAGATTCATATAATTGAAATTAAGAAAACTATTGAATTAATAAATAAAAGCAATAGTTGGTTTTATGAAAAAACTAATAAAATTGATGAATCTTTCATCAATTTGACTAAAAAAAAAGAAAGAAGAAAATCAAATTACTAATATCTAAAATAAAAGGGGTGAACTCACTTCCAATGAGGAGGAAATTAAAACAATTATTAGAAATTACTTTGCCCAACTTTATGCCCACAAATTCGATAATTTAAACGAGATGGAGGAGTATTTTAAAAAATACAAATTGCCCAGATTCACAGAAGAGGAAATTGAATAGTTCAACAACACCATCTCAGAAAAAGAAGTTGAACAAGCAATCAAGGAAATCCCTAGGAAAAAATCTCCAGGGCCAGATGGATTTACAAGCGAATTATATCAAACATTTAAAGAATAGTTACTTCCAATACTATATAGACTATTTTTGAAAACTGGGGAAGAAGAAGTTCTCCCAAAATCTTTCTCTGATACTAACATGGTTTTGATACCTAAACCAGAAAGAGACAAAACAGAGAAAAAAAATTATAGAGGAATTTATCTAATGAATATAGATGCAAATATTTTAAGAAAGATTTTAGCGAAACGAATACAGTATCTTATCATGAGATTAATACAATATGATCAGGTAGGATTCATACCAGGAATGCAGGGCTGGTTCAATATTAGGAAAACTATTAGCATTATCGATCACATCAGCAACAAAGCTAACAAAAACCACATGATTATCTCAATAGATGCAGACAAAGCTTTCGACAAAATACAACATCCATTCCTATTAAAAACACTGGAGAACATAGGAATAAAGGGAACTTTCCATAAAATAATAAGCAGTATCTACCTAAAGTCTTCAGCAAGTATTATATGCAATGGAGATAAGCTAGATGCATTTCCATTTAGATGAAGATGAAACAAATGTCGATTATCACCACTATTATTCAATATGGTACTAGAAATGTTAGCTGTAGCAATTAGACAAGATAAAGAAATTGAAGGAATAAGAACAGGCAAAGAAGAAACTAAGTTATCACTCTTTGCAGATGCTATGATGGTGTACTTAGGGAATCCCAGAGATGCCAGTAAAAAATTATTTCAAATAATAAACAACTTTGGCAAAATTGCAGGTAACAAAATAAACCCGCACAAATCTTCTGCATTCCTATATACTAGCAACAAGTCCAACAACACGAGATAGTAAGAGAAAGACCATTCAAAACTAGAGTAGACACTATAAAATTCTTGGGAGTTTACTCGCCAAAACCAACCTAGGGACTATAAGAACACAATTACAAGACACCTTTTGCACAAATAAAGTCAGATCTAAGTCAGTGGAAAAACATTAGTTGCTCATGGGTAGGGCTCGCTAATATAACAAAAATGACAATTCTATCTAAATCAATTTACTTATTTAGTGCCATACCAATTAAACGATCAGATAGTTATTTTCTAGACCTGGATAAAATAATATCACAATTCATCAGGAAGAACAAAAGGGCCAGAATATCAAAGGGACTAATGAAAAGAAATGCTAGGGAAGGTGGCCTAGTGCTACCAGATCTCAAATCGTATTATAAAGCAGCAATTATCAATACCACTTGGTACTCGCTAAGAAACAGAAGGATGAACACTCAAGACACAGTACGCAAGGAATATAGGAACCTACTGTTTGACAAACCCAAGGACTCCAGCTTCTGGGATAAGAACTCACTGTTCGACAAAAATTGTTGGGAAAACTGGATAACATTGTGGAGGAAACTAGGCATAGACCCATGCCTGACACCGTACATAAGAATAAAGTCTAAATGGGTACACGATCTAGGTAAAAAGATTGATATCATGAATAAACTGGAGGAGCAAGGAATAGTGTATTTATCAGATTTATGAAGAAATGAAGAATTTTTGACTAAAGAAGAGATAGAAAGCATTATGAAATGCAAGATCGATAATTTTGATTATATCAAACTGAAAATTTTTTGCACAACCACAGCCAATATAACCAAAATTAGGAGGGATGTAGGAAATTAGGAAAGATTTTTACAGCTAATCTCTGGGATAAAGGCCTCATTTCTAAAATATGTAGAGAACTGACTCAAATGTGCAACATTACAAGTCATTCCCCAATTGATAAATGGTCAAAGGATATGAACAGGCAATTTTCAGAGGAAGAAACTGAAGATATCTATAATCATATGAAAAAATGCTCTAAATCACTTTTGAGTAGAGAGACGCAAATTAAAACAACTCTGAGGTACCACATCACACCTATTAGATTGGCAAACATGGCAGATCAGGAAAATGATAGATGTTGGAGAGGATGTGGGAGAGTTGGAACACTAATTCATTGTTAGTGGAGTTGTGAGTTCATCCAACCATTCTGGAGAGCAATTTGGAACTGTGCCCAAAGGGCTACAAAAATGTGCATACCCTTTGACCCAGCAATATCACTACTAGGACTGTATCCCCAAGAGATCATAAAAATGGGAAAGGGTCCCACATGTACAAAAATATTTATAGCAGCACTCTACGTAGTTGCCAAAAACTGGAAGTCAAGGGGATGTCCATCAATTGGGGAATGGCTGAATAAATTATGGTATATGAATGTAATAGAGTACTATTGTGCCTTAAAAAATGATGAACAAGAAGACTTCAGAGAGGCCTGGAAGGACTTATATGACCTGATGCTGAGTGAAAGGAGCAGAACCAGGAGAACTTTGTGCACAGCAACGACCACGGTGTGCGAGAGTTTTTTCTGGTAGACTTGGAACTTTGTAGCGACGCAAGAACTTTAAAAAAAAAAAATTCCCAGTTGTCTTTTAAGGCAAAATGCCTTCCACACTTAGAGAAAGAACTGTGGAATTAATTCGCAGAATGTAGTAGATAATGTGTGTGTGTGTGTGTGTGTGTGTGTGTGTATTATGTTTTGATTTGTTATATGATTTCTTCCACTTATTTTAGTTCGTCTACACAGCATGAGTATAGTGAAATCTTATTCAATAGGAAAGTGTGTGTAGATCCTGTATAGAATTGTACGCTGTTCTGAGGATGGAGGGGTGAGGTGAGGTGTAGGTAGGTGGAAAAAATCTAAATTTTATGGTAGTTATTGTAGAATATTAAAAATAAAAAATTGGCAGTTATTTTTGATTCTACTATAAGCTCATTTGCCTTATTGATTATTATATTCCAAGCCTCCACTCTTTTAATGTAGAAGCTACAAGGTCATGTGAAGTCCTGACTGTGGTTCCACAAAATTTAAATTGTTTCTTTGTGACCCCTTGAACCATTTTCTCCTTGATCTAATCATTCTAGAATTTGGCTACTATATTTCTTGGAATTTTCAATTTGGGAACTGATTTAGACGTGAGGACTACTTTACCCTTTGATTCTTGGAACTCAGGGTAGTTTTCCTTAATTATTTCTTGAAAGATGCTCTCCAGGCTCTTTGTTTTGCATTGTGGTCCTCAGGTAGGCCAATAATTCTGAAATTTTCTCTCCTCGATGGATGTTCTAATTCAGTTGTTTGTGCAATGAGGTATTTTACATTTTCTTTTATTTTTTTTCATTCTTTCATTTATATTCTTGATGTGTCATAAGGTCATCAGCTTCCAGTTGCCCCAGTCTAATTTTTTATTACATTGATATCTGCAGTTAGCTTTTGTACCTCCTTTTCCATTTGACCAATTGTACATTTTTTCATTTAATTTAAAAGTTATACTTTAGGAGTGTTTTCCATATAAAAACCTGTTTGATATAACACTACTTATTGGTCCTATTTCTACCTTCTGGGACCAAACATAAAAATAACCCCTCAGCCATGTGATAAAAATTAAAATACAAAAAGTCAGTCACTACCCCTCCTCATTTCCAACAAGAATAAAACAAAGGAACAAAAACAAAACTTCTAAATTCCATACAAAACATGCTTAGTTCTTTCAATCACTCTTAAAATGATATATTTGGGTCTTTTGCAATCTTTGGGGTTCTTCCGTGTAATTTCTCCAATTTATCAGTGTTCTTCCTAAAATATGGCACAAATCTGAATAAAATACTATATCCTTCAGCTACAGTAGAATAGAGGGACATCATATTTACCTCAGTTTCCTCAATTGTAAAATGCAGATAGCTTCATGAGTGTATGAGTATCAAATGAAGTCATGCTTTTAAAGTGTTTGTGGCAGTTTTGGTATATAATAGGTGCTGAATCAATACTTGTTTCCTTCCTTCTTTGCTTTTTCCTTCTTTCTTATCTTCCTTCCTCTATCCATACCTCCCTTACATCTAGAAAGCTATGATCACATTTGCTTCTCCATTGTTTTGCTGCATTTTTAGATATGATTCACCAAAATCCTAGCTTTTAATTCAATTAAAGTACTCTCTGACCACTCCTTTCTGATCTTTCTTTTTTCTTTTTTTTTAAAGAAAATGATATGCTTCATTCTGTGACACAATTCCACAGTTCTTTCTCGAGATGTGGAAGGTGCTTTGCCTCAAAGTACATTGGGAATTTTTTAGGTCCTTACATAGCTATGAAGGACTGAATCTATTCAAAAATTAATTGCACACTGTGGTTGTTGCTGTGTAAAAATTTCTCCTGGTTTGTTAAGGTAAGCTCAGTTCTCACGCACGTGAACGGCCTCGGGTCAGGTAAAGGTGAGGGCTCTTGAAACCGCTGAGCTCTCACGAGGCCCCCCAGAGAACAGCTGGGAATTGAGGAGTGAGACACCAGTTATCTTGTTTTCCACCTCTTCTCAGTGGAAACTTGCTGGGGAGAGCATTGAGATTGGTCCTTGGTCTGAGTACACCTTTTGTTAATTGGCTAAGGGGCTGAGAGCATGCGGTCGAGGAGCGAACTAGCAGGGAGAGAGCTTAAATGGGGACAGGAAAGCCTAAGGGGTTGTTGTTCTTCCTTGCTCCTCAGGAGGGAGAAGGGGGCTCCAGTGGGGGGGCTTCCGGGGGAGCACTAGCCCTGCATGCTGACATGTAGCTTGTATCTGGAATAAAGCCTACACCCCTGTTTGACTCTGGAGGTCTCTTCTCTCATACGTTTATCTGGTTAGCCACCAAAGACCTGATATAGGTAAGATGACCAGGGCAGCCCACGGCAGTTAGGCTGGACACTGGTTCTGCTCCTTTCATTCAACATGAGTTCGTGTAAGTCTTTCCAGAACTCTCCAAAATCTTCTTATTCAGCATTTCTTAAGGCATAATAGTATTCCATTACATTTATGTACCACAATTTATTCATGCATTCCACGAATGATGGGCATCCCTTTGATTTCCAATTTTTGGCCACCACAATGAGAGCTGCTATAAATATTTTCGTACATGTGGGACACTTTTCCATTTTTATGATCTGTTTAGGATACAGTCCTAGAAGCAATACTGCTGGGTCAAAGGGCATGCACATTTTTGTAGCCCTTTGGGCCTAGTACTAAATTGCTCTCCAGACTGGTTGGATCAGGTCACAGCTCCAACAACAATGAATTAGTGTTCCAACTCTCCCACATCTTCCCCAACATTTATCATCTTGCTGTTTTGTTATATTAGTAAATCTGATAAATGTGATGTGGTACCTCAGAGTTATTTTGATTTACATCTCTCTACTCAATAGTGATTTAGATCATTTTTTTTTTGTATGACTATACAAAGCTTTAACTTCTTCCTCTGAAAACTGTCTGTTCATATCCTTTGACCATTTATCAATTGGGGAATGACTTGCATTCTTGCACATTTGACTCATTTCTCTATATATTTTAGAAATGAGGCCTTTATCGCAAACACTAGTTGCAAAAGTTCTTTCCCAGTTCTCTGCTTCCCTTGTAATCTTTGTTGCATTGGGTTTCTTTGTACAAGAGTTTTCAATTTAATGTAATCAAAATTATCCATGTTGCAGTTCAAAATGTTTTCTGTCTCTTGTTTATTCACCAATTTCTCCATTCTCCATAAATCTGACAAATTCACTCTTCCTTGCTCCACAAATTCGTTTGTAGCATCAACTTTTATAACTAGGTCATGTACCCATTTGTATTTTATCCTTATGTGCAATGTCAGGCATTGGTTTATGCCCAGGTTCTGCCACACTGTTATCCAGTTGTCCCAGAAATTTTTGTCAAAAAAATTGTACTTATCCCAGAAGTTCGGGTCCTTGGGTTTCTCAAACAGTAGATTGCTGTGCTCTTTGACCACTGTGTCTTGAGTACCTATTCTATTCCACTGGCCTATGCTTCTGTTTCTTAGCCAGTACCAAGTGGTTTTGATGATTGCTTCATTATATTTGTGATCTTGTAGGGCTAGGCTACCTTCCTTAGCATTTCTTTCCATTAGTTCTTGTGATATTCTGGACCATTTTTTCTTCCAGATGAATTTTGATACTATTTCTTCTAGCTTTAGAAAATAATTATCTAGTTGTTTGATTGGTATGACACTGAATAAGTAAATTAATTTAGATAGAATTGCCATTTTTATTATATTGGCTTGTACTACCAACAAGAAATTGGTATTTTCCCACTTCCCACTTTCGCTAAATCAGTCTTCATTTGTGTGAAAAGTGTTTTGTAATTATATTCATATAGTTCCTGGGTTTGTTTTGACAAGTAGACACTCAGATATTTTAGAGTGTCAACCCTATTTTTAAATGGAATTTGTCTTTCTATCTCTTGCTTTTGGGCTTTCTCACTAATATATAGAAACGTCGATGACTTATGGGGGAGGTTTGGTAACCTGAAACTTTGCCAAAGTTGTTTATTGTTTCAAGTAGTTTCTTTTTTACTAGATTCTCTGGGATTCTCTAAGTATATCATAATATCATTTGCTAAGAGTTATAACTTAGTTACTTCTTTGCCTGTTCTAATACCTTCAATTTATTTTTCTTCTCTTATTGCTGCAGCTAACATTTCTAGTCCAGTATTGAATAACAGTGGTGATAATCGGCATTCTTATTTCACCCCTGCTCACAGTGAAAATGAATTTAGCTTATCCCCATTGTATATAATTTTTGCTGACGATTTTAGGTAGTGATTGCTTGTCATTTTATGGAAAGTTCCCATGCTTTCCAGTGTTTTCAATAGTTCCATGTTTTTCAGTGTTGTATTTTGACAAAAGTTTTTCCGTGTCTATTGAGATAATCATGTGTTTTCTGTAAGTTTTGCTGCTCATATGATCAATAATGCTAATAGTTTTCCTAATATTGAACCAGCCTTGCATCCCTGGCATGAATCCTACCTGATCATAATGTATTATTCTCTTGATAAGTTGCTGTATTCTTTTTGCTAAAATTATCTTTAAAATTTTTGCATCTATATTCATTAGATAAATTTGTTTATAAATTTCTGTCTTTGTTTTGGCTCTTCCTGGTTTATATACCAGAACCATATTTGTATCATAAAAAGAATATGGTAGTGCTCCTTGTCCCCCAATTTTCCCAAGTAGTCTATATAGCATTGGAATTAACTGTTCTTTAAATGTTGGATCGAGGGGGGCAGAGCCAAGATGGCGGAGTAGAAAGACGCACATAGCTCTGAACCCACAACCCACAGAACGGCTAGAGGGGACCAACTCGCGGTGAATTCTGCACCCAGAGGCCATGGAATATTGGAGCGAGGGAGATTTCTGTTCCGGAGAGACCTGCAAACCTCTCGCGGGGGGTCCTTCGCGCTGTGGACTGGGCGCCGGGACTAGGAGCTGAGTGCAGCCCTGCAGTGGCCGCGACACCGTGACGAAAAGATCCGAGCGGGCTACGGGGACGGGATATCCTGTGGCCACGCGGGTCCCTCCACCCACACAGGGACCTGCAAACCTCTTGCAAAAGATCTGTTGCGCTGCAGACGTGGAGCCCAGCCCAGACCTGCAGCGGCCGTGGCTCGGAGAGGTACAGATCCAAGCAGGCTTCAGGGACGGGATCTCCAGTGGCGGCACAAGTCCCGCCACCCACAGGTGACAGGGGTCAGTGAGAGAGTCTCTTTGGCGGGTCGAGAGGGGAGTGGGGTGCCACCATGGATCGGGCCCCCCCGGGAGAGAGAAGCTGAGAGGCGGCTGCAGACAGGGGCTCCCCAAGTGGGCGGGAGCCTGGATCCATTGTGGAAGGTCTGTGCATAAACCCCCTGAGGGAACTGTGCCTGAGAGGCGGCCCTGCCCCGACCTGAACATCTGAATTTAATTCTCACACTGAATAGCAGCCCTGCCCCCACCAAAAGCCCTAAGGCGGGAAGCAGCATTTGAATCTCAGTCCCCAAACGCTGGCTGGGAGGATCAGGAGGCGAGGTGGGTGTGAGGAGAATATTCAGAGGTCAAGCCACTGGCTGGGGAGAATGCCCAGAAAAGCGAAAAGAAATAAAACTATTGAAGGGTACTTTCTCAGAGAAAAGACACTTCCTCCCTTCCTTTCTGATGAGGAAGAACAATGCTTACCATCAGACAAAGACACAGAAATCACGGATTCTGTGTCCCAGCCCACCCAATGGGCTCAGGCCATGGAAGAGCTCAAAAAGAATTTTGAAAATCAAGTAAGAGAGGTGGAGGAAAAACTGGGAAGAGAAATCAGAGGGATGAAAGAGAAGCATGAAAAGCAGATCAGCTCCCTGCTAAAGGAGAACCAAAAAAATGTTGAAGAAATTAACACCTTGAAAACTTCAAAAGGCCAATGAGTAGAAGAATGCTTTCAAAAGCAGAATTAGCCAAATGGAAAAGGAGATTCAACAGCTCACTGAAGAAAATAGATCTTTCAAAACTGGAATGGCACAGATGGACGCTAAGGACATTGTGAGAAAGACAGATATCACAGAACATAGCGAGAAGATTCGAAAAATGGAAGATAATGTGAAATATCTTATTGGAAAAACAACTGACCTGGAAAATAGAATCGGGAGAGACAATGTAAAAATTCGGGGACTACCTGAAAACCATGATCAAAAGAAGAGCCTAGACATCATCTTCCATGAAATTATCAAGGAAAACTGCCCTGAGATTCTAGAACCAGAGGGCAAAATAAATATTCAAGGAATCCGCAGAACACCGCATGAAAGAGATCCAAAAAGAGAAACTCCTAGGAGCATTGTGGCCAAATTCCAGAATTCCCAGGTGAAAGAGAAAATATTGCAAGCAGCTAGAAAGAAACAATTCAAGTATTGTGGAAATACAATCAGGATAACACAAGATCTAGCACCCTCTACATTAAGGGATCGAAGGGAATGGAATAGGATATTCCAGAAGTCAAAGGAACTAGGACTAAAACCAAGAATCACCTACCCAGCAAAACTGAGTATAATACTTCAGGAGAAAAATTGGTCTTTCAATGGAATAGAGGACTTTCAAATTTTCCTGATGAAAAGACCAGAGCTGAAAAGAAAATTTGACTTTCTAACACAAGAATGAAGAGAACCATGAAAAGGTGAACAGCAAAGAGAAGTCATTAGGGACTTACTAAAGTTGAACTGTTTACATTCCTACATGGAAAGACAATATTTGTAACTCTGGAAACATTTCAGTATCTGGGTACTGGGTGGGAGTACATACACACACATGCACACACGCACACATACATAGAGACAGAGTGCACAGAGTGAATTGAAGAGGATGGGATCATATCTTAAAAAAAAATGAAATCAAGCAGTGAGAGAGAAATATTGGGAGGAGAAAGGGAGAAGTTGAATGTGGCAAATTATCCCTCATAAAAGAGGCAAGCAAAAGACTTATTAGTGGAGGGATAAAGAGGGGAGGCAAGAGAAAAACATGAGGTCTACTCTCATCACATTCCACGAAAGGAAAGAATAAAATGCACACTCATTTTGATAGGAAAACCTATCTCATAATACAGGAGAGTGGGGGACAGGGGTACAAGCAGGGTGGGGGGGAGGATGGAGGGGAGGGCATGGGGAGGAGAATGCAATCCGAGGTCGACACTCATGGGGAGGGAAAGCATCATAAGAGAATAGAAGTAATGGGGGACAAGATAGCATGGAGGGAAATATAGTTAGTCCTATACAACACAACTAGTATGGAAATCATTTGCAAAACTACACAGATTTGGCCTATACTGAATTGCTTGTCTTCCAAGGGGAAGGGGTGGAGAGGGAGGGAGCTAAAGAAATTGGAACTCAAAGTGTTAGGATCAAATGTAATGTTCTTACCACTGGGAAATAAGAAATACAGGTTAAGGGGTTAAGAAAGCTATATGGCCCTACAGGACAAAAGAGAAGACGGAGACAAGGGCAGGGAGGGAGGATAGAGGAGGGAGCAGATTGGTCACAGGGGCAACTAGAATTTTTGGGTTTGGCGGGGGGAGGGGATAAAAGGGGAGAAAATTTGTAATCCATAATTTTGTGAAAATAAATGTTAAAAGTAAATAAAAAAAAAACAATAAATGTTGGATCGAATTCAATTGGAAATCCATCGGAGCCTAGGGACTTTTTCCTAGAGTTCATTGATGACTTGTTCAATTTAATTTTCTGAGACTGGGTTGTTTACATATTCAACTTCCTCTTCTGTTAGTCTGGGCAATTTACATTTTTTAAAAATAGTCATTCATCTCATTCAGATTGTCAAATTTATGGAAATACAGTTGGGTACAATAATTTCTAATTATTTTTTAATTTCTTCCTCATAAGAGCTTAGTACACCCTTTTCGTTTTTGATATTGTTAATTTGGTTTTCTTCTTTCATTTTTTTAATCAAGCTGACCAATGGTTTATCGTTATTGATTTTTTCATAAAATTAATTCTTAGCTTTATTTATTAATTCAATAGTTTTCATAATATCAATTTTATTTATCTCTCCTTTGATTTTCTGATTTATAATTTGTTATTTACCTGGAGATTTTCAATTTGTTCTTTTTCTAGCTTTTTCAGTTACATGCCCAATTAATTGACCTCCTTTTTCTCTATTTTATTCATATATGCGTTGAAAGATATAAAATTCCCCTAACAACTTCTTTTGCAGTATCTCACAAGATTTGGTAGGTTGTCTCATTATTGTCATTCTCTTGAATGAAGTTGTTGATTGTTTCTGTGATTTGTTGTTTAACTCCTTCATTCTTTAGGATTAGATTATTTAGTTTCCAATTAATTTTTGATCTATCTTTCCATGGCTTTTTATTACATATAATTTTTATTCTATTATGATATGAGAAGGTTGCATTGACTAGCTCTGCATTTCTGCACTGGCTTGTGAGGTTTTTATGCCCTAGTAAATGTCAATTTTTGCATATGTGCCATGAACTACTGAAAAAAATATATATTCCTTTCTATTCCCATTCAATTTTCTCCTGAGATCTATCATGTCTACCTTATCCGGAGTTTTATTCACCTCCTTAGCTTCTTCCTTGTCTATTCTGAGGTTAGGTTTGTCACGTTCAGAGTGGGGAAGTTGAAATCCCCACTAGTATAGTTTTGCTGTCTATTTCTTCCTGTAACTCCCTTTACTTCTCTTCTAAGAATTTGGATCCTATACCACTTGGAGCATATATATTTACTAATCATACCGCTTTTTTGTCTATGGTGCTTTTTATCAGAAAATAGTTTCCTTCCTTATCTCTTTGAATGAGATCTATTTCTGCTTCTGCTTTGTCTGAGATTGGGATTGCTACTCCTGCTTTTATTGCATGGGATGAAACATAATATATTCTGCTCCAACCTCTTACTTTCACCCTGTAGTTATTTCCCCATTTCAAATGTGTTTCTTGAAAACAACATATTGTTGGATTGAGATTTTTAATCCATTCTGCTATCAGTCTCTGTTTTATGGGGGTGGCGTTCATCCCATTCACATTCACAGTTATGGTTACCCTTCAATTCTATTTCCCCCCATGTGTCCTTTTAGTTCTCCCTTCTCCCTTCCCCTCCACAACAGAGTTTTAATTTTTGACCACTGCGTTCCTCAGTCTTGCCTTCCTTCCTTCAGGTCCCCTCCCTTTTAATCCTCTTTTCCCTTACTATTTCTTCCTCCTCCTTTCAGCATCTCCTCCCTTTCCCCACCTTCCCCTCCTGCTGCCTATAGAGCTAGCTAGATTTCTATACTTAACTGAGCTTGTTGTTCCCTCCTTTAACCAAATAAGATGAGAGCAAATCTCGAATACTGCTAATTTACTTCCCGTCTTTGCCTCTACTGTAATATATTTTTGTGGCTCTTCCTGTGTTGTAATTTACCATTTTCTACATCCTCCTTTTCACATCTCCCATTACAATCCCTTTGCATGCTTCAATCATTTTTATTAATACATCATTTACTTTATCTCTGCCCCCTCTAACTGTGTATATCACTTTTGAATATCATGATAAATATATAATTCTCAAGATTAACAAGTATCATTGTCCCTTATGGGGATGTAAACAGTTTGTCCATATTGAATAACAATTTTTTCCTGTTTACTTTTTATGTTTCTCCTGAGACATGTCTTTGAAGATTGAATTTTCTATTGAGCTCTGGCCTTTTCATAAGCAAGTTCTCGAAGTGCCTCATTTCACTGAATGCTGTCTCCTTGCCTGAAGTATTATGCTGAACTTTCCTGGGTATTGATCCTTGGTTGTAGTTCCATCTCCTTTGCCTTACAGAATATCATATTCCAATTCCTTCAGTCTTTTAGTGTAGAAGCTGTCAGGCTCTGTGTGATCTTGGCTGTAGCTCCTCGATATTTGCATGTCTGCCCATAGTATTTTCTCCTTCACTTCATTAGGATTGCTACCCTTGCTTTTTTATATCAGATGAAGCACAATAAATTCTGCTCCAACTGTTTACCTTTACCCTGTGTGTATCTCCCCTTTTCAAATGCTTCTTGTTCACAACATGTTGGATTATGGTTTTTAATCCTTTTTGCTATCCTTCTGTATTTTATGGAAGAGTTCATCCCATTCACCTGCACAGTTATGACTACAATTTGTGTCTCTCCCTACATCCCTTTTCCACTTGTTTATGTGTTTAGTTCTCCCTTCTCCCTTCCCCTAACCAATAGAGTTTTAATTTTTGACCACTACCTCCTATTGCCTATAGAGTTAGTTTTATTTCTACACTTAACTGAATTTGTTGCACACTCCCTGAATTCAATCAAATGAGAGTACTTCTAAAATAATACTCCTCTCCCTCCCCTCTTTCCCTCTACTGTAGTATATTTTTGCGCCTCTTCCTGAGATGGCATTTATTTTTTTCTACCTCCTCTTTTGAACATCTCCCATTAGAATCCCTTCACACCCTTAAAACACATTTGTTATCATCACATCATTTAATTTATACCCTCTTCCACTCTCTGTGTATATCCCTTTTACAGTTCATAATACGCATATAATTCTCAAGATTAGCAAGTATCATCTTTTCTTATAAGGATGTAAGCAATTTGCCCATATTGTGCAACAAGTTTTGTTTTCCTGGTTTACATTTTTATACCTCTCTTGAGATCTGTGTTTGAAGATCACATTTTCTATTGAGTTCTGACCTTTTCATCAGGAAGTTCTGGAAATCCTTTATTTCATTGAATTTTCATCTCCTTGCCTGAAACATTATGTTCAACTTTTCTGGGTAAGTCATTCTTGGTTGTAGTCCCAGATCCTTTGCCTTATGGAATATCGTTTCCACTTTCGTCAATCTTTTAATGTAGAATCTGCAAGGTGCTGTGTGATCCTGACTGTAGTTCCTCTATAACTGAATTGTTTCTTTCTGGCTGCCTGCAGTAGTTTTTCATTCGTTTGATAGTTCTGGAATTTGGCAACGATACTCCTTGGGGTTTTTAGCTTGGGTTGCCTCTTAGGAGGTTAACGGTGGATTCTTTCAGTGACTATTTGCCCTCTGAGTCTAGGACTTCTGAGTAATTTTCCTTTGTTTTCTTGGATGATATTGTCCAGGAACTTTCTTTCATCATGGCTCTCTGGTAGACCAATGATCCTTACATTTTCTCTACTGGATATGTTTTCCAAGTCAGTTATTTTTCCAATTAAATATTTTACATTTTCTTCTATCTTTTCCTTCTTTAGAATCTGTTTGACTGGTTCTTGAGGTCTCATAGATTCATTAGCTTCTACTTACCTGATTCTATTTTTTATCAAATTGTTTTCATCCATTAAGTTTTGAATCTCCTTCTCCATATGTCCCATTGTTCCCTTTAAGGAGTTATTTTCACCTGTTGGGTTTTGTACTTCCTTTTCAATTTGTCCAATTTTCCGTTTCAAGGAGATGTTCTCTTCAGTGAAATTTTTTTCAATATTTTAAAATCATTGGCCAGTTTTTCTTCTATTTCTCTGATTTTGGTTTTAAGATCCTTCCAGAGCTCTTCCATGAGAGCTCTTTGTGCTTCCAAGCAGTTCATATTCCCTCCTGAAATTTCAGATAGGATTACAATCTCAGTAATGACCTCTTTGGTATTAATGCTTTGATCCTTGTCCCCATAGAAAGATTCTATGGTCTTTTCTTTCATGTTTTGCTTTTTAGTCATTATAATCATCCTTTTCCTGACTTTTAAAGTAGATTTCTACTTCTGTGGCACAGGAGTGCAGCAAACCTCGGGGTCAGAATCACCAGCAGCAGCAGCAACTGCAGTTTACAGATCTCTCAACCCAAAGGCACCAGAAGCAGCTTCACAGAACATTGAGAGAGTGTTTTCACCTCTGTGACAAGGGAGCAGGGTTTTCCCCTAGGCCCAGCCCAAGATGGTGACAGAAGGAATAGCATGGGCTGTGGCTCCTGCAGGCAGCAATCAACCTCCATTCTTGCAGCCCTCATTGTAAAGCCCTTGGGGGAACTGAGCAGCTTATCTGAACCTCAGCCCTGAGTGGTAGCCCCATGTCCACATAAAGCACCTGGGGGAATTGAGCAGTTGATCTAAATCTCAGGAGCAAGACCAAGGAGTAAACTCTTCTCCCTTAATTGTGCTACACTGGAGGAGCTGAGATATTACATGTCCTCTAAGTATATCCCATTCTTGACAAAGGACTCAAAAGTCAAGCAACTGGTTGGGAAAATGCCGAAGAAAGGGGAAAAAAAAATTAAGATTATCGACGGTTGCTTTCTTGGTGAAAAGGTATTTCTTCCATCCTTTTGGATGAGGAAGAACAATGTTTTCCATCAGGGGAAGAGATAAAAGTCAAGGTTTATTCATTCAAAACCTCAAAAATAAATATGCAATGGTCCCAGTCCATGGAAGAGCTCAAAAAGGATTTTGAAAATCAAATAAGAGAGGTGGAGGAAAAAATGGGTAGAAAAATGAGAGCTATGCAAAAAAATAATGAAAAACGAGTCAACAACTTGCTAAAGGAGACCAAAAAAATGCTGAAGGAAATAACACCTTTAAAAAATAGAGTAACTCAATTGGCAAAAGAGGTCCAAAAGGCCAACGAGGAAAAGAATGCTTTAAAAAGCAGAATTAGCCAATGAGAAGAAAAGGTTAAAAACTCACTGAAGAAAGTAGTTCTTTAAAAATTAGAGTGGAGCAGATGGAAGCTAATGGCTTCATTAGAAACCAAGAAATTACAAAACAAAGCCAAAAGAATGAAATAAATGGAAGATAATGTGAAGTATTTCACTGGAAAAAACAATTGAACGGGAAAAGAGATCCAAAAGAGACAATTAAAAAATTGCTAGACTACCTGAAAGCCATGATCAGAAAAAGAGGCTAGGCATCATCTTTAATAAAATTATCAAGGAAAACTTTCCTGATATTCTGGGACCAGAGGGTATTGAAAGAATCCACCAACCTCCTGAAAGGGGTCCAGAAAGAGAAATTCCTAGGAATATTGGAGCCCAATTCCAGAGTTCCCATGTCAAGGAGAAAATATTATAAGCACCTAGAAAGAAACAATTCGAGTATTGTGGAAATACAATCAGCATAACACAAGATCTAGCGACTTCTATATTAAGGGGTCGAAGGGCTTGGAATATGATATTCCAGAAGGCAAAAGAACTAGGATTAAAACTAAGAATAACCTACCCAAAAAAAGTGAGTATAATACTTCAGGGAAAACAAGTTTATTCAATGTAATAGAGGACTTTGAAGCACTCTTGATGAAAAGACCAGAATAGAATAGAAAATGTCACTTTCAAACACAAGAATCAAGAGAAGCATGAAAAGATAAACAGGAACTTTTTGAAGTTGAATTGTTTATATTCCTATATGGAAATATAATATTTCTAACTCTTGAAACTTTTCTCAGTATTTGGGTAGTTGGAGGTATTATACACACACACACACACACACACAGAAAGAGAGACAGACAGACAGACAGAGACAGAGAGCACAGGGTGAGTTGGATAGGAAGGGATAATATTTAAAAAATAAAATTAAGGGATGAGAGTGGAATATTTTGAGAGTAGCAACGGAGAAATAGAAGGGGGCAAATTATCTCTCATAGAAGAGGCAATAAAAAGCTTTTCCAGTGGTGGGGAAAGAGGGAGAGGTGAGAGGGAAAAATTGAATCTTACTCTCATCACATTTGCCTCAAGGAAGGAACAACATGCACACTAAATTCGGTATGAAAATGTTTGTTACACTACAGGAAAGTATGAGAGAAAGGGTTAAACTGTGTGAGGGGACATGATAGAACGGAGGGCAAATGGGAGAAGGGAGCAATTCGAAGTAATCTCTCTTTGATTGGGACAAGATCAAAAGAGAGAATAGAAGAAATGGAGGGCAGGATAGGATGGAGGGAAATATAGTTAATCTTACACAGCATGACTATTATGGAAGTCATTTTCAAAACTACACCTATATAGCCTATATTGGATTGTTTGCCTTCTCAGTAGGAATGGGTGGGAAAGAAGGACGGTGGAGAATTTAGAACCCAAAATTTTGGGAAGTAATGTTGAGAATTGTTTTTGCATACAACTGGGAAATAAGAAATACAGGTAAAGGGGTGTAGAAATTTATCTTGCCCTACAGGACAAGAGAGAAGATGGGGATAAGGGAAGGGAGGGGACTTAGAAAGGAGACCACATTCGTGGAAGGAGCAATCAGAATGCAATGTATTTTGGAATGGGGGAGGGGAGAGATGGGGAGAGAATTTTGAACTGGAAATTTTGTTGAAATGAATATTGAAAATTTAAAATATATTTTAAAAATCATTCAAAAAACCTTTGGCTATTTTTTCTTCTATTTCTCAAATTTTTTTTTTTATAATCCTTCTTCATCTTTTCCAAGTATGCTCTTTGTTCTTCAAAGCAGTTCATATTCCCTTCTAATATTTCAGATGGGAGTACAGTCTCAATGCTGTCCTCTTTGGTATGCCTGTGTTGGTGCTTCTTCCCATTGAAAAATTCTATGGTCTTTTCTTTTCTGGTTTGCTTCTTACTCATAATGATCATCTTTTTCCTGACTTTTAAAGTAGATCTCTGCTTTTGTGGCACATGGGTCTCTGTCCCACAATTTTTGTGCTTCGAACTTGAGTTTTTGTGTCTTGTGGCCTCTGTTTCTTTTAGCTAGAAACTAAAATGCTGAAGCTTATCTGGTTCTGAACTCACTGGTGTGAGAAGGCAGAAGGCAGGTGAAGTCTTTCTGTGTTTCCCTGGAGTTACACTGGAGCTAGTTGCATTAAGTGTGGAGGAGGGGTGGTCTGGCCACGGGAGGCTCTTCTGCTTAGCTAGAGCATAGCAAAGCTCAAGTTTCTGTTCTAGAGTCTTCCCGATTCCACTAGGGTGCTGAGGCATACCTGGGGTCATTGTGTTGGCAGTTGCTGGCTTCCCCCTGGGGTTCCAGATCTTCACCTGGTTTGTTGAGGTGGGACTGTTTGGGACAGCTCTGATCCTGCACTGTTCACCTTTGGCCACAGCAAGAATAACCCTCCTTAGTTATCTTTCTAGCCTCATATGCTTAGAGTCTATTTACCCCTTCTGCTTCTTGCATTCTTACAGGGAGGTGTTTCTTTGCTATTCAAGGTCAACAAGAGGAGAGAGAGAGCCATTACCAATCACTCCCCCATCTTGGCTCCCAGAACCGTCTCTCTTTAGCTTTTTCTAAGATCAGGATTGGTACTCCTGTGTTTTTTATTAGTTCAGCTGAAGCACCATGTATTATGCTGTAACCTTTTACCTTCACTTTGTGTATCCTGCTTCAAATGTATTTCTTTTAAATAACATATTTCAGAACTATGGTTTTTATTCTACTCTGCTCTCTGCTTCTATTTTATTAACAAGTTCAGACTGTTCACATTCACAGTTGTAATTACTGTGTCTTTCTCTTCATCCTATCCCCTCATTTATACTTTTCTTTTTAATTTCTCCCTTTTCCTCCTCAACAGTGTTTCTTCTGATCACCATTTCCCTCAATCTGCCTTCTGTTCTATCATCTCCTTCGTCTCTTTTCTTTCTCCTTTGTACTCCTACTTCCCATAGAGAATGATAGATTTCTTTACCCAATTGAGTGTATGTTATTCCCATGCTGAGTCATGATGAGAGTAAGTTTCACACAATCTTCACCTCTCTCCCTTATTTCCATATACTGTAATCCAACTCTTTGTGTGACGTAATTCATCTTTTTTCAGCCTATTCCTTTTCTCTTCTCCCTGACCAATCACTTTTTCCAACCATTATTTAATATCTTTAATCGTCACATCAAAGTGAACTTATTCCCATATCTATTGTTTATATGCACACTCCTATAATGTCAAAATAAAGATATAGTTCTCAAGGGTTGCAAGTATCATTTTTCCCTGGAAGAATATTAGAAGTTAATCTTGATACCTCCTTTTCCATTCAGAAAATTACGTTTTTTCAAGAGCTGTTTTCTTTTATGTTCTTTTTAAAAGATAATTTTTATTTATTATTATTTATTATATTATACCAATTTATATTATATTATTTCAGTGTTCTACAATCACTTCCATATAACTTGTGCTTTCCCCCCTCCCTCATCGTCTTTCCTGTCTCCCTCCCTTCTCCATCCCTGAGATAGCATACGATTTTATATACAATCTGCAATACATTCCTATTAAATACATTTTCACTTCAGTCGTGTTGGGTAGAAGAATTAAAACGAATGGTAGAAATCATAAAACAAACCAAAACATAATGCAAAAGAAAATGATCTGCTACATTTTGCGACTGAATTCCATAGTTCTTTCTTTATATGGGGAAGGCATTTTGCCTTTAGAGAACCTTGGGAATTCTTTAGGTCCTTGCGTTGCAATAAAGTTCTAAGTCTACCAGAAAAAATCTTAGCACACTCTCATTGTTGCTGTTTAAAACGTTTTCTGGGTTCTGCTCTTTTCGCTAAGCATCGTATAAGTCTTTGCAGGTCTCTCTGAATTCTTTCTGTTCATCGTTTCTCATAGCACAGTAGTATTCCATTACACTCATATACCACAATTTATTCAGCCATTTCCCAATTCATGGGCATCCCCTTGATTTCCAGTTTTTCGTCACCACAAAGAGTGTTGCTATAAATATTTTTATACTATTGGGATCCTTTTCTACTTTTATGATCTCTTGGGGATACAGTCCTAGATAGGTATTGCTGGGTCAAAAGGTATGCACATTTTTGTAGCGCTTTGGACATAGTTCCAAATAGCTCTCCAGAAAGGTTGGATCAGCTCACAGCTCCACGAACAATGAATTAGTGTTCCAATTCTAATACATTTCCTCCAACATTTATCATCATCCTGTTTTGTCATGTTAGCCAATCTCATAGGTGTGATATGGTACTTCAGAGTTATTTTGATTTGCATCTCTCTAATCAATAGTGCTTTAGATCATTTTTTCATGTGACTATAGATAGCTTTGATTTCTTCCTCTGAAAACTGCCTGTTCATTTCGTTTGACCTTTTATCATTTGGGGCAATGACTCCTATTATTGTTTATAGCTCTACAAAATTATTATATGACAGTTTGATTGGTATAGCACTACGTAAGTAAATTACTTTACATAGAATTGTCATTTTTATTATATTGGCTCGGCCCACCCAGGAGCAACTAATGTTTTTCCACTTATTTAGATTTGACGTAATTTGTTGAAAAAGTGTTTTGTAATTGTGTTTAAATAGTCTTTGGGTTTGTTTTGACAGGTAGACTCCCAGATATTTGATAATGTCTACCATAACTTTAAATGGGATTGCTCTTTCTATCTCTTGCTGTTGAGCTTTGTTAGTAACATATAGCAATGCAGAAGATTTCTGTGAGTTTACTTTGTAATCTGAAACTTTGCCAAAGTTGTTTGTTATTTCAAGTACTTTTTTACTTGATTCTCTGGGATTCTGTAAGCATATCATCATATCATCTGTTAAGAGTGATGATTTAGTTTCTTCTTTGCCTCTTCTAATTCCTTCAATTTGTTTTTCTTCTGTAATTGCTACAGCTAACATTTATATTCACATATTAAATAATACTGGTGGAAATGTACATCCTTGTTTTACTTCTGATCTTATTGGACACGCATCTGGTTTATCTCCATGTCATAAAATGTGTGCTGAAGGTTTTAGGTAGATAATGCTTAATGTTTTATGGAAAGTTCCATTTGTTCTTATATTCTCCAGTGTTTTCAATAGGAAAAGATGTTATATTTTGCCAAAAGCTTTTTCTGCATCTATTGCGAAAATCGTTTGGTTTCTGTCAGTTTTGTTGTTGATATGATAAATAATGTTAATAGTTTTCCTAATATTGAATCATCCCTACAATCCTGGTATAAATCCTACCCTATCATATCTCATGATAAATTGTATTCCTTTTGCTAAAATCTTATTTAAAATTATTGCATCTATATTCATTAGAAAAATTGGTCTATGATTTTCTTTCTGTTTTGTTTCTTCCTATATTTGTATCATAGAAAGAATTTAGGAGGACTCCTTCTTCCCCAATTTTCAAAAATAGTCCACATAGTATTCGAATTAGCTGTTCTTTCAATGTTTGACAGTATTCACCTGTAAATACACTTGACCCTGGAGATTTTTTCTAGGGAATCCATTGATGACTTCTTCAAATTCTGTTTCTGAGATGGGGTTATTTAGGCATTCAAATTCCTGTTCTGTTGGTCTGGGCAATTTATATCTTTTAAAATAATTATCCATCTCCTTTACATTGTCTAACTTATGGACATACATTTGGGCAAAATAATTTCTCATTAGTGTTTTAATCTCCTTCTCAGTGGAGGTGAGTTCAACCTTTCTGTTTTTGATATTGGTAATTTCATTTTCTTCTTTCTGTTTTTTAAATCAAATTAACCAAACTTTTATCTATTTTATAAAGACAACTCTTAGTATTTTCTATTAGTTCAAGAGTTTTCTTAATTTCAATTGTATTAATCTCTCCTTTGGTTTTCAGTATTCCTAATCTGGTATTTAATTGGGTATTTTCAAATTGTTCTTTCTCTAACTTTCAGCCAGAAAGAAACAATTCAAATATCAAGGAGCCACAGTCAGGATTACACAGGACCTTGCAGCCTTCACATTAAAAGATCAAAGGAGGGGCGGAGCCAAGATGGCGAAGTGAAAGCAATGACTCACCCAAGCTCCTGGAAAAACTCCTCTGGATATCTCTGGGGGGAGAGTCTGACCAGACTTTGGAGGTATAGAATGCAGTGGGTGACGGACTTTGACGGATTCAGAGCCCAGGTTGGACTGGAGGGTCCACGAGACGGATCTGTTCCGCGGGGGTAAGACTCTGGCGCACAGCGCAGCGTGGTCGGCGCGACAGGGTGGAGGGGACCTGAGGGGCCCGAGAGTGGCGGGCAAAACCAGCGGAGCAGGAGATAAGCCAGGCAGAGCCGATGAGAGCCGCTGAGCGCTAGATATCAGCGCAGCAGCCCTTGAAACCTTCCGCCTGAAGACTGGACTTCGGTGGGTCAGCTACTTGAACTTCCAGGAGTTGGGATGGCAGAGTGATCAGTAAGTGCTCTCTCCTCCCCCCTGATGACCGTGAGGGAACCATAAAATTCCTCCCCAGATTAATCCTGGATCAGCGGGAACAGTAGAAGGGGGCGGGTGGTCTCACAACACCAGAGGCTGGAAAAGTGGCAAGGGGGGATTCTTCCTACTGTGGCGGAGGCGAACTGGAGGGACAGACGACCCAGGGCAGAGAAAATTCGCACTGAGACCCAGGCAAGCCTCAGAGCCAGGAGACAAGCCCCAGGAGGGGCGGGAACACGCATTAACTTCTAGGCGTACCCCAGCCCTCCAGGGGAAAAGGGAAGACAATAGGGAAGCTGGGATCACCATGCCCAGACCTTGCCTTTGCCTCAAGTCAGCTGAGGAGATCTCCTGAGACCAGACAACCCCTCCCACACACCTAACAAGCTAACCCCAGGGTTGATCTGGGAAACAACAACAAAAAAAAAAAAAAAAAAAGCCTGCTTTCAGCCTAGACACACAGCAGCCCAACTTAAAAGATCTGTATCTTCTGACTGAAAGAACCAAAAGCTACAACACTCAGCCAATATCATGAATCGGAAAAAGCAGACGAAAAGTGAAAAAACCATAGAATCTTTCTATGGGGATAAGGACCAAAACACAAACACCAAAGAGGTCAGAGCTGAGACTGTACTTCCATCTCAAACCTTAGATGGGACTATGAATTTCTCGCAAGCACAACTAGATTACCTGGAACGTCTGAAGAAGGATATAAAAGAAAAACTAGCCAATGATTTTAAAATTATAAAAAAAGATTTCACTGATGAGAACATCATTCTGAAAAAGAAAATTGAAGAAATGGAAAAGGAAGTTCAAAAATTAACTGGAGAGAACAACTCCCAAAAAGGACGAGTTAATCAAACGGAAAAGGAAACCCAAAACCTAATTGGGTAAATTGATCAGATGGAAAAGGAAAGACAAAACCTAACTGGGAAAATTGGTCGAATGGAAAAAGAAATACAAAAATTAAATGGAGAAAATAGCTACTTAAAGGGAAAAATTGGTCAGATGGAAAAGGAAATGCAAAAGCTAACGAAAGAAAACAATATGATGAAGATTAGAATTGGGCAAGTAGAAACTAATGACTCAATGAGGCAAAAAGAATCAGTCAAACAAAATCTAAAGAATGAAAAGATAGAAGAAAATGTAAAATATTTAATTGGAAAAACAACTGACCTGGAAAATAGATCCAGGAGAGAAAATTTAAGAATTATTGGCCTGCCAGAAACCCATGATGAAGAAAAGAGTCTGGACAACATCTTCCAGGAAATCATCAAGGAAAACTGCCCAGAAGTACTAGACTCAGAGGGCAAAATAGTCACGAAAGAATCCACCGTTCCCCTCCCGAAAGGGATGCCAAACTCAAAACCCCAAGAAATATAGTTGCCAAATTCCAGAATTATCAAATGAAGGAGAAAATACTACAAGCAGCCAGAAAGAAACAATTCAAATATCAAGGACACACAGTCAGGATCACACAGGACCTTCCAGCTTCTACATTAAAAGATCGAAAGAACTGGAACCCAATATTCCGTAAGGCAAAGGAGTTGGGACTTCAACCAAGGATCAACTACCCAGCAAAGTACAGCATAACATTTCAGGCAAGGAGAAAGTCATTCAACGAAATAAGGGATTTCCAGAGCTTCCTGGCCAAAACACCAGAACTCAATAGACAATTTGATCTTCAAATGCAGGTCTCCAGAGAATCCTAAAAAGGTAAACAGAGGGGAAAAAAAAAAAACAAAAACTGGCGACTCAATTAGGGCAAACTGTTTACCTACCTATAAGGGAAGATGATACCTGTTATTCTTGAGAACTGTGCAGCTATTATGATAAAAGGGACATATGTAGAGGGAACGGGCATAAAGTAAATGATGTCATGTCAAAATATGATTTAAGTATGAGAAGGGAATGTAATAGGAGGTGTGGAAAGGGGGAAGCAGAAAATGGCAAATTATATCACAGGAAGAAGTACAAAACTATAGTAGAGGGAAGGAGGGGAGGGAGATGAGCATTGTTTGAGAGGTACTCTTATCTGATTTGTTCAAAGGAGGGAACAGTAATCTTAAGTAGATAACCCTAACTAGCTCTATAGGTAGTAGGAGGGGAAGGGGGAAGAAAGGGGAGGGTGGCTAAAAGGGAGGAAAGAAGCAATAAGAGTAAAGGGGAGTAAAAGGGAGGGGGGCTAAAAGAAGGAGGGGAAGGCTTCAGGAGGAAGGGGAGAAAAGTGAATACTACTGAGGAGGGGAAGGGAGACGGGAGAGCTAAAAGCACAAATGGTGGGAAAGAGGTTGGAGGGAAATACACAGATTGTAATCATAACTGTGAATGTGAATGGAATGAACTCTCCCATAAAACGGAGACGGATAGCAGAATAGATTAAAAGCCATAATCCAACAATATGCTGCTTACAAGAAACACATTTGAAACGGGGGGATACACATAGGATAAAGGTCAAAGGATGGAGCAGAATATATTGTGCTTCAGCTCATGTAAGAAAGGCAGGAGTAGCAATCCTAATCTCAGACAAAGCAAAAGCAGAAATAGATCTAATCAAAAGGGATAAGGATGGAAACTATATCCTGCTAAAAGGCACCATAGACAATGAAGCAATATCATTACTAAACATGAATACTCCAAGTGTTATAGCATCCAGATTCTTAGAGGAGAGGTAGGGGGAGTTTAAGGAAGAAATTGATAGCAAAACTATACTAGTGGGGGACCTCAACCTCCCCCTCTCTGAACTCTGTAAATCCAACCTCAAAATAAACAAGAAAGAGGTTAAGGAGGTAAATAAAACTCTGGATAAGGTAGATATGATAGATCTTTGGAGAAAATTAAATGGGAATAGAAAGGAATATACCTTTTTCTCAGCGGTACATGGAACATTTACAAAAATTGACCATGTACTAGGACATAAAAATCTCACAATCCAGTGCAGAAAGGTAGAGATAATCAATGCATCCTTTTCAGATCATAATGCATTAAAAATTACATGTAATAAAAGGCCATGGAAAGAGAAACCAAAAATCAATTGGAAACTAAATAATCTAATTCTAAAGAAGGGTTGGGTTAAAGAAGAAATCATAGAAACAATCAACAATTTCATTCAAGAGAATGACAATAGTGAGACAACATACCAAAACTTATGGGATACTGCAAAAGCAGTTATTAGGGGAAGTTTTATGTCTTTGAATGCTTACATAAATAAAATAGAGAAAGAGGAGATGAATGACTTGGGCTTGCAGTTGAAAAAGCTAGAAAAAGAACAAATTGAAAATCCCCAAGTAAATACCAAATTAGAAATACTGAAAACCAAAGGAGAGATTAATAAAATTGAAATTAAGAAAACTATTGAATTAATAAATAAAACTAATAGTTGGTTTTATGAAAAAACTAATAAAATTGATAAACCTTTAGTCAATCTGATTTAAAAAAAGAAAGAAGAAAACCAAATTACTAATAATAAAAATGAAAGGGGTGAACTCACCTCCAATGAGGAGGAAATTAAAACCATAATTAGACACTACTTTGCCCAACTTTATGCCCACAAATTCGATAATCTAAATGAGATGGATGAATATTTTAAATAATACAAATTGCCCAGATTGACAGAAGAGGAAGTTGAATACTTCAACAAGCCCATCTAGGAAAAAGAAATTGAACAAGTCATCAATGAACTCCCTAGGAAAAAATCTCCAGGGCCAGATGGATTCACATGTGAATTCTATCAAACATTTAAAGAACAGTTAATTCCAATACTACATACACTATTTTTGAAAATCGGGGAAGAAGGAGTCCTCCCAAATTCTTTCTGTGATACAAATATGGTTTTGATACCCAAACCCTGAAGACACAAAACAGAGAAAGAAAATTATAGACCAATTTCCCTAAAGAATATAAATGTAAAGATTTTAAATAAGATTTTAGCAAAACGAATACAGCATCTTATCACCAGATTAATACATTATGATCAGGTAGGATTCATACCAGGACTACAGGGCTGGTTCAACATTAGGAAAAGTATTAGCATTATTGGTCACATCAACAACAAAGCTAACAAAAACCACATGATTATCTCAATAGATGCAGAAAAAGCTTTTGACAAAATACAACATCCATTCCTACTAAAAACATTGGAGAACGTAGGAATAAAGGGAACTTTCCATAAAATAATAGGCAGTATCTATCTAAAACCTTCAGCAAGCATTATATGCAATGGGGATAAGCTAGATGCATTCCCAATAAGATCAGGGGTGAAACAAGGTTGTCCAATATCACCACTATTATTCAATATGGTACTAGAAATGTTAGCTGTAGCAATTAGACAAGATAAAGATATTCAAGGAATAAGAATAGCCAAAGAAGAAACTAAGTTATCACTCTTTGCAGATGATATGATGATTTACCTAGAGAATCCCAGAGATTCAAGTAAAAAATTGAATTAATAAACAACTTTGGCAAAGTTGCAGGTTACAAAATAAACCCGTACAAATCTTCTGCATTCCTATATATTAGCAACAAAGTCCAACAGCAAGAGATAGAAAGAGAAATCCCATTTAAAGCTAGGGTAGACAGTATAAAATACTTAGGAGTCTACCTGTCAAAACAAACCCAGGGATTGTATGAACACAATTACAAGACACTTTTTGCACAAATAAAGTCAGATTTAAGTAAGTGGAAAAACACCTACCCAAATTAATATACTTATTTAGTGCCATACCAATTAAACTATCAGACAATTACTTTCTAGAGCTGGATAAAATAATATCAAAATTCATTTGGAAAAACAAAAGGTCCAGAATATCAAAGGGACTAATGAAAAGAAATGATTGGGAAGGTGGCCTAGCCCTACCAGACCTCAAACTCCACTATAAAGCAGCAATTATGAAAACCACTTGGTATTGGCTAAGAAACAGAGAGGTAGACAAGTGGAATAGACTTGGCACTCAAGAGGCAGTAGGCAAGCAATATAGCAACCTTCTGTTTGATAAACCCAAGGACCCCAGCTTCTGGGATAAGAACTCATTGTTTGACAAAAATTGCTGGGAAAACTGGATAACAGTGTGGTGGAAATTAGGCATAGACCCATACCTGACACCGTACACAAGAATAAAGTCCAAATGGGTACATGATTTAGGTATAAAGATTGATACCATGAATAAACTGGAGAAGCAAGGAATAGTGTATGTATCAGATCTATGGAGAAGGGAAGAATTCTTTACTAAAGTAGAGATAGAAAGCATTATGAAATGCAAAATGGATAACTTTGATTACATTACACTGAGAAGTTTTTGCACAACCAAACCCAATGCAACCAAAATCCGGAGGGATGTAGTACATTGGGAAAGAATTTTTACAGCTAAGCTCGGGGATAAAGGCCTCATTTCTAGAATATATGGAGAACTGAACCATATGTATAATCATACAAGTCATTCCCCAATTGATAAATGGTCAAAGGATATGAACAGGCAATTTTCAGAAGAAGAAATTAAAGCTATCTATAATCATATGAAATAATGCTCTAAATCACTATTGGTTAGAGAGATGCAAATCAAAACAACTCTGAGCTACCACATCACACCTATAAGATTGGCAAACATGACAGAACAAGAAAATGATAAATGCTGGAGAGGATATTGGAGAGTTGGAACACTATTTCATTGTTGGTGGAGCTGCGAGCGCATCCAACTATTCTGGAGAGCAATTTGGAACTATGCCCAAAGGGCTACAAAAATGTGCATACCCTTTGACCCAGCAATATCGCTACTAGGACTGTATCCCCAAGAGATCATAAAAATGGGAAAGGGTCCCACATGTACAAAAATATTTATAGCAGCACTCTATGTAGTTGCCAAAAACTGGAAGTCAAGGGGATGTCCATCAATTGGGGAATGGCTGAATAAATTATGGTATATGAATGTAATGGAGTACTATTGTGCCATAAGAAATGATGAACAAGAAGACTTCAGAGAGGCCTGGAAGGACTTATATGACCTGATGCTGAGTGAAAGGAGCAGAACCAGGAGAACTTTATGCACAGCAACGACCACAGTGTGTGAGAGTTTTTTCTGGTAGACTTAGATTTTTGTAATAACACAAGAACTTCTTACCAAAAAAAAAAAAAATCCCAATGGTGGTTCTCAAGGCAAAATGCCTTCCACACTCAGTGAGAGAAATATGGAAGTCACTCATATAATGTAGCAGATCATGTTTGTGTATGTGTATATGTTTGTGTATCATGTTCTGATTTGTTATACGATTTCTTTCACTTATCTTAGTCTGACTACAGAGCATGACTATAGTGAAAATATACTCAATAGGAAAGTATATGTAGAATCTATACAGAATTGTATGCAGTCGTGGGGAGGGAAGGGGGTAGTGGGGGGTAGGTGGGGGGGATAAAATCACAATTGTATGGCCTTGATTGTTAAACATTAAAAAAAAAAGAATAAAGATGATTAATTTGAGGGAAAAAAAAGATCAAAGGAGATGGAATAGTATATTCTGTAAGACAAAGGAGCTTTTACTGCAACCAAGGCTTAATTATGCAGCAAAGTTGAGTATAATATTTCAGGCAAGGAGATGGACATTCAGTGAAATAGGGGATTTCCAGACCTTCCTGATTAAAAGGACAGAACTCAATAGAAAATCTGATCTTCAAAAGCTGGTCTCAAGAGAGGCATAAAATGTTAACCAGAGTGGAAAAGAGCTTATTACACAGTATCACAATATGGGCAAACTGTTTACATCCCTATAAGGGAAGATGATACTTGTTCATCTTGAGAATTGCATATTTATTTTGAAATGTAAAAGGGGTACACATAGATAGAGGGAGAGGTTATAAGCTAAAATGATACGATGATGATAAATGTGATTTAAGGATGTGAAGGGATTGCAATAGGAGATGTGAAAAGGAGGAGGCAGAAAACAATAAATTCCATCACAGGAAGAGGCACAAAAACATACTGCGTTAGAGGGAAAGAGGGGAGGGGGATGAGCATTGTTTTTTTAGCTACTCTCATCTGATTGGATTCAAGGAAGGTAAAATAAACTCTGTTAAGTATAGAAATGAAGAAAGCCCTATAGGCAGTAGGAGGTGTTGGGGGAAAGAAAAGGGAAGAGAGGCTAAAAAAGAGGGAATAAATAGTAAGGGAAAAGGGAATGAAAAGTGAGGGGGGTTGAAAGAATGGAGGGAAGCCTGAGGGAGGCTGTGGTCAAAAATTAAAACTCTGTTTTGGAGGGGAACAGAGAAGGCAGAAATAAAATCGTGAATAACTGGAAAGGTTTTTTATGAGGGGTGGTTTTCTTCAGTCAATTTTTGCACTTCTTTTTCCAAATTCTTCTCATATATCTTTCATTTCTTTTCCATTTTTCCTCTGCCTCTCTTCCGTAACTTTTAAAATCCCTCTTGAACTCTTCCAAGGAGACTTTTTGGACTTGAGACAAATTTATATTCCCCTTGTAGGTTTGGGTTTTGGCATATTGGCAATGTTACCCTCTTTTGAGTTTGTATTTTGATCTTCATGTCCCTATTGAATATATCTATGATTAGTGTTAATTTTTCTTCTTAGTCAATTGTTTGGCCTATGTCATGTCTTTTGAAGTTGAGTTCTCCTGCTAGAACATGTGAAGCATTGTCCCAATCTTCTTGGGGTTGGTTCCAGGGGCCTGGACACTGGTTTTGTGTGCTGGGACCTCAGTTACTGGTAGCTGGAGGTTATAGATGTCTGGCATCTTATGTGGTACTGAGTTGGGCTCATAGTGGTGACTTGTGGCATATACTGAGGATCGAATGGGATGTTCTGAGTTTTCAAGGATACACTGAATCATGTGGATGTCCACTGCTAGAAGACACCAGCTTCTCAGAGAGTTAGATGAAGCCTGTGTAGGTCCACAAAGGTCTTTCTGCCAGTTCCCCTGCTTATGCTAAGGCACATGGGTGGGGATTCTTGTGTTGGTGTTTGCCTACTCCACTTCAATGGGATTCAGGATCCCGTGCTGGATTTCTGGGGTTCTTCCTGTCCTGGAATGCATTTCACCTAAGCTCTTCCTCCAAGTTTCCCAAGGTAAAAGATTGTTCCACCAAGTATTTCTGCTGTTTCAGCTTTCACAGGATTTTTTCCTGGGCTGCCATTTTTGGAGTTGTTTTTAGAGGTCAATAAGAGAGAATGACAGCTATTTACTACTTACTCTTCCATTCTGGACCTTGATAATCAGAGTTCCATTTTTTTCCTCCTCCCTCCCTCCTTCTCCTTCCTCTCCCTAAAATGGCAAACAAATTTATATGGGCTATACATGTGCAATCATATTAAACATATTTCCATATTAGTCATTTTGTGAGAGAAAAATCAGAAGAAAACGGGAAAACCATGAGAAAAGAAACAAACAAAAAGAGAAAATATTATGTTTCAATCTGCATTCAGACTCCAAAGTTCTTTCTCTTGATGTCTGTGGCATTTCACCTCATAAGTCCTTTGAAACTGACTTAGATCACTGTATTGCTGGGAAGCGCTATATCTATCAAAGTTGATCATTGTATAATGTTCCTATTATTCTGTAAAATGTTCTCCTGTTTCTGATCACTTGACTCAGCATGTAAATGGATGAATATTTACAAAAACTTGTATAAATTGTCCTGATTTACAGAAGAGAAAGTAAAATAGTTAACTCCATCTTAGCAAAATATAATGAGCAAACCATCAATTAACTGCCTAAGAAAAAATCCTCAGGGCTTACTGGATTTACAATTGAATGCTATCAAACATTTAAAGAACAGTTAATTCCAATATATAAAAAGCTATTTGGAAAAATAGATGAAGAATGAGTTATTTTAAATTTCTTTTATGACGCAAGTATAGTGCTGACACCTAAACTGGGAAGAGACAAAACAGAGAAACAAATGAGAGACCAATTTTCTTAACAGATGTTGACACAAAATTTAAAATAATATATTACCAAAGATATTACAGCAATTTATCACAAAGATAATATACTATAACCATGTGAGATTTAAACCAGCAATGCAGGGCTGGTTCAATGTTGGTAAAAAACTATTAGATTAATTGACCATAACTAAAATCATGTGATTATCTCAATATGTGCTGAAAAAGCTTTTCACAAAAAGCAGCACCCATTTCTATTAAAAACCCTATGAAAAATGAGCTGGGCAGTCAATCAAGGAAAAATAATTTAAATATTATTTACTTCTCTTTGCTTCTCTTCAGAAAGTTGGTTTGTACATATTTTGTATAATATTGTATTGATATACAATAATATATTGTATAATGTATTTGTATAATTATTCTTGTTTCTGTTCCTCCCTTTCAATGTGAGCTCTAAGTTAGAGAATTCTTCATATAATTTGTTTTTCAATACCAAGGAGAGTTACCACCACATAATATTTGTGTTTTTATATGAGACTTGAAAAGTAAAATGTCTTCACAAATGAAAATAATGAAGGTCTAATAGAGAATGTGAGTCATCCTGGCAATGTGGTGTTTCTTAGATCTTTGGAATTCTCAAATCCACAAAACCTATCCACCATCTATAAATATCAAATATTTATTGAGAATCTATAACCTGAAAAAAACTGTAGTAGTTGTTTGAGGATATAAACCAAATCAAAACAGTCCTTAAATTGAAATGTTTAGAATCTGCTAGGTGATAGGAAACAAAAACAAATGAGTATTATACAACATAGAACGGAAAGAGAGTCTGAGAAATTGTATGGAACTCTGGGAAAATTTGAGGATATGCAGAATACTAACATGCAAAAAAATAATGAAAGACTTCAGAGAGTGGTGGCATACGAACTCATTACTAAAGGAATAAGTGATTTCTGAAAAGCAAAGTGGAAAGCAGAATTCATCGTTGACATGGTTGATGGCTCTTGAAAATGTGATATATGGATATGATAGGTGGCATATCAATTTGGGGCAACAGTTAACAATTTACTTTGGCTGAAACTCCATTTAAGAATGCTTTTATATGAGTAATGGGTAATTAGACTGCAAAAAGAAGCTGGAGAGTCCTGGAGGATTTTAAATGTCAGACTGAAAAAATAGCATATGATTCCAGATCTTATGAGAAACTAATGAAGGTTCTTGATAAGGATAGAGAGTGTTGGGATGTATCTTAGGAAAATATTATGGAAGTTTTATAAAATTATTGATGAGGATAAATTGGAGTAAGTAGAGATTAAAGACGGGAAACTAATTTAATGAATATTAAGATAGCTTGAGGCAGAAATGATGTCTGAACTGTATGGAGACATGTAGGGAGCAGCTTGAACAGGACTCTTGTGAAAGACAGTAGCACCCTGGCCTATGGGTGTCAGCTCAGGCAGTATGGGAAAGAGTGATAACCCACCACCAGCAGCCAATTAGATGGAACATTGTGGGCACTCACAGCAGGTCTAATATGCAATGAACAACATTTGCTAAGTGCCTACTCTGTCAGTTAATCAAGGAGCTTACAGTCTAATGGGGGAGAAAAAAGACAACAGGAGACAGGAAAGTGGGGGGTGGAGGTAGAGAAATGAAAGGACATCTTTTCTTCCATGGAGTTGAAATCAGACAGAGCATCAGATGCATAACGTACTAAGCTGAATGGTATTATAGGTGATGAGGTTAACCTGAGAGGGACATCAGTTTGAAGCAGGCAGAGCAGCAAATACAGAGTGGAGAATTGCTCCACAGGTAACAACAATTGCATGATAAACTTTTTTTTTTTTTTTTTTTTTTTTTTTAGTATTGCTCTTCTGATAAGGCCCCTTCTACTTTAACGCAAGGCTTTAAGAGATGTTCTGTGAAGATGAAGTATATGACCCTGGCTATCCAGGTTATTGGTGCTAGGGAATAGATTGCTATGGGAATACAATATTTTGATAAATATTTTGGGCAGTTTGATTTAATTCACTATCCCTCCCCCACTCCCTACCCTCTGTGATCGAAGCTGTCGTGATATAGATCCAGGTGAAGTGATCTGAAAGCTTTGGGATAAATAGTATATAAGAACCATTGTATGTATTAAAGAATAGGCTTCCAACACTTCACAGACCCCCACTGAAGTTGCTTTCTAACTTTTTGTGAGTTGTTTTTAACCTCTGGTGGAATGCTTTTACTTTTTCTGGTTTGCATTTATCTCCCTCTAGGTTGAATTTACCTAGGAGTACATTTTTAAAATAATTACATATGGGAACACTTAAGATTGAAGTGCTCCATTACTCCAGTTGGAAAAGTCATACCAATGAAAGAAAATATGAAAAAGATTCTGTAAAGCAGAGACAGTATTGCATAATTATGGGTGACTTGTCTTAGAATTGAGAAGATGAAAGTTCAAATGACACTTCTGGCACTACTTTTATCATCCCAGGAAAATCACTTAACATCTCTGTACCTCACTTTTCTGATCTAGATAATGATTGCTGAATTGGATGGTCTCTAAGTTCACGATTTATAATGTTTTGTCTTCATAACTGAGTTTATAGGTGGGAGAAAAGAAAAAAGTCAATGATTACACTGAGATTAAGTTGCAATATAGTATTGCTTCCATAAACTTAGGACATTCTCTTACACATTTCATTGTGAAATGTGAATGTACGTAGTTATGATATTAATGAGCACCATGTGAGAAGCACTTGTACCCGGAGCACGTACATGGAAAGGAAACTGATGAATTATGCTAAAGTAAAGCTCATATCCTCTGCTAATATCATCACAGAGAAATCATTGGGCCTTCTCCCCAGTGGATGTGACATCTCTGATATATTGGTTTCTATAATGTTCTCATAATGACTACTATGCAGGTAGTCATAGTGCCTAATAATTATTGGGTACCCAGTTTCTTCTGGGCATTTACATCTGTTAAAGAGATTATGGGACCGTTATGTGGCACAGTCCATATATCACTGTGCTTGGAATCAGGGAGATTCATCACTATGAGTTTAAATCTAGACTTACAAATTGTGCAACCCAGGGAAAGTCACTTAACTGTTTCAGTTTATTCATCTGTAAAATAAGCTACAGAAAATAATGACAAACAATTCTAGCATTTTTGCCAAAAAAACTCTAAATAAGGTCATTAAGAGTCTGACATGACTGAAACAACCCAACAAAAACAATATATGTAATTATGAATATGATCAGTTCTTTAAAGAACAAAATGAAACAAAACACAACTAGTATGACATTTCTTCATTTCTACACCCACACACGTGTATATGTGTGTATATATAAACATATACACACGTGTGTTTATTTATGCATATATTTATATATTGTATTTTGAATATAATATGCATATATTGCACACACACATGCAAAATATACATATATGTGTCGATATAGGTATGTATATAATTGACCTTGTAACTGGGACCTGGCTGTATTGTGAAGATTACGGGACACAAATATGCTAGTCATTACTTAATGCTTATTCAGTGTGATCAAACTGGAGTCGTAAGCACAGATTGGAAGAAGGGAGGTGGTAACAATTTTAGTTATTAATGAGAAGAATCACAACAGAAATCAAAAACCCACACATTATTAAAATTAGGCTTCATATGCGAACTTCTATTTTTAATAAACGATTTTGGTGGGGGAGGAGAAGCTACTTTGTAAAACATTTATTAACAGAACAAGATTTTGGGGCAATGGTTATATATACAAGATCTTGTGTAACTGCTGTAATAATGCTTTATTGTGCATGTTTTGATTATATATAACTAAACATATAATGTATTTTCTGTGCATGGATATGTTTATTTGTGTTTGTGTGTTTGTGTATTCTATGTCTATATGTGTGTGTGTGTGTGTGTGAGATAGAAGCATCAAACTCAAATAACAATGAGTGTCATTAAACCATAGATAAGGATTCATATGGATATATTCTGAATTAGGAAACCACATGTTGACATTATGTTTTCTTGTATTTTCATTTATTTTATTGCATATTTCCCAATTACCTTTCATCTCATCTGGGTTTCACTCAGTAATGTTGTGGACCATATGATCCACAGGTAACACGTTGGACACATGGTAAAATGGACATAAATTGGGTCAGGAATAATTAGGTTTAATTTCTATCTCTGAGACATGCTAACTATGGGACTATGAGCAAATCATTCAACCTCTCACTGCCAATAAGCACATGAATTGTTAATCTGAACCTCTGTTTGAACAGGAGTTTTCACACCAGAAGACATGTCTAGCGATTAATTTCATTTCTTTAGATGAATAAATACAAATTTTTAAAATAATTTGATAACAATATTCTCATCATATATACATTACCATTCCAAGACTAAACTAGGTGTCAAAGACGAAATCCAAATTATTAGTTTGTCCACATTTATATGCCTACTCTCAATCTAATATTGCAAACATTCATTGCCTTCCTATTATGTGTAAAAATGTGCTGAGTAATTAAATCCAACACGTATATGAATTTATGTTCATAAATAAACTTAAGACAGTATATTCAAATCTTAGCTCATCTGCAATTAATTAGTGAAAAGTCCTGCTTATATTTTAGACAGGTTGATTCACAGCAAGCACTGTTTTTTATTAGATCCCAAAGTCCCGAGATCTTCATTACAAATATTAAAATGCCCTACAAATTATTTTTTAAATATTTTCCCGTGAAAAAAGCATTCATCTTAGTCCAATGAAGTGGAGCCATCTATAGAAGCCAGTAAAAGCTTAGGAGCATAAAGTCAACTAAAATTGTCATTTTTAATTACATAGTTTCAACAGAAGAAAGAATAAAACATATGAAAATGTGGACAATGAAATTAGAAAGAGGCCAAATAAAGTGACTAACATTTCTTTGTAAATGCATAATGAGTAGAAGTCTTGCACATGAAACTCTTAGTACTGTAATGCGAAATACATTCTTTAATGAAAAGCCTTGGAATTAAATTACAATGAAAGCTGTAAAAATGTTTCTGCTAGAAGTTAAGAAGATAGTTTATGAAGAGTCAGTGTTCCAGACTAAATTGCCTGGGGTACTTAGGCTTTTGAGGCCAGTAATAAATTTCCATTTTATCTTTGTGCACCAAGAATTTAACATAACTCTTAACAATGAAGTAACAAGGAAGCAAGCATTTTTAAGGACCTATGATAGGTGGCAGGCATTATAATAGGCCCCAGGTAAACAGAAAAATCAATATAGAGGAATCAGGAACCAGTGTAAGGGATGACATGTGACATGTAAGCTCAGCACTGAAGGAAGCTGATATTCTAAGTAGTGGAGGAGAGGCATATAATAAGTGCTTGATATATGTGTTCTGAATGAATGAATAAATGCAAATATGAGTGGTAAATGGATGTGGAAAGAAAACAATCAAGGAAGAAAACAAAGTAACAAGAAGAAAAGGAGGAAGGAAGAGAAGGAAAGAGGAAAGGAAGAAAGGAATGAAGGAAGGAAAGGAGGAAGGAAGGAAAGGAGATAATGAGAAGGGAAGAGTGGGAGGGAGGGAAGAAGGAAGGAAAGGAGGAAACAAGGAAAGATAATACTTTTCCAGTATCGTTGTTGCTGCTGCCAACAACATTCATATTGGTGGCACATCCTACTTTTGTCGAATTACATCTTTTGTCCTTGATCCTACTGGTTTCCAGTGAAGTAGTAGTCTCTACTAGGGCTATTTCAGAAAACTTGTAGGTGTTCAGTTTGTAGGTAGAATAAAAAGAAACTCCCTTCAGTTTGGGAGGGTGCAACCCCATAGAGTGTGATGGCAAGCAAAACAGGATCTTTGTTTTTATTTCAGTATAATCAAATGCCTCTGGTTGAATCTTGCCTCTTTCAATCAAGAGTCTTTAGTAAGAGGAAAGTAGAGAAGCAAGAGTTTCTTCAACTAAACATAGTATATGTATATATGTATATATATGTGTGTGTATGTATGTATTTACATATGTGTGTATGTATGTGTATATATGCATTTATATGTGTGTGTATTTATGTGTGTATTTTATATATATATATATATATATATATATATATATATATATATATATATATATATATATATATATATATATATATATATATAATTTGTATTGGTGATGATTTTAATATAATTAAAGATCTCCGCCCCTCCAAATGGTCCTGCCCATTAAGGGGAGTTTTATTAGAGACGATTTGTGGGAAGGACCAAGCCTTCTGTTAATGAGGCAGTAGTCTTAAGGGTTGTCATGCCATCTGGCTTTAAAAAAGGTATAAATCCTCTGAATTGAGGTTTTACATTAGGGCTTAGTTTTTGTCAGAAGTGCCAGATGAAGACTCTGGGAAGCTGCTTTTAAGGAGCCCCTGGCTTTGAAAACCAGATGCCAGTGCTTTCCTCTCTGGTTACTATGGTTTGACAGTTGTACCTGTCTGTTGAATTATGGCCAGGCAAATGAAGCCATATGTCTTGATTACTTTGGAGTTTACTGATGGGAAATGTTTGGCCAGACGAGGACTCTGGAAAGCCACTTTAAAGAGCCCTCCCACTTTGAAAACACAGATGCCAGTGGTTGCCATTCTGGTAACTATGACCACACAGTTAGGGTCTAATAGTCTGTTGAATTCAGGCAGGGGAAGCCATGTCTGTTGATCTTTTGATTTATTTGTATTTTCTTTGAAATTTAGGGTAATGACTCCCCTGAATTAGGTGAATAATATATGTGCTTTGTTAAAAGAATGATATGTATGCTTCATTAAAATGATTGTTAACCCCTCAAAAATTGTCTTTCCTTTTAAGAATGCGGATCTAAGAGCCTGTAATAGCAGCCCCCCTCCCTTCCCCCCCCCCCCCCCCCCCGTGTATGTTGGAGTGCTTATCGATATATACAGTTAAAGAACTGAAATCAGTGATTTCACGCAAAGGGTCCATCTCTACTCCTAAGGTCAGGAGTGATATTTGTCACCCATAAGTAGAATAGTTTGTACAAACATAGAAATCACAATCTGAGCATGTCAAACTAGACAGTATCTAGAGGATTATGATCTGAATGATTAAGGCTTAACTAAAACAATTGAAGTAAGAATGATTGCCATACTAAATGAAGGAATACATGAACGAATGGACAAACAAATAAATACAAAGTAATGCTACTCACAAAAAAACCATCAGATATATAAAATAATAGTAAATTAACTTGCTAACACAAATCTAACACCAAAATAATGAAAACACTAAAAAAAATCAGAATAGAGGGAAAAATCAAACAATGTGTGAGGCTTCCATTTCCATGACTAGGTAAAAACTCGACATTGGAAAGGTGGTAACACTAAACAATTTTGTCTATACATTTACTAGAATGCCAAAGAAGCAATGGATTAAATCAAACAAGTAGTCAACGTTATGATGAAACTGATGAAGCAGATTGATCATTTTTATGTGTATTTTTTGTTTTCAACATTCATTTTCACAAAATTTTGAGTTCCAAATTTTCTCCCCAACTCTCCCCTCCCCCGCCCCATAACACCTTGCATTCTGATTACACCTTCCCTCAATATGCCCTTCCTTCTATCACACACCTCCCTTCCCTTATCCCCATATGCTCTCTTTTCTTGTAGGGCAAGATAGATTTCTATACTCCATTGCCTGTATTTCTAATTTCCCAGATGTATGCAAAAACAGTTCTCAACATTTGTTCCTAAAACTCTGAGTTCCAAGTTCTCTTCTTTCTTCCCTCCCTACCCATCCCCACTGAAAAAGCAAATAATTCAATATAGGCTATTTATGTATAGTTTTGAAAAAGACTTCCATAATTGTCATGTTGAGTAAAATTAACTGTATTTCCCTCCATCCTATCCTGGCCCCCATTTATTCTGTTATCTCTTTTGACCTTGTCCTTCCCCAAAAGTGTTTGCTTCTAATTACTCCCTCTTCCCATTTTCCTTCCCTAGTATCATCCCTTCCACCTCACTTGTCCCCTTCCCTTCTACTTTCATGTAGTATAATATAGATTTCCATACCAAATTCAGTGACTATGTTATTCCCTCCTTAAGCCAAATGTGAAAAGAGTAAGCTTCCCTTTTTCCTTATGACCTCCTCCCTTTTCTCCACCATTAAAAAAACATTTTCTTGCCTCTTTTATGAGATATAATTTGTGCTATTACATTTCTCCCTTTCTGTTCCTAATATATTCTTCTCTCATCCCTTAATTTCATTGTTTTAGGTATGATCCCTTCTTATTCAAATCGCCTTATACTCTGTGTGTGTGTATGTGTGTGTGTGTGTGTGTGTGTGTGTGTGTGTGTGTGTGTGTGTAAAATCGCTCCAACTTTCCAAACACTGAGAAAAATTTCAAGAGTTACAAATATTATCTTTCCATCTAGGAAGTTCAACTTTAGAAAGTCCCTTATGATTTCTCCTTCCTGCCTACCTTTTCATGCTTCTTTTGATTCTTATGTTTAAAAGTCAAATTTTCTATTCAATTCTGGTCTTTTCATCAAGTCTTCAAAGTCATACTGAATGAATATTTTCCCCTGAACTATTATATTCAGTTTTGGTGATTCTTGGTTTTAATCCTAGTTCATTTGCCTTCTGGAATATCATATTCCAAGTCCTTCGATCGCTTGATGTAGAAGATGTTGTGTCATGCTGACTGTATTTCCACAATACTCAAATTGTTTTTCTAGCTCCTTGCAGTGTGTTTTTCACCTGGGAACTCTAGAATTAGGCTACCATTTTCTAAAGAGTTTCTTTTTTGGATCTCTTTCAAGAGGTGATTAGTAGATTCTTTCCATATTTATTTTACCCTCCAGTTCCAGAATATCAGGGCAGATTTCCTTAATAATTACATGAAAGATGATGCCTAGCCTCTTTTTATGATCATGGCTTTCAGGTAGTCCCATAATTTTCATATTTTCTCTCATGGATTTATTTTCCAGGTCAGTTGTTTTTCCAATGAAATATTTCACATTATCTTCTATTTCTTCATTATTTTATTTTTGCTTTTTTAATTTATTGGTTTTTCATAAAGTCATTATCTTCCATCTGCTCCATTCTACTTATTAAAGAACTATTTCTTCAGTGAGCATTTGAACATCTTTTTACATTTGGCTGATTTTGCTTTTTAAAGTATTCTTCTCCTCGTTAGCTTTTTGGACCTCGTTTTTGCCAACTGAGTTAGCCCGTTTTTAAAGGTGTTATTTTCTTCTGCATTTTTGGGGTCTCCTTTAGCAAGCTGTTGACTAGTTTTACATGATTTTCTTGCATTGCTCTCATTTCTCTTCCCAATTTTTCCTCCACCTCTCTTATTTGAGTTTCAAAATTCTTTTTGTGTTCTTCCACAGCCTGAGATTATTGAATATTTATTTTGGAGGTTTTGGAAGCCTTAACTTCCTCTGATCACATGCATTGTTCTTCCTCATCCGAAAAGATGGAAAAAAATACATGTTCATCAAGACAGTAACCTTCTATAGTCTTATTTTCTTTCTCTTTTTTGAGCATTTTCCCAACCAGTTATTTGACTTCAGAGTCCTTTTTCAAGAGGATAGTATACTCTGAGGACCTGTATGTTCTCAGTTCCTCCAAGGTGGCACAATGAAGGGAAAGGAGTTTAGTCCTCTCCTGGCCTGCTCAGTGGTCTTGGAGAAATGTAATAGTAGTAACACTAAATGAATCTTCATCTGTTTGCTTTTATTTAGTGTTACTACTGTTACATTTTGGATACAACGCAGAGGCATAGGGAGTTATGCTCACTGTATGTACTGGTGCTGATTATTTAAAACAAAAGTTGGAATGTGTACTTAAGACCTCAAATGCATTATTGCTTTAGTACAGAACAGATTCAAATTTTGGGCCAACACAGAATAATTTATAATTCATGCTAAGATGTAAATTGTAAAGTTATTTATGATGATCTAAATTATCTCTTTGTTTTTAAGGGAAAGATACAATGAAGATCTCAGGGAACCATAAGGACTCACATCTGGCAGGTTGGTTTTGCTCTCATACAATCCCTTAATCTTATTCATCCCTTCAATTTCCTTTATTTTGGAACTTCAGTAACTAGAATCTTCTATATTGCCAATTTCCATTATATGTTAAGTTGACTGCTATGGTCAGTCCCTTGTATCTCCCTGCCACTTACATCAATGGTGAGCAAATCATATGCTCTTGACTTTGACTCTGCCTGTCTTGTGTACTACCTTACCCTTTCACCTGATTGGTAAGCTGTGCTATTGCATAAATTAACTAAAGATCTGGATCTATCCTTCCATTGAACTAACAATAACAATGAGATCTTGTAATTTGAATGTCCTGTTAGCACCCTCAAAATTCAATGTCCTAAGACAATATTCTGTTCACTATGCCCTAATAGTAGACATAAATGTTTTCATTCTGGAATTTGACAGGGGGTTAAGATAAAGGTTAATATAGTGTGTGCTTTATAACTTACTACTTTAAAATGTTACATTCAGTTTTGTGTTTTGAAATGGAGGAGCCATGTGGGGAGGGGGGGACTTGTTGGAGAATAAAATTTACCTGAACGTGGGAAAAAATGAGGAGGAAAAAAATGTCAGAAATAATCAGTATTTTATTTTTGTGTTTTTCAGTGAATAAACATGTGAATTTATTCTCTTATAAACATGCACTCTCATCACTCTATTTTAGAGGACTCTTTCCTTAAATATGTTGACTCCTAGCCCCAGGGTTATAAAATGAGAGGTGAATATCTCCAAATATCCGAAATATTTTGCAGGTAGATTTTATACTTAATGGTTTCAGTAATCAGCTTTATCTGTATAGAAGTATAGCAATATTAAGGAGGCAAGACATTTTCCACTTAAAACTTGTTGTGAGTTAGACCTCCCCAGTTAAGTGTGTAATAGAAAATTGAATGTAACACTTGGAACAATATAATGACACAAAGACTTTTTTTACATCATGGTTCTTCCTGGAGGGAATGGGAGGAGGTGGGGGAGGAAACTTAGGGAGCAAGATCTCTTTTTCTTACCAAAACATAGCATTTACAAGCATGCAAAACGCAACTTTACTGAAGCACACATTATTTCAAAGCAGGCAAAACAAAATTTCATCTTAAAACATTAGTAAACAGACTTTTAGAGTAATGAAATCATACAGACAGTCAAGCATTTCATTTCCTTAGCATCCTATTCAGGGAAAGAATACTACTTTCGCTATTATCAGCACACATCCCTACCCCCTCCAAAAAACATAAGAAAACTCTACCTTTGAAAGTCTATAAGAAAAGGAATAAATAGGAGGAAGGAAATAGGAATCAGGATTGGATGGGTAAGGGGTGAGGGAATAATCTCCACCTCTAAGACAAAGGGAACCAATTGACTTAGAGAAAAGGAATACTAGAGGTTTCTTTCATGTTTATCTTTGACTAATCAGTGTCTCTCACATGATCTTGAAATTTCATTTCACTTCAAAACGATTATTTATGAAGTATATACAGTTACACATTATCTTTGGAGGTAGGATACATGTTGCACCCAAATGAATAACCACAAGGTCTTTAGAAAGTTGCATGTAAAATATAAACTTCTTGATCGGGTACTTCGTTTCCTATGCTTTTTTGAACAGTGATTTTAAAAGTGTGCTTTCAACATAGTAGTTGCTTAATATTGATAGCCTGATAGATTAGAAATCACTGGAGGAGTCAGATCAAGGAAAGGTTTCATGTGCAAACTGATGCCTATTCTGTGCTTTGGCAAATGCTAAAGAATTTTCAAGGATGTAGTGAAGTCTGACAACTCAGTTGAGGTCTAGCATAATTACCTTCCAAGAAAACTTTAAAATAACAGTTCAAACGAAATTGTACATTCTCAGATTCACCCACCAAAAAAAAAAAAAAAACAGTGTTAAAATGAGATGAGCTTTTTTTTCAATTTCTTTACTTATTTTTAATTTTCAGCAGATACTTCTACAAGATTTTGAGTCCCCAATTTTCTCTCCTTCTCTCCCTTCTGTCTACCACAAGACAGCGTGCATTCTGAGTACCAATTCCTCCAAAGAATCCTCTCTTCTATGACATCCCTTCCTTTTCTAATCCCCATCCCCTCTGTTTTCTTGTAGGGCAAGATAGATTTCTGAACCCCATTGCCTGTATACCTTATTTCTCAGTTGCATGCAAAAACAATTTATCACGTGTTTTAAAACATTGAGTTCCAAGTACTCTTCCGTCCTCCCTCCCCACTCATCCTCTCTGAGAAGGCAAGCAATTCAATGTAAGTTGCACATATGTAGCTATACAAAACACTTCCATAACAATTCTATTGTGGAAGAATAACTATATTTCCCTCCAGCCTCTTGCCATCTATTTATTCTATTCTCTCTTTTGACTCTATCCTTCTTTAAAACTGTTTGGTTCTAAGAATTCCTTCCTCCCATTTGCCTTCCCTTCTATCATTATCCCCAACCCCAACTTATTCCCTTTCTTTCCTGTAGTGTAAGATACTTGTTCATACAAGTTGAATGTTCATGTTATTCCCTCCTTAATCGTAATGTGGTGAGAATAAAAGTTCACCCATTCCCTCCCCCCTCCTCCCTCTTTTCTTCCTTTAAAAAAGACTTTTCTTTACTCTCTTACGTGAGAAAATTTGCCCCATTCCATTTTTACCTTTGTCCTCCCAATATATTCCTCTCGACCCATAATTTTATTATTAGATACTATCGCTCAATTTTACCTTAATTTACCTTGTGTCTTGTGTTTATATGTATATAATCCCTCCAGGTACTGTAATAATGAGAAAAGTCTAAAGAGGTATGAATATGATCTTTCCACATAGGAATGTAAACAGTTCAACTTTAGTAAGTACTTTATGATTTTACTTTCATGTTCACCTTTTCAGGCTTCTCTTGATTCTTGTGTTTGAAAGTCAAATTTTCCATTCAGTTCTGGTCTTTTCAACAGGAATGCTTCAAAGTCCTTTATTTCATTGAATGACTAGTTTTTTTTCTCCTGAAGTATTATATTATTTTTTAAATTTGTTTATTTAGCTTTTAACATTGATTTTCACAAAACTTTGGGTTCCAAATTTTCTCCCCATTTGTCCCCTACCCCTACTCCAAAACACCGAGTATTCTGATTGCCGCTATCATCAATATGCCCTCTCTTCTATCATCCCTCCCTTCCCTTGTCCCCATCTTCTCTTTTGTCCTGTAGGGCCAGATAACTTTCTATACCCCATTACCTGTATTTCTTATTTCCTAATAGCAAGAACAGTATTCAGCAGTTGTTCCGAAAACTTTGAGTTCCAACTTCTCTTCATCCCTCCCTCCCCACCTATTCCCTTTGGGACGGGAAGCAATTCAATATAGACCATATCTGTGTAGTTTCACAAATGACTTCCATAATAGTCGTGTTGTGTAAGACTAACTATATTTCCCTCCATCCTATCCTACCCCCATTGCTTCTATTCTCTCGTTTGATCCTGTCCCTCCCCAAGAGTGTTGACTTCAGATTGCTCCCTCCCCCCATTGCCCTCCCTTCCATCATCCCCCCCCCACCCTGCTTATCCCTTTCTCCCCCACTTTCCTGTATTGTAAGATAGGTTTTCATACCAAAATGAGTGTACATTTTATTCCTTCCTTTAGTGGAATGTGATGAGAGTAAACTTCATATTTTTCTCTCACCTCTCTTTTTCTCTCCACTAAAAAGTCTTTTGCTTGCCTCTTTTATGAGAGATAGTTTTCCCCATTTCATTTCTCTCTGTCTCTTCCTATTATATTTCTCCATCACCCCTTATTTTCAATTTTTTAAAATATGATCCCATCCTATTCCATTCACTCTGTGCTTTCTTTGTGTGTGTGTGTGTGTGTGTGTGTGTGTGTGTGTGTGTGTGTATGTATGTGTGTGTGTAATCCCACCAACTACCCAGATACTGAGAAAAGTTTCAGGAGTTACCAATATTTCCTTTTCATGTAGGAATGTAAACAGTTCAGCTTCAGTAAAGTCCCTTATGACTTCTCTTTCCTGTTTACCTTTTCATGCTTCTCTTGGTTCTTGTGTTTGAAAGTCAAATTTTCTTTTCAGCTCTGGTCTTTTCATCAAGAATTCTTGTAAGTCCCCAATTTCATTGAAAGACCATTTTCCCCCGAAGTATTGTATTCAGTTTTGCTGGGTAGGTGATTCTTGGTTTTAGTCCTTGTTCCATTGACTTCTGGAATATCATATTCCATGACCTTTGATCTCTTAAAGTAGAAGCTGCTAGATCTTGCGTTATCCTGATTATATTTCCACAATACTTGAATTGTTTCTTTCTAGCTGCTTGCAATATTTTCTCCTTGACCAGGGAACTCTGGAATTTGGCCACAATGTTCTTAGGAGTTTCTCTTTTTGGATCTCTTTCAGGTGGTGATTGGTGGATTCCTTGAATACTTATTTTGCCCTCTGGTTATAGAATCTCAGGGAAGTTTTCATTGATAATTTCATGAAAGATGATGACTAGGCTCTTTTTTTCATTATGACTTTCAGGTAGTCCCATAATTTTTAAATTGTCTCTCCTGGATCTATTTTCTAGATCAGTTGTTTTTCCAATGAGATATTTTACATTATCTTCCATTTTTTCATTCTTTTGGTTTTGTTTTGTGATTTCTTGGTTTCTCATAAAGTCATTAGCCTCCATCGGTTCTATTCTCACTTTTAAAGAACTGTTTTGTTCAGTGAACATTTGAACCTCCTTTTCCATTTGGCTAATTCTGCTTTTCAAAGCATTTTTCTGCTCATTGGCTTTTTGAACCTCTTTTGCCAATTGAGGTAGCCTATTTTTCAAGGTGTTGTTTTCTTCAGCATTCTCTTGGGTCTCCTTTAGAAAGGTGTTGACCTGCTTTTCATGCTTTTCTTGCATCTCTCTCATTTCACTTCCCAGTTTTTCCTCCATCTCTCTAACTTGATTTTCAAAATCCTTTTTGAAGTCTTCCATGGCCTGAGCCCATTGGTATTTATTTTAGATGTTTGGGATACCGAAGCCTTGATTTCTGTGTCTTTCCCTGATCGTAAGCATTGTTCTTCCTCATCTGAAAGGATGGGAAGAGACACCTGTTCACCAAGAAAGTAACCTTCTATGGTCTTATTTTTTTTCCCTTTTCTGGGCATTTTCCCAGCCAGTTACTTGACTTCTGAATTTCCTCTCCACACCCGCCATGCCTCCAGATCCTCCCAGCCAGTGCTTGAGTTCTGAGATTCAAATGCTGCTTCCCAGCCTCAGGGCTTTTCAGCAGGGGAGGGGCTGCTATTCAATGGGCGATTAAGTTCAGGTGCTCACGTTGGGGCAGGGCTGCCACTCGGGGCTCAGTTCCCTCAGGAGGTGTATATGGAGCCCTTTTGACAATGGATCCCAGCTCCTGCCTGCTTTGGGAGCCTTTGTCTGCTGCTGCCTCCACTGTTGCCTCCCGAAGGGGTCTGAGTTAGGGGGGACACCGCGCTCCATGCTTGGCTAGCCAAAGAGACTCGTTCACTGACCTTTGGCACCTGTGAGTGGACTGACCTGTGCTGTGGCTAGAGATTCTGTCCCTGAAGCCTACTTGGATCTGTTCCTCTCTGTGCTGTGCGTACTAAGGCAAGGCTGGGCTCTGCTCTGGGTCAGGTGTGCAACGGACCTTTCGTGTCAGTTTTTCAGGTCTCTCTGCAACAGAAAGCTCCTCCACTCTGTTATTATGTGGCTTCTGCCGCTCCCGAATTTGTTGGGAGTTCTTCTTTGCAGGTATTTTATGGGCTGTGGGTTCGGAGCTAGTATATGTGTATCTTTCTGCTTTGCTGTCTTGGCTCCTCCCCCATGTACACATATTCAGTTTTGATGGCTAGGAGATTTTTCGTTTCAATCCGAGTTCCTCTGTGCTCTAGAATGTCACATTCCAAACCCTGCACTCCTAAATGTAGAAGGTATTTAATCTTATCCTGATTGTATTTCTACAATGCTCAAATTTTGTTTCTGACTACTTGCTATATATTTTTTCCTTGAACTCGGAACTCTGGACTTTGGTTACAATATTTCTGGGAGTTTTCCTTTTGGGATCTCTTTCAGGAAGTGATCCGAATATTCTTTCAATATCTATTTATGCTCTGGTACTAAAATATCAGGGCAGTTTTCCTTGATAATTTCTTCAAAGATGAAGTCTAGGCTCTTTTTCTGGTTGTGTCTTTCAGGTAGTTCAATAAGTTTTTTAAAATTGTCTCTCCTAGATCTCTTCTTCAGGTCAGTTGTTTTTCTAATGAGATATTTCACATTGTCTGCTATTTTTTTCATTCCATTGATTTTGTTTTATAATTTATTAACTTTTCATGAAGTCATTAGTTTCCATGTGCTCCATTCTAATCTTTAAGGAACTGTTTTCATCAATGATGTTTTGGACCTCCTTTTCCATCTGTCCAATTCTTCTTTGTAGGGCATTCTCCAGATTGGCTTTTTTATCTCTCTTGTCGTTTGGGTTAGTCTATTTTTTAAAGTGGTATTTTCTTCAGCATTTTGGGGTCTCCTTTAGCAAGCAGTTGACTCATTTTTCATGATTTCTTGCATTGTTCTCATTTCTCTTCCCAATTTTTCCACCTGTTTTCCTATTTCATTTTCAAAGTCCTTTTTCAGCTCTTCCATCCTGGGGAAAATTAATATCTTTCTTGGAGCCTTTGGATGGAGGAGCTTTGATTTTGTTGTCTTCTGTTTTTATACTTTGGTCTTCCATGCCACCACATTAAAATAATATAATCTGATTCTTTTTTCTAATTTTTTCTCATTTCCCTGACCATTTAGTCGACTTTTGAGCTCTTTGTCAAGGAATTTCTCCACTTCCAGTGTTGATAGGTTGTATACTGTCAGCTGCTTGATTTCCCCCACAATCTTTGGGATTAGAGCTCCAGAAACAGCAGCTTCAGACTTCAGGTTCCCCTGCTGTTACTTCTACTCTTGTGTCTACTGTAGACTTCTCCACCCCTTCCATTGCCCTGGGCCTAGAGTCGGACCACTTTACATTCTCACAGTGATCCTGAAGGGTTTTTCCACTGACCTTACAATTTTTTCTCAGAGTTTTAGGGTTGTAAAGTCTGGAAACCACCAGAACTGCTCAAGATTACATCCCCCATGGCCTACTCAGGCCCAGTCTGTGCCAGCACAGTCCACACTGCACTGCGTTCTGTTCCCAGAGTGGTGTGGCTGACACTTCCCTGTGACCTTCCAGGCTGTCTTGGCTGGAGTGTGTTTCACTCCATCACTCTGTGGGGTTTGCAGCTACAGAATTTGTTTACAGTCATTTTTACTAGTATTTTTCTGGGTTTGTGGGAAGAGGTGCAGGAATTCCTTGCTGTTACTCCACATGTTGTCTCCACCTAACTAAGTTATTCTTCTGCCCTAAGAAAACTCAATATGAAGAAATAGCATGGAAAATGGAAAAAAAAATATTGATCAAAAATAACTACTGGATACGAGGGAAGATCAAGACACAAGTATGGAAGAAGACAATGAAGTCAAAGCAGTGGCAAGGAAAGACTCAGAGAAAAATCTGAAGTGAACACAAGACTGAAGAAAAGAAAATTCTTGATAAAAAGATAAATCAAATAAGAGTGGGAAAGAAAAAAATGGGTAAAGAAATGAAAGCAAAAGAAGAAATCTTCGTAAAAGAAGCCCCCAAAATAGTGAAGAAAATGACACCATTAAAACAAACAAATAAACAGAATTGACAGAATTGAAAAATAGGTACAAAATTTATCTGGAGGAACAATTTGCTCAAAAAACAGAGTTGATCAAACGGAAGAAGAGTTACAAAAACTCTGTGAAGAAATTAATTCCATAAAAATTAAAATTGGACATGGCAAAACTTTGACATTAAGAGACAAAAAGAAACAAGACAAAGTCAAAATGGTGAAAAAATAAAATAAAATGTTAATATCTCACTGAAAAAATAAGAGACCTGAAAAATAGATCAAGGAAGGAATTTGAAAATGGTCAGACATTATGAAAGATGTGATAAAAGAAAGAGACTAGGAATTTCATTTTAAGAAATGATGAGAGATAGGTCAAGATGGCGGAGTGGGAGCAGCTACTTACCTAAGCTCTTAGACAAACTCCTTCATATACCTCTAAAAAGAGAATCAGACCAAATTTTGGAGGTGCAGAATCCAATAGGATACAGACTGTGGCAGATTCACAGCCCAGGACAGACTGGAAGGTCTACGGAAATGAACTGGTCTTCAGAGGTGAGCTCACAGCACACAGCACAGCGTGTCCAGTGGAGAGGAGCAGGAAAGCCCCAGGGAGACCTAAGACAGCAGCAGGCAGAATGGCAAAGCAGCAGCTTAGGGTGAGAGACCAGCAGAGCCTAGCGAGTGACAGATGCTGAGCCCCACATATCAGCCACAACAGCTCCTGGGAATTTCAGCCTACAGATTAAACGTCTGTAAGTCACCTACCTGAATTTTCGGGAGCTAAAATGTCAGAGTGATTGGTAAATACTCTCTCCTCCCTGCTTGTTGACCTCAAAAGAACCATAAAATGTTTCCCCAGAAACATCTTGGATCAGTGGGAACAGTGAAGGGGAAAATAATAGCATAACACCTGAGGCTAGGAAAATAGCAAGGGGGGATTCCTCTTACTGTGACAGAGGCTAACTGGAAGGAAAGGGGCCCCAGGGTGATGCATTAGGACACAGGCATGCCTCAGGGCAAAGAGAGCAGCTCCATGGGAGGTGGAAACTCGCACGAAGACCCAGGTGTGCCTCAGTGCTCCAGCGGAAAAGGGAAGACAATAGAGCAGCCAGGATCACCAACTCCTGACCTTGCCTTTACCTCACTTCAGCTGAGAAGATCTCCTGGGCGAGACCACCTCCCCTCCCAAACTTAACAAGCTATCCCCAGGACTGATAGAAGAAACACAAAACAAAAAGATAAAAAAGCATCTGCCTTTAGCTTTTTTATACCAGTCATCTCAACACCAAGTTCTGCAGCTTCTAAATGAAAGAACCAGAAGTCACAACACAAGTCACTATCATGAGGAAAAGAAAGCTAAACAAGCGTGAAAAAACCATACAACTTTTCTATGGGGCAAGGACCAAAAGAATACCAAAGAAGTCAATAGTGAGACTGTACATCCATTTGAAACTTCAGAAGTGACTATGAACTGTTCGCATGCACAAGCATTTCTCCTGGAACAACTGAAGAAGAAAATAGAAGAAAAACTGGCCAATGATTTTGAAAGTATGAGGAAAGAATTCACTGATGAGAACATCTCTTTAAAAAGGAAAATTGAACAAATGGAAAAGGAAGCACAAAACCTAATCGGGAAAACTGGAAAAATGGAAAAAGAAGTTCAAAATCTAACTGGAGAAAATAATTACTTAAAATGAATAATTGGACAGATGGAAATGCAGATGTAAAAGTTAACTGAAGAAAGCAATTTGATAAAAATTAGAATTGGGCAAGTGGAAACTAATGACTCTATGAGACATAAACAAATCAGTCAAACAAAAATCTAAAGAATGAAAAGATAGAAGAAAACGTAAAATATCTAATTGGAAAAACAACTGACCTGGAAAATAGGTCCAAGAGAGAAAATTTAAGAATTATTGGCCTACCAGAAAGCCATGAGGAAAAAAAAGAGTGTGGATAATATCTTCCAAGAAATAATCAAGGAAAGTTACCCAGAAGTGATCGATCCAGAAGGCAAAATAGTCATAGAAGGGATCCACTGTTTACCTCCCAAAGGGGATACCAAACTAAAAGTCCCAAGAAATATTGCTGCCAAATTCCAGAACTATCAAGTGAAGGAGAAGATACTACAGGAAGCCAGAAAGAAACCATTCAAATATCGAAGAGCAACAGTCAGAATCACACAGGATCTTGCAGATTCTGCATTAAAAAACTGAAGGAAGTAGAGTACGTTATTTCGTAGGGCAAAGGTGCTGTGACAATCAAGAATCAATTACCCAGTAAGTTCAGCATAACATTTCAGGCAAGTACATGGGCATTCAAGGAAATTAGGGATTTCCAGGCCTTCCTGACGAAAAGACCAGGACTCAATAGAAAATTCGATCTTCAAATGCAGGTCGCAAGAAAGGCATAAAAAGGTAAACGGTGGGGGGGGGGGGGAGAAAAACTTGTACCTCAGTTTGGACAAAGTGTTTACCTCCCTATAAGGGAAGATGACACTTGTTAATTCTGAAAACTGTACATCTATTATGAAATATAAAAGGAATATACATAGAGGGAATGGATATAAAGTGAATGATGTGATGATAAAAATATGATTTAAGCATCTGAAGGAATGTTACAACAGGAGATTAAGTATATAAATATAACTACTTCTACAAGCAGTAGGAGGGGAAGGGGGAAGAAAGGAGAGGGGCAGCAAAAGGGAGGGAAGAAGTACTAAGTGTGAAAGGGAGTAAAAAGGAGGGGAGCTGAAAGAAGGAAGGGAAGACTGAGGGACGTGGTGGTGAAAAGTAAAAATGCTATTGAGGAGGGGAAGGGAGACGGGAGAACTAAAAGCATAAATGGTGGGAAAGAGGATGAAGTGGAAGACACAGATTGTAATCATAACTGTGAATGTGAATGGAATGAACTCTCCCATAAAACTGAGGCAGATAGCAGAAAGAATTCAAAGCCATAATCCAACAATATATTGCTTAAAAGAAACATATGTGAAACATGATGGATACACACAGGATAAAGGTCAAAGGTTGGAGCAGAATGTATTGTACCTCACCTGATGTAAGAAAAGCAGGGGTAGCAATCCTAATCTCAGACAAAGGAAAAGCAGAAATAGAGCTAATCAAAAGAGATAGGAAAGGAAACTATATCCTGCTACAAGGCACAATAAACAATGAAGCAATATCATCACTAAACATGTGTACTTCAAGTGGTATAGGATCCAAATTCTTAGAGGAGAGGTTGGGTGAGTTGAAGAAAGACAGACAGCAAGAATATACTAGTAGGGGACCTCAACCTCCCCCTCTCTGGATTTGATAAATCTAACCTCACAATAAACAAGAAAGAGGTGAAGGAGGTAAAAAAATCTCTGGATAAGTTAGATATGATATATCTCTGGAGAAAACTGAATGGGAATAGAAAGGAATATACCTTTTTCTCAGAGGAACATGGCACATCTACAAAAATTGCCCATGTTCTAGGGCATAAAACCTCACAATTCAGTGCAAAAAGGCAGAAACGGTCAATGCATCCTTCTCAGATCATAATGCAATAAGAATTATATGTAATAAAAGGCCACGGAAAGATAAACCAAAAAATAATTGGAAACTAAATAATCTAATTCTAAAGAAGGAGTGGGTTAAACAACAAATCATAGAAACAATTAACAATTTCATTCAACGGAATGACAATAATGAGACAACCTACTAAATCTTATGGGATACTGCAAAAGCAGTTCTTAGGGGAAGTTTTATATCTTTGAATGCCTTCATGAATAAAATAGAGAAAGAAGAGATCAATGACTTGGGCAAGCAGTTAAACAGGTAGAAAAAGAACAAATTGAAAATCCCCAAGTAAATACTAAATTAGAAATACTGAAAACCAAAGGAGAGATTAATAAAATTGAAATTAAGAAACCCATTTAATTAATAAATAAATCCAATAGTTGGTTTTATGAAAAAAACTATGAAATTGACAAACCTTTGGTCAATCTGTTTTAAAAAGACAAAGAAGTAAACCAAATTACTAAAATCAAAAATGAAATGAGTGAACTCACCTCCAATGAGGAGGAAATTAAAACAATAATTAGAAATTACTTTTCCCAACTTTATGCCCATAAATTCGACAATCTTAATGAGATGGATGAGTATTTTAAAAAATACAAATTGCCCACATAACAGAAAAGGAAGTTGAGTATTTAAACAATCCCATCTCAGAAAAGGAATTTGAACAAGCCATTAATAAACTCCCTAGGAAAAAATCTCCAGGGTCAGATGGATTTACAAGTGAATTCTATCAAGCTTTTAAAGAACAGTTAATTCCAATACTATATAGACTATTTTTGAAAATTGGGGAAGAAGAAGTCCTGCCCAATTCTTTTTGTGATACAAATATGGTTTTGATAGCTAAACCAGGAAAAGACAAAACAGAGAAAGAAAATTATAGACCAATTTCTCTACCGGATATAGATGCGAAAAATTTAAATAAGATTTTAGCAAAATGAATACAACAACTTATCAAGAGAATAATACGTTATGATCAGGTAGGATTCATACGAGGAATGCAGGGTTGGTTCAATATTAGGAAGACTATTAGCATTATGGACCATATCCGCAACAAAACTAACAGAAACCACACGATTACCTCAAGAGTTGCAGAAAAAGCTTTCCACAAAATACAGTACCCATTTCTATTAGAAACATTGGAGAGCATGGGAATAAAGGGAACTTTCCACAAAATAATAAGCATTATCTACCTAAAACCTTCTGAAAGCATTATATGCAATGGTGATAAGTTATATGCATTTCCTATAAGATGAAGGGTGAAACAAGGATGTCCATTATCACCACTGTTATTCAGTATGGTATTATAAATGTTAGCTATAGCAATTAGACGAGATAAAGGAGTTGAAGAAATTACAATAGACAAAGAAGAAACTAAGTTATCACTCTTTGCAGATAATATCATGATATAAAACACTACTATCTGGCCTATATTTTAAAGAAATCAAAGAAAGTTATAAACAGCTTGTTTGTAACATGAATATCATATAATATATCATCTTTTCATGCCAAATATGATATATGCATAAACATATAACATATGTGTTTACACACAAAGACATACTTGAAGGGGTTGGGATTTTTTTGTGCTGGCAAAGAATTGGAAATCAAGAGGATGCCCATAATTTTGGAAATGACTGAACAAGTTTTAGTATATGATTGTGACAGAATATTATTGTGTTATAAAAAAATGAGAATAGTAGTTTAGAAAAATCTGGGAAGGCTTTTATGATCTTGTGCAAAATGAGGTGAGCAGAATATTGTACACTCTAACATCAATATCCTAAGGATTATCAGCTGTGAGAGACATAACTATCCTGTTCGCAACAATCACCCAAGCCAATATTAAAGGACTGATATGAAAACTGTTATCCACCTCCAACAAAAGAAGTGATGAACTCTGAATGCAAATTGAACTACACTACTTATTTCTTTTCTTTTATGTTTTATTCTCTTTGTTGTTTTATGTTTTGTCTGCATATCCTTTTCATGTTTAATACTGAAATCTCTTTTTTCGCAATTTCCTCCAATTAAACAATATAACATGTTTGCCTTCTCAAAAAGGAGAGGGCGGGAAGAGATGTTGTGCACACTTTATTTTTTAAATATGCAATTTATTTATTTTTCAGTTCTCAACATCCCCTTCCACAATAACTTAAAATCAACAATTTTCCCCCAATCTCTCCCCACCCCCACCCCAGGACAGCACGCACCTAATGCATTCCTTGCTCCAGCCTGTCTTCCCTTCTATTACGTCCACTTTCTTCCATCACTTTCACCTCTATTTTTCTGTAGGACAAAATAGATTTCTATACACCATACGACACATCTTATTTCCCAGTTGCAGGCAAAAACAATTTTTAACATTCATCATTAAAACTTTGAGTTCCATATTCTCTCCTTTCCTCTCTCCTCACACACGGTCATTGAGAAAGCAAGTAATTCAATATAGGTCATATATGTGTAGTCATTCAAAACACTTCCATATTAGTTATGCTGTCAACGACCAACCATATTTCCCTATGCCCTATCCTGCCCTCCATTCATTCTATTCTTTACCTTGAACATTCTCCCACAGGATTGTTTCCTTCTGATTATACCTTTTCCCAACATGCTTTTCCCATTCCCATCTATTATATTCCCTCTCCTACCACCTTTCCTCTGCCTTCCGGCAGGGTCAAAGAGATTTCCATATGCAATTAACGGTATGTTATTCCTTCCTTAAGCCAAATCTGATGAGAGTAAGGCTCAAGTATTTCCATTCATCTCCCCCCTCTTCCCCTCCATTGTAAATGCTCTTTCTTACCAATTTTATATGAGATGGTTTGCTAACATTCTTCCTCTTCCTTTCTCTTTCTCCTTGCACATTCAATTCAAAAATAAATTTTATTTTTTAGGTACTCTCTCTTCATATTCAGCTCATGCTGTGTGTTTTCTCCATGTATGTATGTATGTGTGTATGCATGTATATATATGTGTGTATACACACACATACACCCATGTACATATGAATGCCTACACGTATATAATATACACATACTTGTACACACCTATGTATATAAGCATATACATAGGTGTGTGTATCCATGTATATCTATATCCATACAGATATAGATATAGATTCATTCTAAATACCCTAGTACTGAAAAAGGTCTCATGAGTTACAATTATTCTCTTTTCTTGTAGAAATGTAAGCTGTTCAGCATTAACGAGTTACTTGAGGCTTTCTTTCCTGTTTACCTTTTAATATTTCTCTTGATTTTGTATTAGAAACAGATTATGTATTCAGCTCCAGTCTTTTCAACAAGAAGGCTTGGAAGTCCTCTATTTCATTGAAATTCCATTTTCCCCCTGAAGTGTTATACTCAGTTTTGGGGAGTAGGTGATACTTGGTTTTGATTCTATATCTTTTGACCTCTGGAAGATCGTTTTCCAAGTCCTTTGATCCTTTAGTGTAGAAGTGGCTAAATCCTGTGTTATCCTGATTGTATTTCCACAAAGCTTGAATTGTTTTTTTCTGGCTACTTGTAATATTTTCTCCTTTACTTGGGAACTCTGCAATTTGACTACAATATTCCTAGGAGTTTTCCTTTTGGGGTCTCTTTCAGCAGGTGATCAGTGAATTCTTTCTATTTCTCGTTTACCCTATGGTTGTAGAACATCAGGACAATTTTCCTTGACAGTTTCTTGAAAGATGATATCTGGCGTCTTCATTTTATCATGATTTTCAAGGAGACCAATAATTTTTAACGTATCTCTCCCAGATCTCTTTTCTAGGTCAGTTGTTTTTCCAATGAGATATTTCTCATTGTCTTCTGTTTTTCATTCATTTGGTTTTGTTTTATAATTTCCTGATTTCTCATAATAGCATTAGCTTCTGTTTGCTCCATTCTAATTTGAAAATAACGTTTTTCTTCAGTGACCTTTGCACCACATTTACATCCTGCATATTCTTATTTTTAAGGTATTTTTCTCCTCATGTGCTTTTTGGAACTCTTTTTTTTTAAAGGAACTAAGCCATTTGGCTTAGTCTATTCTTCAAGGTGTTGTTTTCTTCAGTAATTTTTGCCATCTCCCAAATAGCAAGTTATTGATTCATTTTTCATGATTTTCTTTAGTCACTCTCATTTCTTTTCCCAATTTTTCTTCCACCTCTCTCATTTGATTTTCAAAATACTTTTTGAGCTCTTCCATGGCCTGAAACCATGGCATATTTTTGGAGGCTTTGGATTTAAAGAGTTTATCGTGCTCTCTTTCTCTGATGGTAAGCTTTGCTCTTCCTCATCCAAAAGGATGGAAGAAAATATTTTTTTCATCAAGAAAGTCACCTTCTCCAGTCTTATTTTGTCTTTTTTGGATCATTTTCCCAGCCAATTATTTGAGTTTTGCATCCTTTGTCAAGTGGAGAATATACTATCCTAGACTTCAGAGGTTTAGTGCAACTGTCCTTGAGATATCTCTAGTGACCCATAAGTTTTCTGTTCCTCCGTAGTGGCTTAGTTAAGGGAAATGTGTTTACTCCTCACCTGCCCTGCTCTCTAGTCTGTGAGCAATGAAAATCACTCGTTTCTGCCTGGAATTGTGAGTTAGTTTCCCTCTCCACAGCCTCTACTACCTCTCCCACACCCATGACTGCCTTTCAAGACTGAGACTCTGATTAGCTGCTCGATTCCCCCATGGTTTGTAGGTCAAGAGCTCCAGAAGCTCACACTTCTGCCTTAGTGTCTGTCACTGCCCTGGGGGCAGGACTGGGGCTGACCAAGCTCCCCTCTCAACCAGGTGAAAGAGCTTTCTCATTGACCTTTCAAACTGTCTTTGGTATTTGTGAATTGAGAAATTTGGAAACCACAGTAGTTGCCCATGATTAAGGACCTGAAATCTGCTCCAGTCCTATCTGTGCTATGTAGCCCATGCTGGGCTATACTTAGTTTTATGCTACAGTAAAATATATTTTTCTTGTTGGTCTTCCAGTCTATCTTGGTTTGGAAATCTGTTTCATTCTGTCATTTTTAGCATTTCCTGCTGTAAAATTTGTTTAGAGGAATTTTTACAGGTATATTAAGGGCTCTGGAGGGTGTTAGAGCAGGTTCTTTCTTGTACTCCACCTCCTTGACTCTGCCCCAGAATTCCATTTTTTTAAATGACCCTTAATTTTTCATATAATTAGGAAATATTTAATTGAATGCATGTTTATGCTAATGTTTCCAAAAGTAGATATGGAGGTATTTCTTTCCTCTAACAAAAGATTATCTTTATCAAGGCATGTATGCACAAGAAGAAATGTCATATAATTGGCACTGAATAAATGTATCTTTAAGAGGACTATTGGGATGGCACAATGAGAGCAACTGCTCACCTAAACTCTAAAACAAACTCCTTCAGACACCTCCAAAAAGAGAATTTGAATAAATTCTAGAGTTGCAGAATCTAGCAGGAGACAGATTCTTCCAGATTTACAACCCAGGACTTCTAAAGGTCAAGGGGAAGGATCTGTTGCACTAGGATGAATGAACGGAAAGGCACAGGCTGTACCAGTGCAGATCCCAACATAGCAAAGTCAAAGAGGAAGCCCTGGGCACTTTGATGCAACAGCACAGTGGATTTTCAAATATATCACCCCAGGACAGGAATTCAATGGAAGTAAATGTGAGACAACCTCAGAACACCATGTAACTGACTCCGCCACTCCTGAGATTATCAGCTGCAGACTAAATGTGTGTAAGTCACCTATTTAAATTTCCAGAAGTCAATATGGCTGAGTGATTGGTAAATACTCTACCCTTCCCATTGTTGACCTTGAAAAACCCAGAGAACATTTCCCCAGGAAAAATCTAGAAACATTGAGATCAGCTGAAGGGGTAAACAGTCTCTCACCCAGTGAGGCCAGGAAAATAGCAAAGAGGTGTTCCCTACTGCTGTTGCTGAAGTGTGAACAATGTGGCAGAAATTGGGCAAAGTCCAATGCCTGACACTGGTCAGAGAAGTAAAGTTCAAATGGATACATGATCTAGGTATAAAAACTGATACTATAAAAAAATAAGGGGAGCAAGGAACACTTTATTTGTCAGATTTATGAAGAATGGAGAAACTTTTTACTTAAGAAGAGATAGAGAAGACTATGGTGTGTAAAATGGAAAATTTTGATTACATTAAATTAAAAAAAATTTTGCACAAAAAACCCACAATGCAACCAAGACTATGAGGGAAGCAGAAAACTGGGAAAGAATTTTTGCAACTAGCGTCTGTGATAAAGACCTCATTTCTAAAACATATAGAGAACTGAGTCAAATATACAAGAATACAAATCATTCCCCAATTGATAAATAGTCAAAAGATATGAACAGGCAATTCTCAGAGGAAGAAACTAAAGCTATCTACATGAAAAAGTGCTCTAAATCACTATTGATTAGAGAGGTGCAAATCAAAACAACTCTGAAATATCAAATCACATCTATCAGATTGGCTAACATGACAAAACAAGATGGTGATAAATGCTGAAGAAGATGTGGAAGAGTTGAAACACTAATTTGTTGTTGGTGGAGCTGTGAGCTGATGCAACCACTCTAGAGAGCAATTTGGTACTGTGGCTCAAAAGTTATAAAAATATGCATAACCTTGACCTAACAATATTGCCTCTGGGACCGTACCACAAAGAGACCATAAAAATGGGAAAGGCTTCTTCATGTACAAAAATATTTGTAGCACCCCTATTTTTGGTGGTCAAGAACTGTAAACTGAGGGGATACTCATAAATTGGGAAATGGCTTATCAAGCTGCAGAATATGAATGTAATGGAATACTATTTTGCTACAAGAAATGATGAACAGGAAGACAAAAGAACAGAATCAGGATAACTGTACACAGCAGCAACTATAATGTGTGAGTAATTTTTCATGTAGACTTAGCCCTTCACAGTAATGCAAAAACCCAAAAATTTCCCAGTGGACTCGAGGAAAAATTCCTTCCACATTCAGAGAAAGAACTTTGGAATTGCATTGCAGAATGAAACATATCATTGTCTCCTGTGTTATGTTTTGTTTTGTTTTGTTTTCATGGTTTCTCCAAATTATGTTTATTCTTCTATTCATCTTGACCAAGGTGAAAATGTATTTAATAACAATATATTAAAGAACCTATATAAGATTGCATGTCATTTTGAGGAGCGAAGAGATGGGAGGTAGAATGTGGGGGAGGGAGGGAGAAAAAATCTAAGATATGTGGAAGAGCTTGTAGAAAACTGAAAACAAATATTTTAATTAATTAAAAATAGAGAATTATTGAGTTCATTTGTGATTCATTTAATACTACAAAGAAGTTCACACATGATGAATTGTGCCATAGGAAATTCACAGTGTATTATTTCCTGAACACTAAGCTTAAATAATGGAGGCCTCTGTGACCCTAAGTCTAAGACTGTTATGGGTATAAGTTTTGATAACTAAAAAAATGGCTAGATAGCTCTGTTCATGATGTTCCATTACTTAAAGAGCAAATAAGTGATTCTCTATGGCCTAATAAATAAATTCCAAAGCTGTCTATAATATGATATTACACATTTTTTCCTCCCTTAAATTACATTTTTCCTCTCGACATGATTTACATCTTAGCCATTCTGGAATATTTATGATTCCTGACCTATATTTATCATTTCTCAAGTTGTTCAGCATTCCTCTAATGTTGTCCTCCATCCACCAGTTGAAATGATTAACCTCCCTTAATAACAATATTAAGGAAAACTCAGACTTTCTTAGGGAAAAAAGTCTTTCCCCCCTTAGGCCTTACATTGCATACTCTTGTCTCCCTTACAAATATTCTGCATTGTAATTATGTAAGAGAGATATAGGTTAACCAGTCTGTGCTCAATTCTTGTTATTCATATAAATGCCATGCCTTCTAAAACCCACCCTAGATTATTGGCGTTCATGTAGAGGAAGAAATCTGCTTTGGATAACAGACATAGGAACCATGGGAACAAGATACAGAGATTCCAAATTGTATTTAGATTTGGAGAAAAATATGTGCATCCCACTATTTGGAAAATTAGTTTTCAATGAGGCATCTACACACTAGAGAAAGAGAAGGAGATTTGCCCTATTTTAGATGACTTCTTAACCTTAGTTCTTGCAGGGTTATTGAGTGATCTTTTCAAAAGAACAAAAGTAAGGGCATGACAAAGTTGGGGTTTTGTATTTTTAATGTAAAGAATACTATTTTCCAGAGAACAGAATCAAGTTGGAAAAGTGAAAACAGGAAATCACCTGACCTCTTCCACAAATTTCTTCAGATACCTCTAAAAAGTGAATGTGGACAAATTTGAGAGTGGTACAATGCACTGGGAAATACAGTGAGGCATTCCCAGCCTAGGATAGCCATTAAGGTCAATGGCAATGAGGTGGTACACCAAGCTGGGGGAGCGCAGAGTGTGGGGGCTTTAGCAACCACAGCAGAGTGTGAGCATGACCAAGCCAGGAAGACTGAATCACCAGCATCAGTGCTGATTCCCAAACCTCTCAGCACAGTACTAGAGCTGGCAGAGCCAGATGAGAGAGAAGTGCAAGACCTTGTAATGGCAATTTAAATGGAAATATCTTTCCCATTCATAATAGGACAATATGACCTGCTAAAATCATCTGGAAGTCTTAGTCACATGTGGTGGGAGGAGCTTGCTGAAAGCATGGAACAGGAAGGATAGGACAGAATTGAAAGGAAGTTAGTGAGAGCTGTTGGGGAAAAGAGAGATGATTCAGGCCAGGAGACAGCAGGTAAGCTACAGCATTATATAACTCATACTTGAAAGAACCAGAGGATACACAGCATATAAACCCAATAACCAGGCCCCTAGTATCTAGAACAAGAAACGTGGAAAAAAGTCCCCTGTTCCCTAGAAGCAGAGATCCACTTAATAAGCCAGGAAAAATGGAAGTCACCACGAGCAAGAAGAAAACTAGAAAAGCAACGACCGTAGAATCTTGTTCTGGGACAAGGAAGATGAAAATAGGAATTCAGAAGAGGACATCACTGGCACTATATCTGTAACCAAAAACTCAAAAAGAAATATAAAGCCTCAAGAACATTCTTGGAAGAGTTCAAGGAGTGTATAAGCCAAATTAGTGAGGTAGAAGAAAACAGACAAATGATTTTAAAAATAGAATTAGCTCCTTATAAAGTAAAATTTGCCAAATGGACAAGGAGGTAAAAAGCCTAACTGGAGAACACCTTAAAAGGAAAAAATGGAAAAAAATGAAAAAGAAAGTACAAAAGTAAACTGAAGAAAGTAATTAATTAAAAATTATCATTGGGCAAGTAGAGACTAATGACTCTATGAGGTATCAAAAATCAATTTTTAAAAAACCTAAGAAAGAAAAAATAGAACCAGACATAAAATATCATGGGAAAAACAACTGCTCTGATATATAAATGCAGCAGAGAAAAATCTAGGAATTACTGGTTTACCAGAAAGCCGTAGTGGGAAAAAATAGCCTGGACAGCACCTTCTAAAAAGTCATGAATGAACACTGCCTGGAGGTCCTAGATCCAGAGGGCAAAATATTCATAGAAAGATTCCATTGATCGCCTCCTGAAAGAGATCCAAAACTGAAAATGACAAGGGATATTGTCGTCAAATTCAAGAATTATCATGTCAAGAAGAAAGTACTGCAAAATGTTAGAAAGAAACAACTCAAATATTGACGAACTACCGACAGGATCGCACAGAAATTTGCAGCTTCTATATTAGAAGACCAGAGATATTTGAATGTAATATTTTGGTAAAGTAAAGGAGCTTGGATTACAAACAGCTATGAATGAAACAGCAAAAGTGAAGATTTCTTACAGACAAGGAGAGAAATATCAAGTAAATAAGGAGTTTCCAAACTTTAGTGGTAAAAAGACAAGAATTCAATAGAACATTGATTTGAGTCATAAAAAGGTAAACAGGAAAATAAACAAACAAAAAAAACCACCTTGTCATTCAATATGGGCAAACTGTTTACATCTCTATTTGGAGGATGATGCTTGTTAACCTTGAGAAATACATATTTACTACAACATTTAAAAGGGATATACATAGATAGTCTCTGGGTATGAATTAACTAATGTGCGGATATAAAACCTAAACAAAAGGTGAAAAGGGAAAAGAGGGTAAGAGGAGACAGAAAATGGTAAATTACATCAGATAGTATAGCAGAAGAAAAGAATGAAGGGAGATGAACAGGAATGACATACTCAGTTAAGTATAGCAATCTATCTTGCCCTACAGGCAGTAGGAGGTGAAAAGGAAAGGGAGGGGTGGTGAAAAGGGAGGGAAATGTAGTAAGGAAAGATGGAAACAAAAAGGAGTTGAGCTGAAAGAAGGGAGTAAGACTGAGGAAAGTGGTGGTAAAAAATAAAACTTTTGAAGAGAAGGGAGAAATAAAAGCACAAACAGGGAAACAGGATGGAAAGAAAGACACAGATAGTAATCCTAACTGTGAATGTGAAGATGATGAACTCTCCTATAAAATGGAGAAGGATAACAGAACGGATTAAAAAAATTTAACCCTAAAATATGGTGTTTGGAAGAAAAACATTTCAAACAGAGGAATACACACAAGGTAAAGTTGAAAGACTGGAGTAGAATATACTATGTTTTAGCTGAAGTAAAATTTAAAAAAAGGGGGGGTAGGGGCAATCCTAATCTCAGACAAAGGAAAAGCAGGAATAGATCTAATCAAAAGAGATAAGGAAAGAAACTATATCCTTCTAAAAGACATCAGAGAAAATGATGTAATATCATTACTGAACATAATGCACCAAGTGGTATAGCATTCAAATTCATACAGGAGATGGTAAGGGAGTTACAGAAAGAAATAGAAAAACTTTACCAGTGGGAGACCTCAACCTCCCCCTCTCTGAACTTGATAAATCTAACCACAAAATAAGCAAGAAAGAAGTTGAGGAGGTGAAAAGGTAGATGCAATAGAGCTCTGGAGAAAACTGAATATGCATGCAAAGGAATATGCTGTTTCCTCAGAGGTACATAGCACATACACAAAAGTTGACCATGCAATAAGGCATAAAAAAAATCCATTCAGAATAGGAGAAACAGTAAATGAATGCTGTTCAAATCATCATACAAGAAAACTATACTTAATAAAGGGCCATTGAAAGACAGACTAAAATTATTTGGAAAATAAATATTATAGGGCGAAGTAGAAAGACGCACATACACATAGCTCCAAACCCACAAACCACAGAACGGCTAGAGGGGACCAACCCAGGGCGAATTCTGCACCCAGGGACCACGGAATATTGGAGCGAGGGAGATTTCTGTTCCTGAGAGACCTCTAAACCTCTCACGGGGGGTCCTTCGCGCCATGGACTGGGCGCCAGGACGGGGAGCAGAGGGCAGCCCTGCCGCGGCCACGACACCGTGAGGAAAAGATCGGAGAGGGCTACGGGGACGGGATCTCCAGCGGCCACGCGGGTCCTCCCACCCACAGAGGGACCTGCAAACCTCTCGCAGAAGGTCCGTCGCGCTGCAGACGCGGAGCCCAGCCCGGACCTGCGGCAGCCGAGGCTCCGAGAGGCACAGATCTGAGAAGGCTCCAGAGACGGGATCTCCAGAGGCGGCAGAAGGCCCCCCCCCCCCCACCAACAGGTGACTGACGGGGGTAGGTGAGAGAGTCTCTTTGGGTGGTTGAGAGGGGAGTGGGGTGCCCCCATGGCTCGGGCCCCCCCAGGAGATAGAAGCTGAGAGGCAGCTACAGACAGGGGCTCCCCAAATGGACGGGAGCCTGGATCCATTGTGGAAGGTCTGTGCATAAACCCCCTGAGGGAACTGAGCCAGAGAGGCGGCCCTGCCCCTGACCACCTGAACTTAATTATCAAACTGATTAGCAGCCCTGCCCCCGCCAAAAACCCTAAGGCAGGAAGCAGCATTTGAATCTCAGTCCCCAAATGCTGGCTGGGAGGACCAGGAGGTGAGGTGGGTGTGAGGAGAACATTCAGAGGTCAGGTCACTGATTGGGGAGAATGCCCAGAAAAGGCAAAAGAAATAAAACTATTGAAGGGTATTTTCTCGGAGAAAAGACACTTCCTCCCTTCCTTCCTGATGGGGAGGAACAATGCTTGCCATCAGGCAAAGACACAGAAATCGAGGATTCTGTGTCCCAGCCCACCCAATGGGCTCGGGCCATGGAAGAGCTCAAGAGGAATTTTGAAAATCAAGTTAGAGAGGTGGAGGAAAGACTGGGAAGGGAAATGAGAGGGATGAGGGAGAAGCATGAAAAGCAGATCAGCTCCCTGCTAAAGGAGAACCAGAAAAATATTGAAGAAATTGGCACCTTGAGAACTAGCCTAACTCAGCTGGCAAGGGAGGTGCAAGGGGCCAATGAGGAGAAGAATGCTTTCAAAAGCAGAATTAACCAAATGGAAAAGGAGATTCAAAAGCTCACTGAAGAAAATAGATCTTTCAAAACTGGAATGGTACAGATGGACGCTAAGGACTTTATGAGAAAAACATATCTCAGAACATACCGCGCAGATTCGAAAAATGGAAGATAATGTGAAATATCTTATTGGAAAAACAACTGACCTGGAAAATAGAATCAGGAGAGACAATGTAAAAATTCTGGGACTACCTGAAAACCATGATCAAAAGAAGAGCCTAGACATCATCTTCCATGAAATTATCAAGGAAAACTGCCCTGAGATTCTAGAACCAGAAGGCAAAATAAATATTCAAGGAATCCGCAGAACACCGCATGAAAGAGATCCAAAAAGGAAAATAAATATTATAGTTATAAAGAATGTGTGGGTCAAACAATATGTCAAAAAAAATAAATAATTTCATTCAAGGGAATGATAATAATGAAACAATCTTACAAATATAATAGAAAGCAGCAAAAGCAGTTCTTAGGGGAAGTTTTATATCTATGAATGCTTACATAAATGAAATCGAGAAAGAGGAGATCAATGAATTGGGCATTCAAATTAAAGAGCTAGAATAACAACAAATTGAAAATCCTTAATAAATATCAAAATAGAAATACTGAAAATCATAGGACAGATTAATAAAATTGAAATTAAGAAACATTGAACTAATAAACAAAAGTAAGAGCTGGTTTTATGAAAAAATAATAAAAGTAAAAAGCATTTGGTCATTTATATTTTTTAAAAAAGAAGAAAAACAATTACAAAAATCAACAATGAAAAGGATGAATTCACCTTCAATGAAGACGAAATTAAAGCAATATTAAAAGTTACTTTTCCCAATTGTATGTCAATAAACTTGACACTCAATGAAATGGATGAATATTTGCAAAAAATGTAAATTGCCCAGAATAACAGAAGAAGAAGGGACATACTTAAATAATCATATTTCAAAAACAGTAATTGAATAACCTTTGCATGAACTCCCTAAGAAAATATCTTGAGGGCCAGATGGAGTTACAAGTGAACTACATCAAACATTTAAAGAATAACTAATTCCATTAATATGTAAACCATTTGAGAAAATTGGTGAAGAATTATTCCTACTAAAATATTTTTATGATGCAAATATGATCATGATACATAAACTTGGAAGAGCCAAAGAAGAGAAAAATCTATACACCAATTTCCACAATGAATACAGATGCAAAAATTTAAATAAAGTCTTTGCAAAAAGATTTCAGCAAGTTATCATGGGAATAATATACTTTAATACGGTAGAATTCATACCAATAATGTAGAACTTGTTCAATGTTAGGGAAACTATTAGTATAATTCACCATATAATCAACAAAACTACTAAAGCATAAGATTAGGGGCAGAGCCAAGATGGCAGAGTGAGAGCAACTACTCACCTAAGCTCTTAGAAAAACTCTTTCAGCTACCTCTAAAAAGAGAAGGTGACCAAATTTTGGAGGTGCAGAATCCAATAGGAGATAGACTGTGGCAGATTCACAGCCCAGGACAGACTGGAAGGTTGACAGGCATGATCTGTTTCAGGCAGGTGGAGGAGCACACAGCGCACCAGTCACGAAAGACTTTGGGCGAACTGAGGCAGCAGCACTTTGTAACCTCAGGCGCAATAGCCCAGGACGGGAGTTCAGTGGAATCGAGAAAGTGAGAGCTGCAGAGCTCCAGGTATCAACCAGAAGATAAAATGTCTGTAAATCACCTACTTGAACTGTCGGGAGACAAAATACTGAGTGATTGGTAAATGCTCTCTCCCCTTTCCCTTGTTGACCATGAAAGAACCATAAAATATTTCCCTAGAAAAATCTGAATCAGTAAGATCAGCTGAAGGGGCAAACAGTATCACAGCACATGAGGTTAGGAAAATCACTGAGGGGGATTCCTCTTACTGTGGCAGGGCACCTGACCTGTCCCAGACAACCCCACCTCAGAGAACTGGGAAGAAATCCTGAGTTCCAGGGGGGTGGGGCCTAGCTACCACCAACACCAGGAGCCCAGGGGTGGCTCGGTGCTCCAGGGTAAACAGGAAGGCAATAGGGCAGCCAAAATCATCAACCCCTGAGCTTGCCTTTGCCCTAGCTCAGATGAGGGGATCTTCTGTGACCAGACCACCCCTCCTGCACACTTAACAAGTTAGCTCCAGGGTTAATCCGGGAAAACAAAAAGAGAATTCACCTGGTCTTTGTTTTCTCACACCAGCCAGCTCAACACCTTCTTTAGCTTTTAACTTAAAGAACCAGAGGCCACAACACACAAAGTCTCACCATCATGAATAAGAAGGCAAAGCACGAAGGACAATAGAATCTTTCTCTGTGGACAAGGACCAAAACACCAATCCAAAGGGGTCAGTATTGACACTGGACTCCAATCTGAAACTTCAGAAGGGACAATGAACTGCTCGATTGCAGAAAGAGTACTCTTGGAAAAGCTGAAGAAGAAAATAGAAGAAAAACTGGCCAATGACTTTAAAAGTATGAAAAAATAATTCACAGAAAAAAAATAGTTCATTATAATGGAAAATTGGGCAAACAGAAAAGGAAATACAAAAATTAACTGGAGAAAATAATTCTTTCAAAGGAATAATTGGAGAGATGGAAAAAGAGATGTAAAGTTAACAAGGAAATTATTTGATAAAAATTAGAATTGGACAAGTAGACGTTAACGACTCTATGAGACATCAAGAATGCGTCAAACAAAGTCAAAAGAACGAAAAGATAGAAATGTGAAATATCTAATCAGAAAAACAACTGACCTGGAAAATAGATCCAGGAGAGAAAATTTAAGGATTACTGGCCAAACAGAAAGCCATGATGACAAAAAGAACCTGGATAATATCTCCCAAGAAATCATCAAGAAAAAATGCCCAGAAGTGCTAGATCCAAAGGACAAAATAGTGACTGAAAGAATCCACCATTCACATCCCAAAAGGGATTCCAAACTAAAAAACATCAAGAAATATTTTCCCCAAATTCTAGAACTACGAAGTGAAGGAGAAAATACTACAGACAGCCAGAAACCATTCAATATTGAGGAGCTACAGTCAGGATCACACAGGACCTTGCAGCTTCTACATTAAAAGATGGAAGGAACTGGAATATGATATTCTGTAAGGCAAAGGAGCTGGCACTGCAACCAACCATCAATTACCCAGCAAAGTTCAGCATAACATTTCAGGCAAGGAGATGGACATTCAGTGAAATAAGGGATTTCCAGACCTTCCTGAAAATAGTTCAGAACTCAATAGAAAATTGAGTCTTCAACTGTAGGCCTCAAGAGAGGTATAAAAAGGCAAACAGAGGAAAAGAAAAAATTGTTACTTAATTTGGGCAAACTGTTTACCTCCCTATAAGGGAAGATGATACTTGTTAGTCCTGAGAATTGCATATCTATTATGAAATATAAAAGAAATACATATAGAGAGAGGGAAAGGGGATAAAGTAAATTATGCGATGATAAAAATGTGACTTAACTATGCTAAGGGATTGTAACAGGATATGTGAAAAGGAGGAAAAAGGAAATGGTAAATTTCATTTCAACATATTACAGTAGAGGGAACGAGGGGAGGGAGATGACCATTGTTTGAGAGGTAGTCTCATATGATTTCGTTCAAGTGGGGAACAACAAACTTCATTAAGTATATCAATCAGACTAATTCTATAGTCAGTAGGAGAAGAATTGGGAAAGAAAGGGGAGGGAAAGATAAAAAGTTGTTCAAAAAGTTGAAGATAGGGGGCAGAGCCAAGATGGCGGAGTAGAAACACACACATACGCTAGCCCTGAACCCACAACCCGTAAAATATCTGTAAAAAAGAAGTGCCAATAAATTCTCGAGCAGCAGAAGCCACAGAACAGAGGAGCAGACGAGATTTCTGTTCCAGAGAGCCTGAAAACCTCTCGCAAAAGGTTGTTCGTGCCGTGGACTGGGAGCCCAGCACAGCCCTGCCGTGGCCACCTGGCGCTGAGAGGAGCAGATCCAAGCAGGGAGCAGATCCGAGCAGGTTTCAGGGACAGAATCTCCAGCAGCCAGGCGGGTCCCTCCACCCACAGGGGACAAGGCTTGATGAGAGGGTCTGTTTGATGGGTCGAGAGGGGAGTGGGGTGCCCCTATAACTCAGGCCCCCTCGGGAGGCAGCAGCGGAGGTGGGAGCAGACCAGGGTTCCCCAAGCAGGCACGAGCCCGGATCAATTGTTGAAGGTTTCTGCATACACCCCCTGAGGGAACTGAGCCCGGGAGGCGGCCCTGCCCCCACCTGAGCACCTGAACTTAGTCTCACACTGAATAGCAGCCCCACCCCTGCCCAAAGCCCTGAGGCTGGGGAGCAGCATTTGAATCTCAGACCCAAAGCATTGGATGGGAGGATGGGGAGGTGAAGTGGGTGTGAAGAGGACATTCAGAAGTCAAGTCACTGGCTGGGAAAATGCCCAGAAGAGGGAAAAAAAAAAACAAGACTATAGAAGGTTACTTTCTTGGTGAACAGGTATTTCCTCCCTCCCTTTCTGATGAGGAAGAACAATGCTTACCATCAGGGAAAGACACAGAAGTCAAGGCTTCTGTATCCTAGCTCACTCAATGGGCTCAGGCCATGGAAGAGTTCCAAAAGGATTTTGAAAATCAAGTTAGAAAGGTGGAGGAAAAACTGGGAAGACAAATGAGAGACAAGCAAGCAAAGTATGAAAAACAAATAAACATCCTGCTAAAGGAGACCCAAAAAATGCTGAAGAAAATAACACCCTGAAAAATAGGCTAACTCAATTGGCAAAAGAGGTTCAAAAAGCCAATGAAGAGAGGAATGCTTTCAAAAGCAGAATTAGCCAAATGGAAAAGGAGATTCAAAAGCTCACTGAAGAAAATAGTTCTCTCAAAATTAGAATGGAACAGATGGAGGCTAATGACTTTATGAGAAACCAAGAAATCACAAAACAAAACCAAAGGAATGAAAAAATGGAAGATAATGTGAAATATCTCAATGGAAAAACAACTGACCTGGAAAATAGATCCAGGAGAGACAACTTAAAAATTATGGACTACCTGAAAGCCTTGATCAAAGAAAGAGCCTAGACATCATCTTTCATGAAATTATCAAGGAAAACTGCCCTAATATTCTACAACCAGAGGGCAAAATAAATATTGAAAGAATCCACTGATCACCACCTGAAAAAGATCCAAAAAGAGAAACTCCTAGGAACCTTGTGGCCAAATTCCAGAGTTCCCAGGTCAAGGAGAAAATATTACAAGCATCTAGAAAGAAACAATTCAAGTATTGTGGAAATACAATCAGGATAACACAAGATCTAGCAGCTTCTACATTAAGGGATCGAAGGGTGTGGAATAGGATATTCCAGAAGTCAAAGGAAGTAGGACTAAAACCAAGAATCACCTACCCAGAAAAACTGAGTATAATACTTCAGGAGAAAAATTGGTCTTTCAATGAAATAGAGGACTTTCAAGCTTTCTTGCTGAAAAGACCAGAGCTGAAAAGAAAATTTGACTTTCAAACACAAGAATGAAGAGAAGCATGAAAAGGTAAACAGCAAAGAGAAGTCATAAGGGACTTATAAAAGTTGAACTGTTTACATTCCTATATGGAAAGACATTATTTGTAACTCTTGAAACTATTCAATATCTGGGTACTGGGTGGCATTACACACACAAACATGCACATGCACACGCACACACATATAGAGACAGAGTGCACAGAGTGAATTGAAGAGGATGGGATCATATCTTACAAAAAATGAAATCAAGCAGTCAGAGAGAAATATATCGGAGGAGAAAGGGAGAACTGGAATGGGGCAAATTATTTCTCATAAAAGAGGCAAACAAAAGACTTTTTTAGTTTAGGGAAAAAGAGGGGAGGTGAGAGAAAAACATGAAGTTTACTCTCATTACATTCCACTAAAGGAACGAATAAAATGCACACTCATTTTGTTGTGAAAACCTATCTTACCATACAGGAAAGTGGGGGATAAGGGGATAAGCAGGGTGGGGAGGACGATGGAAGGGAGGGCATGGGGAGGAGGGAGCAATTTGAGGTTGACACTCATGGGGAGGGACAGGATCAAAAGAGAGAACAGAAGTAATTGGGGGAAGGATAGGATGGAGGGAAATATAGTTAGTCTTATACAACACGAGTATTATGGAAGTCACTTGCAAAACTACACAGATTTGGCCTATATCGAATTGCTTGCCTTCCAAAGGGAGGTGATGGGGAGGGAGGGAGGAAAAGAAGTTGGAACTCAAAGTTTTAGGAACAACTGTCGAGTACTATTCTTGCCGCTAGGAAATAAGAAATACAAGTAAAGAGGTTTAGAAAGTTATTTGGCCCTACGGGACAGAGGAGAGGATGGAGACAAGGGCAGAGAGGGATGGTAGAGGAGAGAGCAGATTGGTGATGGGGGCAATTGGAATGCTCGGTATTTTGGGGTGGGGGGCGGGGATAAGGAGGAAGTAAATTTGGAACCCCAAATTCTGTGAAAATGAATGTTAAAAAAGTTAAATAAATAAATAAATTGGAAAAAAAGAGAAAAAGTTGAAGATAAAAAGTTGAATCTCTGAGATTCTATAAGTAAATCATCATATCATCTGCAAAGAGTGATAGCTTAGTTTCTTCTTTGCATCTTCTAATTCCTTCAATTTCTTTTTCTTCTGTCATTGCTACAGCCAACATTTCTAGTACCCTATTTATTGATAGTGATGATAGTAAACATCCTTGTTTCATCCCTGATATTATTGGTAATACATCTAACTTGTACCATTGTATAAAATGCTTGCTGAAGGTTTTACGTAGATACTGCTTATTATTTTATGAAAAGTTCCATTTATTCCTATGTTCTGGAGTGTTTTCAATTGGAATGGGTGTTGTATTTTGTCAAAAGTTTTTTCTTCATCTATTGAGATGTTCATGTAGTTTCTGTTAGTTTTATTGTTGATATGATTAATAATGTTAATAGTTTTTCTAATATTGAACCATCCCTGCATTCCTGGTATATATCCTAACCGATCATTATGCATTACTCTCGTGATTAGCTGCTGTATTCTTTTTGATAAAATCTTATTTAAAATTTTTACATCTATATTAACTAGAGAAATTGGTCTATAATTAGACCAAAGTCTTTTTCTGTTTTGGCACTTCCTGGTTTAAGTATCAAAACCGTATTTGTATCATAAAAAGAATTTAGGAGGATTCTTTTCCCCCCAATTTTCCCAAATAGTTTATATAATATTGAAATTAATTGGTCTTTCAACGTTTCACAGAATTCACTTATGAATCCACGTGACCCTGGAGATTTTTTCCTAGGGAGATCACTGATGGTTTGTTCAATTTTTTTTTTCTGAGATAGGATTATTTAAGTATTCAACTTCCTCTTCTGTTATTCTGGACAATTTGCATCTATTAAAATAACCATCCACCTCATTTAGATTGTCGCATTTATGGGCGTACTCTTAGGCAAAGTAATTCCATATTATTCAGTGAGATAAGGGATTTCGAGACGTTCCTGATGAAAAGGCCAGAACTCATCCAATTTGTGTTTTAAAATCCTTCCAGAAATCTTCCAAGAAGTGTCTTTTTTCTTCAGACTAGTTCATATTCCCTTATGAATTTTCAGATGGGAGTACATTTTCAGTGCTGACCTCTTTGGTGTTTCTGTTTTGGTCTTTGTCTCCGTAGAAAGATTCTATGGTCTTTTCTGCTTTGCTTTTTAATCATACCAATAACGCTTTTCCTTGTAGTTAAGGTGGATCTCTTTGTCTGTGGCACAAGGAGCTCTGTCCCACACTTCTTGTGCCTAAAATTTGAGGGTTTTTGTGTTGTGGCCTCTAATTCTTTCAGCTGGACATTAAATGCTGCAGCTTAACTGGTGCTGAGCTGGCTGGTGTTTGAAAGCAGTGACCAGTTAAGTTTTTTTGGGTTTCCCCACAGTTACCCTGGAGGTAGCTTGTTAAGTGTGGGGGAGTACGCCAGGGGCTCCTCTGCTGAACTACAGAGTAGACAACCTAAGCTTTCTATGCTAGTGTCTTCCCGATTCCACTGGGGTGCTGAGGTATACCTGCAGTTCTGGCGTTGGCATTTACTATTTCCACCCTGCTGGGGTTCAGCCTCTTCACCCGGTTTGTTGAGGTGGGACTGTCTTGGCTTCCAGAACTGAAAATCACTGTTTTGTGTTTCTTTCCATGACTATAGGTTACATTAAAAAAAAGGAGATGGATATACTTATCCTTGGTTACCGCCTCATGAGTGTGACATGTTGGGAATTTGAACCAGGTGAAGGCTGTCTATCAGGTGGTGGGCACTTCTTGGAAGAGAAGATGATGATATAAACAAGGATGCTTGCTAGAAGATATGGACATTGAGTTCATTTGCATAACAGTGAAACATGAAGCAAATGGGAGATACCTGTTTGGCAATCTTGCAAGTCAGGTAGGAGGCAGATATCTCTCTTCCTGGGAGAGCATAATAGGAATGTTGGAATACTATTTGAATACTATTATGTTGCAGTTTTCATGTCTCTTCTCATTTCATTTATCATGAGAATATCATTATTAATGTGTTGAAGGCCTGTCAATAATATGTTACTCTATTAGACAAAGTAATTTAGAATATCAACAACTAGGTGTAACAGCAAACACCCTGACACATCCAAAATGGCCTGTTAGCACAAGTTCTTCTGTCTTCTTTTCTAAAATCAAAGCAACTTTTGAAGGGCCAACAATATTTCTTTAATTTATTCTTCAACAGAGAAAATAAGAGACAAGAAACAAAGATCAACAGGCTGGGTTTCTAACTGTCTGACCATAAGCAATATAAATATCATAGTTCAATAGACAGTTGAAAATGTCTTACCATCATATGCATGCATAGTTCCCAGAGAGAGAAGCACCAACAGAATTTCAAAACTGGTGGACTCCTGTCACATTCTTCTGTTTGAGAGAGTAATTTATGCGTTTATCATTCCACTTACTACATGATAAGTTCTTTGATAGCAAGGTCCATAGCTTGTAGAAATTTATTTCCAATATAGCTATAAAAGCACAATGACTCACACGTAGTAGGCTCTAGCTGAATATTTGTAATGATATTTAAATGAACAAATACATTAAAAACTTGCAACACAAAGTTTGTATTGATGTCTTGGTAGTATCTTTCACTGAAGTTGCCTTAAGCTAAGATCATTTTTGATACTTCCTAAAGTAAACCTTGATCATGATAATTTCCCAGGGTATGAATAATCAAAACAATTTAAATTCAAGTTATATACTTGCCTGCTAATTCTAAATGCACTCCTTAATATCTGCTTGATGTTGAACAAGTCATTAGAGTCCTATAGGTCTGTTTCTTCAATAATAAAATGAGAAAATTGAACTTGATAATACCAACAGTATTTTTTACACCTATACTGTATGACACTTTGATATGCCATTCTTCTCTCTTTTGATCAATGGTATGCTGAGGTATCAATGCATAACTAATCCATATAGTTGGCCAACTCTAGTGAAGGGTTCTCTAAGACATGTATCAATTAACATTTCCTCTATGGGTATGCCATGGTGCTGTAATTTACACATAGTCTATTTTCTTTTGAGTAAAAGATACCTCTTGAGTGTTCTTGTTAATATTAATACGTACTTCTTTGAAAAAAGGATATATTAATACAGCACCACATCTACATAATTAAAAAAATAAGTTTAATAACATATAAGTTAACGGAGAGCATGACTTGAATGGATCACACAATAGGTAGGTGTGGGTGGTGGAAAGAGTGACGAGGAATGAGTTGTGGTTTTTTTTTGATGGTAAACAAATTTGGCTTTTATTGTTTTTGCTAAACAATACTAAAAATTATCTTTGAAGCCAGGGCTTGAATTACTCAGTTTTAATCAGTTTATTTAAAAAAAGAGGGGGAGGAGGGGAAGAGATCATGGCCATTTTTAAAAAAACTAATTTCACCTGCAGACTCTAGCCACTTTCATGGATGCTATACACAACCCACTCTGTGACTGATGGAAGAATGATAGCACACTCTACCCAATATCATTGCCCTGAGACACATGAGGAAGGGAATGATAGTTAATTCTCAGCAAGGTAACCATAGCCAGCCAAAGAACACTTAGGTTTTTAGACTACTTGCTGAGCACAAACTGTCATTAGCTACTAAAGAGAAGGAAAGAGGGAGCTGGAGATTAATCAATATTTGCCTGGATGAGGAAACTTGGGTGCAAAGTCAGGAAGAGAGAAAGCAAAAGGGCAGGGTAATCTACGGTGGCATGAGATAGGGAAAACAGGTTTATTATTCCAGGTTATTTGTCATTCAAGCAGGACAGACGAAATATGTCATGCAAGATGATTCTTGCAGAGGACAAGAGAATCAAAAGTTGTATGTCCAGTATACGAGGGAATGTTGAGATTTATTTCCAGTACCATGAAGTGGGGGTAAAGGGAGAGAACCCTAGGGTTTCAGGACAAATGAGAAATTCCAGTCCAAGGAAGGAGCTAGAATACACACTTAAAACGGTAAGATATTATATGTCCTCCTTCCCTTGAATCCTGCATTCAATCTACGCACACCTAACTCTCCAAAGTCTGGCAAGAGATTCCAGGAGTAGGCCAAGTTGGTTGTTTTGCTAAAGGGCTTATTTTTTTGGAGGAGTAGGAGTAGAGGTAGGTTGGGCCATGACCTAATATAGAAACTTGCAAGAAGCAGAACATATTTAGAGAACATTTTAATATATTTTTTCATATATATTGAAAGACAAGAGAAACGAACCCAATTCAAGCCATGTCGTGTGCAAAAAAGTCACAATGAGTATAGTGAGGCACCTATTTGCAGTTCCAGCCTCAGCATAAATATCAGTCAGTTTGTTATTTTTATTTCAGAATGGAAGATGTCAAAGTTTCTCACATTTGCTCAGAAGGCAAGTATAACCACTTATAATAACTGAATGACAGGGAGCAGAGTAGGAGAAGAAAGCCAAGGGTGAAAGGTGAAAGAGGGAAGGATACAGAGCATCTTCAAAAAAAAAATTAACAAGATGACTGTTCCAGGAGAGAAAAAAGAAAAAAAAAGTCATGGTAGATAAAAGAAGTCTGTTAGTCAAATAAAGATTCAACTTTTAAATTTTTCTCTCTTTCTTTTGCTGTTCTTTGTTCAAGTCTAAGGTTTGGAATTGTTAGCCCTTCATTTGAAAGAGCTAAGGAGAAATAAAGGAATTCCCTCCCCTTCCCCTGTCTGTCTCTGATGAAGACGCCAATGTCACCTCCCTCCTCTGTTGGAGGTTGAAAGACTCTTCCAAGTGTGTCGGGTGTGGAGACTCAGGATGACAGAGCGGCCTCCTTCTGTGTCTGATGTGCTTGTGAATGGTACATTACCTTTTGGCTTTTCACATCTCTAAAATGTTTCTCAACTATTTTTCATACGTTACTCATGCACTCCCTTCTTTGCCTTTGCAGTTTTCCACTTGATAGGGAGGTACAATAACAACTTCTTCCATTACTGCAAATGTTTTTTTCTTGCCATTTACAGTTCTTAATGGTCGTATGAATGGTCTGGAAAAGCTGTTGTCCCTCCAGAGAGACACTTGCACTAACTGCACAGGCCTAGCTCAGCTTCTCCTCTTTCTCTGTTTGAGCTTTGCTGGCAAACTTGGTTACACTGAGAGAAGCTAGGGGAAGAGGGATATCTGTGCCATCATAAATTATTTCAGTTTCCGAGACAAATTGTAAATTTGTAATGAGAATGTCTGCATGGTTAGGTTTTCCATTGGAAGAGGGACATTTGAGCGTCAGTATCTTGGGAAGTCAAAGGTTACCACCTCGCCCTGCAGCAGCTGCTCTTGGCACGTTTGGCATGAAATCTGGCTCCCTAAGCTGACGTACTCGCCTGGAGGAGCCACCCTTGGGAGAGCCCAGGAAGGAGTTTTTGAAAGTATCTGCAGAACACAGTTCTAGAGGCAGTGCCCAGATACAACTCAGTTTTAAAGCTAAAGGAAGAACCATGGTCAATTCATACCTATGTATAATGCTAAGTATTTTGCTTGTCTTAGTTTATTAGTTAGACTGTCCCTTTAGTAAATTACTAAATCAAGAGGGTTCATTGACTTTGAATTTCATTGTAATGAGCCTCTCAATTTACATCTTCAGCTTTGCTTGTGAACTTGTAAAGGACAACAACAATGGACTAGGTAGTAAGAAACCTTAAATAGTAATTGATTTCGTAGGGGGAACAGGAAATTAAGGAGAATCTAAGGGAAGAGGGAAAGTAAAATAGTAAAATGACTACAAGAAGTTGAAAAAAGGAGTTACTGAATAAAGAGACTGCCTTTTAGGGCCAGCTCTACTGTGAGTTATTCAGAAAGAATAAAGTAATGTTTAGAGAAGATGTTTTTTTTAAATAGAACTATAATGATAACAGTAAATCCTTCTTAAATCAAACACACACACACACACGGTCTCTCTCTCTCTCTCTCTCTCTCTCTCTCTCTCTCTCTGTCTGTCTGTCTGTCTCTCTCTCTTTCCCTCTCTCTCTGTCTCTCTGACACACACACAAAACCTAAAACACACAAAACAATGATTCATATGAGCCATTTTAATATTATTCTTTTTTCTAAATTTATAATTATTATTTCATTCTCATACTGAATAGCAGAAATCTTTATAAAATATCATTCTCACTTTTTCCCTATTATTCACTGTATTTAGATTAACTGTGATTTGATATTTGAACTTATATTGCTGTTTGACACTAATATTTAATAAAAAGTAGAAAAGAGAGATACATTAAAAAGAAAAGAATAATCACTTTAGATAGGATAATTCTAAACTATTAAAAATACTTGAAATAGAAATGAACATTTTAACACAGTGATATTTCTTGCTAATAACTCAGATAATCTGAGGATAAAGATTGAAAGTTGTTTTTGTTTTCCATCTCATGCTTCAATAAATGTAGAGACTGTTACTGTCATTGCCTTTAGGCTGAAGATTTTAAAACAAAAATAAAACTTCTTCATCTGAATATTTCCAATTATTGATATAGCAGAATGTGTTAAGCATGCCTATGTTTTCACAATTATTTTATCTTTTTAATTCATTGATTTATTTTGTTTTCAACGTTCATTTTCACAAGATTTTAAGTTTCAAAATTTCTTCCCATCTCTCTACTCCACCCACCCCAAGGCAAGATGCATTCTGAGTACCCCTTCCCCCAATGTGTCCTCCCTCCTATCACACCACTCCCTTTCCTTATCTCCATATCCTCTATTTTCTTCTAGAAATCTCGATAGATTTCTATACCCAATTACCTGTATAACTTATTTAAAAGTTGCACGTAAAAACAATTTTTAACATTCGTTTCTAGAACTTGGAGTTCCAACTTTGATCCCTTCCACGCTCCTCACCCATTCTCACTGAGAAGGCAAGCAATTGAATATGCGTTATACATGTGTAATTATGTAAAAGACTTTCACAAAAGTCATGTGAAAGACCATGTTTGCCTCCAACCTATGTTGCCCTCTATTTACCCTATTCTCTCTTTAGACCTTGTCTCTCCTCAAAAGTATGTCCTTCTATCTATCCCTTCTTCTCATTGACTCTCCCTTCTATCTTCTCCCCACATTCCACTTATCCCTTTCTCCCCTACTATCCTGTAATGTAAGATAATATTTCACTACCAAATTCAGTGGGCATCTTTAAGTCAAATGTGATGAGAATAAACTTCATATTTTCCCTCTCACCTCTCTCCTTTTTTCCTCCATTAAAAAAGTTTTTGTTCCACCTTTTTGAGAGATTATTTGCCCCATTCTATGTCTCCCTTTCTCCTCAAAATATATTCCTCTTTCATTCTTTAATTTTTCTTTTTAGATGTTATCCCTTCCTATTCCACTTACACTGTGCCCTCTGTCTATATGCATATAATCCCTCCAACTACCCAAATACTGAGAAAAGTTTCAAGAGTTACCAATATGATCTTTCCATGTAGGAATATAAACAGTTCAACTTTAGTAAGGTCCTTATGGTTTCTCTTTCCTGTTTACCTTTTCATGCTTCTCTTGATTTCTTGTGTTTGAAAGTCAAATTTTCTATTCACTTCTCATCTTTTCTTCAAGAATGCTTGAAAATCCTCTATTTCATAGAATGACCATTCCCCCCTCTGATGTATTATACTCAATTTTGCTGAATAGGTGATTCTTGGTTTTAATCCTAGTTCCTTTGAATTCTGGAATATCATATTCCAAGCCCTTTGATTACTTAATGTAGAAGGTCCTAGATCTTGTCTTATCCTGTTTATATTTCCACAATAATGTAATTGTTTCTTTCTGACTACTTGCAATATTTTCTCCTTGATCTGGTAGCTCTGGAATTTGTCTACAATATTCCTAAGAGGTTTCCTTTTAGCATCTCTGGTTCTAGAATATCAGGGCAGTTTTCCTTTATAATTTCATGAAAGATGATGACTAGGCTCCTTTTTTGATCATGGCTTTCAGGTAGTCCCATAATTTTTAAATTGTCTCTCCTGGATGTGTGTTTCAGGTCAGGTGTTTTTCCAATGAGATGTTTTTTTCATCTAGTGATTAGCGTCTGCCTGATCCTTTCTAATCTTTAAGGAATAATTTTTTTCAGTTAACTTTTCGACCTTCTTTTCCATCTGACCAATTGTGCTTTTTGAGGCATTCTTCTCCTCATTGGCTTTTTGAATCTCTTTTGTCATCTGGATTCGTCTATTTTTAAAGTATAACTATCTTAAGACTTTTTGTGGTCTCCTTTTGCAAGCAGTTGACTAGTTTTTCATGATTTTCTTGTATCACTCTCATTTCTCTTCCCAATGTTTGCTCTACTTCTCTTACTTGATTTCTAAATTCCTTTTTGAGCTCTTCCATGTTCTGAGACAAATTCATAATTTTCTTGAAGACTTTAGATGGAGGAGCTTTGACTTTGTTTTCTTCTGTTTGAATATTTTGGTCTGCTTTTCTCCAAAAGAAGATTCTATAGTCTGATATTTTTACCAGTTTTTGCTCTGCTCCCCAGCCATTCACTTGACTTTTGAGCTCTTCGTCACCTCTGCTTCCAGTATTGGTGGGGGGTGTACAGTCAGCCACTCGATTCTCCCCACATTAAATGGGCCTAGTGCTTCAGGAACAGTGACTACAGCTGCCCCACTGCTGCTGTGGATACATCAGGTTCCTCTGTGCCCTCCTTCTTCTGCTGCCTTGGGCTGGGTCTTGATCACTCCACTGTCTTGCACTGGTCCCACAGACTTTTCCCACTGATCATCCGATTTGTTTCTCAGCGTTTTGGGATCATGAAGTCTGTAAATCACAACAAGAGTGAAAGATTCATCCACCTAAGGCCTGCTCAGGTCCCCTCTTTGTACACGTAGGCCACACTGGACCGAAATCTGCAAGGATAGTTCTTGGTGTTTTTAATTTGAGGTCCTTTTCAGGAGATGAACGGCTGATTCTTTCAATGACAGTTTTGCCCTCCAGATCTAGGATTTCTTGGCAATTTTCCTTGATGATTTCTTGGAAGATAATATCCAGGGTCTTTTCTTCAACATGGATTTCTGGTAAGCAAATAATTTCTTAGATTTTCTACCCTGGATCTATTTCCCAGGTCAATTGTTTTTCCAGTTCTATATTTTACATTTTCTTCTATCTTTTCATTCTTTAGATTCTGTTTGTCTGATTCTTAATATGTCATAGAGTCATTGACTTCTACTTGGCTGATTCTAATTTTTGTCACAGTGTTTTCTTCAGTTATCTTTTGTACCTTCTTTTCCATCTGTCTAGTTGTTCCTTTTAAGGACGTGTTTTCTCCAGTTAGGTTTTGTACTTCCTTTTCCATTTGTCCAAGTGGTCTTTTAAATTTTTCTGTGATTTCTTCTTTTATATTTTTAAAATCATTGCTCAGTTTTTTTCTATTTCTCTAATTTGACTTTTAAAATCCTCCCTGAGCTCTTCCAAGAAGTCTTTTTGTGCTTCAGATCAGTTCATATTCCCTTGTGAAGTTTCAGATGGGAGTACAGTCTCAATGCTGACCTCTTTAGTATTTTTGTTTTTGTTCTAGTCTCCATAGAAAGATTCTATGGTCTTTTATTCTCCGTTTTGCTTCTTACCCGTGATTATGACACTTTTCCTGGGTTTTAAAGTAGATCTCTGTGTCTGGGGCACAGGGTGATCTGTCCCATAGTTTTTGTGCCTAAAAGTTGAGGCTTTGTAGAGTGTGTCCTCTGGTTCTTTCAACTAGAAACTAAAATGCAGCAGCTTACCTAGTGCTGACCTGGCTGGTGTTGCAAAGCAGTGGCCAAGTGAAGCCTTTTTGGATTTCCCTGTAGTTACCCTGAAGCTAGGTGAATTAAGTGTGAGGGAGGGGTGATCTGGCCACTGGAGTTTTTCTCTGCTGAGCTAAAGTTGAGGCAAGCTCATTGTTTGGTGATCCCGTCTTCACTAGTGTCTTCCCAATTCTCATGGAGTACTGAGGCATGCTTGGGTCCTGGTGTTGCATTTGCAGGCCTCACCCCCCAGGGGCTCAACATCTTCTCCAGGTTTGCTGAGGTGGGAATGTCTGGGACAGCTCTAGTCCTGCATTTGTCCCCTTCAGTCAAAGCATGAGGGATGCTCCTTAGTGATTTTACTACCCTCACAGGCTAAGATACTGTTTACCCCTTCTGTTGCTCCACCTGTTCCAGGATTTTTCCCTGGGAGATATTCTGTGCTCTTCCAGGTCCACACGAGGAGGGAGATAGCCACCTTGGCCCCTGGAAACAGAAATCTCTAGGCTTATATTCTTGTCTCCCTTAGCAATCAACACATCAGCTAAAAAGGAAAAGAGATGTGACAGACTCTTATATGTTTTTTTTTAATTACCATGATAGATCTTGAAAACACATGTAAAAAAGACAACAGTGTTTAATGAACGTTCTAATTTTTCTTTTTTGCTGCAATATGAAGTATTAAGTTTTGATACATGTCATGTACTTTACATAAAAGCTTTTGTCCTGGTAAAACATCCTGGTTTTACAAGCCAGTGACAAGATGAGCTAGATGAATTTCCAAATATTTAATAGGGATTTTCCAGTTGCTCATAAGACACATTTATTTTTGTACCTTTTCCAGATCAATTATTTTATAACTGTTGAGGAATTTTGTTGTAAAAACTTTCTGAAAAAAGTAAATCAAAAAATAAAAACTACTCCAAAATTAAAGTTTTAGGGGATCTTTTGAGGCACCGAAAGTTAAGTCACTTGTCTAAAGTCACAAAACTAGTATGTATTTGAGCTAGAATTGAAGGCCTTTCGATATGGAAAAAGAATAACCGTTTATTCATTCTTGCATGCATTCACAATGACAAAGAAAACAACCTTAAAGTAAAAAAAGGTAACAGGAAGTTTTCAGTGAGTAATTTCTTTTTTGGCAATGAGAGGCTACATTTTTTGTGTGTCACGTAGGATTGTGTAATGATGCTGACACATCCATTGCTTTTTGTCTTTTATGGTTAATTTTGTAAAGATTTTTCACAGCTGTTTATTATTCTTTATATCACTTGACCATGCTGGAGAAGCTTCTTTTTTCTGCATTCTATAGGTTTCTTAGAAAATAAATCACTAAAAATTCACAAAATACTACAAAGGTACATTAAGCAAGTCCCCTTTAAGGTAACTTAACAACTTTTGTTTTTCTTTATCTATTATATTACTAATGAATGAATGAATTTTTAGTATTCTAAATTCATCCAAAAGATTTTGAGTTCCAAATATTTTCCCTATCTCTCCTCTCTGTCCACCCTAACACCCTAATTCTGACTACTCTTCCCCCAGTTTTCCCTCTCTTCTATCATACCCACCACTTCTCTTATGCCCATCCCCTCTATTTTCTCCTAAAACAAGTTACAATTCTATGCCTATTGCGTGTATGTCTTATTTCCCAGTTGACCTTAAAAGAAAACTTTTTAACACTCCCTCCACATCCACCCCATTGAGAATACAAGCAATTTGATATAAGTTATAAATGTGTATTCTTTTTTTCTAAGCAATCTATATTTGGGGGAAAAATTTAAAATAAAGTAGGACTATGTTCTTTTTTAAAAAAAATTGATTAATTAATCTATTTATTTTAAGTTTTGAACATTCATTTCCACAAAATTTTGAGTTTCAAATTTTCTCCCCATTTGTCTCCTCCCCCCATCCCCAATCGCCTTGCATTCTGATTCCCTTTTCCTCCAATGTGCACTCCATATTAATACCCTTCCCTTCCCTTATCCCATCTTCTCTCTTGTCCTGTAGGGCAAGATAAATTTCTATACCCCATTACCTGTATTTCTTTTTTTTTTCATGTAAAGCAAATAATTTAATGAATTAACAGGTAATCATCTTAACCATTTTGTACAGTTTACATAAACTAAGTATTACATATTAAGGCACAGTAAATACATTGTATACAAAGGTAGGAGAAGGGCCTGCTGGATCATGGTGATGGTAGTACAAAAAGATAATTCTGGACATTTCAAATCTTAACATTAAAAGCTAACAAATTTGTAATTTTAACGTCACAGTTCAGTTGTTGCTAGCTTTAGCCAGTAGGACAAACACTTGACGAGTTATGGTATAAAGTCTAAATTTCAGGAACAGGGAAAGTGGGAGGGGGTAGATGAAATGCAGAAATGAGGAGGAAACATTTAGGTAGGTTAAGTAGTACTTTAGAAGAAATTGCCAGGACTTAATTGGAAAATTTATTTTTGAAAGGAAGGAACTGTTAAATATAAAGTTAATGCTTTAGCAATGAACTATCAACTGGAAAAGAAAGTACCACTTATCTGCTATCAACATGCTTTTTGAAAACTTTTGCCTATAATCAAAACCTTTTAGAGATTTATAAATTATAAAATGGTAAAAGGCTATGGGGAGAGGGGTTTAGATATCAAATCTTGATTTTTTTCGTTTATTAAAACCTGCTTTAAAAAGGACAATTTGAAAACAGGGATAAAAATTTGATTCCTTTTTCAAATTGTAACTCAAGTACATGCCTTGTGCCAACCAGTCAGGAAAGAGGGGTAGGTAGGTGGTTGGAGTGGATAGAGTGCCAGGCTTAGAGTTAGACAAACTCCTCTTCTTGAATTCAAATCTGGCCTCAGGCACTTAACTACCTGTGTGACCCTGGGCAAGTCACTTGACCCTATTTGCCTGAGTTCCTCAACTGTAAAATGAGCTGGAGAAGGGAAATTATAAACTAAGCCAGTACACAACTGAAAAACGACTAAACAACCAAGATCAGGAAGACCAGCTTTTCACAGCAGATTTAAGAGAGCTATTAAAGTTATTTTGAATGTATATACTTATTTCAATGGAAGACGGAATGGTTAAATTCTGTTTAGATGCCTTTTTAACAATTATCCTGCATTTCTGAAAACTTTGGTCGGTTTTAAATTTAGTATGTTCTTAACTGGGTTTTCAAAGCAGCATTTCTAAAACATACCACCCATTCTTTCCTGCCCCTGCAATGCTACAAAGAAAAGTTACAAATGACCATCACAAACAAATCTCATACCCATACTGATTATGTACATTTGCACATCTTCAAAAGTGACTTCTTATACCCATAAGGGTTTGCAAGTAACATGATGGGTGATGGAACCTGCATGCTAGTTATTGATCACTTAATTTTATACACTGGAAGATGAAGAATGATAAAAGCAAAAACTTCATTGCCAAAAGTAGGAATCTTTCTGAGCAATTTTTATATACTTTTAATTTGAGCATATGCTCTGTAAATTATTCAGTTGCTAAATGAATCTTTACAGCTTGTATAAGAAGTATTTTTAAAACTGAAAAATGAGTCAATTTGATAATAAAGAAAAAGTTTAAGATTAAGGATGTTTAAACAAGATGAAATTATCTTAAAAGCTAATTTGGGACTAATGGAAATGAATAGTTCTACTCCAACCAAAACATTTTCTATGACTAATGAATATGAATTTTTCTAAACTAACAAGAAAAAAACGGTTTCCATCTTGTTCTAAGACTAAATTTTAGATGCTGAGGAAATTCACTCTAATAGTATATAGCCAGAGTCAACATAAATATGACAACACATTAGATAATATTATTTTTTAAAAATTCTCTTTAGAAGATTTAGAAATATTTCAGTTCACTATATACCTTGCTCAGTGTCATAAACATAAAGTGACATTTTCGTTTTGTCATTTAGAAAAAAAATCTTTTACTGTTTATCTAGGAGATTTAAGCTTTAGCCTAGTTTCCTTATGCCTGTAGTCAAGTCACCTGTTTGAAAGAAAATTGCTATTTACTAGATAGACTTTGGATTCTTTAAAAGACACCTTAGAGCTACTGAAGGAAGGGTAATTCCCCCTTTCAACAAAATTTTAAATATAAATAACCTTCTTGCAGTAAGTTTCATCAAGTTAAAAAAAATACCCTGGAGTTTGAAATTTGCTAAGTGGTTTTATTCTAAATTTTGGCTAACAGGGGTTAAGTTTTGTTTATTTTCCATAGTTACTTTACAGTCTCCGTCCATTTCAAAATTAAGGTTAACAAAGGATGTTGATGCTTCTGGCTGGTCAGTCTGAGCAGTGGAGTTGGCCTGGAGCTTCTACTGCTGCTCCTGATAACTGTCTTTCTGTCTCTTCAGACATTCGATTTTCTTCTTCTTCCTCCTCCTCCTTTTATCTTCCTCAGTTTCCCCTAACTGTAAAACATGGATAATGTGTGGCATTGCACGGATCGCCCCCTCCTCCCCCCACTCAAATTGACTGCTCAGGTGTCTGTCTCAAAGTAAAAACCTTTATTTGGTTCTCTGGAGAAGCAGGTGGTCGCTTCACCAGTAAAGCTGGAGTAGGGAGGTCACCTGTATTTCTTATTTCACAGCTGTATGCAGGAACCATTCTCAATATTTTTTCTCAGAACTTTGAGTTGCAACTTCTCTTGCTTCCTCCCTTCCCACCCACCCCCACCGAGAAGGCACGTAATTCAATACAGGCTATATATGTGTAGTTTTGCAAATGACTTCCATAACAGTCACGTTGTATAAGACTAAGTATATTTCACTCCATACTATCCTGACCCGATTTATTCTATTCTCTAGTTTGACGTTGTCCATCCCCAAGAGTGTTTGCTTCTAATTGCTCCCTTCTCTCATTTGCCCTCCTTTTCATAATCGTCCCACCCTACTTATCCCCTTCTCTCCTCCTTTACTGTAGTATAAGATAGATTTTCATACCAAATTGAGTGGGCATGTTATTCCTTCCTCGAGAGAAATGTGATGAGAGTAAGCCTCACTTTTTCCCTCTCACCTTCCCTTTTCCCCTTCATTGGAAAAGCTTTTTCTTGCCTCTTCTATGGGAGATTATTTGTCCCATTCCATTTCTCCATTTCTCCTCCCAACATATTCTACTCTCACCCCTTAATCTTATTTTTCGATATGATCCCTTCCTATTATACTCACCCTATGCCCTCTGTCTGTCTGTATGTGTCTCTGTCTGTCTGTCTGTCTCTCTCTCTCTGTGTGTGTATGTATAATTCCTCCAACTATCCAGATACTAAGAAAAGTTTCAAGAGTTATAAACACTGTCTTTTCATGTAGGAATGTAAACAGTTTAATTTTAACAAGTCCCTTCTGATTTCTCTTTCCTGTTTACCTTTTAATGCTTCTCTTGATTCTTGTGTTTGAAAGTCAAATTTTCTTTTCAGCTTTGCTCTTTTCATGAGGAATGCTTGAAAGTCCTCTATTTCACTGAATGACTATTTTTTCTCCTGAAGTACTATGCTCAGTTTTGCTGGGTAGGCGATTCTTGGAAAGGAACCTCCTTTACCATTTTAATAATTCTGCTTTTTAATTCATTCTTCTTTTCATTGAGTTTTTGGACCTCTTTTGCCAATTGGTTAGCCTATTTTTAAAAGTGTTATTTTCTTCAGCACTTTTTGGGGTTTCTTTAGCAAGCTGTTGACGTGCTTTTCATGATTTTCTTACATTGCTCTCATTTCTCTTCCCAATTATTCCTCCACCTCTCTTACATGTATTTCAAAATTCTTTTTGTGCTCTTCCATGGCCTCAGACCATTGCATATTTATTTTGGATGTTTGGGATGTAGAAGTCTTGACTTTTGTATATTCCCCTGACGGTAAGCATTGTTCTTCCTTATGTGAAAGGATGGGAAAAAATATATGTTCACAAAGAAAGTAACCTTCCATAGCTTATTTTTTCCCCTTTTTTGTGCATTTTCCCAGCCAGTTACCTGACTTTTGGATCCTTTATCAAGAGTAGGGTATACTTTGGGGACCTGTGACATCTAAATTCCTCTATGGTGGCACAGTTAAGGGACAGGAGTTTACTCCTCAACGGCCTCCAACTCCACCATGCCAGCATTCTTCCCTACCCCAGGACTGTGGTCAAGGCTGAGAATCAGATCAACTCCTCAATTCCACCAGGAGCTTTAGGAGGAGAGTTCCCAGGGCCATGTTGCCACTCAATGTGAGATTAAGATCAGTTCCTCAATTACTCCAAGGGCTTTAAGCAAAAACAGGGCCACCACTCATGACTAAGGTTCAAACCAGCTGCTTAATTCATCCAGGGTCTTTACGCTTAAACAGTGGATGCTAGCTGCTGCCTACTGTGGCCACTGCCACCACTGCTGTTGCCACTCGAGGCCAGGGCTAGTGGAGGACCCTGCTTCCTTGTCACCGAGGTGAAAATGCCATCTCCTTGACCTCTGAAGCTGCCTTTGACATTTGTGGGTTGAGGGATCTGAGAATCCCCACTGCTGCTGGGGATTCCACCCCCCAAAGTCCTGCTCTGGTCCTGCTCCCCCAGTGCCATGCGGTCAAGAGTGGGTTGGGTTCCACTCTGTGTCTGGTGTGCCAGACCTTTCCAATGGACCTTCCAGGTCACCCTAGGCTGGAAGTCTCCTCCACTTCGTTGTTCTCTGGCTTCTTCTGCTTTAGAATTTATTCTGAGTCATTTTTTACAGGTTTTTTATAGGATGTGGATGAAGAGCTAGAGTATGTGCATCTTTCTACTATGCCACCATGACTCCGCCCCCTCAATACCTTTCTTAATTTTCATTTTATTAATCTTTCCTTTGCTTTCTAGTACTCCTAATTTTGTATTTGTTTGGGATTTTAAATTTTGTTCTTTTTCTCTCTTTCTCAGCTGCATGCCCTGTTCATTGATGTCTTTCTCTGTTTCATTCATGCAAGCGTTCAATGATATAAAACCTCCCCTAAGAACTGCTTTTGCAGCACCCCATATGTTTTGCTAGGTGGGATCATTATTGCCATTCTCTTGAATTATTTTATTTTTTTATCATTATCTATGATTTGTTGTTTAACATACTGCATCTTTAGGATTAGATTATTTAGTTTCCAATCAGTGCTTAGTCTATCTTTTTTTGGCCTTTTGTTACATATAATTTTTATTGCATTATGATCTGAGAAGGATGGATTGACTATCTCAGACTTTCTGCACTGGACTGTGAGGTTTTTATGCCCCAGCACATGGTCAATTGCTATGCATGTGCCATGTAACACTGAGAAAAAAATTATCTCTTTCTATCTCCATTTAATTATCTCCAGAGATCTTTCATATGTACCTTATCCAGACTTCTACTCACCTCCTAAATTTCTTTCTTATTTATTTTGAGGTTAGCTTTATCAAGTTCAGAGAGGGGTAGATTGAGGTCCTCCACTAGTATAGTGTGGCTTTATATTTCTTTCTGTAACTCCCTTAACTTCTCCTCTAAGAATTTGAATACTATACCTCTTGGTCTGTATATGTTTAGTAATGATATTTCTTCGTTGTATATGGTATATTTTAGCAAGATACGTTTCTTTCTTTATCTTTTTTGATTGGATCTATTTCTCCTTTTTTGTGTGATATTTGGATTGTACCCCTATTTTTTTACATCAGCTGAAGTATGTTGTATTCTGCTCCAACCTTTTACCAATACCCTGTGTTTATCTCCCTGTTTGAAGTGTCTTTCTTGTAAACAATATTTTGCTGAATTATAGTTTTTAATCCATTCTGTTATCCGCATCCATTTTATGGGATATTTCATCCCATCCACATTCACAGTTATGATGGTCATCTGTCTTTCTCTCCATCCTATATCCCCCTTTTATCCTTCTAGTTCTCCCTTCTCCCTTCCCCTCCACAATAGCGTTTCACTTTTTGATCACTGCCTCCCTCAGTTTTCCCTCCCTTCTGCCATCCCCCTTCCTTTTATTCCCCTTTTCCCTTACTTCATTTTAAAATGCATTTTAAAGCATCCCCTGCTTTTTCTCTCATTCTCTACTCGCATAGCACTGCAAAGTGGAGCATAAATCACCTTTGAGGCTATAGAAATATGTTGACTTTCATGTGTAACTCTAAACATTATATCTCACCAAGTATCTATGCACTTGGTCTTACAGTGTTTCCATAATAAAATTTATATATCCTTTGTGTGGGAATAGGTAACATGGGGAAAGAAGATAAAACTATCACTTTTTCTCATGTTCCTTTCCCTTTTTTTTTGAAACACCTATCCTTGAAGATACCTTTTATACATGGATAACTATCTGAAATTTCTTATGGTCTTACTTATGGAGATTTTAACACTGTTATTTGTCACCTACCTAGGAGGATGATTAGAATGTTATATAAGGATCTGAGCTATGCATATGAGATATGTTAAGTGTACTGGACAAGTCTGAAAAAAATTTCAAGAAAATGACACCAGTTGATCAAATTTACAAAGGATTCTTTTACGTTCTGCAATTCAATATAGGAGATTTAATGTTTACATTAAAACACAGATGAAAATAAGACTTGGTATCTGCATTTTTTTCCTATATATAAAATACTCTCACAGAAAAGAAAAGTTTTATGGTATTTCTCATATAATCCTTGCACAACTCCTTACCATAGGAGAATATGCATGCTAAAGATTAATATGACTGTGTGATATGTGGATTCTATGAATATAGAAAATGTTAATTTTTATTAACTCTCCTTTATACTTTCCTTAAATTTAGGGAATTGAAAATATCCTGTAGAGAAAAGGGCCTATATGCTAGTCACTACAAGTAAGTCTGCCGTTTTAAAATGTTCTAATTAAATTAGAAACAAGAAATACTAATCAAAATCAACAAGGAAGAGTGAGGGGGAAAAGGTTAGAATTCAAGAATGGGAAACCTGTGGGTAGATTAACAATTTCAACATTTCTGATACTAAGAATAGGACACAGAAACTGAATCAGTTGATTTTGCTCACTTTTTTCCCCTTTTGCTTTTGTTTTGTTTTTCTACAAGTTATGGTTCTAGGGTATTGGGAGCTGTCCTTGGTTATTGGCAAAACAATTCATGCTGAGTTCATGGATAGAATTGTCTCGTAATATTAACAAGATGAGAGAGAGAGTTAATGTTTCACAATAAAGTGAGCACTGGCTCTTGAGTCAGAAGATGAGAGTTCAAAACACAACACTGATATTTATTCACCAGTGTGAAACTGGGCACATAATCCCTTTTTCTATTTTCACATTGGAAAAATTAAGGACATAGGCTTTATGGCCACTCAAATTCCTATCAGTTTTCCATCTATTATGATGCCAAAAAAAGAACCATAAAAGATTTTTTGAAACTGGAAGCAAAAAACAAAACAAAACAAAACAAAAAACCAATACAATGGAGTCCGCCATATGGTAGGGTAAGAGATAGAAGGAGGAAGGAATAAACAAAAGGAAGTAGCTTAGAAGATTAACAAATCAGTGGGGTGTGAGAGGAATAAATAAGAGTTTTCTCATCCTTCTCAGGGGTTGGGAAAAGAATCGGACTTTGAAAAGTGGGACTCTGTTGTCTGACTCCAAGGTCTTTGAAGAATTGTTACATCAATCATGTAAAGAGTGTTACATCAATCATATGAAGAGTGGGCTTTATGGACAATAATCACTTCCTCCTGCTGAGGAAGCATTTCTCGTTTTCCCCACTCCATGTAAACTACCTGGGGACAAATCTCCATACACCCTGTGCTATTTATAACTAGTTATGACAAATATAAAACCATGAAAAAGTAATGGTTTAGTGTTTCATTTGGGTGCCAAATCACTTAGTGTCATGATTAAAAAAACAAATTTCAAATAAACAATCAAATTTTATGATCTTTATAAATATGTTTTTGTTGTTTTAAACCAAATGGCAAATCACACCAATCCCTGGAAACTATAATGCTGAAATTCATAATGACATATAGAAACTCCTCCACCGAGGTACATTTAGTTTACACCTTTCACCTAATCATAATCCTGATATCTGTTGTCTGCTGATGTCCGTGACATCTCTACTCATTTCTCAACAAGTTTAATATCTGGCTCTCAATCTTTATTTCCTCTTCACCACTGCATTCATAATAAGGACTAAAATGTACATATTGACACTCCTTCAAATATCCTAAGTATTCAGTTCTCCAACCCACTGACATCCCTTAAAATAGTTTTCCACCCTACCTCAGAAACAGCCATCGTGACATAGATTAAAATCCAACAAAAGAGACTCAGGAGTGGTCAAAAAGGTGATGGACATAATAATAGCACCTACCTGCCAGGGTTGTTTGAAAGTATCAAAAAGGTGAGCATATCTAAACTGTTTTGGAAACTTTCATAAGCAATATAAATGATAGGTACTGTTATTGTTTTTGTTGATTATTTCACTATCCCCCAGTTGTAAACAGCAAAGTGGTATAGTCGATAAGAATTCTGGCCCTGGAGTCAGGAAGACTCATGTCAACCACTTCAAATCTGACCTGAGACACTTACTAGCTGTGTTACCCTGGTCAAGTCACTTGTTTGCCTGAGTTTCCTCATTTGTAAAATGAGTGTAAAAGGAGTTAACAAAACCCTCCATTATCTTTGCTAATAAAAACCCAAGTGAGATCATGAAAAGTCAGATATGAATGAAATGACTGAACAACAGTAACTGTTACTGCCTTTCCCTTTCAGATTACCTTCAGTCTCCTTTGTGTGTATCTTGCACATATCTAGCTATTTTAATTTTTGTCTGCCCATTAGAATGTCAACTATTTAAGGGCAGAGACTTTTTGCCTTTTTTGTATCATCAGTATTTAACACAGTGCCTGGCATAAATTAAATACTTGATAAATGTTTATTGACTAAGTTTTTCAGGTTTTGAACAAATAGCCATTATTTGGCTTATATTTGTCCCTTCAAGGATTAAAATTGGGAGGTATAAAAAAGGCCCACCAAAAATTGGAATAAAATCTCTGACAATGGGACTCAGTTCCCTATTTCAGGAGAGGCATTTCATTCTCTCTCAAGAAATGTATTTACCTTGAATATATTAGCTGGATGGGAGGATCCAAATTTTGTTCTAAAATTTTTGATGCCCATGGCCAGGAATATCCTTCTAGGAACAAGAGTCACATATGTTTATCTTTGAGTACATAAAACAGGAAAAATCAAAAGGGATATTTATTATTATTATTATTGCAATTAATACCATCATCAATATCATCATCATTATTCCAAGCAAAGGTTTCTGCTTTTGTGAGAAAGAGTTAGAAGAGCACAGCAACATCAGTTGAATGAGCTTTTTAAGAATTTTAGCTGCACCAGAAGCTGGAAACTCTGTGTTTGGGCAAATGGAAAGTTATTCATCTAACTGTGAGTAGCATTCAGCAAGTAGCATGCATCTAAACAGTGCCTAAGAGAGCATCATCTGGCATGAAACCAGCAGGGAGGAGGGCTAGTGGCAGTCAAAAATGCTATTGCTAAAAGATATCAGTAGCTTTACAGCATCAATGGAATGAATTGCCTCTCTGAATACTTCCTCTGGCCACAAATGTCCCTTGTGTTTATATCTTTCCTAGGGTGTGTGCCCTGGTAAGATCTTCGTTCTCTGTGTGTTTCTCTATATATTATATACTTTGGCCAAGTATTCTTTGCAGACATACCTTTTCACATTCCTTAAGTGTGTGCATTAAATCTCCTACTGCTCTTATATTGTGGAGGAATATGCCCCTGGTTGATTAGAGAAATGCTTTTATACTGTGCTTCCTATTGTGATATTTTATTGTATACCTTACCTTTTAATTAATTGTGTTATCAAGGTCACCATTAAGAATTAAAAAAAAAAATCTATGATAGCTCATGAACTGTGCTTTTAAAGGATATGAACTCACAGAATACCTTCAGCCTCAATAGTCATTACCTGGGGAATTATAATGTATATTGAGGGTGAGGAGGTTCCCTGATGCTGTATTTTTTAAACAGGAAACTTTAAAAATTGTTTGCTGAGCAAGGTCAGGTAGAGGTCGTGTGAGAAGGAAGTTGTTAAGATTCTAGTATAGAAAGTATTTTTAAAGTAAATTTCTAACCGAAATAAAATGTGGCAACTTCTTTTTTTTTATTAAAGTGAAGTAAAAATAATTGGTCAAAATGCAAAAGTAATAAGAGCAATAAATAAAATAAATAAATTAATGACCTTTATTAGGGAATCAATGACTCCTTCATATTTAAATATTTTCCTTGTTAAGTTGTTTACTCCAAGAATTAAAGAATCCCTTAGTGACTCTTTGAGCAATAAAATTTGAAATTCTATAATTACTTGGTAAAATTTATACCTAAAAGTCAATGCAGATATGATAATGCCTGCACAAGGTAAGTGTGAAGACAAAGTGAAACAGTGTATGTGAAATACATGCCTGTTAACTTTAAATTCTAAATAAATTTAACCTCTTTATTTTGAGTTATGAACTTTGCATCTAGCTAGATTGTAAACTCCTTAACGGGATGCTAAACTCAGTTATATCCCCCACAGTGCTATTCCTCACAATTCCTTGAATATACTGGGTGATAAAAAGCAATTCATGTAATTACTGTAGGACAAAAGACAAATAGTATACATTATATGATAAAGATCATAGAACTTTTAAAATAAGATTTATTTATTTTCAGTTTTCAACATTTTCTTCCACAAGATTTTGAAGTATAAATTTTCTCTCCATAACTCCCCTCACCCCCCACAGTACAGCATGCACCTCAACTACCCCTTTCAGCAATCTATCCTCCCTTCTATCAGTAGCCATTCTCTTCCCCTTCCCCTCTATTCCCCTGTAGGACAAGACACAATTCAATACCCCATTGCCTGTACAATTTATTTCCAAGTTGCATGCAAAAACCATTCTTAACATTCATTTGTAATGGTTTGGAATTCCACATTTTCTCCCTTCCTCCCTCCTTATCCAGTCTCATTGAAAGAGCATGCAATTATATATAGGTAATACATGTGTGGCCATACAAAATACTTCCATAATAGTCATGCTGAAAAAGACTATCCACTTTTCCTTCTATCCCATCTTGGCCTACATTTATTCCATTCTCTCCTTGACCTGTCCTCCCACAATAATATTTGTTTTTGATCATGCTTTCCTCCAGTCTGCCCTAACTTTTATTATCCTCCTTCACCTTTCAGCTTCTCCCCCACCTCCTTCACCCCCAAGCCTTCTTGCAGGCTAAGATATATTTCTGTGCCCAACGGAATGTGTCTTATTCCTTCCTTTAGTCAAATAAGCCTCACTTCTTTCCTCCATTGTAAAGCTCTTTCTTGCCTCTTTTATGTGAAATGATTTATTACATTCTACCTCTCCCATTCTCTTTCACTCAATACATTCCTCTTAACAGTTTTTATTTTTTATGTATTCTCTCTGCATATTCGGCTCACCGTGTGCCCCCTGTCTCTCTGTCTCCCTCTGTATTTGTATGTGTGTGTATGTGTATATATATATATATGTATATATGTATATATATATGTATGTATGTATATATACATATATATGTATATATACATATATATACAGATGCATCCACATCCACATCCACATACATACATAAATGTATCCATCTATTTATCCATCTCTCTCTCTCTTTCTCTCTATCTCTCCATACGTGTGTGTGTGTGTGTGTGTGCGTGTGTGTGTGTGTGTGTGTGTGTGTGTGTGTATGTATATAGGAAAAGGTCTCACGAGTTACAAATATGTTTTCATATAGAAATCTAATCAGTTCTACTTTTAAAATCCCTGATGCCTTCTCTTCCTATTTACCTTTTCATTTTCTATTGATTCTTGTGTTTGAAAGTCAAAATTTCTATTCAGCTCTACTCTTTTCAACAAGAATGCTTGGAAGTTCTCTATTTCATCAAAATATCATTTTTTCCCTCCTAAGTATTGTACTCAGTGTTACTGTGTAGGTGATTCTTGGTTTAAAACTTAGCTCCTTGGACCTGTCGAATATCATATCGAAAGCCCATTGATCCCTTAGTGAAGAAGGTGCTAAATCCTTTGTTATCCTGATTGTGTTTCCACAGTACTTGAATTGTTTATTTCTGACTGTTTGTAGTATTTTCTCCTTGACTCAGGAAATATGGAATTTTTTTCAATATTCCTAGGAGTTTTCTTTTTGGTATCTTTTTAGGAGATGATTGGGGAACTCTTTCCATTTCTATTTTACCCCCTGTTTCTCGAATATCAAGGTAGTTTTCCTTGCTAATTTTTTGAAAGATGATGTCCAGTCCTTTTTATTCTATCATGGCTTTCAGGTAGGACAAAGATTTTTACATTGTCTCTCTTGGATAAATTGTCCAGGTCAGTTGTTTTTCCAATGGGATATTTCTTATTTTCTTCTATTTTTACATTCTTTTAATTTTGTTTTATAATCTTGACTTCTCATAAAATTATTAGCTTTCATTTGCTCCATTCTAATTTTTAAGGTATCAGTTTTTCAGTGAGATTTTGGACTTCTTTTTCCATTTGACTGATTCTGCTTTTTAAGGCATTCTTGTCATTGACTTTTTGGACCTCTTTTGGCATTTGGGTGAGTCTATTTTTAAAGCTGTTATTTTCTTCAACATTTCTTTTTGTGTCTCCTTTTGCAAGCTGTTTCATAATTTTCTTTCACCACTCTCATTTCTCTTTCCAATTTTTCCTTTACTTCTCTTACTTGATTTTCAAAATCCTTTTGGAACTCTTCCATGACCTGACCATGACCTTCATACTTTTCTTGGAAGCATTCCGTGTAGGAACCTTTACCTTGGTGTCTTCCTCTAGTTCAGTGCTTTCGTTTTCCTCATTGTTAGAAAATATCTATTCACCAAGAAAGTAACTATTTTAATCTTGTTTTTCCTCTTCTTTTGTCATTTCCCTAGTCAGTTGCTTGACTTTTGATCTTTTTGTTTTGTAGAGGTTATAATTCCTGCCTCAATTTGTACAGCTGTTTCCGGAAATATCTCTAGGGACCTGTAAATTCGCAATTCCTCAAAAATGGTATCATCAAAACAGAAGTATTCACTCCACTCCTTGTCTGTGTTCTAGTCTGTGAACAATCACAAACACTCTCTTCTGCCCTGGAACTGTAAGTAGTATTCCATCTCCACAGCTACCACCATGTCAGCTTTTCTCCTCACCCCAGGACCACCACCCAGGACAGCAACCCAGATCAGCTGCTGGATTCCTCCACCATCTGTAGGCCAAGAGCTCCAGAATCATCCACTCCTGAGATAGTGACTGCCACCATCCTAAGACTGGGCTGGGACTAGAGCTGGACCATATCCCTCTCTCACCTAGGTAAAAGTGCTTTTCCACTGACATTTGAAGCTGTCTTTGGTATTTGTGGATTCAGAAGTCTAGAAAACTCTCCAGTTGCCAGTGATTCAGTGCCTTGAGGTCTGCTGTCTATGCTGTCATGAGTCACTTTCTCCTGTGCTCTGAGCCCGATGCAGTAGACCCTTGAATTAGATGATGCAATAGATTGTCTTGTCATGTAAATATGTTTTACTCTGTCATTTCCTGTCTTCCACTGCTCTAGAATTTGTTTAGAGACATTTGTGCAAGTATTTTGTAAGGTTTTGGGGAAGACCTTATAAGGGCAAGCAAAGTGGGGTCTTTTGTTCTTTTTGTTTCTCCAAATATACCTCTTAATAATGTGATTAAGGAGGATCTTTCCCACTCATTGGTGGTCCTGGAAAGATTGGCAGGAAGTCCCACACCTTTTTTAATGAGGCACTGGTTCTCAAGGAATGTGGTGCCCTTTGACTCTAAAAAATGTATAAAGACTCTGACATGCTGTTTTACTTTGGGGCTCAGTTTCTGGGAAAAGCTCTGTGTGACAGAGGAAACTGGAGGAAGCTGCTAAGGATCTCCCTGCCTTTGAAAACTCAGATGTTGGTGCTTCCTACTCTGTAAACTATGGCCAGATAGTTGGACCTTTCTGTTGAATTGTGATGTATGTATTGCTTACTGTTTGATAGTTGGCAAATGCTTTCTTCCGATTTAGATTTCTCTGTATTTTCTCTGAGGTCCAGAGTGCTAACTTTTTCCTTGAACAAACTGAGTGGTACGTGTGCTTGATAAGTGATTGTTAACCCCTCAAAAGTTGGCTTCCCTTTTATAGAAGCATATCAAAGAACCTGTGATAGTAACGCCCCTCCCCGCCCCCCGTGTCTGTCAGGTGTTTACTGATACAGAGCTCAGGCAGTTCTCTGCTTCTAATATGCCATCTTGAATCTGCCCCAACATAGCGCATTTTTAACCACTTTGAAGAACCAGATATTACACTCTGTGAGGTAAGTTAAACTACTTGACTTTTCTGGGATTTCATATCTTTATCTAAAAAAATAAAGCTTGGGCTAAATTGTGTATTATGGTTCCAGTACTCTTTGATTATGTAGTAAAGTCAACAAAGCATTTTTACATTGTGAGACATGATCAAGGGAAACATAACTGAAGACGAAGTCTTTTAAAATTAATATTAAATATAATTTTCTACTTCTTTGCTTTTCAGATCTGAGCAACAGGACATTTATCACTGGATCAGCAAAGCAAGTACTCCCATCTAAATTTTCTTAACAAAGACTGATTCTCTTGGAATGTCACATAGGACTTTCGTTTTTTTCCTGCAATTTCCAGAAGTCACATTACAAACCATGAATCAAGTTAAGCATTTAGATTTTTATGTGTGAGTTCGAGAAAAGCACAGATTAGTGAACCAAAAAAATCTGAATCATCATGTCTTTCAATCTAATTGAGAATTTAAATTACCTGCGGAAGCCAAATCAGTTGTCATTTATTTCTTATTCTCCTTAAAAGAGTCTGAATGGAGAAGGGGAATAATTAGCACATGGCTCTTTTAAACTTCCCTTGCATCTCAATGCTATTACCTCTTCCTTTAGTGGAATGGTTGATGACCAGAATGTGAAAATTATAAGAAAACTCCAAAATAGTTCATCATGAAATGTCTGGATAAATCTGGTCTGCATAAAACTCTTAAATAGCTTCAGAATGAATACTGGGGAAAGAGAATTTATTTTTAACTGTGCATGTAAATGTTCTATAAATGTAGTCAGATAAAGAATATATGTGTACATATACCTGAGTAGTGACTTGAAAATATTCTGTAATTTTGTGCAATAATTTTGAAGTTTAACACTGACTATAAAAACTTATATATTAAATCTTTAACCAATCATCTTTTCTCATTTCACATTTTAAAAGCTAAATATACTAGCACATGCAAAGAAATGAAAACCCTGTAGATTTAAATAATATTATATTCTAATCTACCTTTCATAAATAAATCTACCAGACTGTGTTACATTATATATAAAATACCTTATGAATTTTTTCCACTTTCAATTATCTCTAAGAAGAAAAGCTTTTTCTTTCATATTACACATGCCTAGTTATTTTTTAAAATGATTATCCACTAATCTTTTCCTTCTTGGTCAAATGCATTACCATGCATTTATTTAAGTGCATGTAGTTGTGGTTAACATAAAAAAAAAAAGCTAAAAACTCATTCACTATGTGATCAGCAATAACTGCCCACTCAGAAAATATTTTGTAAACATTGTCAAATGTTGGCTTCCCACAGAAAAGAGCTTACATGATTTCTTTATGAATGCTGAAGTAATTCACCGATTAAGCCAATAACCAGTGCCAATCAGTTACATGAACTGAATACAAGTCAGAATGGATGTATATCTTACAGCGAATGACACATTCTGAATATGACCAAGTAGAGAACTTTATTTTAAGAGATTACTGCTTCCTATTTATGAAATAAAACAAGTACAGATTGACAGAAGAGGAAGTTGAATAATTAAATAACCCAATCTCAGAAAAAGATATTGAACAAGCCATCAATGAACTTCCTAGGAAAAAAATCTCCAGGGCTGGATGGATTTACAAGTGAATTTCTATCAAACATTTAAAGAACAGTTAAGCCCAACACAATATAGATTATTTGGGAAAATTGGGGAAGAAGGCATCCTCCCATATTCTTTTTATGATCCCCATATGGCTTTGATACTTAAAGCAAGAAGAGCCACAATAGAGAAAAACAAATTATAGACCAATTTCTTTAATGAATATAGATGCAAATATTTAAAATAAGATTTTAGCAAAAAAAAAATACAGCAACTTATCACAAGAATAATACGTTATGATCAGGTAGGACTTATACCAGAATTCATGGCTGCTTCAATATTAGGAAAACTATTAGCAATATTGATGAAATCAACAACAAAACTAACAGAAACCATATGATTATCTCAATAGATAACAGAAAAAGTTTTTGACAAGGTACAACACCCATTCCTATTGAAAACACTAGATAGTATAGGAATAAATTGAACGTTCCATAAAATAATAAGCAGTATCTACATAAAACCTTCATCAAGCACTATATGCAATGGGGATAAGCTAGATGCATTCCCAAAAAGGTCAGAGGTGAAACATGGATGCTCATTATCACCAGTATTATTCAACATGATACTGGAAATATTAGCAATAAGAGAAGAAAAAGAAATCGAAGAAATTAGAATAGGCAAAGAAGAAACTAAGTTAACATTCTTTGAAGATGATATGATGATATACTCAGAGAATCCAAGAGAACCAAGTACAAAGCTACTTAACATAATAAACAACTTTGGCAAAGTTACAGGTTACAAAATAAACCCACACAAATCTGCATTTTTATACATTACTAACAAAGTCCAAAAGAAAGAGATAGAAAGAGAAAACCCATCTGAAGCTAGAGTAGACAGTATAAAATATATGGGAGTCTATCTGCTAAAACAAACTCAGGGACTATATGAACACAATTACAAAATATTTTTTTTCACAAATAAAGTCAGATCTAAGTAAGTGGACAACCTAAGTTGCTCATGGGTAAGCCGAGCCAATATAATAAAAATGATAATTCTACATCAATTAATTTACTTATTCAGTAACATATCAATAAAATTATAAGATAATTATTTTCTAGAGCAAAAAAAAATAATATTGAAATTCATCTGGAAGTAAAAACTGTCCAAAATATCGAGGGAACTAATGAAAACAAAATGCTAGGGAAGGTGGCCTAGCTCTATCACATCTCAGATTCTATTATAAAAATACAATTATCAAAATCACTTGGTACTGGCTAAGAAACAGGAGGGTAGACCAGTGGAATAGGTTTGGTACTCAAGACACAGTAGTCAATGAATACAGCAGTTGGCTGTTTGGTAAACACAAGGACCCCACTTTCTGGGATAAGAACTAATTGCTAGACAAAACTTGTCATAAAACTGTATAAAAGTGTGGTGGAAATTGGGTATAAACCCAGTTATAAACCCCTGACACCATACTCAAGAATAAAGTCCAGATGGATACATGATCTAGGTACGAAGAGTTATACTATAAACAAGATAATGGAGGAAAGAATAGTGTATTTATCAGATTTAAGGAGAAGGGAAAAATTTTTGACTAAACAAGAGACAGAAAACATTTTGATGTGCAAAATGGATAATTTTGATTACATTAAACTGAAAAGTTTTTTGCAGAAACAAACCCAAAGCAACCAAGATTAGGAGGGGAGAAGAAAAGTGGCAAAGAATTGTTGCAACTAGAGTTGATGATAAAAGCCTCATTTCTAAAATACACAGAGAATTGAGTCAAATGTACAAGAATACAAGTCATTCCGCAATTGATAAATGGTCAAAGGATATGAACAGGCAGTTTTCAGAGGAAGAAATTAAAGATATCTATAGTCATATGAAAAAATATTCTAAATCACTACGGATTAGAGAGATGCAAATCAAAACAACTCTGAGATACCACATCACACCTATCAGATTGGCTAACATGATAAAACAGGAAGACGACATGGAGATGATGGAGATGATGTAGGAGACTTGGAATACTAATTCATTGTTGGTGGAGCTGTGAGCTGATTCAGCCATTCTGGAGAGCAATTTAGAAATATGCTCAACGGGCTACAAAAATGTGCATACCCTTTAATCCATCAATGTTGCTTCTAGTACTGTATCCCCAAAAGACCATAAAATGAGAAAGAATCCCATATGCAGAAAAATATTTATAAAAGCTCTCTTTGTGGTTATCCCAAACTGGAAATCAAGGGGATGCTCATCAATTGGGGAATGGCTAAATAAATTGTGGCATATGAATTTAATGGAAAAATGAACAAGAAGACTTCAGAGAACCCTGGAAAGACTTATATGAAGTGGTGCTGAGTGAAAGGAGCAGAACCAGGAGAACTTTTTACACAACAACAGTCACAGTGTGTGAGGAATTTTTCTGGTAGACTATGTACTTCACTGAAATGCAAGGACTTAAAAAATTTCCAATGGTCTCTTAAGGCAAAATGCCTTCCACATTCAGAGAAAGAATTATGAAATTCGATCACAGAATGAAGCAGACTTTTTTCTTTTGTATTATGTTTTATCTTGTTTTAGAGTGTGTTCAGGGAGGACCAGTACCTCTGGTGTCATGGCTGCTGGTCGTTTGCAGGGCTCTTTCCACCTTTTGTGTCCACCCGTTCCACGTAACTCTCACCTGTGACTCCAAGAAGCTGCGAAACGTGCAGTGGCCACACCCTGTAAACCGTTTCTGCAGACAGGTCAAATCAGGTTAAGGGTAACCAAGGATTCTCAAACCCATTGGTGAGTTAGAGGGGTGTCTACTCCAAGCATGTGAAGTCTTCATCTGGTGGAATGGGTGGATGAGAACAATTTGTTGCAACTGCCATGAAGGCAAATGAAGCAGGAGATATGGAGTACTTAGAACTTGGTTAGACACTGAAGACGCGAAGGTTATCCACTGCATCCTAAGCCATTGCCAGCTGTCTTGACTCTGTTCTGCCACTGGAGCAAGATGACTCTGGAGGAGAGAATGAGGCTGACGACTACGTACACCTCTGCCTCACTTACATCCAATTTACACAAGAGTCAAAAGACATCAAAAGAAAAAAAGTTTTGTTTTATGATTTATCTCATTCATTTTAATTCTTCTATGCAAGATGACTAAAGTGAAAATGTATTTAACAGGAATGTATGTGCAGAACCTATATAAAATTGTATGCCGTCTCATGGAGGAAAGGGGAAAGGAGGGGGAGGGAGAAAAAAAATCCAAGATATATGGAAGAGATCATAGAACACTGCAAACAAATAAAATAATTTTTTAAAAAAAGGTAAAAAAAGAAATAAGCACAGTTGCAGCTTATATGTATTATGAGGGAGATCATTCCTACTTTATATAACTACAAGATTTTGTGCTGAGCATTACAATATGTATTTTACGTGAGCTTTTAATGTACAGGAGAGTCAATTCAAAATACTTTTCCCATACAAAAAGGGGTCCAGTTTTTTGATTGTTCAAACGTAAGTTTTCAATACCTATTCACCAACTTAACATAATGTTCCTCATTATAAAAACTTTTAAATGTGTACAGGTTCTTAAAATATTAATTGAGAACCCTTCATGGTTTTGTAAAGGTTTCCTCAGGTATTCAAGAGGTTGCTATTTTTGATGAACACTTGCAATAAATATAGAGATTTAAACTATATTTGTCTCACTTTTAAAGCAATTCCTAGGAAAGAAAATTCCTCAAACTCAGAGTATTAGAGAATTGTATTGAGGCACAAAGAGGTTAAGTGTGTTGTCCAGAGTTGCACAACTGATAAGTTTCAGAAGTCAGAAAAAAGCCCAGGTTGTCTTAACTCAAAGGGTACCTTTTTAATGCAGGAGTTATTAACATAGGCTTTATATACTTTTGCGTGTATGTGTAATATGAGTGTATAACAAAAGAAAGCAATTATGTTGACATATATGTGTGTATATACACACTATATATGTATATATGTACATGATGTACATATTTATGCACATATGTTCCTATACACGCATATATATGCATATATAATAGTGAATATAATTAATTTCAGTTGTAATAATTTGTGTTTATGTGATTAAAGACATTATTCTTATGACTCGATATGCTTCGAAGCCCGTGTTGGAAGTTGCCATGACGTAAAAAGGTTAAGAATAACCATTCTATCCACATGATATATCACCACAGACACAGAGCCTTTCATTCATGTAGACGGGTGAGAGGAGGTAGATAAGGCGATTCCTAATGAATTGAGTTCCTGAATAACAGATCAGTAAGGTTTTAAGTTCTTTCAGTATTAGGACTTTGAGTAGTTGTATTCCTAGACTGTAAATGGCATGAAACCTTGAGTGAACCATATTAGAAATATGCATAGATTGTATATAAATTCGGGAGTACCCCAGATTCTAAAGTTTAGAGACACAAGGGAAATCCTTATCAAGAGGTGATATTTTTTTTTTCCATAGCTTCTCCTCTTCTCGAGTGACTACAAAGATGGTTCTTCTCTAACACCGGACTGGACAACTTGCCATTTAAGTGCCAAGAGAGACACGATTGCACTTTTAACCAGCTCCCATCGTTTGCCTCCTTCACTCATATACGTGCTGTTAAATGAAGATGGAGAAAAATATTGCATCACTGTTTTGATTTAATTCACTACAAATTTATGTTACACAGTCTGTGCTGAACCTTTACTGCTGCTGAGCAAACCTACTGTACCTCCCTTATCAAATTACTCTACCACTCTACACTTCATCTCTCCCAAACCTTTTTCGTACCTCCCATGCTTCACCTCCCCCTGTTGTCTAAGCTGAAAGAGTTCTATTATATTCTATAGAAAATATTGTGGCCATTCCCTGTGGACTTCTGTTTGTTCCCTTTTTTTAGCCTTCTATCATTCTGATGCCTTCTCCACTATTGCCTCTTTCATCTCTGTCTTAGGTGATGAAGCAGCCTTTACTCTTTACCAAGGCTAGGCCTTGTGCTTGCTCAAATTATCACCTTTTATCTGATCTTCTTCAATAGATTTCCCCCTCTGTCATTCCTGTTCTTTCACTTATTTTTGATGTCCCCATCTACTGGTTGATTCTCTACTGCCTACAAACGTACTCATGTTTCCACAATTCTGAAAAGAAAAACAATTCTCACTGGATTCTACTATCTCTGATAACTATTGTCCAATATCTTCCTTTGTAACTAAACTACTCCAAAAGTTCATGTACAATAAGGATCTTCACATTGTCTCCTCTCACTCTCTTCTTGACAGACTTTCAATGTGGCTTCTTACTTTATTATTCCACTAAATCTATTCTCTCCAAAGCTACTAAAGATCTCTTAGTTGTCAAATCCAATGGCCTTTTTCTCTATCCCCATTCTCCTTGACCTCTCCACAGCCTTTGACACTGATGATTACCTCTCCTTGATACTTTATTCTCTCTAAATTTTCAATACATCACTCTCTCTTGGGTCTCCTCCTACCTACCTTACCATTCCCTCTATGTTCTTGGCTCTCAGTAGTACTTCATTTGATAATCTCATCAGCTCCCACGGGTTTCATTAGTATCTCTATACCGATAACTCTCAAATCTACCTCCTCTCCTTTCCTTTCCTTTCCCCTGTCCTGTCATTTCCCAAAACCTTAAACCTACTTCACTCTGGAGCTGGAAGCCAATAAATCCCTGCCTAAGGGCTCTTCTGGGCCCTCCCAGTCTGATGTCTTTTTTTTTTCTTGACCTCATTAAAGGGGCCATGCCCTGGCTACTTCTTAAACAGGCGTATTCAATGAATGGGTGTCACCTCACCCTAACTGAATACCTGCAAAGGCCTTGGCCTAAAGGCTCCAAGGTCTCCCAGTGCATCCTGGGTCTTCTTCAGTGATCCTGATGAATATTTGGTCACTGGATTCAAATGGGTCTGGAGCAAAAGTGAGGCTGGTGACCTGCACAGCCCTCCCTCACTCAAAACAAATTCAAATGCTAGTCATGTCATCATTTCTCTGATGGCATGTTCTTCTTCAGCAACGAAGGATGAACACAATCATCAGTTCACATAGGTTTTATTAACATCTCTATACTAATTATTCTCAAATCTAAATAGTCTGCACAAATTCTCTGCAAACCTCTAATCTTGCATGCCCAACTCCCTTTCAGACATGGATGTCAAGTAGGCATCTAAAAGTAAATATGCCTAAAATAGAAATCATTATAATGCCCCCTAATCTCCTCTTACTTTCTCTATGTATGTTGAGGACAACACTACCCTTCTAATTCTTTAGGCTTGTAATTCTGGAATCATCTTGGACTCATTATTTCTCATCTTTTGCCAAACCTTGACCATTTCACCTTTATAACATCTCTGAATATGTCCTTTCTCTCCTCTGATATTGCCACCATTCTGCTATAGGCCTTCATTACCTCACACCTTTATTATTTAAAAAGCCTGCTGTTCAGTCTGCCTGGCTCAACCCTCTCTTCACTGTGTTTGCTTTTCCATTTGGTCAGCAAAATTAATTTTTAAAAAAAGTACAATCATTTCACACATACATCCCCCACACGCAATAAATTACATTGACATACTATTGACTCTAGAATCAAATAACAAAATGAAATAGTCTTTACACCCCTTCATAATCTAACCCCATCCTAATTTGCTAGCCTTATTACACTCTACTCCCCACCACATACTCTTTTATCCAGTGACACTGGCCTTGCTGCTGTGCTAACCAGATACTCAATTTCCTGGAGGTGGTCATTTTGTCTGGATGTCCCCTATGTCTAGAACTCTCTTATTCCTTTGCTCTTATCATTGACATCCCTGCTTTCCTTTAACACTCACCTAAAATTCCATTTGCATTAAAAAGCCTTCTGTTCTCCCACTGATGCATTTATGACTTCTATTTTCTTTTTGGAGGCATACAGAATGGCCTTGTATCACTCCCCTCCAGGACCTGTCCCTTACTTTCTAGACTTTCAACTTCATTTTATCTGTTATTTTCCTCCTTTAGGATATAAGCTCCTTGAGAGCAGGAACTATGTTTCCTTTTTGTATCCTCAAAATTTGTATCCTCAGAGTGCCTGACACATAATAAGGGATGAACAAATGCTTGTTTCCTTCCTTCCTTCCTTCCTTCCTTCCTTCCTTCCTTCCTTCCTTCTTTCCTTCCTTCCTTCCTTCCTTCCTTCCTTCCTTCCTTCCTTCCTTCCTTCCTTCCTTCCTTCCTTTCTTCCTTCCTTCCTTCCTTCCTTCTTAGAAGATATGAATAGGGCACTCAGTTTCACAAGCTAAAATTTCCAAATACATCAATCATATCTAATCAAGGTATGTTCTTTACAATAATAGTGCCAATGTTTCAGGGTTGTTGTGAGGATGAAATCAAATAATAATTGTAAAGCACCTAATACAATCCCTGGAACATAGCAAAAGCTATATAAATATTAACTATTCTTCTTCTTTTACAGTGGAAAGAGTGCTGGACTGAGATTTAGGAGAGCTGAATTTGAACCACATAACATACACTTACATACATATATTCATTTGTATTATATATATATATATATATATACATGCATACACATGTATATATACATATACATGTATATGTGTGTATATGTATTTATATATGTGTGTATATATATATATATACATATATATGTACGTGTGTGTGTGTATGTATATAATAGATATAGAACTAGAACTAGAAAGGGCTTTAAGTTCTATCTAGTTCAACAATTTCATTTTACTTATGAAGAAACTGAGACATAGAGAGATTAAGTATTTGCTCAAGTTCATATAGGTAATGAACACAATCATATAGTTCATATAGGTAATGAACACATCAGTTCACATAGGTTTTATTAACATCTCTATACTAATTTGATATAACAATTTGATATAACAACCACTAAATCATTTGATTTTGATTAACCATTTGATATAACAACCACTAAATCCAGAGAAAATGTTCTGTTGATTAGGTAACCTACCAACTCTCTGGTGAATTACATATTTGTAAAGCAGGGGAAGTAACCCTTTAATTTTGCCAACCTTTAAGGTTGTTGTGAGGAAAATTTATAAACTTAAAACACTGTGAAATGTGAGTCATTATTATTTAGTGAAAGGAAGGGATTGATATTATATAAAACTTTCAAATAGTATTGCAAAGAGTGATACTTGGAAAAGAAGCGTAGCTGATATTTGTCAGTCCAAAAGATGAAATGGAAAAGATGAAACTGCTTGGAATAGACAGGATTTATTTTAAATAACTTGTTTTTGGAGGGATAGAGTGTAGCTGAGAAGATCCAGGCTCATCAAGTAGGTAGGTTTTAAACCAAAATTGACATGCATGTTACAGAAAAGCCCATAGGTAAGTAGTGCACACAGCTGTCTAAAAAAGGTCTGCAATATATTAAAAGGAAGAAAAAAGAAAACAGAAAGCTATGAGAAAGAGAATTATAAGTTTGAAACTCAATGTGTTGTCTGTATGAAAAGGGGGCAACACTATTGGTGAAGCTACAAAAATTCATGGAAAGCTCAACTGCAGCATTTCAGTGTTGGTAAGAGCAAATTTAGGGAAGTTTTCATAGCTTTGACACTGAGTGTCAGAGTAGTTGAAAGGAATATATTGAATCCCACCTCAAATATCAAGTGGGATATGGGAGTAGTTCCTGAAGAGTGGAAAACAGTGCAAGAAAAAAAAAGATGGAGGATGTCAGGGCATTTTCGGGGTGGTCTCTTCATCAAATTCGTAAAAGCATAGAAAGAAACCTATGGTTGGGTTGACTTACATGAAGGAGCAATGAAGGTTCCACTCTGGGAAATATACTTCCTACCAGCCATTATTCATGCTTCAACATTTAATGGAGTCTTTATTTCCTCAATATAGACAGCATTGATGCTGTGAGAAAAGAATCCTGTTCCTAACATAGTTGTTGGTGTTCATACGACTTTTGGAGGGGAACAGTGACATCGTGGGTAATATCTTGACTCCTGCATGAATTGGATTTAAATGAGGCAGAGGTGCACATAGTCATCCCCCTCACTCTTTCTTTCAGATTTATCTAAATTTAGTGGCAGGAAAAATGTCAAGATAACTGCACATGGCCTGAGATGCAGTGGATGACCTTGTCATCTTTTACGTTTGACCAAACTAAGCACTCCACAGCACCTGCTTCAGTCACCTTACAATACAGTGCTAGAAGTAACAGACTGCCAACAACTAAAAATCACTATGGTATGACATGACATCTTCTTTGGTAATCGGAAAGAGTGAACATTTACCCAGGGTCAGGTCAGAGGTGAAGACAAAAAGCTCAATTTAGTAGATTAATTCATGAGTTACTATGGTAAAAACAAACAGCCTCTCATCTTTTCATTATGAATTTCTCAACACTTAGTGAGAATGGCTCTTGGAAAATAGATCTGTAGTACATCACTTACAAGACATTGTATTTAAAGTCTCTGTAGTTACGAACTACGTGCCAGAGCTTGTGCTTTTATAGTGGCTTTTCAGGAATACAAAGTTTATTTCAATTTGAATCAATGCCACAGAAACTAATTTTCAGGGCAATTATTTTCATAATTAGGAGGACAAGATGTTACAATTATTTTAATAGTTACAATGGTTTTTCAAGACAGAAATCAACTGAAGAGGAACATGTATCAAACACATTAAGAATTGTGATTTGTAGTATAATTTCGGATACTCTGCTTTTCAGAATCTGAAAGCTCTATGGAAGGGGATATTTAGAAATGGTGACAGACTTTAGGAAGTTTTGTGAAATGTTTTCTTCAAATTTTATGTTTGTCTGAGAATATTGCTTCTAAACCTACATATTTTCTTTGCAATACACTTCTTTTCCAAGATATAATAATAAATTTATCCCTAAACTGCATAACATGAACAAAGTCAATAGCTAATTTACACACACACTCTCTCACACACACAATCATACACATTTTCTCACATATATTACATGTAGTGTGAATCACAAAATACTATCTTCATAATAACCAGGTGAAATAGGTACTATAGATAACTTCCCTACTCTTTATATTATAAGGATACAGTTACATATTAATCAAGGTAAAATAAAACATACAACATCATATAGCTTGATTCTAAATACAAGGTCCAAAATATTTGGAATTAGGAAAATTTGGGTTTAGCAGCAGATTACCAAGGATAACTTTGAGTATTTTAAAAAATATTTTGACCTCAGTTTACTCAGGTTTGAAATAAATGGATTTAATAGGGGACTTGGATTAAACAAGGACTTTTGATCATGTGACACAGAAGAAGGAAGACAAGGCTTATTCTCTGATCTCTATGACCTCTTGAGTCCAAAAACAGCAATTATGCAGCAGATATAAAGCAACTTCAATTTCTTCCAGTGGAAGAAATTTGCTGATGCCATGACACCCAGGCAGTGTCCCATGGGACATTGCCCATGCTACAAATCTATCTTGGTGAAAGAACAGAAGGGCAAAAGAAAAGAGGGAAGAAATGTGTCTAGCCTTGAAACAGAACCCAACAAAACACACCCCTATCCCAACTCCTAGAGCCTCAGAGATCCAAAATAGAGAAATGAAAATCATAACACCAGATCAGCGATGTTCTGTATTGTCAATGCTGACACAGAGAATTGAATAACAGAAAGAATTGGACAGAACAGATAGAGAACTATGTAGGGGATGAGAGGTTGCTGTGCTGCACTCCACCAATTCTGAGAAGGACTAGTTCAGAATCTATTTGGGGCCAGTTCTGCCCACTCAAAAGTAACGTGGAGCAGAAATTTAGTCTGGTAAACTGCGAATTGCCCAGTATGAGAGGAGGCTGAGATGTATGAAATCCAGCCCCCAAAGAAACAACCATTAGAGAGGAGAGAATCAGATAGTGAGCAAAAGGGGAAAGTTAGAAGGCAAATGGATTGAAATTAACAAAAATCTTAGGAAGACAAAAATCAAAGATTTTTAACATAAACAGATGAGACAACAGAGAAAGTGTTAGAAACAAAGGAAATGTGATCTTCGGATGTACTGAATAAATTCAGTAATCTCTGAATAAATACTTTAAATCAAAGGAAAATGATTCAACATGATAAGAGAACCCTGTGAAAGGTGAGAAGAACATAGAACCAAAACATACTGTTTCTGAGTGGCCAAAAACAAATAAAGATTGCAAGAACAGAATTCAGGGACTGTATAAAAAAAACAATAATCAGATTAAGAAAATTGTAATGAGAGGTCTCAACAACAAAATGAAAAAGTGAACAATAGATTGAAAATGTAAAAAATATAGAATTGAAGGACAGTGTAGAAGACAAGAAGAAAAAAGTTACACTAAAAGAAAATATACTCAATATCCAAGGGAAGTCATACTGATCTTTAATACTGGATGGACAGAGACAACTAAGGATCGTAGGTCTCTCAGAAGAGCATGACAAGATAAAAAGCTGAACATTGATGCAAAAAACTGCAATTGAATTGCCCAGAATGTCTGAAGGCAAACTAAAATATTCATTGAAATAATTGATGGATTATCTCCAAGCAACACACACACACACACACACACACACACACACATACACACACACACACACACACGTGTGTGCTTGCGCCTGAAAACTCTAAAACATATGATGGCTAAATTTAACATCTCACTTCAGAATCAGCAAGTTCTGTAAGTTATTAGGACAAAGGAAAAATGAATAACACAAAATAATACTCACAAGAAAATGTGCAAAGGAATGGAATAATGTAATGCCACTCCGAATCCAACCCATGTTTACCTACCATGCAAGTATAAGCTTAAACATAAGTGAATAACAATGCACATGAAATAATAAAGAAGTATTTCAAAAATTCTTAGAAAGAAAACCAGATTTTAGCAGATTATTTTTCCTCATACAGTACAGACAATAGAAATGCATCAGAGGTAAATTAATGAAGCAGACAAGGGCTGTATAAGTGTGACATAAGGAAATTTTAACAGACATAATTTCTATATAGTTTATAATTTTATTAATTATAGCTAGTCAATAATTAATAAACACGTGGTCGTTTTGCTGTCTCTCATAAACTGAAGACCCCTCCTGGAGGCTTCTCTATACCCTTAACAGAGTGGGTATTATTGACAAATGACAATTAACACTATTTGGTTAGCAATTAATGAGAAAATGAATATTATAATGAGAAGAGGACCAATTCTTTGTTTAAAATTAATTTATTTTTTTCAGCTTTAACAATCACTTCCATGAGTCTTAATTTTTCTCCCCTTCCCTCCCCCCTCAGTCCCTGAGGTGGCATGCAGTTTTATATGAGTTCTACACATACATTCTCACTGAACACATTTTCATATCTGTCATGCTGGAAGTGGATCTATTCTTCTTCTTGTGTTTGTCCTTCATTCTCAAAAAGGACTATGATATCAAGACGATGACATGATTTGCAGTTGACTGTGATTTGAGTGAAAGAGGGCTGCTCAGGGTCACCAATCTCATTTTTTTCTCCTGTGCCATCTGAATTAAGTGGCCTGATATTCATCAGGGTGGCTGGAGATGACACAGGATGCAATGTGAGACCCTGAACCTTTCAGGCTAAGGTATTACGATATTCTCATTTTGAGTGAGATATACCTATTGAATGAATAGGCTCTTTAAGTAGTTTCTCAAGGGATGGCCCCTTTAATAAAAAAAAAAAAAATCAGACTAGGAGGAGAAGACCCTCAGGGCTCCTGGAGAAAAGAGAAACAATTAGTATTTAGTATTTGAATCCATTCTGTGCTAGGTGGGTAGGGACTTGTTGTCCATTCTATGAGCTCAAGAGTAAATTGGATTTGAGGCTTGATTTTTGAACAAGAGATGTAGCCAGAAAACCCAGAGGAAAAAATGAAGCTTTTGGGCCAGGGTCTCACATGCCATCCTGGGCCATCTCCATTAGTCCTGATGAATATTGGACCACCGTGTCCAGATGGTACAGGAGAAGAAAGTGAGGTTGCTGACGTTGTACAGCCTTTCCTCACTCAAAACAAAGTCAGTTGCAAGTCATGTCATCATCTTGATGTCATGCTCCTTTTCAAGAACGAAAGACAACTACAATCTGTGAGTGAGTAGCAGTTCTCCTCCTCCTTCTCCTCCAGGATTCCACCTCTAAAAGCTGCATTTTTTTGCCTCTGGGTTTATTGGACATATTCTAAAGAAAAACTGGAACATTTGACTTTGAATAGGTCACTGTCCCAGACCACGCCCAGTCTCAGGTAATAGAGATATTGGATCTTCCCATCCCCTCTATCTCTGATGCTTAAGTCTGAATAGGAGAACACAATGGGCCAGAACTGAACTGCATTAGATTCTGTTGTAAGATTTGTAAGAAGTGGCAATTCTAGATCTAAGAGGGGTAAACTTTAGGACAAGGTCAGTAAAAATAATAAATAATATATGTATAATATAATATATATATGTATATATATATATACTATATGTTATAATAATATATGCATAATATAATATATGTATATAATAACAGCTTCTTCACTAGGGATTGAACTGGCCAGTCCCACTTGGACAATGTGCTTGCCTCCTTCCCTCCCTTTCTTCCTTTCTTCTTTCCTTCCTTCATCTTTCCTTCCTTTCCTTCTTTCTTTCTTTCCTACTCTCCCTCCATCCTCCCCATCCCTTCCCATCCTCCCCATCCCTTCACTCCCCCTGTCCACATAGAGAATCATACCCTTAGCTGTGGCTGTTCTGTCAAAGGTAATATGAATTTTGATCACTGAAACCCGACAAGATATCTTAAGGTTTGTGGGCTAAATTTGAATTTAGATTACCTTGAACCCAAGTCATGCTGGTTCTCGCTGACTGATCAACAATAGGTCCCAGTCCAAGACCGACTTGGTCACTGTTTGGGTTCTGATGGCTTAGAGTGAGTGTACATCGCACTTGTTTTTTGTTTGTTTGTTTGTTTTTTCAGGGGTTTTTTTTGGCCAGAAACTTTCAGGATATTCCCCTTCCAGGTAATTTTTTTTAAATTTTTGACTAAGTAAAAGAAGCAATTCTTTGCTCATTTCTTATCTAGTCTTAATCACTGAATGGATGTTGCCTCAGAAAAACTGAGACCTAGGGAAGACCTTAGCTTAAAAAGGCTAAGATCTCCCCCTCCATATGGGACCATCTCTAGTTGTCCTGATCTGTATCTTGACACTGGACCCACTTGACTCTGGAGGAGAGAATGAGACCAGTGACTTTGCACAGCCCTCCCTCAATAAAGTCTAATTTACTTGCAACTTGTGAAGTCACCTCCTAGTGCCATGGTACTCTTCAAGATGAAGGAAAAACCACAACAATTAAGCTACAGTGTTTTGCTTCTGAATGAGGAAAGAGAAATAAAAAACAATCTTAATTAATAATTGATTCTTAGCATAAAAGGGAAACAATCATTTATCCCAACAATAGAACGATAGTAGAGACTAGTAGGAATTAATTCTAAATGTATGGAAGGTGATAGAGGTGCAGGTGAAAAGTGTGCTAGAGAAGAGGTAGATCTAGGGTATTATAGACAGAATCTGGTAACATTTTATATACAAGTGAATCCATTTTTTAGGGGAGATAATATTACAAAATGGAAGGGCAAATGAATGTGGTGGGTGAGGGAGGAAGATAAGGGAGTTAGCAAAGACAATGGGATGTTAAAGGCCAAATAAATATCTAAAAATTAGGGGAAGGTAACCACTATTGTCTCTGAAAGAGTCTGCAGGGGAGCAGGTGAGGAGGATTGGGGAAATCTAAGGGGACAAAGAGAAGAGGTCTTGATTTGGTAGTCATATGAGGTTTCACACAAGAATGCTCCTATGACTAAGGAGAGATTCTGTGATGGGAGATTGGAACATTAACCTGGGTGTGGTTTGGGATGTGGTACGTGAAAAGAAAAAGCATCCAATTTTGGGATGGAGGGAAGTGGTGATGCTGGAAACAATTGGCACTAGGGGGAAATGAGAACATATAGAACAAGGATAGGAGTTTTTCATGCAAATGGAGAAAATATGGTAATTGGAGGAAAGTATAGGTAAGTGGCAGACTCCATGATGAGGCATGTGTGGGAATCTGTCTGTGGCAATGTTCTCTATGAAACTTTCAGGAATTGACATTGTCCTGGCAGTCAGGTTCAGTGAAAAAACAGAATCCACAGGTTAAATGTATAAGACAATAGAAGAAACTGTGAAGAGCCCAAAATAAGATATATTGGAATTTTTGCCTGGAAACATAATATAAAGAATGTAGAGAGACTAGATAGTTAGAAGGGTCACAAATTATAGAGAATGAGCCTCTAGAAAACAAAAAGAGAGAGGATGGATAATAAGGAGAATTAAATGGGAATGAATTAAATAACCCAATGAAAATTTTAAAAAGTGTAAAAGGTTGAATAAGGAAACAAAACTCTACAAGCCCACTTACAAAAAAGATATTTCTAATCTCCCTCTGATCCCACTCCCTCCAAAAAAGAATGAGTAAAGAAACAACAACAAAAAAGAATCTGATCATGGCAAGTTATTATGGTGGCAGTGAAGAATGATACACCAACTCAGAAGAGAGTAACAATGTTAAAACAGCTATGTACAAAACTCCAAAGTAAAGTGGGAAGTGTTCTTAATCCCATAAAGAACTCTTGAAAGAACTAAAAAAAGAACTTAAAATCATTTAAAAGCGATTGAAGAAAAATGGCAAAAGAAGTAAGAAGGGTGCAAGAGAATTTCAAAAAAGGAGGAGACAGTTTGGAAGAACTAGTCAAATGAAAAAGGAGATACAAAATCCACCGAAGAGAAGATAGCAGAGTAGAAAGACCTAATTTTATAGGTCTTCCCCCACAGCCCATAAAATACCTGCAAAAATGACTCTCAACCAATTCTAGAGCAACAGAAGCCACAGAACGACAGAGTGAAGAAGATCTGCAGCCAAAGGTAACCTGGAAGGTTGACAAAAAAGGTGTATCCCACTGAGTGGACACTGAGCAGAGGGGCCCAGCCCTGGCCACGTGGCACTGGAAGGAACAGGACAGGAGCAGGCCTCTGGGCCAGAATCTCCAGCAGGGAGGGTCTCAGATCCCTCAACTCACAAGGGCCATAAAAACCTTCAAAGGTCAGTGAGAAGGCTTTCCCAGCTGGGTGAGAGGGGAGCAGGGTCCCCCCTAGCATGGGTCCCAAGTGGGGGCAGCAACAGCAGCAGGGCAGCAGTGCTGCGTGACATTGGACTAGCCAGACAGCAGCTTCAATCATGGAAGCAGCTCAGCTTAAAGGCCCTGGGGGAATTGACCTACTCAACTTAATATCAGCCATGAGTGGCAGTCCTGCACCACCCCCAAAGCTCCTGGAGAAATTGAGTAGCTGATCTGAATCTCAGCTTCAAGCACAGTCCTGGGATGAGGGAGGAGCAGTAGCACCCTCCTCTTGACAAAGGATTTAGAAGTCAAATAACTGGCTGGGGAAATGCCCAAAAAAAGACAAAAAAAAGTAAGACCATAGAAGGTGACTTTCTTGATGAACAAGTGTTTCCTTCCATACTTTCAGATGAGGTAGAACAATGCATACTGTCAGATGAAGTCAAGGTTTCTACATCCAGTACCTCCAAAATGAATATGAAATGGGCTCAGGTCATGGAAGAGCTTGAAAAGCGAGTCAACAGCTTGCTAAATGAGACCCAAAAAAATGCTGATGAAAACAACACCTTTAAAAATAGACTAAATAAACTTGAAAAAGAGATCCAAAATGTAAATGAGGAGAAGGAAGCTTTAAAAAGCAGAATTAGCCAAATGGAAAAAGGGGTTCAAATGCTCACTGAAGAAAACAGTTCTTCAAAAATGGGAGTGGAGCAGAGGGAAGGTAATGAGTGTATGATAAACCAAGAAATTACAAAACAAAACCAAAAGAATTAAAAAAAATAGAAGGTAATGTGAGATATCTCATTGAAAAACAACTGACCTGGAAAATAGATCCAGGGGTGACAATTTAAAAACTAGGGGACTACCTGAAAGCCATGATCAGAAAAAGAGCCTAGAGGTTATCTTCCACGAAATTATCAAGGAAAACTGCCTTGATATTCTAGAACCAGAGGGCAAAATAAATATTGAAAGAATCTAACGAACATCTCCTGAAAGAGGTCCAAAAAGAGAAACTAGGAATATTGTGGCCAAATTTCAGAGTTCCCAGGTCAAGGAGAAAATATTGCAAGCTGCTAGAAAGAAACAATTTGAGTATTGTGGAAATAGAATCAGGGACTGAAGGGCTTGAAATAGGATATTCCAGAATTCAAAGGAACTGGGATTAAAACGAAGAATCACCTACCCAGCAAAACTGAGTATAATACTTCAAGGGAAAAAATGGTCACTCAATGACATATGGGACTTTCAAGCACTCTTGATGAAAAGACCAGAACTGTAGAAAAAATGCAACTTTCAAACACAAGAATCAAGAGAAGAATGAAAATGTAAATAGGGGGGCGGAGCCAAGATGGCGGAGTGAAAGCAAAGACTCACCTAAGCTCCTGGAAAAACTCCTCTGGATATCTCTGGGGAGAGAGTCTGACCAGACTTTGGAGGTGTAGAATCCAGTGGGTGACGGACTTTGACGGATTCGGAGCCCAGGTTGGACTGGAGGGTGCACGGGAGGGATCTGTTCCGGGGGGTAAGACCCCTGTGCACAGAGCAGCACGGTCGGCAGGGCAGGGCGGAGGGGACCTGAGGGGCCTGAGAGTGGCGGGCGAGACCAGCGGAGCAGGAGATAAGCCAGGCTGAGCCCGCTGAGTGCCAGATATCAGCGCAGCAGCCCTTGAAACCTTCAGCCTGAAGACTGGACTTCGGTGGGTCAACTACTTGAAGTTCCAGGAGCTGGGATGGCGGAGTGATCAGTAAGTGCTCTCTCCTCCCCCCTGATGACAGTGAGGGAACCATAAAATTCCTCCCCAGATTAATCCTGGATCACCGGGAACAGCAGAAGGGGGCGGGTGGTCTCATAATACCAGAGGCTGGAAAAGTGGCAAGGGGGGATTCTTCCTACTGTGGCGGAGGCGATCTGGAGGGACAGACGACCCAGGGCAGAAAAAATTTGCACTGAGACCCAGCCAAGCCTCAGCGCCGGGAGACGAGCCCCAGGAGGGGAGGGAACACGCATTAGCGTCTAGGCGTGCCCCAGCCCTCCAGGGGAAAAGGGAAGACAACAGGGAAGCTATGTCACCATCCCCTGACCTTGCCTTTGCCTCAAGTCAGCTGAGGAGATCTCCTGAGACCAGACCACCCCTCCTACACACCTAACAAGCTAACCCCAGGGTTGATCTGGGAAGCAACAACAACAAAAAAGCCTGCTTTTAGCCTAGACATACATCAACTCAACTTAAAAGATCTGTATCTTCTGACTGAAAGAACCAAAAGCTGCAACACTCAGTCAACATCATGAATCGGAAAAAGCAGACGAAAAGTGAAAAAACCATAGAATCTTTCTATGGGGATAAGGACCAAAACACAAACACCAAAGAGGTCAGAGCTGAGACTGTACTTCCATCTGAAACCTCAAATGGGACTATGAATTTCTCGCAAGCACAACTAGATTACCTGGAACATCTGAAGAAGGAAATAAAAGAAAAACTGGCCAATGATTTTAAAATTATAAAAAAAGAATTCACTGATGAGAACATCACTCTGAAAAAGAAAATTGAAGAAATGGAAAAGGAAGTTCAAAAATTAACTGGAGAGAACAACTCCCTAAAAGGACGAGTTAATCAAACGTAAAAGGAAACCCAAAGCCTAATTGGGAAAATTGATCAGATGGAAAAGGAAAGACAAAACCTAACTGGGAAAATTGGTCGAATGGAAAAAGAAGTACAAAAATTAAATGGATAAAATAGCTCCTTAAAGGGAAAAATTGGTCAGATGGAAAAGGAGATGCAAAAGCTAACTGAAAAAAACAATACGATGAAGATTAGAATTGGGCAAGTAGAAACTAATGACTCAATGAGGCAACAAGAATCAGTCAAACAAAACCTAAAGAATGAAAAGATAGAAGAAAATGTAAAATATTTAATTGGAAAAACAACTGACCTGGAAAATAGATCCAGGAGAGAAAATTTAAGAATTATTGGCCTGCCAGAAACCCATGATGAAGAAAAGAGTCTGGACAATATCTTCCAGGAAATCATCAAGGAAAACTGCCCAGAAGTACTAGACCCAGAGGGCAAAATAGTCACGAAAGAATCCACCGTTCGCCTCCCGAAAGGGATCCCAAACTCAAAACCCCAAGAAATATAGTTGCCAAATTCCAGAGCTATCAAGTGAAGGAGAAAATACTACAAGCAGCCAGAAAGAAACAATTCAAATATCAAGGACACACAGTCAGGATCACACAGGACCTTGCAGCTTCTACATTAAAAAATCGAAAGAATTGGAACCCAATATTCCGTAAGGCAAAGGAGTTGGGACTTCAACCAAGGATCAACTACCCAGCAAAGTTCAGCATAACATTTCAGGCAAGGAGAAAGTCATTCAATGAAATAAGGGATTTCCAGAGCTTCCTGACCAAAACACCAGAACTCAATAGACAATTTGATCTTCAAATGCAGGTCTCCAGAGAATCATAAAAAGGCAAACAGAGAGGAAAAAACAAAAACAAAAACTTGCTACTCAATTAGGGCAAACTGTTTACCTCCCTATAAGGGAAAATGATACCTGTTAATCTTGAGAACAGTGCAGCTATTAGGATAAAAGGGACATATGTAGAGGGAACGGGCATAAAGTAAATGATGTCATGTCAAAAATATGATTTAAGTATGAGAAGGGAATGTAATAGGAGGTGTGGAAAGGGGGAAGCAGAAAATGGCAAATTATATCACAGGAAGAAGTACAAAACTATAGTAGAGGGAAGGAGGGGAGGGAGATGAGCATTGTTTGAGAGGTACTCTCATCTGATTTGTTCAAAGGAGGGAACAATAATCTTAAGTAGATAATCCTAACTAGCTCTATAGGTAGTAGGAGGGGAAGGGGGAAGAAAGGGGAGGGTGGCTAAAAGGGAGGAAAGAAACAATAAGAGTAAAGGGGAGTAAAAGGGAGGGGGGCTAAAAGAAGGAGGGGAAGGCTTCAGGAGGAAGGGGAGAAAAGTGAATACTACTGAGGAGGGGAAGGGAGACGGGAGAGCTAAAAGCACAAATGGTGGGAAAGAGGTTGGAGGGAAATACACAGATTGTAATCATAACTGTGAATGTGAATGGAATGAACTCTCCCATAAAACGGAGACGGATAGCAGAATGGATTAAAAGCCATAATCCAACAATATGCTGCTTACAAGAAACACATTTGAAACGGGGGGATACACATAGGATAAAGGTCAAAGGATGGAGCAGAATATATTGTGCTTCAGCTCATGTAAGAAAGGCAGGAGTAGCAATCCTAATCTCAGACAAAGCAAAAGCAGAAATAGATCTAATCAAAAGGGATAAGGATGAAAACTATATCCTGCTAAAAGGCACCCTAGACAATGAAGCAATATCATTACTAAACATGTATGCTCCAAGTGGTATAGCATCCAGATTCTTAGAGGAGAGGTTGGGGGAGTTGAAGGAAGAAATTGATAGCAAAACTATACTAGTGGGGGACCTCAACCTCCCCCTCTCTGAACTCGATAAATCCAACCTCAAAATAAACAAGAAAGAGGTTAAGGAGGTAAATAAAACGCTGGATAAGGTAGATATGATAGATCTTTGGAGAAAATTAAATGGGAATAGAAAGGAATATACTTCATCTCAGCGGTACATGGAACATTTACAAAAATTGACCATATACTAGGACATAAAAATCTCACAATCCAGTGCAGAAAGGTAGAGATAATCAATGCATCCTTTTCAGATCATAATGCATTAAAAATTACATGTAATAAAAGGCCATGGAAAGAGAAACCAAAAATCAATTGGAAACTAAATAATCTAATTCTAAAGAAGGGTTGGGTTAAAGAAGAAATCATAGAAACAATCAACAATTTCATTCAAGAGAATGACAATAGTGAGACAACATACCAAAACTTATGGGATACTGCAAAAGCAGTTATTAGGGGAAGTTTTATATCTTTGAATGCTTACATAAATAAAATAGAGAAAGAGGAGATCAATGACTTGGGCTTGCAGTTGAAAAAGCTAGAAAAAGAACAAATTGAAAATCCCCAAGTAAATACCAAATTAGAATACTTTAAACCAAAGGAGAGATTAATAAAATTGAAATAAAGAAAACTATTGAATTAATAAATAAAACCAATAGTTGGTTTTATGAAAAAACTAATAAAATTGATAAACCTTTGGTGAATATGATTTAAAAAAAGAAAGAAGAAAACCAAATTACTAATATTAAAAATGAAAGGGTGAACTCACCTCCAATGAGGAGGAAATTAAAACAATAATTAGAAACTACTTTGCCCAATTTTATGCCCATAAATTCGATAATCTAAATGAGATGGTTGAATATTTTTAAAAATACAAATTGCCCAGATTAACAGAAGAGGAAGTTGAATACTTCAACAACACCATCTCAGAAAAAGAAATTGAACAAACCTTCAATGAACTCCCTAGGATAAAATCTCCAGGGCCAGATGGATTCACAAGTGAATTCTATCAAACATTTAAAGAACAGTTAATTCCAATACTACATACACTATTTTTGAAAATTGGGGAAGAAGGAGTCCTCCCAAATTCTTTCTATGATGCAAATATTGGTTTGATACCCAAACCAGGAAGAGACAAAACAGAGAAAGAAAATTATAGACCAATTTCCCTAATGAATATAGATGCAAAAATTTTAAATAAGATTTTAGCAAAACGAATACAGCATCTTATCACGAGATTAATACATTATGATCAGGTAGGATTCATACCAGGACTACAGGGCTGGTTCAATATTCGGAAAACTATTAGCATTATCGATCACATCAACAACAAAGCTAACAAAAACCACATGATTATCTCAATAGATGCAGAAAAAGCTTTTGACAAAACACAACACCCATTCCTACTAAAAACACTGGAGAACGTAGGAATAAAGGGAACTTTCCATAAAATAATAAGCAGTATCTATCTAAAACCTTCAGCAAGCATTACATGCAATGGGCATAAGCTAGATGCATTCCCAATAAGTTCAGGGGTGAAACAAGGTTGTCCATTATCACCACTATTATTCAATATGGTACTAGAAATGTTAGCTGTAGCAATTAGACAAGATAAAGATATTCAAGGAATAAGAATAGCCAAAGAAGAAACTAAGTTATCACTCTTTGCAGACGATATGATGATTTACCTAGAGAATCCCAGAGATTCAAGTAAAAAATTACTTGAATTAATAAACAACTTTGGCAAAGTTGCAGGTTACAAAATAAACCCGTACAAATCTTCTGCATTCCTATATATTAGCAACAAAGTCCAACAGCAAGAGATAGAAAGAGAAATCCCATTTAAAGCTAGGGTAGACAGTATAAAATACTTAGGAGTCTACCTGCCAAAACAAACCCAGGGATTATATGAACACAATTACAAGACACTTTTTGCACAAATAAAGTCAGATTTAAGTAAGTGGAAAAACATTAGTTGCTCATGGGTAGGCCGGGCTAATATGATAAAAATGACAATTCTACCCAAATTAATATACTTATTTAGTGCCATACCAATTAAACTATCAGACAATTACTTTCTAGAGCTGGATAAAATAATATCAAAATTCATCTGGAAAAACAAAAGGTCCAGAATATCAAAGGGACTAATGAAAAGAAATGCTTGGGAAGGTGGCCTAGCGCTACCAGACCTCAAACTGTACTATAAAGCAGCAATTATCAAAACCACTTGGTATTGGCTAAGAAACAGAGAGGTAAACAAGTGGAATAGACTTGGCACTCAAGATGCAGTAGGCAAGGTATATAGCAACCTTCTGTTTGATAAACCCAAGGACCCCAGCTTCTGGGATAAGAACTCATTGTTTGACAAAAATTGCTCGGAAAACTGGATAACAGTGTGGCGGAAATTAGGCATAGACCCATACCTGACACCGTACACAAGAATAAAATCCAAATGGGTACATGATTTAGGTATAAAGATTGATACCATGAATAAACTGGAGAAGCAAGGAATAGTGTATTTTTCAGATCTATGGAGAAGGGAAGAATTCTTTACTAAAGGAGAGATAGAAAGCATTATGAAATGCAAAATGGATAACTTTGATTACATTAAAGTGAGAAGTTTTTGCACAACCAAACCCAGTGCAACCAAAATCCAGAGGGATGTAGTAAATTGGGAAAGAATTTTGACAGCTAAGCTCGGGGATAAAGGCCTCATTTCTAGAATATATAGAGAACTGACCCAAATGTATAATCATACAAGTCATTCCCCGATTGATAAATGGTCAAAGGATATGAACAGGCAATTTTCCGAAGAAGAAATTAAAGCTATCTATAATCATATGAAAAAATGCTCTAAATCACTATTGGTTAGAGAGATGCAAATGAAAACAACTCTGAGGTACCACATCACACCTATAAGATTGGCAGACATGACAGAACAAGAAAATGATAAATGCTGGAGAGGATGTGGGAGAGTTGGAACTCTAATTCATTGTTGGTGGAGCTGCGAGCACATCCAACCATTCTGGAGAGCAATTTGGAACTATGCAAAGGGCTACAAAAATGTGCATACCCTTTGACCCAGCAATATCGCTACTAGGACTGTATCCCCAAGAGATCATAAAAATGGGAAAGGGTCCCACATGTACAAAAATATTTATAGCAGCACTCTATGTAGTTGCCAAAAACTAGAAGTCAAGGGGATGTCCATCAATTGGGGAATGGCTGAATAAATTATGGTATATGAATGTAATGGAGTACTATTGTGCCATAAGAAATGATGAACAAGAAGACTTCAGAGAGGCCTGGAAGGACTTATATGACCTGATGCTGAGTGAAAGGAGCAGAACCAGGAGAACTTTATGCGCAGCAACGACCACAGTGTGTGAGAGTTTTTTTCTGGTAGACTTAGATTTTTGTAATAACACAAGAACTTCTTACAAAAAAAAAAATCCCCATGGTGGATCTCAAGGCAAAATGCCTTCCACACTCAGAGAGAGAAATATGGAAGTCACTCACATAATGTAGCAGATCATGTTTGTGTATGTGTATGTGTTTGTGTATCATGTTCTGATTTGTTATACGATTTCTTTCATTTATATTAGTCTGACTACGTAGCATGACTATAGTGAAAATATACTCAATAGGAAAGTATATGTAGAATCTATACAGAATTGTATGCAGTCGTGGGGAGGGAGGGGGGTAGTGGGGGGTAGGTGGGGGGGATAAAATCGCAATTGTATGGCAGTGATTGTTAAACATTAAAAAATAAAAATTAAAAAAATGTAAATAGGAAAGAGAACTCATAAAGGACTTTCTAAAGCTGAACGTTTACATTCCTATATGGAAAGATAATATTTGTAACTTTTGAGACTTTTCTCAGCATTTGCATAGGTGGAGGAATTTTACACACACACACACACACACACACACACACAAAGACGGGTAGCACAGGTTGAGTTGAATCAGAAGGGATGATGCCTATAAAAATAAAATTAAGGGGTAAGAGAGGACCATATTGGGTGGAGAAAAGGAAAAGTGGAATTGGACAAATCATCACTCATAAAAGCGATAAGAGAAATCTTTTTTAATGAAGAAGAAATGGAGGAGGTGAGAGGGGAAAAGTGAAGCTTACTCTCTTCACATGTGACTAAAGGAGGGAACAATATGCTCACTCGATTTGGCATGAAAATCTATTTTGCACTACAGGAAAGTAGGGGAGAATGGGACAAATGAGGTGAGGGAGATGATAGAAGGGGGGCAAATGGGGGAAGGGAGTAACTAGAAGTAAACCCTTTTTGGAAGTGACAAGGTCAAATGAGAGAATAGAATAAAAGGGGGACAGGGTTGGATGGAGGGAAATATAGTTAGTCTTACACAGCAAGACTATTATGGAAATCTTTTGCAAAATGATACATATATAGCCTGTATTGAATTGCTTGCCTTCTCAGTGGGGATGGAGGAAGGGAGAGAAGTTGGAATTCAAAGTATTAGAAACTAATGTGGAGAATTGTTATTGTATGTGACTGGGAAATACGTAATACATGTAATGGGGTATAGAAATCTATCTTTTCCTACAAGAAAAGAGAGAGATGGGGATAAGGTAAAGGTGAGGTGTGATAGAAAGGTGGGGACATTGAGGGAAGGGGTGGTTAGAATTCAAAGTGTTATGAGGTAGGGAGAGGGGAGAGATTGGGAGAAAAATTGGAACGCAAAATTTGGTGGGAATGAATGTTGCGATCTGAAACTAAATAAATAAATTCACTGAAGGAAACAACTCCCTAAAGAGTACAATTGACCAAACGAAAAAGGAAATACAAATGGTAATTGAGAGAAGAAAATCCTTAAAAAGTTAGTATTGGGCAAACTGAAACTTATTTCTCTGAGACATCATGAATCAAATGAAGAAATCCAAAAGAATAAGAAAGAGAGAAGAAAATGTGAAATACCTCATGGGAAAACAACTTATGTGGGAAATGCATTCGGGAGAGACAACGTCAGAGTCATTGTATTACCTGAAAGCCATAATCAAATGGAGGACTTAGATAGCATTTTCCAGTAAATTATCAAGGAAAACATCCCTGGAGTCCTGTATCCAGAAGGTACAATAGGCACTAAAAGAATCCATTTAGGAAAGAATAAAAGAATAAATAAAAACCCAAATGATCATTGTACCAAATTTTAGAACTATTAGATAAAATTAAAAATACTACGTATCTCCAGAAAGAAACAATTCAAATATCAGGGAGTCACAATCAGGATCACACATGAGAGTTGCAACATTAAAGGATCAGATGTCATGGAACATGATTTTCTGGAGGGCAAAGTACAACCCAGAATTATTTACCTAGCAAAATTAAGCTTAAATTTTCAGGGGGAAAATGATCATTCAATGAAATAGAAGGATTTCAAGCCTTCATGAGACAAAAATCATATAACTAAACCAAAAATTTGACCTTTAATATCAAAAACCAAGAAAAGCAAAAAACAGGTTAAAAAGGGAAAAGAAAATATAAGGAATTCAATGGAGCTAAAATGTTTACATCCCTGTATGGGAAGATGATAGGTGTAATAATAAGTGTAATCCTTAAAAACTGTATTACTGACAGTATAGCTAAAACGAAAATAAATAGAGACAGAGTATGGGTATAAAGCAAATTTGAGGGAATGACAAAAAAGGGATGAGAAAGAGAAGTAAAGAATGAAGGAGTAAAGAGGTGCAAAAGGAAATGTAGAAGAGGATAAATTATCTCAAAGGAATAAGAAAAGCCTATTCTAGTGAAGTACAAGTTGGAAAGGAAATGATGGGCATTGCTTGAAACTTGCTTTAATCAGTATTAGCTCAAAGAAGGAATAATGTACATAATCAGTTGAAAGCAGAAATCTATCTTACCTGACAGGGAAGTAAAAGAGGAGAATATAAAGTACACGTGGTAGGGATGGAGACGGACATAAGGGAAAAAAGAAAGGGGAAATAGGAGGAAAAATAGAATGGAAGGAAATACACAAATCATTACTGTGAATGTGAATGGGGTGAAGTCTCCCACATAATAGAAGATGAGAGTAGAGTGGATCAAAAACTAGAATTCTACAATATCTTGCTTACAAGAAACACACTTGAAGCAGAGAAAACAAACAGAGCAAAATTAAGAAATTCAAGTAGAAGCTATTACACTTCAGCTGAAGTAAAAAAGAAAAAAAAAAGGAGCAGGGGTAGCAATTCTGATCTTAAAAAAAGTGAAAGCAAAAATTGACCTAACTAAAAGGAAAGTGCATCTTGCTAAGAGGTACCTGAGACAATGATGCAAGCAATTTAAAGAAAAAGAATATTTCAACCAATCAGATCTCTGAATAGGGGACGATTTCATGACCACAGAAAAGATAGAAGTCAATAAGAAAGGTAGATCAGATAATTTTGAAAATATTAAATTAAAAAAGCTTTTGTACAAAAAAATAATCCAATGAAATCAGGATTAGAAGGAAAGCAGAAAGCTGGGAAACATTCTTTATAGCAAGCATCACAAAGCCTTCATTTCTCAAACATATAGAGAACTGAGACAAATTGGTGAGAAAATAAGTCATTTCCCAACTGATAAAATATCCAAATGAAATGTACAGGCAGTTTTCAGATGAATAAATAACGTATTTTTAGAAAAATAAAGAAGTGCTGTAAATCACTTTTGGTTAGAGAAATGCAAATTAAAACATTCTCTGAAATGTTACCTCATAACTATCATATTGGCTAATATGAAAAAAGGGAAAATTATAAATACTAGATTTGATATGGGAAAATTGGGACACTAACATTGGGACTCCACATTGGTGAGGTTGAGAACGGATATAAACATAGTAGAGAATAATTTGGACCTACACCTCAAGGGCAGTGAAACTATGAATACCCTTTATCCATCAATACCACTCCTGGGTCTGTATCTCAAAGAGATCATTAAAAAAAGGAAAAGGACTTGCATGTGCAAAAATATTTACAGTCACCCTTTCTCATGGCAGCAAAATACTGGAAATTGAGAGGATGTTGGGGAAAGGCTGAACAAGCTCTTTTATGTGAATGGAATGGAATACTACTGTGCAATAACAAATGAGAAACAGGCAGATTTCAGAAAAGACTGGAAAGCCTTGTTCAAAATAATGAAAAGTGAAATGAGACAAACCAGGAAAACATTATCAGGCAAACCAGGAAAACAGTATCAGCAACATGAAAGGATGATCAATTATGCATTACTCAGCTCTTCTCAGAGGTACAGTGATCTAAGACAAATACAAAGGACTCATGATATTTGTATCCAGATAAAGTACTGAGAGACTATGAAAGCAGACAGAAGAATATTTTTTCTGCGACTTTACTCATTCTCATAGTTTTTTTCTTTGAATGTTTTCTTCTTCCATAACTGTGATAAAAACGAAAATATGTTTAACATAATAGCACATGTATAAACTATTTCAGATTTCCTACCTTAAGGAAGATGGAAAGAAGGAAAGGAGAATAATTTGGAACTCAAAATCTTGTAAAAACGAATGCTAATTTTTTTCTTGATATTTAATTGTGCCAAAAAAAAAATACGATACCATTTAAAGCAACAAAACAAAACAAAGAAGAGTCAGCACCGGGAAAATCAGATACCTACAAACAAATATTGACACAATAAAATACAGAATGGATTAATGAGTTGAATATGAAGTTTGCCTAATTTGAAAATTAATTAACATGCCTAAAATAAGCAAAAAAAGGTGATTGAGGTAGAAAATTAGAGCAGAAATGTATCATTCGTATGCAAAAATCATAGAAAGGATAAATAGAACTAACAACAAGCTCTTTGAAATGACTAATAAAATTCATTAGCTTTAGTTCATCTGAGTGGCACAAATTTCAAAGCAATAAAAAAGAAAATGGGCAGGTTGAAAATCAAACAAAAGCGGAAGAAATAAAAAAGAATATAAAGGAAACAAAATACAGTACTAATACTTAAACCAGGAAAGACAAAATATGGAGGAAAAACTTTAGCTTAACATTATTGACTAATGATTCAAACTTTTTTATTATACATCACATTTATTACAAATGTAATAATCATTTTTGATAAATGTTAACAATTAAATAAAAAGGGATAATACTTGAATGATCTATGTTCCACACATCCTTGAGAGATGACTGAAATGCAGAGAACTTACATGACTTACCTAGGGGTGACTTAGCAAGGTAATATTTGAATCAAGATCTTCTTGCTTGCAGTATCAGCATCCTAGTACCAGACCTAAAATAAATTTATAAAATCCCAACTAAAACTAGAAAATTCAAGACTATTAGTGTTATGTCTTCTTCTGAGCATTTTTTGAGAACTATCCATACACATATATATTTGTAAATGCACACTCATTTTTTATGAAGTATCGCAGTACAGTGAGGGGTGCTAGACAGCAGACCAGGGATCAAATATTGACTCTGACTTCTACTAGTGTAATTTTGAACAAATCTCTTAACTTTTGTGTGTGTAAGTTTCTTCACTTATAAAATAGCGTTAAATAATTGCATTATCTTTGTACTGTTCTGAGAGAAGTATTTTGTAGACCTTAAAAGGGCTTTATCAGTCTGAGAAATTGTTTTGTTTTCTTTTTTCTTCATCAATTTGCATATCTTTTCTTTTGATATTATTTTTACCACCACATTTTATTTGGTCATATCACATGTACTGATGTAATGACTATTTCTGGCATTTCATTTTTTTGAGAAAATAGTTTTATGGACGTTTTATGAGTTTCTTTCCCATATTAAATAATATGCTTAGGATGCTGTCCAAATAATTGGATCACAGAATAAAAGGGAATGATCACTTGTGTAGCTATAATTATTTATTGCCAGATCAGTCACCATAAGTGTTATCATTGAAAATTTTAATAATAATATAATAGCACATATTTCTCTACAGGTCCACCTATATTGTATGTGTATTTAACTTTATTTATTTAGTTTTAGTTTTCAACAGAGACTTTCACAAGATTTTGAGTTCCAGATTTTCTCCCCATGGCTCCCCACTGCCCACCCCAAGACAGAGTGCATTCTGAATACTCCTTACCCCAATTTCCCCTTTATTCTATCACACTCCTCCCTTCGTTTATCTCAGTCATCTATTTCCTTGTAAGGCAAGAAAGATTTGTGTTCCATTTGCCTGTATATTTTATTTTCCAGTTGCATGTAAAAACAATTTTTAACATATGGTTTTCAAACTTTGAGTTCCAACTATTCTCCCTTCCTCCCTTCCCACCCCTCCCAACTGAGCAGGCAAGCAATTCAATATAGGTTATACATGTGTCATTATGCGAAACACTTCCTTAATACTCACATTGTGAAAGACAAATTACATTTCCTTCTGTCCTGTCCTGCCCTGCATGTATTCTATTCTCTCTTTTAACTCTATCCCTCCTCTAAAAGTGTTCATTACTCCCACCTCCCATTTACCCTCCCTTCTATAATCCATCACTCCCCATTTATGCCCTTACCGCCTACTTTCCTGTAGCATGAGAGATTTTTATACCAAATTGAGTGTGTAAATTATTACTTCTTTAAGCCAATTGTGATGAGAGTAAGGTTCACTCCTTCCCTTTGACATACCCCCTCTTCCACTCCATTGAAAAATGGTTTGCTTGCCTCTTTTATGTGAGATAATTTGCCCCATTTTATTTTTCCCTTTCTCCTCCCAATATATTCCTCTCTTACACCTGAATATTATTTTTTTAGATAACATCGCCATCTGTTCAACTCTCCTTGTGCCTGCAACTACTCCTATAGGAGTAGTAAGAGAAACCTCAAGAGTTACAAATGTGATCTTTCCATGTAAGAATGTAAACAGTTCAACTGTGATAAGTCCTTTATGATTTCTCTTTCTTGTTTTCTTTTTCATGCTCATCTTGATTCTTGTTTTTGAAAGTCAAAATCCAGTAGACCTGAAAGAACAATGGCTTTTCTTGAAAGAGAACTCAATATGTACCTTATCCAAATGGTAGCCCTCATTGAAACAAGATTAGCTAACACAGGTTAGCTTACTGAATTTGGAGCTGGATACACATTTTTCTGGAGTGGACACAGTGAAAGGGAGCACTGTGAAGCTGTTTTAAGTATTGCAAAAGAAGTGAATGATAGGCTCATGAAAATGAGATTGCCACTTGCAGGAAAATGTCATGCCACCATCATCAATGGCTATGCTCTCACTTCGACAGACCCTGATGAGGCCAAAGAAAATTTTAAGAAGACCTAGAGACCCTTATTCTCTTCCCACCCTACTTATATCCTTCTCCCCTAGCTTCCAGATCAGTTGTTTTTCCTATGAGATATTTCACATTGTCTGGTACTTTTTCATTCTTTTGATTTTGTTTTGTAATTTCTTGGTCTCTCAAAAAGTCATTAGTTTCCATCTGCTCCATTCTAATTTTTAAACAACTATTTCCTTCAGTGAGCTTTTGAACCCTCTTTTACATTTGGCTGATTCTGCTTTTTAAAGCGTTCTTCTCCTCACTGACTTTTTGTACCTATTTTGCCAATTGAGTTAGCCTATATTAAAGGTATTATTTTCTTCAGCATTTTTTGGGATCTCCTTTAGGAAGGTGTTGACTCACTTTTCATGATTTTCTTGCATCACTCTCACTTCTCTTTCCAATTTTTCCTCCACCTCCCTTACTTAATTTTCAAAATCCTTTTTAAGTTCTTGCATGGCCTGAGATATTTAATTTTGGAGGTTTTGATGCAGAAGCCTTGACTTTTAGGTCTTTCTCTGATGGTAAGCCTTGTCTTTTCTCATTTGAAAGGATGGAAGAAAATACCTGTTCTCCAAGAAAGTAATATTCTATAGTCTTTCCCCCCCCCCCCCTTTTAGGCATTTTCCCAACCAGTTACTTGACTTTTGAATCCTTTGCAAGAAGAAGGTATGCTCTGGGGGCTTGTAAGTTCTCAGTTCCTCCAAGGTGGAATCATCAAAGGATAGCAGTTACTCCTCTCCTGGCCTGTGCTCTGGTCTGGGAGATACTGCAAGCTTTTCTGCCCAGCATCTTTGAAGCTGTTTTTGGAGTTTGTGGGTTGAGCAATCTGGGAACCACAGCTGCTACCGCTGCTGGGGATTCCACCCCTGAGGCCTGCTTGTGCCCCATGGCCAAGAGTGGACTGCACTATGCTCCAAAACCAGTGTGATATAGCTTTTCTGCCCAGAATCTGGGAGTTGGGTTCCCTCTCCACAACTGCCACCAGTACACTCCTCCTCACCCCAGGGCCATTACTCACCATTGAGATTTAGATCACCAACTTGACTCCCCCAGGGGCTACACACTAAGGTCTCCTAAAATGGATGGGTGCCACAGCTATCCCCACCTCCCTGGTGCTGCTGAGGCCACATCACATTCCCTTCCCCTCCAAGTGAAAGCACTTTCTCAATGACCTTTAAAGCTGACTTTGGCATTTGTGGGTTTAGTAATCTGTGAAGTGCAGCTGTTGCCAGCAAATCTGCAGCGAGTCCTGCTCACACCACGCAGCCAAGTCTGGGCTGCGGTCTGAGGGCTGCACTCTGCTCTGAGCCTAGTGTGATTCTTGTCCTCCTTCCAGACTGTCTTAAGAGGGAAGTCTCTTTCACTGTGTCATTTTGTGGCTTCTGCTGCCCTAGAATTTGTTTAGGGTCATTTTTTCCAGGTATTTTAAGGGTTATGTGGGGAGAACTAGAGTAGGTGTGTCTTTTTCCCCCTCCATCTTTGCTCTGCTCCCTAAGCAGTTTTTGTCAAACAATGAGTTCTTATCCTAGAAGAGAGGGTCTTTGGGTTTATCAAACAGTAGACTGTTTATATTAATTGCCAATTGTGTCTTGAATATCTGGCATATTCCACAGATCTACCCTATCTGTTTCTTAACCAGTACCAAATGGTTTTGATGATTTCTACCTTATAACACAATTTAAGATCTGGTAGTGTTAGACCACCTACCCTTGCATTTCTTTTCCTTGAATCCCTTGATATTCTAGACTGTGTGTCGTTCCAGACGAATTTTGTTATTTTTTTCTTGCTCTAGAAAATAATTTCCTGGTAGTTTGATAGGTATTGCACTGAATAAGTAAATTAATTTAGGTAAAATTGTCATTTTTGTTATATTAGTTTGGCCAACCAATGAGGAACAGGTATTCTTCTAGTTATTTAGATCTGATTTCATTTGTGTGAAAAGTGTTTTGCAGTTGTATTAATATAGTTCCTGGGTCTGTTTTGGAAGATAGCATCCTAAATATTTTACCATGTCTACCATTTATGTTAAGTGGGATTTCTCTTTCTATCTCTTCCTGTTGGACTTTGTTATTAATATCTAGGAAAGTAGATAATTTATGTGGGTTTATTTGGTAAGATGCAACTTTGACAAAGTTGTTTATTATTTCAAATAATTTTTTACCTGATTCTCCAGGAATCTGTAAGTATTTCATCTTATCATCTGCAAAAAGTGATGACTTTGATTTTCTTTCCTATTCTAATTCTTTCAATTTCTTTTTCTTCTCATTGTTAAAACTAACATTTCTATTACCATACTGAATAACAGTGGTGATAATAGCCTTCCTTGTTTCACATATTCACATTATTGGCCATGCATCTAGCTTATAGCAATTGCATAAAATGCTTGGTGATGGTTTTAGGTAGATATTGCTTATTAATTTGAGGAAGGTTCCATTTATTTCCATCCTCTCCGGTGTTTTCAATAGGAATGGGTGTTGTGTTTTGTCAAAAACATTTTCTGAATCTGTTGACAGTTTTTGACATTATCAGTAATGCTGATATTGTTCCTAATATTGAATAAAGCCCTGCATTGCTGCTATAAATCATACCTGATCATAATGCATTATTTTCATAAGTTGCTGTAATCTTTTTCTAATGTCTTATTTGAAAATTTTCATCTATGTTCATTAGGAAAATTTGTCTATAATTTTGTTTCTCTTTTTTTCTTTCATGGTTAGATATCAGAATCATATTTGCTCATAAAAGACTCTGATTGGACTCCTTCTTCTCCATTTTTCCCAAATAATTTATCTAGTATTGGAGTTAACTGTTCTTTAAATGTTTGGTAGAATTCACTTGTAAATCAATCTATCCCTAGAGATATTTTCCTAGGGAACTCATTGATGGCTTCTTCAATTTCTTCCTTAGAGAAGGGGTTATTTAAGTATTTAGCTTCATCTTCTATTAATTTGGGTAATATATAGTTAGATAACTACATCTACATATATATGTGTGTATCTATCTATCTATCTATCTATCTATCTATCTATCTATCTATCTATCTATCTATCTGTCTGTCTAACTATTCATCCAATTCACGTAAATTGACATATTTATGAGCATAAGGCTGAGCAAAATAATTTCTAATTATTGATTTAATTTCCTCCTTGTTAATTGAGATTTCACCCATTTAAATTTTGATAGGGGTAATTTGGTTTTCTTTTTTCTTTTTTTAAAATCACATTCAGCAAAGTTATCATTTTATTTGTTTTTTTCATAAAACCAACTTTCACTTTTATTAAATAGTTAAATAATTTCCTTAATTGCAATTTTATTAATCTCTCCTTTGGTTTTCAGTATTTCTAATTTCCTATTTACTTGAGGATTTTCAATTTGTACTTTTTCTAGTTTTTTTCAGCTGCATGCCTAATTCATTCATCTCCCCTTTCTCTATTTTATTCGTACAGGTGTCCACCGACATAAAACTTCCCATAAGAACTGTTTTCACAGCATCCAATAAGTTTTGGTAGGTTGTCTCATTATTGTCATTCTACTGAATGAAGTTATTTATTATTCCTTTGATTTGTTGTTTAACTCACTCATTCTTTTTTCCTTTTTTCAGTCCAGTTTGTTAAAACATCAGGTGGGGTAAACCAGATTCCTAGTGAGTATGCATTATTTGTGATGCCAGTACAAGTGGGCCAGACTTCAAGAATCCCAGCAATTTAACGGGAACAAGAATGGTATTTTATACAGAAAGATTTTTTACCTATTTTTCTCAATTTATTTATTTATTTTTAGATTTCAACATTCATTTCCAAAAGATTTTGAGTTTCATATTTTCTCCCCATCGCTCCCTTCCCCCACCCCTAAGCAACGTGCATTCTAATTACCCCTTCCCCCAATATACCCTCCCTTCTTTTACAAGCTTCCCTTCTCTTCCCTTATCCCCATCTTCTCTCTTTTCTAGTAGGGCAAGATAGATTTTTATACCCCATTACCTGTATTTCTTATTTCCCAGTTACATGCAGAAACAATTCTCAACCTTTCTTCATAAAACTTTGAGTTCCAACAACTCTCGTTTCCTCCCTTCCCCACTCATCCCCTTTGAGAAGGCAAGTAATTCACTATAGGCTAATATGCATCGATTTGCTAAAGACTTCCTTAATAGTCATATTGTGAAAGACTAAATATATTTCCCTCCATTCTAGCCTGCCCAATAATTTATTCTATTCTGTCTTTTGAACTTCTTCCTCCCCAAAGGCATTTACTTCTAATTACTCCGTCTTCTCATTTGCCCTCCCTTCTGTCATCCCCTAACCCCACTTATCCCTTTCTCCTCTGCATTTCTGTAGTGTAAAATAGATTTCCATACCAAATTGAGTGTCCATGTTATTCCCTCCTTAAGCCAAATGTGATGAGGGTAAGCTTTACTTTTGTCCCTCTCACCTTCAACTTTTCCTTTTCATTGAAAAAGCTTTTTCTTGCCTTTTTTATGAGCGATAATTTGCCCCATTCAATTTCTCCTTCCAATATATTCCTCTCTCATCCCTTAATTTTATTTATTTAGATATAATCTCTTCCTATTCAATTCACTCTGTTCCCTTTGCCTATATATATACATATATATGTATATGTATATGTATATGTATATGTATATGTATATGTATATGTAAGTATATGTATATATGTGTGTGTGTAATCACTCCAACTACTCAAATACTGAGAAACGTTTCAATGTAGGAACGTAAACAGTTCACCTTTAGTAAGTCCCTTATGATTTCTCTTTCCTGTACACGTTTTCATGCTTCTCTTTATTCTTGTGTTTGAAAGTAAATTTTCTATTCAGCTCTGGTCTCTTCATCAAGAGTGCTTGAAAGTCCTGTATTTCATTGGATGATCATTTTTTCCCTTGAAGTATTATACTTAAATTTGCTGGGTAGGTGAACCTTGGTTTTAATCCTAGTTCCCTTTACTTCTGGAATATCATATTCCAAGCCCTTCGATCCCTTAATGCAGAAGCTGCCAGATCCTGTGTTATCCTTATTGTACTTCCAGAATACTTGAATTGATTTTTTCTGACTGCTTGCAATTTTTTCTCCTTTACCTGGGAACTCTGTAATTTGACTACAATATTCCCAGAAGTTTTTCATTTATATACTCTTTCAGGAGGTGATTGATGAATTCTTTCAATACTTATTTTACCCTCTGTTTCTAGAATATCAGGGCAGTTTTCTTTGATAATTACATGAAAGATGATGTCTAGGTTCTTTTTTTGATCATAATTTTTGATAGTCCCATAATTTTTAAATTTTCTCTCCTTAATCTGTTTTCCAGGTCAGTTGTTTTTCCATTGAGACATTTCACCTTACCTGGTATTTTTTCATTTGTTTGTTTTAGTTTTATATTTTCTTGATTTTTCAGAAAGTCATTAGCTTCCATCTGTTCTATTTTAATTTTTAAAGAACTATTTTTTTCAGTAAACTTTTGAACCTCCTTTTCTATTTGGCTAATTATGCTATTTAAAGCATTCTTCTCCTCATTGGCTTTTTGGGCTTCTTTTGCCATTTCAGTTAGTCCATTTTTAAAACTGTTGATTTCATCAGCATTTTTGGGGTCTCCTTTAGCAAGCTGTTGACTCACTTTTCTTTTTTTTTTCTTTTTTTCTTTTTTAATGTTTAACAATCACTGCCATACAATTGAGATTTTATCCCCCGCACACCTACCTCCCACTACCCCCCTCCCTCCCCACGACTGCATACAATTCTGTATAAGTTCTACATATACTTTCATATTGAGTATATTTTCACTATAGTCATGCTATGTAGTCAGACTAAAATAAATGAAACAAATCATATAACAAATCAAAACATGATAAACAAAAACATACACATACACAAACGCGATCTGCTACATTTTGCGAATGACTTCAATATTTCTTTCTCTGAGTGTGGAAGGCATTTTGCCTTGAGAACAACTATTGGGATTTTTTTTTTAAAGAAGTTCTTGCGTTATTACGAAATTCCAAGTCTACCAGAAAAAACTCTCGCACACTGTGGTCATTGCTGTGCACAAAGTTCTCCTGGTTCTGCTCCTTTCACTCAGCATCAGGTCATATAAGTCCTTCCAGGCCTCTCTGAAGTCTTCTTGTTCATCATTTCTTATGGCACAATAGTACTCCATTACATTCATATACCATAATTTATTCAGCCATTCCCCAATTGATGGACATTCCCTTGACTTCCAGTTTTTGGCAACTACAAAAAGTGCTGCTATAAATATTTTTGTACATGTGGGACCCTTTCCCATTTTTATGATCTCTTGGGGATACAGTCCTAGTAGCGATATTGCTGGGTTAAAGGGTATGCACATTTTTGTAGCCCTTTGGGCATAGTTCCAAATTGCTCTCCAGAATGGTTGGATGCGCTTGCAGCTCCACCAACAATGAATTAGTGTTCCAACTCTCCCACATCCTCTCCAGCATTTATCATTTTCTTGTTCTGTCATGTTTGCCAATCTTATAGGTGTGATGTGGTACCTCAGAGTTGTTTTGATTTGCATCTCTCTAATCAATAGTGATTTAGAACATTTTTTCATATGATTATAGAAAAATATGGAACACTTCATGAATTTGCGTGTCATCCTTGCACAGGGGCCATGCTAATCTTCTCTGTATCATTCCAGTTTTAGTATATGTGCTGCCGAAACGAGCACTATTGACTCACTTTTCATGATTTTCTTGGATCACTCTCATTTCTCTTCCTATTTTTTCTTCCACCTCTCTTTTTTTTTTCAAAATCCTATTTGAGCTCTTCCATTGCCTGAGATAATTGTTTATTTATTTTGGAGGTTTTGTATGCATAAGCCTTGACTTTTAGGTCTTCCTGTGATGGTATGCATTGTTCCTCCTCATTTGAAAGGATGGAAGCAAATACCTGCTCACCAAGAATGTAGCCTTCTATTTTATTATTATTTTTCCCTTTTGGGGGGCATTTTTCAAGCCAGTTACGTAACTTTTGAGTTCTTTGTTAAGGGAAGGGTATACTTGGGGGACCTGTAAGTTCTCAGTTCCTTCAAGGTGGTACAATAAAGGTAGAGAACTTTATTCCTTTCCTGGCTTGTACTCTGGTCTGTGAGCAGGATTCCCTCTCCAGAGCCTCCACCATCTCCACTACACCAGCACTCTTCTTCAACCCAGGTCGTCATTCAGGGCTTAGATCTAGATCAGCTACTCAAATCCCCAGGAGCTTTAGACCAGGGCTCCAACAATCGAAGTTGCTGCTACCTTGTGCTGAGTTCTCTTCTCACCCATGTGAAAAAGCTTTCTCACTGACCTTTGAAGCTGTCTTTGTTGTTTTTGAATTGAGGAATCTGGAAACAACATTGATGTGGTGCCTTGAAGCCCACTCCACTCCCCACCTCTGCTGAGCTGTGCTTTGCTACGCAACTACGAATTCTTCTGTTTCCCCTGGAAACAACATTAAGTTAAGCCTCTAAATGGATTCTGCCAGTTCTGGAGTAACAGAACATAATTACCAGAGAGAAAAACACCAATATCTGGATTTTCAAAGCCAGAGGGCTCCTTTCCTGAAGCCTACAGTCTCTTCTGGCCAAATAAACACTTCCAAAATGTAAGCCTCTAACTCACTCATTGTTTAGGATTAGATTATTTAGTATCCAATTATTTTTTGTTCTATCTTTCCTTGGCCCATTATTACCTATAATTTTTATTTCATTATGATCTAAAAAGGATGCATTGAACATCTCTGCCTTTCTGCACTACATCGTGAGTTTCTTATATGCTAGTGCATTGGCAGTTTTTGTGTATATGCCACATACTGCTCAGATAAAGTTATGTTCCTTTCTATATCAGTTCAGTTTTCTCCAGAGATCTATCATATCTGCTTATTCAAAGTGGTATTCACCTCCTTAACTTTTTAATTGTTTATTTTGAGGTAAGATTAATCAAGTTTAGAGAGGGGGAGGTTGAGTTCCCCACTAGTATAGTTTTGCTGTGTTTTTCTTCCTGTAGCCCCCTTAACTTCTCCTCTATGACTTTAAATGCTATACCACTTGGTGCATATATATTTAGTAATTATATTGCTTCAGTATCTATGGTGCTGTTCAGCAGGATATAGTTTCCCTCTGATCTATTTTGATTAGATCTATTTCTGCTTTTGCTTTGTATGAGATTAGAATTGCTTACCCTGCTTTTTTCATTAGGTGAACTACATGATATTATTCTCCAATGTTTTACCTTTACACTGTGTGTTAATGATTCAAATGTGTTTCTTATAGACAGCATATTGTAAGATTATGTTTTTTTAATCCATTGTGGTAACAACTGTTTTATAGTAGATTTCAGCCTCGCCACATTCACAGTTATGATTACAATCTCTGTCTTTCTCTCTTTCCCATTTCCTCCAGTTTATGCTTTAATTTCTCCCTTCTCCCTTCTCCTCCACATTACAGTTTTATTTTTGATCACCACTTTCTTCAGTCTTGTCTCCCTACTATCAGCTCCCCTTTATTCAATTTCCCTTTTTCCTCACTAGGTCTTACTTCCCTTTTAATCCCCCTTCCTTTCCTTTCTCTTTCCTCCGCCCTCCCCTACTGCTTATAGGGCAGGGTATATTTCTATACTTAAATGAGTTTGTTGTTCCCTCCTTGAAACAAATCAGATGAGAATAAATCTCAAACAATGCTCATCTCCCTTGTCTCTTTCCCTCTACTATAATGTTTTTATGCATCTTTTGGTGATATAATTTATCTTTTTCTTCCTCCTTTTTTTCTCTTCTCCCACTAAAATTACTTTGCACCCTCTATCAAGTTTTTTTTATCATCATATCAGTTAATTTTTAGCCACTCCCTTTATCTATTTATATCATTTTTAAATGTCATAATAGATATGTAATTCTCAAGATTAACAAGTACAATCTTCCCTTATAAAGATGGAAACAATTTGTCCATATTGCATAACATTTTCCCCCATATACCTTTTTTATGGTTCTCTTGAGTCTTGTATTTTAACATTAAATTTTCTATTGTGCTCTGGCCTTTTCATCAGGAAGGTCTGGGAATTTCCTTATTTCACTGAATGTACATCTCTCTGCCTGAAATATTATACTTAATTTTTATGGATAATTGATCTCAGCTGTAGTTCAAACTCCTTTGGCTTACAGAATATCATATTACAGTACCTTTGATCTTTTAATGTAGAAGCTGGTAGGCCCCCTGTGACCATGACTTTTATTTCTGAATATTTAAATTGTCTCTTTCTTGTTACTTTTAGTATTTCCTTCTTAATTTTGTAGTTATGTAATTTGGCAACAATATTTCTTGGCATTTTCAATTTCATATTTCTTTCAGGAGGTGATCAGAGTATTCTTTCAATGACTATTTTGCCCTCTGGATTTAGGATCTCAGGGCAGTTTTTCTTGATGATTCCTTGGAATGTATATTCCAGTCTCTTTTTTTTTCATCTGTTTCCAGTAAACCAATAATTGTTATATTATTCCCTCCTGGAACTCTTTTCCAAGTCATTTGTTTTTCCAAAAACATATTTTACATTTTCTTCTCATTTTTCATTCTTTAGATTTTATTTGATTGATTCTTGAAATCTCATACACTCAGTAATTTCTGCTTGTCCAATTCTAATTTTTAATCCATTGTTTTCTTCAGTTAACTTTCACACTTCTTTTTCCATTTGTGCAACTTGTCCTTTTAATGAATTATTTTCTCCAGTTAAGTTTTGTACTTCCTTTTCCAGTTGTCCATTTGTTCCAGTTAGGTGTTATATATGTTTATCTATCTGCCCAATTTTGTTTTTAATTATTCAGTGCATTATTTTTTCATATTTGAAAAACTATTGGAGGATGGAGCCAAGATGGCAGAGTTGAAAGACAGACCTGTCAATGCTCTCCCTCATAGCCCATAAAATATCTGTAAAAATGACTCTAAACAAATTCTAGAGCAGTAGAAGCCACTAATGAAAGAGTGAAAGGCATTTCTAACCAAAGACAGCCAGGAAGGCTCACAGGAAATGTTTATTGCACAAGGTGAGCAGCAGTGTGCAGCATAGCCTTAACCACGCAGCACCAGAAAGAACATCACTGGAGCATACTTTAGAGGACAAAATCCCCAGAAACAGCCACACTTTCCAGATTGCTCAACCCACAAACACCAAAGATAGCTTCATAGGTCAGTGAGAAAGCTCTTGCAGCTGGGTGAGCAGGGAAGGTTGTCTTGCCCCACCATCAGCAGTCATGCTAATCATGGGGTCCATTTTTGGAGTTCTCTGCCTAAAGACTCTGAGGAACTTGAGCCACTGACTTGGATCTCAGTCCTGAGTGGCTGTCCTGGATTGAGGACGAGTGCTGACGTGATGGATCTGATGAATGGGACAGGGAATCCTACTTGCAGATCCAAGGTAGAATAGTGTAGCTCCCAGACCAGAGTGCAGGAGAATAGTAAACTCCTCACCCTTGACTGTGCTACGTTGGAGGAAATGTGAACTTACAGGTCTCTAGAGTATACACTCCTCTTGATAAAAGACTTAAAAGTCAAGTAACTGGCTGGGGAAATGTCCAAAATAGGGGGGGAAAAAGACTATAAAAGATTTCTTTCTTGGTAAACAGCTATTTTCTTCCATTCTTTCAGATGAGGAAGAACAATGCATACCATTAGAGGAAGACATAAAAGTCAAGGCTTCTGCATCCAAATCCTCCAAAATAAGTATGCAATGGTCTCAGGCTATGGAAGAGCTCAAAAAGGATGCTGAAAATCAAGCAAGAGAGATGAAGGAAAATTTGGGAAGAGAAAAGAGAGCAATATAAGAAAATCACGAAAAGTGAGGCAAGAGCTTGCTAAAGGAGACTCAAAAAAAGTGCTGAAGAGGTTCCTACCTTTAAAAATAGACTAATTCAAATGGCAAAAGAGGCCCAAAAAGCCAATGAGGAGAAGAATGCCTTAAAGAGCAGAATTAGCCAAATGGAAAAGGAAGTTCAAAAGCTCACTGAAGAAAATAGTTCTTTAAAAATTAAAATGGAGCTGACGGAAGCGAATGACTTTATGAGAAACCAAGAAATTACAAAACAAAACCAGAATAATTAAGAAATACAAAATAATGTGAAATATCTCAGTGGAAAAACAACTGACATGGAAAATAGATCCAGGAGAGACAATTTAAAAATTCTTGGTCTACATGAAAGCCATGATAAAAAAAAAAAAAGCCTAGGCAAGCCTAAGTCATTGATCTCCTCTTTCTCTATTTTATTTATGTAAGCATTCAGAGATATAAAACTTCCCCTAGTAACTGCTTTTGCAGTATCCCATAAGTTTTGGTATGTGGTCTCGCTATTTTCATTCTCTCGAATGAAATTGTTGATTGTTTCTATGATTTCTTCTTTAACCCAACCCTTCTTTAGAATTAGATTATTTAGTTTCCAATTGATTTTTGGTTTCTCTTTCCATGGCCTTTTATTACATGTAATTTTTAATGCATTATGATCTGAAAAGGATGCATTGATTATCTCTACCTTTCTACACTGGATTGTGAGATTTTTATGTCCTAGTACATGGTCAATTTTTGTAAATGTTCCATGTACCGCTGAGAAAAAAGTATATTCCTTTCTATTCCCATTTAATTTTCTCCAAAGATCTATCATATCTACCTTATCCAGAGTTTTATTTACCTCCTTAACCTCTTTCTTGTTTATTTTGAGGTTGGATTTATCGAGTTCAGAGAGGGGGAGGTTGAGGTCCCCCACTAGTATAGTTTTGCTATCAATTTCTTCCTTCAACTCCCCCAACCTCTCCTCTAAGAATCTGGATGCTATACCACTTGGAGCATACATGTTTAGTAATGATATTGCTTCATTGTCTAGGGTGCCTTTTAGCAGGATATAGTTTTCATCCTTATCCCTTTTGATTAGATCTATTTCTGCTTTTGCTTTGTCTGAGATTAGGATTGCTACTCCTGCCTTTCTTACATGAGCTGAAGCACAATATATTCTGCTCCATCCTTTGACCTTTATCCTATGTGTATCCCCCCGTTTCAAATGTGTTTCTTGTAAGCAGCATATTGTTGGATTATGGCTTTTAATCCATTCTGCTATCCGTCTCCGTTTTATGGGAGAGTTCATTCCATTCACATTCACAGTTATGATTACAATCTGTGTATTTCCCTCCAACCTCTTTCCCACCATTTGTGCTTTTTGCTCTCCCGTCTCCCTTCCCCTCCTCAATAGTATTCACTTTTCTCCCCCTCCTCCTGCAGCCTTCCCCTCCTTCTTTTGACCGCCCTCCCTTTTAGTTCCCTTTACTCTTATTGCTTCTTTCCTCCCTTTTAGCCACCCTCCCCTTTCTTCCCCCTTCCCCTCCTACTACCTATGGAGCTAGTTAGGATTATCTACTTAAGATTATTGTTCCCTCCTTTGAACAAATCAGATGAGAGTACCTCTCAAACAATGCTCATTTCCCTCCCCTCCTTCCCTCTACTATAGTTTTGTACTTCTTCCTGTGATATAATTTGCCATTTTCTGCTTCCCCCTTTCCACACCTCCTATTACATTCCCTTCTCATACTTAAATCATATTTTTGACATGACATCATTTACTTTATGTCCGTTCCCTCTACATATATCCCTTTTATCATAATAGCTGCGCAGTCCTCAAGATTAACAGGTATCATCTTCCCTTATAGGGAGGTAAACAGTTTGCCCTAATTGAGTAGCAAGTTTTTGTTTTTGTTTTTTCCCCTCAGTTTACCTTTTTATGATTCTCTGGAGACCTGCATTTGAAGATCAAATTGTCTATTGAGTTCTGGTGTTTTGGTCAGGAAGCTCTGGAAATCCCTTATTTCGTTGAATGACTTTCTCCTTGCCTGAAATGTTATGCTGAACTTTGCTGTGTAGTTGATCCTTGGTTGAAGTCCCAACTCCTTTGCCTTACGGAATATTGGGTTCCAATTCTTTCGATCTTTTAATGTAGAAGCTGCAAGGTCCTGTGTGATCCTGACTGTGTGTCCTTGATATTTGAATTGTTTCTTTCTGGCTGCTTGTAGTATTTTCTCCTTCACTTGATAGCTCTGGAATTTGGCAACTATATTTCTTGGGGTTTTGAGTTTGGCATCCCTTTCGGGAGGGGAACGGTGGATTCTTTCGATGACTATTTTGCCCTCTGAGTCTAGTACTTCTGGGCAGTTTTCCTTGATGATTTCCTGGAAGATATTGTCCAGACTCTTTTCTTCATCATGGGTTTCTGGCAGGCCAATAATTCTTAAATTTTCTCTCCTGGATCTGTTTTCCAGGTCAGTTGTTTTTCCAATTAAATATTTTACATTTTCTTCTATCTTTTCATTCTTTAGATTTTGTTTGACTGATTCTTGTTGCCTCATTGAGTCATTAGTTTCTACTTGACCAATTCTAATCTTCATCGTAGTGTTTTCTTCAGTTAGCTTTTCCATCTCCTTTTCCATCTGACCAATTTTTCCCTTTAAGGAGCTATTTTATCCATTTAATTTTTGAACTTCTTTTTCCAATCGACCAATTTTCCCAGTTAGGTTTTGGGTTTCCTTTTCCATCTGATCAATTTTCCCAATTAGGTTTTGGGTTTCCTTTTCCATTTGATTAGCTCTTCCTTTTAGGGAATTATTCTCTCCAGTTAATTTTTGAACTTTCTTTTCCATTTCTTCAATTTTCTTTTTCAGGGTGATGTTCTCATCAGTGAATTCTTTTTTTATAGTTTTAAAATCATTGACCAGTTTTTCTTTTATATCCTTCTTCAGACGTTCCAGGTAATCTAGTTGTGCTTTCGAGAAATTCATAGTCCCATCTGAGGTTTCAGATGGAAGTACAGTCTCAGCTCTAACCTCTTTGGTGTTTGTGTTTTGGTCCTTATCCCCATAGAAAGATTCTATGGTTTTTTCACTTTTCGTCTGCTTTTTCCGATTCATGATGTTGGCTGAGTGTTGTAGCTTTTGGTTCTTTCAGTCAGAAGGTACAGATCTTTAAGTTGAGCTGATGTGTGTCTAGGCTAAAGCAGGCTTTTGTTTTTTGTTTCCCCGATCAACCCTGGGGTTAGCTTGTTAGGTGTGTGGGAGGTGTGGTCTGGTCTCAGGCTATCTCCTCAGCTGACTTGAGGCAAAGGCAAGGTCAGGGGATGGTAATCCCAGCTTCCCTATTGTCTTCCCTTTTCCCCTGGAGGGCTGGGGCACGCCTAGAAGCTAACGCGTGTTCCCGCCCCTCCTGGGGCTCGTCTCCCGGCTCTGCGGCTTGCCTGGGTCTCAGTGCGAAGTTTCTCTGCCCTGGGTCGTCTGTCCCTCCAGATCGCCTCCACTACAGTAGGAAGAATCCCCCTTTGCCACTTTTCCAGCCTCTGGTGTTATGAGACCACCCGCCCCCTTCTGCTGTTCCCGCTGATCCAGGATTAATCTGGGGAAGAATTTTATGGTTCCCTCAGGGCCATCAGGGGGGAGGAGAGAGCACTTACTGATCACTCTGCCATCCCAGTTCCTGGAAGTTCAAGTAGTGACCCACCGAAGTCCGTCTTCAGACTGAAGATTTCAAGGACTGCTGCGCTGATGTCTGGCACTCAGCGGCTCTCACCGGCTCGGCCTGGCTTATCTCCTGCTCCGCTGGTCTCGCCCGCCAGTCTCGGGCTCCTCTGGTGCCCTCCGCCCTGCCAAGCTGACCGCGCTGCGCTGTGCGCCAGGTTCTTACCCCCGCGGAACAGATCCCTCCCGTGGACCCTCCGGTCCAGCCTGGGCTCCGAATCCGTCAAAGTCCGTCACCCACTGGATTTTACACCTCCAAAGTCTGGTCAGACTCTCCCCCCAGATATATCCAGAGGAGTTTTTCCAGGAGCTTAGGTGAGTCGTTGCTTTCACTCCGCCTTCTTGGCTCCGCCCCTTTCCAGTGTTTTCAATAGGAATGGGTGCTGCATTTTGTCAAAAGCTTTGTCTCTACTCTGTATCTATTGTTATATTCATACGGTTTCTGTTAGTTTTGTTGTTGATATGATCAATTATGCTGATAGTTCTCCTAATATTAAACCAGTCCTTCCTTTCTGTTACAAATCCTACCAGATCAAAGTAGATAATTCTTGTGATAAGTTGATATAATCTTTTTGCTCATTTCATACTTAAAATTTTAGCATCAATATTCTTTAGGAAAAATTGGTCTATAATTTTCTTTCTCTTTTGGCTCTTCCTGGTTTAGGTATCGGCACCAGATTTGCATCATAGGAAGTATTTGGTTGGATTCCTTCTTCAACATTTTTTCCAAATAGTGTATATAGTATTGCAATAGAATAGACTGGCAAATCCATCTGAACCTGGAGACTTTTTTCCTAGAGAGTTCACTGATGGTTAGTTCAATTTCCTTTTCTGAGACGGGGTTATTTTAATATTTTACTTCATCTTCTGTTAATTTGACTATACCTACACATATAATATTCATCCATTTCACTTAGATTATTATATTTATGGGAATACAATTGGGCAAAGTAATTTCTTATTATTGTTTTAATTTCTTCCTCAGTGGAGGTGAGTTCATCCTTTTCATTTTTTTTGTTTTTTTTTATTAATTTATTTAACTTTTAACATTCATTTTCACAAAATTTTGGGTTCCAAATTTTCTCCCCATTTGTCCCCTCCTCCCACCCCAAAACACCGAGCATTCCACTTGCCCCTATCACCAATCTTCCCTCTCTTCTATTATCCCTCCTTTCCCTTGTCCCCATCTTCTCTTTTGTCCTGTAGGAGCAGATAACTTTCTATACCCCATTACCTATATTTCTTAATTCTTAGTAGCAAGAACAGTACTCTATAGTTGTTCCTAATACTTTGAGTTCCAACTTCTCTTCATCCCTCCCTCCCCACCCATTCCCTTTGGAAGGCAAGAAATTTAATATAGGCCATATCTGTGTAGTTTTGGAAATGACTTCCATAATAGTTGTGTTGCGTAAGACTAACTATATTTCCCTCCATCCTATCCTGCTCCCCATTGCTTCTATTCTCTCTTTTGATCCTGTCCCTCCCCAAGAGTGTTGACTTCAAATTGCTCCCTCCTCCCACTGCCCTCCCTTCCATCATCACCCCCCTGCTTATCCCCTTCTCCCCCACTTTCCTGTATTGTAAGATAGGTTTTCATACCAAAATGAGTGTGCATTTTATTCTTTCCTTTAGTGGAATGTGATGAGAGTAAACTTCATGTTTTTCTCTCACCTCACTTCTTTTTCCCTCCACTATGAAGTCTTTTGCTTGCCGCTTTTATGAGAGATAATTTTCCCCATTACGTTTCTCCCTTTCTACTCCCAATATATTTCTCTCTCACCCCTTAATTTCATTTTTTTAAGATATGATCCCATCCTATTCAATTCACTCTGTTCTCTCTGTCACTCTGTGTGTGCATGTGTGTGTGTGTGTGTGTGTGTGTGTGTGTGTGTGTGTGTGTGTGTGTAATCTCACTCATTACCTAGATACTGAAAAGTTTCAAGAGTTACAAATATCGTTTTTCCATGTAGGAATGTAAACAGTTCAACTTTAGTAAGTCCCTTATGACTTCTCTTTGCTGTTTACCTTTTCATGCTTCTCTTCATTCTTGTGTTTGAAAGTCAAATTTTCTTTTCAGATCTGGTCTTTTCATCAAGAATGCTTGAAAGTCCTCTATTTCATTGAAAGACCATTTTTTCCCCTGAAGTATTATACTCAGTTTTGCTGGGTAGGTGATTCTTGGTTTTAGTCCTAGTTGCTTTGACTTCCGGAATATGATATTCCAAGCCCTTCTATCCTTTAATGTAGAAGCTGGTAGATCTTGTGTTATCCTGATTGTATTTCCACAATACTTGAATTATTTCTTTCTAGCTGATTGCAATATTTTCTCCTTGACCAGGGAACTCTGGAATTTGGCCACAATGTTCCTAGGACTTTCTCTTTTTGGATCTCTTTCAGGCGGTGTTCTGTGGATTCCTTGAATACTTATTTTGCCCTCTGGTTCTAGAATCTCAGGGCAGTTTTCCTTGATAATTTCATGAAAGATGATGTCTAGGCTCTTTTTTGGATCATGGCTTTCAGGTAGTCCAATAATTTTTAAATTGTCTCTCCTGGATCTATTTTCCATGTCAGTTGTTTTTCCAATGAGATATTTCACATTATCTTCCATTTTTTCATTCTTTTGGTTTTGTTTTGTGATTTCTTGGCTTCTCATAAAGTCATTAGCCTCCATCTGTTCCATTCTAATTTTGAAAGAACTATTTTCTTCAGTGAGCTTTTGAACCTCCTTTTCCATTTGGCGTATTCTGCTTTTTAAAGCATTTTTCTCCTCATTGGCTTTTTGAACCTCTTTTGCCAATTGAGTTAGCCTATTTTTCAAGGTGTTATTTTCTTCAGCATTTTTTGGGTCTCCTTTAGCAAGGTGTTGACCTGCTTTTCATGCTTTTCTTTCATGCCTCTCACTTCTCTTCCCAGTTTTTCCTCCACCTCTCTTTCTTGATTTTCAAAATCCTTTTTGAGTTCTTCAGTGGCCTGAGCCCATGGTATATTTAATTTGGATGTGTGGGATACAGAAGCCTTGACTTCTGTGTCTTTCCCTGATGGTAACCATTGTTCTTCCTCATCAGAAAGGAAGGGAGGAAATATCTGTTCACCAAGAAAGTAACCTTCTCTAGTCTTATTTTTTCCCCCCTTTTCTGGGCATTTTCCCAGCCAGTGACTTGACTTCTGAGTTTTCTTTCCACCCCCACCTCACCTCCAGATCCTCCCATCCAATGCTTGGGGTCTGAGATTCAAATGCTGCTTCCCAGCCTCAGGGCTTTGGGCGGGAGAAGGGCTGCTATTCAGTGTGAGATTAAGTTCAGATGCTCAGGTGGGGGCAGGGCTTCCATACGGGACTCAGTTCCCTCAGGGGGTTTATGCAGAGACCTTCAACAATGGATCCGGGCTCCTGCCTGCCTGGGGATCCCCTGTCCGCAACCCCACTGCTGCCTCCCGAGGGGGCCTGAGCCACAGGGATACCCCACTCCCCTCACCGACCCTTGTCACCTGGTGGTGGAGGGACCTGTGCGGCCGCTGGAAATTCTGTCCCTGAAGCCTGCTGGGCTCTGCTCCGGGTCTGGTGCACCATGGACCTTTCGCTTCAGGTTTCCAGGGCTCTCTGAAACAGAAATCTCCTCCACTCTGTTGTTCTGTGGCTTCAGCTGCTCCAGGATTTGTTGGGAGTTCTTCTTTACAGATATTTTATGGGCTGTGGATTCAGAGCTAGCATATGTGTGTCTTTGTTCTCTGCCATCTTGGCTCCTACTGCACTCCATCCTTTTCATTTTTGACATTGATAATTTAATTTACTTCTTTTTTTTTAAAATAGTATTGATGAAAAATTCATCAATTTTATTGTTTTTTCTTAAAACTAACTCAGTTTTATTTATTAGTTCAATAGTTTTCTTATTTTCAATATGATTACTCTCTCCTTCAGTTTTCAGTATTGCTAAATGGTATTTACTCGGGGATTTTCAATTTCTTCTTTTTCTAGCTTTTTCAGTTGCGTGCCCAATTCAGTGATTTCTTTGTCTAAGTACTGTTCTCTTAGAACTGCTTTCACAGAGTCCCATAAGTTTTTTTAGGTTGTCTTGTTTTCATTCTCTTGAATGAAGTTATTGCTTGTTTCTATGATTTGCTGTTTGACCCACTCATACTTTATGATTAGATTTTTCAATCCCTAATGAATTGTGAATGCAATTTTGTTGCATCATGAACTGAAAATGATGCATTGACTATTACAGCCTTTGTTTAGTGGATTGTGAGGTTTTTATGCCCTAGCACATGGTCATTTTTTTGTGCATGTGCCATGTATTGCTGACAAAAAGTTATTTTTCTTGCTATCGCTATTCAATTTTCTCCAGAAGTCTCTCATTTCTACCATTAACAGTATTTTTATTCACCTTCTTAACTTCTTTTTCTTTATTTTTAAATTAGTTTTTTTCAAGTTTTGAGAGTGAGCTGTTGAGATCCCCCACTACTCTAGTTTTACTGTCTAATTCTTCCTGTAACTCCCTTAACTTCTCTTCTAAGAATTTGGATATTATACCACTTGGTGCATATATGTCCACTAATGATATTACTACATTATCTATGGTGCCTCTTAGCAGCATGTAGTTTCTTTCCTTATCTCTTTTGATTAGATTTGTTTTTGCTTTTGCTTTATATGAGATTATGATTACTATCCCCTGCTTTTTTTTGCTTCAACTGCAGCATAATATATTCAACTCCTTTACCCTTTGTGTTTCCCCCTTGTTTCAAATGTGTTTGTTCCAAACAACATATTGAAGGATTATGACTGTTAATACATTCTGCTATCCATCTCCATTTTAATGTGAGAGTTCATCCCATTTTTCATGTATAGCTATGATTACGACCTGTGTTTTTCTCTCCATTCTATTCTCTGCCCTTGCTTATGTTTTTATTTCTCCCTTCTCCCTTCCACTCTTTAAAAGAGTTATACTTTTGACAACTGCCTCCTTCAGTCTTACACACCCCTTCTATCACTCCCTCTCCTTTTGCTATCCCCTTTCCCCTCCTACTGCCCACAGGTGAAGTTAGATTTCTATACTTAAGGGAGTAAGTTATTCAGTCCTTGAATCAAATCCAGTGAGTAACGTTCAAACAAGACTCATCTCCCTCCATTATTTCACTCTACTATAATAGGCCTTTTTGCCTCTTCATTTGATGTAATTTCCCCTTTCCTTCATCCTCCTTTCCTCCTCTCCCTTCACAGTCCTTAATTATATTTTATCATCACATCAGTAAATGTATACCCACAAGCTCTATGTCAAACTGTTTAAAATGTCATAATAAATATACAGTTCTCAAGATTAACATGTATATATTCCATATTGGGATAGAAACAGTTTGTTTCTATTAAACAACAAGTTATTTTTAAATTTTTTCTATTTACATTTTTATGCCTCTCTTGAGTTTTGTGTTTGAAGAACAAATTTTCTATTGAGCTTTGTTCTTTCCATGAGGAAGATTTGAAAATCTCTTATTTCACTGAATGTCCACCTCCTTGGCTGGAAGACTATGCTCACTTTTGCTGAGTAATGACCCTTGTTTGTAGTCCAAGATCCTTTGCCTTACATAATATCATTATTCCAATCTCTATGATCTTTTAATGTGGAAGCTACAAAGTACTGTGTCATCCTGACTGTGATTCCTTGATATTTCATTTTTTTTTCTGACGGTGTGCAGTATTTTCACTTTTACCTGATAAATCTGAAATTTGGCAAAAATATGCCTTGGCCTTTTCAATTTGGGATCTCTTTCAGGAAGTGATCAGTAGATTGTTTCAATGAATTTTTTTCCCTCTTGTTCTAGGACCTCTGGACAGTTTACCCTGATTATTTCTTATAAGATACTTTCCACCCTCTTTTTTTTCCATCATGGCTTTTCTGTAGATGAATTATTATGTGCTTTTCTTTGCTGGATCTAATTTCCAGTGAGATAGTTTATGTTTTCTTCTTTTTTTCATTCTTCACATTTTGTTTGACTGATTTTTGATGTCTTTTAAAATAATTATCTTCTACTTGCCCAATTCTAATTTTTAGTGAACTGTTTTCTTCAGTTGCCTTTTTACACCTTTTCTATTTGTTCATTATTTTCTTTTAAGAAGTTATTTTCCCCAGGTAGGTTTTGTACCTCTTCATGCATTTGTCCAAATTTATTTTTTTTAAATCTTTGTTCAATTTTTCTTCTGCATCTCTAATTCAGCTTTAAAAACATTTCTTGAGCTCTTCCAACAATGCTATTTGAGCTTGGGACCAGTTCATATTTATTTGTATTTTTAGATGTTGGTTTTGTTTCAATGCTGTACTCTTTTGAATTTGTATTTTGATCTTCCCTCCTCCTGTAATAAGATTATATGATCTTGGAAGGGTGAAGCTAAGATGACAGAGTAGAAAGATGCACATACTCTATCTCTTTCCCTATGACTCATAAAATAGCTGCAAAAATTACTCTCAACAAATTCTAGGGCAGCAGAAGCCACAGAATTACAGAGTGAAAGAGACTTCCAGCCAAAAGTAACATGAAAAGCCAACAGGAGAGGTCTATCTCATGGGAATTTGAGCAGAGCAGAGCTGAGCCCTGGCTTCATGCCACCACGAGGAAAAGTACTGGAACAGGCCTCCGGGAAAGAATTCCCAGCAAGGAGGGTCTCAGATCCCTCAATCCTCAAGAGCCAAAGAAAGCTTCAAAGGTCAGTGAGAGGGCTTTTCTTGCTGGATGAGAAGGGAGCAGGTTCGCCCCCAGCATGGGCCCCAGGAAAGTAAGAGAAGGGGAGGAAAAATTGGGAAGAGAAATAAGAACAATGAAGAAAATCATGAAAAGTGAGTCAACAGCTTGCTAAAGGGTACCCCAAAAATGCTGAAGAAAATAACAACTTTAAAAATAGGCTAACTCTATTGGAAAAAGAGGTCAAAGAGGCTAATGAGGAAAAGAAGGCTTTAAAAAGCAGAACTAGCTAAATTGAAATGGAGGTTAAAAAACTCACTGAAGAAAACAATTCTTTAAATATGAGAGTGGAGCTGAGGGAAGTTAATGACTTTATGATAAACGAAGAAATTACAAAACAAAACCAAAAGAATGAAAAAACAGAAGATAATATGAAATATCTCATTGGAAAAAAAATTGACCTGGAAAATAGATACAGGAAAGATAATTATGGGACTACCTGAAAGCCATGATTAAAAAAGAGCCTAGTTATTACCTTCCATGAAATTATTAAGGAAAACTTCCCTGATATTCTAGAAGTAGAGGGCAAAATAAATATTTAAAAAGTTCACTGATCACCTCCTGAAAGAGATCGAGAAAGAAAAAGTATTAGGAATAATATGGCCAAATTCCAGAGTTCCCAGGTCAAGGAGAAAATATTGCAAACAGCTAGAAAGAAACAATTCCAGTACTGTGGAAATGCAATCAGGATAACACAAGATCTGACAGCTTCTACCTTAAGAGACTGAAAGGCTTGGAATAGGACATTCCAGAAGTCAAAAGAACTGGGATTAAAACCAAGAATTACCTAGCCAGCAAAACTGAGTAAAAGAGTTCAAGGGAAAAAAATGGCCATTCAATGACATAGAGGACTTTCAAGCATTCCTGATGAAAAGACCAGAAATTAAGAGAAAATTTGACTTTCAAACAGAAGAATCAAGAGAAGTATAAAAAAGGTAAAAAGGAAAGAGAAATCATAAAAGACTTTCTAAATCTGAACTGATTACATTCTTACATGGAAAGATAGTATTTGTGACTCTTGAGAATTTTCTCAGTATTTGGGTATGTGGAGGGATTACACATACACACACATGCACACACACATATGAATATATATATATATATATACATATATACGTATATATATATATATGAATATATATACGTATATGTGTGTGTGTGTGTGTGTATATATATATATAAATGTATGTATATATATATATATACATATATATATATATATATATATATATATATATATATATATACAGAGAGAGAGAGAGAGAGAGAGAGAGAGAGAGAGAGAGAGAGAGAGAGAGAGAGAACACAGATTGAGATGAATCAGAAGGAATGATATCTATAAAGAATAAAATTAACAGTTGACAGAGGAATATATTGGGAGGAGAAAGAGAGAAATCAATGGGGTAAATTATCACTCATAAAAGAGTTAAGAAAAATCTTTTTAATGGAGGAGAAAAGGGAGGAGGTGAGAGGGGAAAAGTGAAGCTTATCTGTGTTTCCACAGGGTTACAATGATGCCACATGTGTGGGAGGGGTGATCTGGCCACTGGAGGTCTCTTCCCCTAGGGCTGGACTGGAGCACCAGGTCAGAGGTTTTTGAACCCCATCTGAGTTGGTGGCTGTCTAATTTCCTGGTTGTGCTAAGGCTAGGTTGTGCTAGGGTACTGATGTTGAGGCTTATTGACTCCACCCCCACCCCTATCATCTGGGGCTCAGGATCTCCTGCTGGTTCACTAAAATTGGGCTTACTAGAGTGCCTGTGGTCCTGCACTGATCTCTTTCAACGGCAGCAGGAGGTAACCTTCCTGACAATATCCCCAACCTCCCAAACTAAAAGACTGCTGTACCCTTCCTGCTGACTCGACTATTCCCACATTTTTCCTGGGGCAATATTCTCTAACTTTTTCAAAGTCAACAAGGGAGTATGAGGTTACTTACAATTTATTCCAACAAATTGGTTACAGAGGGAGAGAGACAGAGAAAGACACAGAGAGAGGCACAGAGAGAGACAGAGATAGATAGAGAGACAGAGAGAGAGAAAGAGGAGAAGAAGATGAAAAGGCGGAGGAAAAAGAGGAGAAAGAGGAAAAAGGTGGAAGAGGAAGAAAAAGAGGAGGAATCAGGGGAGGGAGGGAGAAAGGAATAGAGGAAGAGAAGGAAGGAGAACAATTTCTTTGGAGAAATTCACCAGGAAGAAGGAAAAAAACACAGTATATGATGACTTTAATTATCTATATATTTTTGAATTACAATAAGGAAACAAATTAAATATAAAATGTTGGTGAACACAGTTATGACCAATTAAATATTATGTATTTCAACTCACTACTATATAGTGAAATTATACCCCATTCTAAAGAAACATGAGAGAGCAATAAGTAAAATAATAGCAATGTTCATCAAGGACATGTGCACCTGCCAAAATATGGGAAGAAGCTATTGTTTAGTATCAGTATATGTTAAAAATGAATCTTTTTCTTCTCTTCAAGCTTAACATAACTCAGCAGTATAATATGGGTGTCAAAAATATGATACTTCTATGTAATATCAATAGTTGCATAATGTCCAGATCAGAAAGATTTCACCTATGTTATACATGATCCGGTTTTTGTTCCTTCATCCTTCGTTTTTGAAAAGGATTAATAGCATCATGGAGTGATAACTTCTGCATAAATTGGATCCAAGTGAGGCAGATTTGCAAAATGGCATCAGCCTCAATCCGTCTTCCAGAGTTTTTGAAGTTCAATGGTAATACAAAAAAGTCAAGATTATTGGCAACGGAGGGCCTACGATGCAATGCATGACCTTGGTTTCCTCAGTGTCTGACTACTCTCTGAGCACTCCACAGAATTTGCTTCAGCCACTTTCATGGACATTGGAACCTCTGCTCATTCCACGAAGGAAAATCCTCACATGATTGGGATAGATATCCCCCTAATTCACCAACTGTTTGAGGTCTTCTGGTTGACCACAACCTGGTTTAGCCCATCTGCCAAGACAGCCTTGAATATACTTCTTTTTATAGTAACTCTACCTGGAAAAGGAAGTAGTGGGCTCTTTGAAGTTTTGAAAATAATTTCAAGGTTTCTTGAAAATAATGTCTTTGGGTACAAACCCCTAGTGAGAGCACAGCTGAAGTATTGGATTTACATATTGGCATAACATTTTAGTGGGAACACCAGCAATTGAAAGAGAATTCAAAGAAAACTGATCATGAAAGTAAAATGATTCAAATTCGTATCACATGAGTTATTTTTTTTTTTGATCTTCTGCAAGACAAACGGGGGGGGGGGGTAGACAGACAGTCAGAGAGAGACAAAGAGGACTATATCTAATTATTTTAAATTTTTTCATGCTGAAGAGAAATGAGATTTATTCTATATAGTTGCAGAGGAAAGCATTAGTATCTATAGGTATTTCAGAGAACCCGATTTTGTTTCAATATGCAGGAAAGATATTTTTGACAATTAATTTTATCTGAAAATACAGTGTTTCATCCCCTGAGGCTGTGTGGTGTAGTAAAAAGAACTGCAGACTTGGAACCAAGAGAAGGTTGAGGTTGAGTATCAACTCCAACGAGTTAAATTATCACAAACAAATCACTTAACTTGTCTGACCTTCAATTTCTTTATCTGCAATATAAGGACAAAAATATGTATATATCAGATTTCAATATATCAAAATCAATATATCAATATGTATATATCAAACCTTATATGGTTTTAGAGATGATCAACTGAAGAAATACATGTTAAAATTTTTAGGTACCTTAAAGAACTATATAAAGTCAATTATTATTAAAATTCCCTGGAATATAAGTTGGTCAAGGAAACACTGGATATACATTCATTGGTGCTATTGCAAAGATGAATGAACACTAGATACTGGCCAGAGAGTTTTAAAGATTTAAATACTTTAAAGATTTCCTTTAAGGTATCTATCAAATCTGAGATCCTATGATTAAATGGTTTGTTTTCAGTTTGTTGCATATATGAAAATATTTTTGAAAATATGAAAAATGTAATAGGAACCTTTGGGAACATGCTCAGATCAGACAACATGGATACACTTTACTTCTTTTTCTGCTTATCACACAAGGGGGATTAGTTTCCTTTGGCTCTCACTTAGAACAGGATGTGCCTCTAAAATTAGGGAGAATTAGATAGTCTCTCTCTTTCCTAAAGAGCCCAGGGATCATGAAGAGAAAAAGCAGGGGGAGAAATGACTTTCCCCTACCAATCTTTTGCTCAAAAAATGGGCCTGGGTGTCTTTGTTTCTGTTGCTGTGCCCTTTGTTTTTTTCAGTCTCAGGTGCTAGCATTGATCATTAACAGACTGAGCGTCTGGTAATGGTGACGTTATCATTACCAGAAAGAGTTTCTAGCGATGGTGACCTTGCCACTTTGAAGCCAGGATTCCAGTTGGATATTATAACCATCTAACCTGGCAAGGAGATAGAATCTATGAGAAATCAGAAAAATCCGGGGATTTGGGAATTTAGGATTATGCTAAGGACATAAATTACAAATTTAATTTCTTTTACCTTCCCAGAGAAAGAGTAATCTGGGATGGGTAGGAAATTAAAAGCCGTGTTTTGGGGTAATAAGTTTGAATATTTTATTATGCTTTTGAAAAAAAATTTCTAAAATCTAGTCTGACTTAGTGATCAAATGTTTTCAGTATGAGGAATATACTTCTTATATTTACTCTTACACTTAAGGTCAGGATAGAATGCAAGAATAGAAGCCATTCCCCAATTGATAAATGGTCGAAGGATATGAACAGACAGTTTTCAGAGGAAGAAATTAAAGCTATCTATAGTCATATGAAAATAATGCTCTAAGTCAGTATTGATTCTAGTCATGCAAATCAAAACAGCTCTGATGTACCATTGACTAACTTGACAAAACAAGAGAATGATAAATTTTGAGAAGATCTGAAAAAAATTGGAACACTAAAGCATTGTTTTTTTAAAACAAATTATGTGATTTATTTTCACTACAAAAATTAATAATATATGTTTTTCCCCTAGAAATGCTATAAATTAGGGTACCATAAAAATATTAGTAAGTGAACTTTGCAAAAGAGAATGCTCTCCCACATGCAGTGATGCATCTATCCCCTCCCTTAATGTGATAAGAAACAGGAGAAGTAGTGGAGTGGGAAGGATCCCCAACCTGGAGGACAGGGTTCATTGCCACATATCCTTTACAGTACAATGGGACCCTGGTTGCCTACTTGATACGTAAAGGAAATCACTCCTACATATGTTTGAAGATAGCAAGTCCCATGCTTTCAGACTTTCCACATCATTTTCTAGTCTTGGCAAAAATATACAGTATTTTATGCCTTTAAAAATGGTCTATTAGGTTCGGGGAATTATGACATGAAAGCAAAACATTTCAATAAAATAAGATATGAAATGTCTCACAAGTAGCAAGTGCACGCTTTTGGTCCTTTTGGAGAGAATGTCTCATCCCAAAACATATCTGTACTTCCCAAGTCTAAGTAAATATTAAGAGTTCAGTTCCTAATCTAGAACCCCAAAAGTCTTCACCTTGAGTTTGATATTCATTTAGGATGAAAATGGATCCTATTGATGTAAACATGTAAATTCTTATTTCACTGCAAAATAAGAAGGGGGATAATGATTTATATCTTTTTTTCAGGTCTTCCCCCTTTCCCTGGTTTACTTGATTTTTCCCATGAATACTTCCTACCCTTTTTCCATCATTTCAAAAAGATAGTCAAACCTCTTAATTTCTTCCCATGCATCTGTTCTGCCTGCACAGAGCTCCCTCTCTCAGGTCCTGGAAAGTGCCTCTGGTGATTACTGGTCTAAGTGGAAATGGGTGCACCACCAGAGGCTCAGGTTATGTATACTTTTTAGCTGAAGTAGAGCAGAACCCCTGAACCATTAATCCTGAAACTGGGTAAGTTGTATAGAATTGTAGAAGCTTTTCAATGCTAAAGTTAAGAGGTATACATATCTGTCATCAGCATTTCAAAACTGCCAAAGATAGAAGGTAATTTTAGGAGATCTGAATTATTTTACCTGATAATTTGTTGTCAATTTTTAAGGAAGCCAATTTTAGGGTTGGGCTAGAGGTAACTCAGAACTAGATATGGCCAACACTAACCTGTTGATTTCTTGCCTTGGTAATAATTGCCAATACCAGTACAGATGTAAACGGGCAAGAGTTTTCCACTCTTTCCCCCTAGAGGTGTTTTCTGCACCTCTAAAAAGACATAGAGACACAGTTGACTCCGATTCTTCAGCTAAAATGGGGCTTTGTCCAATTGACTGGATGGTCAAGGCTTCCCTTCCACAACATACATGTAAGTTGTTCCACGGGCCACAGACCACAGCTTCCACGTGGAGCAGACTGTCTGTGAAATAGTCCACCCAGTGAGGCAGATCCAAACTGACCATATTCTTGTGACCAAGTTGTCCATATTTATCCCAGCCCCAAGTGTAGAGTTCCCCATCTTGTGTCACTACTGCTGTGTGTCCGGATCCACAGCTGGCTTTGCTGACCTCTGAGGCACTGGGAAAATCCAGTAATGCAGGGAATGTCTGAATTGATATGAATTGAACAGAATCTCTATCCCCATCCTTCTCTGGCATCTTTGCTTCAGGACTGCAAAAATAGAGCCTAGAAGCTCAAGGACAAACAAAATCCTCAGTTTACTGAGCAGATCAATGCAAAGGCTAGCCTAATTTCTGCCATGTACTCATGAAGGGGTTGTGAAAATTGTGTTCTGCTGAGTGGATGGCTAGGGACAGGAATCTTGGGGGACCAGAATGAAAGGAACAAGGGAGAAGGGCCAAAAAATACTGTGACCTCTCACCACCTGCCACTGTCTTCTCTCTTTCTGCTATGGTTCTGAAAGGAAGTGGCAGGTGGCAGGGATTCATTCCAGTCCCAGACATAGAATCACCAGTCTCACTCACACAGACAAAATGCCACCTGCCAGCTGCGACTTGGGCCATGGTTAGGCCCTGAAGTGCCTCCATCCACCTGGGCTCCAGCTCCGCCTCCAGGGTCCCATGGCCCAACTGGTCAAGTCTTCCTGTGTCCCATATGCACACCTGCCCCATTCCACCCAGCACCAGCTGGTGGGCCTTTAGCTCAGAGGACAGGGGCTGGAAGAAAGGATACCTGGGGCTCACATGCCACCCTGGCTCAGGAGCTAAGCATAGCAAAGCTGGATCCAGGGGGCTTGCTCCATGACCTCCAGCCTGGTCCCCAGACCCAGAATTCTCCCAGTCTCTGTGATGAAGGATCTTGCATGTCTACACAGGGTCCCCTTGCAGCTCTGGGTTCACTGAACTCTACTGGAGTTCCCTCTACCACCATGCCCTGCACAAGCAGGTGCTGCTCCGAGGACAACAAATCCCTGTAGCTGCAAAGCTGGCCATTCACTGAGAAGAACAGCACAAGGTACTCATCCCATGTCAAGAAGCTGGTGAAGCTTCAACTCAGCCACACGTGGTGGATATTGGTACCCGCCACCTAGGCCTTTTCCAGAGCTCCCACTTCGAGGCATCGCAGCACCAGTGAATCGGGCCCATGCCTGCTGCCCTGCAGCCCCTGCTCCCAGCCCAGGGATTGTCGAAGCGTGGAAGCCAAAGCCGAACCGTCCAGGCTGCTGGAGGCCCTCCATCACACTAAAGCATTGATGCTGGAGTTTTGAACTGATTCATACTTTCTGAAGTATGCCCCCAAAACTATAAAAGTATGCATACCTTTTGACCCGGCATTATGAATTCTAGGTGTATAACCCAAAGAGATTTAAAAAATAAGGGAAAAGGACCAACATGTATCAAAATATTTCTAGCGGCTATTTTTTGTGGAGGCCAAGAATTGGAAATTGAAGGATTCCCATCAATGACTCTTTTACCCTCTGGTTTGAAGACTGCAGGACAGTTTTCCTTGATGATTTCTTGAAAGATGCTCTCAGGCTTTTTTATTTGGTCATAGCTTTCAAGGAGACCAATAAAATTTAAATTATCTCTCTTGGATCTATTTTCCAGGTCAGTTGTTTTTCCAATTAGGAATTTTATGTTTTCTTCTATTTTTTTTCATTCTTTTGATTTTTATTTTGAGTACATTGATGTCTTGTAAGTCATTAGCTAAAGTTTGCCAAGTTCTATTTTTTAACAAATTGTTTTCTTCAGTTAGCTTTCATGCCTCCTTTTACATTTGTTCAATTATGTTTTTGAGATGTTTTCTACAGTCAATTTTTGTCCTCCCGTTTCCAAACTATTCTCTCTCTCTTGAATGCCTCTCATTCATTTTCTCAGTGTTTCTTCTATCTCTCTTATTTGACTTTTAAAATTCTTTTTGAGTTCTTCCAAGAAGATTTTTGGCCTTGAGAACAGTTCATATTTTCCTTTGAGGTTTCAGATGTGAGTATATTGACAATGTTGTCCTCTTCTGAATTTGTGCCTTGATTTTCCAGGTCACCATAGTAAGAATCTATTTTCATTGGTCATTTCTGCTTGTTGCTCACGAGGTTCATCTATTATCTTACTTTTAAAGTTGAACTCTCTTGCTGGAATACAGGGGGCACTGACCAGAGCTTCTTGTGCTCGAGGCCAATGACTTGGTCCCTGGTTTTGTGTGTTGAGGGCTCATATGCTGTCAGTTGGAGGCTGTAGGGTTATGGCAGCTTACTTGTTCCTGAACTGGAGTTAGTGACATTGAAGCTCTCAGAGTACATGTGGACCTGGCTGCTGGAGGATGGATGCCTTGAAGCACCAAAATGTTTGGCTACTGAAGGACACCTGTCTGCCTAGATTTCTGCTTCCTGGAGTCGAACTGAAGCATTGGGAAGTTTGGCTAATGGAGTCTACCCATTTCCCTGCCTGTTCCAAGGAACCTTGTGGATCCTGATGTTGGCACTTGCCTACTCCACCACCCTGAGTCTCAGAATCTCCCACTGGTTTCTCCAGGATGGACTTGGCTTTGGCTTGCTGGGATGTTTCCCATCCTGTTCTTCTTCCCTTCCACCCGAGTGAGTGACCTTTTCTGTTAATTCCCCAGTCTTTCTAGGTTAAAAGACTACTGTACCTCATCGTTCTACTAGCTCAGCTCTTCCAAGGTTTTTCCTGGGGTAAAATTTTCTGCGGTACAACAAGTCAATGAGAGGGATTAACTTCTTACTCTGCCATCTTGGCTTTCATAAATCCTCTTCTCCACATAGCTACTCCTAACAGGGATCTAATAAGAGCCTAAAACAAGACATATATCATGCCAGATATCTCAATGAGCTTCTGTGGGTGAGGTATGGGAGTTTGGAGTAGTTATGGAAGGAGAGGAAAATGTGTATAGAAAGGAGCAAACATAAATTGATTTCTGGTGGAAGAGAGAGCTGTAACTTCATGGAAATCAGGAAAGAATTTGTATAAAGGTCTGGACTAGAGTTGAGCCTTAAATGAAAGTAAGAATTCCACAAATAAGAGATAACGAAGAAAAATATTCTGAGCCTTAGAGATAGCTTGTAAAGTTACAAAGACTGGATAGGATATGTCATATTGTGTGCTCATCCTTAGTTGCCAAAGAAGACCAAGCCCTCAGAGAAATAATGACATGACTTGCACTTAACTTTGTTTTGAGTGAAGGAGGGCTGTGCAGATCACCAGCATCACTTCTCCTCCGGAGCCATATGAATCTAGTGACCATATATTCATCAATATGAGTGGAGATGACCCAGGATGAGGCAATTGGGGTTAAGTAACTTGCCCAAGGTCACAGAGCTAGTGAGTGTCAAGTGTCTGAGGTGAGATTTGAACTCAAGCCCTCCTGACTCCTGCACTAGTGCTCTATCCACTGTACCACCTAGCTGCCCCATGTCATATTCAAGAAGAAGCAAGATAGATTGAACAGAGAAAGCCAAAGTACATGATGGAGAGTAATGATTCTCAGTTATGTTTCACTGGAAATTCTACAATTATTTCTCTGTATTAACTCACTCTAACTTTTACTTCTATCGTTCATTGTTACTGAATTCTGGAAATCGTTTTCAAGTATTGATTAGATATTTGTGTTCCAATTCTAACTTGATCAAGAAGATAGTCAGACTCAACTCCAGTAGCAAAGAAACCCAGTAGCACGACTTGCTTTGAGTCATAAAGGGAAATATTTTCAACTACAAATCATCTAAAAGGTCACAGCGCTAGAGCACATCACATGAGTATCATTTGTAAGCCACCAAATCATAGAGCACTTATAAGGAATGAAAAACAAGTTCATGTCTTATAATGAGTAGGATCAGTTCCTGAAATGAAGAAGATTGCAAATCCATTACCATGTAATTTTAGTATTTATACAACTGAACTGTCAAATTTAACAGATATGTTTATGCAAAATTTCCCTGTGTATTTCTCACCTACCTATCTATTTATCTACTTCTATTTTAGGACTTAGATGTAATGTAGGGGATATGCTGTAGTAGAATTGCCAGCACAGAAAATCTTCACTTTTACAAATTTATTAAAACCAATAAAAGGCTAATATGCAAATATATGTTGACTCAGTAACTTATTCCATACTTTAACTTATTGGAGTAGTTAGTTTTTTAATATTCCTTTTTGTACTTCATTTTCCTTTCACTTCTCTAGGAAACTAAATTGCAATAGTGAAACTATGAATTCTGTATGAACAACCTAGCTTGAAATCTCATGAGAGGTGTTTGAGATTACAATTATGTTAATGGAGATTTTAGATTGCCTCACACTTTCTTTTGTAACTTCCAATGATTCTTCTGAATGGAATTTAGTTTTAATTTATGAAAGATTCTACTCTGGCTCTGGTACATAGATGTAACACAAGACTAGTAGCAGCCACCTTAGATCTAATGTCTTACACTCTTGAGTACCCTTGCTACATTACTTAAATTTTCTCTGGTGACATTCTCAATATATTTTTCCTATTTAATTACTCATTTTAAATATAGCGTTTGTTGAAATTTGATTTTGGGTGATACCCAAATTCAATTTTTCACAAATTGTGATATTCTATGATTTACACTGATATATCATCACTACAATAATATTGGAACTTCCAAGTCATGTCAGTGACATGGAGGTCTATACATTTTCTCTCATTACCACGACTTTGCAAACCACTTTCAAATTTTTCCCATGATCTTAGACACCTAGAATACAAATGAAGGCTTAAAAAACATAAAAACAAAGCACAAATTGATGCTTACTAATCCTGAATTCAATCACCAACTTCCCACTGCTTCCCCTACTGCCAGAAGCAAAAGAGTTCGTTGGTAGAGTAGAGCACTCATCACAGGCTTACAAGAAAACCCATTGCCACAATTCAGGCTGTGGAAATTTGATTTGACTGTGACATATAGTTATATGGCCAAGGACCTTCAAAAGCAAAAGCTTGCTGGGACTCAGTACTCTATAGCACCAGAGCTATAAATCTTTGAACTGCTAGTCAAAGGGCAGACAACTATCATGGAACAGTACTGAAAATCACTGAACTGCTTGTACCTGGTCAAAGAACTGAGTGATCAGTACAGAATAAGGTGTGTGTGTGTGTGTGTGTGTGTGTGTGTGTATGTGTGTGTGTGTGTGTGTGTGTCTGTGTAGGGGTGGGCATAGAAAATGGAGAAGGTAAGATTGTGCAGAACTCTGCAAAACCTGAGGAATGAACACAGCATCCAGGTAGGACCAGTTTTGACCAAATGAAAGCTACTCAGAACAGAGATCAAGTACAAAGAATCATAAATTGTTCAAAATGGTAGGGGACCAGAAGGAAGCCATAATAAGATGAGAGGGAGTCATAAAATTAGAAAAAAAGGTGTAAAATGGGGAAGAGCCTGAAATTACCAGCAATTTTGAGAAGAAGAAAAATTGTAGAATTGGAGAATAAATGGACAAATCAGTAGTATAAACAATAACAACAGAAGGAAATATGGCCTCTAGATCTAAGAAATGAATTCAGGTATCTATGAACAAATATTGCAAAACAAAGGAAAAGGATCCAAAACCTTTGATGAAGCAGAGGACCCTTGGGAATTTGAGGATAATATGATATCAAAAAGTGCTATTTCTGAGTGACTAAAAAAGAAATGAGAATTATGAAAGTAAAATTAAGGCCTGCAGAGAAAAATAATAGGCAGAATAAAAAAAAAAAACTGGAATGTGGAATGGCAAGTCTCACCAAGAAATAAAAGGGAGAACAATTGATTGGGAGTGGAAATAAACAGAATCTAAAGATAAAGAAGAAGAATCTAGAAGAAAAATAAAAAGAAAAGAAGAGAAAAAAACAGCATTACAAGTCTTAGAAAACTATATTGAAAAACAAAGCAACTGTGTTCTGACCAAAAATATCACACGTGGCTAAACTAAGCATAATCTTGTATGAAGAAAAGGAACATTTAATGAGCTGCCAGACTTTCAGGACTTTGTGGAAAAAAATTAATTAGTAGAAGATTTGACATTCAGAAGCCAAGAGAAATTTAAACTACTCACCAAAGACTAAGTATAAGGGATTTACTAAGGACAGAGTGTTTGCTTCTTATGCAAATAAAATGTAAAACACATATTTATGATTCTCACCAGTGAATGGGTAGTTCATAAGAAAGACTGAGATGTCGTTGAGTATGATATGATAAAAGCAAAACTGTTTATGAATAGCTAAAAGGAGTGATTATACAAAGAAAGTGTGAGAGGAAGAATTAACATAGAGAAATTAGATGGGGGAGAATAGAATTTGCTAGGGGAAACATATATATATATATATATATATATATATATATATATATATATATATATATATATATACCTACATATACTTATATAATTGTATGTGTATATAGGTTTATGTGTATGCATATATCAGTAGCTACACATAAATATAGCTATGCTTATTGTAGCCTTCTAGGGGGTGATAAGGAAAGAGGGTAAAGAACAGAGTCAAAAGTGCATAGCAGATAACAATAGCAAACTTAAAAGGAAGCAAAAAAAGATGTACAGCTCTCAACATAATGTGCAATATTTATTATATTGGATTCCTTGAAACGGAAATTTGTTTCTATAAAAAAAGTTTAAAAAACAGCAGCATTAAAAGAAAAAAAAATACTTTATTCACTATGTAAGCAAAGCATCCCAGTCTTGAAGACAGGGAGCATGGAGAATCATTGAATCTAAGAATCATTGGTATCCCAGAAGAAGATGAGAATATGAAAAACCTAAGCACCACAATGATGGAATAAATAGAATAGAAGTTCCTCAAACTTCTGAACATAGGAAGTGAAATTCAGATTGAAAGAATTTGCTTATTCTCTGTATAAAAAGAAAAAGAAATCATAAGGCTGGAAACTCGGTGACACAGTGCTTAAATTTAACAATTCAGTTCAGAAACAACAAGCTCTGCAAGTATTGATGAGGAAGACCTTCAAATACAAAGGAAAGGACATTTAAATAACACAAGACTATTTAGCACTCTCCTTGAAAATGTAAGAGAGAATTGAATGATATGGGCTGAAGAGAAATGGAGCTCAAAGTTACAGTCAAGGGTGACTTAACCTGCACATCTTAGCTTAACTATACATGGAGGAAAAAAGAAAAGATGGATATTCAATAATAAAGCAGAGTTCAAAAAAATTTTTGAAATAAAACTAGAACTTTAGAAAATTTATTTTTTGAACACCATATAAATCAGAAATGCTGAAAGAATGTCCACACAGAAATAGGAGATTGCTCTTTAAATGTACACATGGAGATAGTGAAGGAAGAAATCTAGTAAAGTTAAGAGCGAAGAAAAAGAAGGGACATTATGGACTGAACCTAGTGACACACTGTGTACAGGTGAATCAATATATTGTTTTATTTTTGAAAACATTACAATATAGGACTTTGCATGATGGAGTGAGGGAAGCAAGGGGATGGAGAAGAAAATTATCGTGATTCATGATGAGATCAAAGGCTTGCAATGAGGGAAAGGGCCCCTCTGTGGTCTGAAAACGTAAAAAAACAGAAACTAAGAGAATTGGTGTGGAGGAAGGAAGAAAGATTTAAAAGGGATGTGGAAAGAAGGAAGTCTTATTTTGATTATGGGAGGGGGCTCCACTGATGAACACGTGAAGAGATGACTTGTGAAGGGAGATAAGGGTCTTACAATGGGTTAGGACTGAGGGATGTGGTACATGGAAAATCCTTCAGTCGTACATGGCAAGTCCTTTAGTCATACATGGGAAGGTGAGATGTTGCAAATTCTGTGGGAAACTGGTGCCCTGGAAAGTGGAAGAGTGTGGACCCATGGATATTTTGAGGCAAATGTGGAAAAGAGGTAAACAGAGGAATGCAAAACATATAGGTGGGCCATGATAAGGGACATTTTGGGGTTGAGACATTATAATAAGATAGGGTTCTCTATGATACTTGCAGTAATTGGCATTGTTCTGGGAGTGTGGTACAATGGAAAAAGGGAACTCCTAGGGAAAATCAGTGGCAGAAAGAACCAACAGAGGAAATTATAGCATAAAAATCTTGGAAATTTTGATTGCATGAGAAATACAGAGAAAAGAGAGTCAGCAAGGGGCCATGAATTAGAAAATGAAAGCATATAGTTAATAGAAAGAGAAGATGGAAAACGAAGACATTAAGAGGTACTGTTTTTGGTAAAGGAGCAAAAAAAGGATAAATTAATAGAATTAATAAATAGGACTTCCTAAAGGGGAGTAAAGAAAGCAGGGATCTGGGGTGGAGCCAAGATGGTTGAGTAGAACTTGATTTCGCTCTCCTTCAAACCCTTAAAATACCTATAAAATGACTCTAAACAAATTCTAGAGCAGCAAAAGTCACAATATGACAGAGTGAAACAGATTTCCAGCCTAAGACAACCTAGCACTCTGACAGGAAGGTTCTTTTGCTGGGCTCATAGCCAAGCCAGCATGGGCCGCCTGGCACAGCACAGACGAGATTAGGCCTCAGGGCTGCAGCTGCTGCAGTTTCCAGATTTCTCAAACTTCAAACACCAAAGACAGCTTCAAATGTCAGTGAGAAAGTTCTGGTACCTGTGTGAAGAGGGAACATGCTTCCATCAAAGCCCCCGCCTTAGGGAAAAGGGAGTCACTGCCACAGAAGCATCTGCTTCTGGAGCTCTCAGTTTAGAGTCAATGGATAATCGAGGGGATGATGTGGGTCTCAGTATTAAGTGGTAGTTCTGGGGTAAGGTGGAGCATTGGTGTGGCGGAGTTGGTGGCAGCTATGGAGAGGAAGTCCTACTCACAGTTCCAGGGCAGAAAAGAGTTATGGTTGCTCACAGACCAGATGGCTGGCCAGGAGAGGAGTATACAAGTCTCCCTGATTATATCAACTTAGAAGAACTGATAACTTAAAGATTCCTAGAGATAACTCAGGAAACAGCTGCACAAAAGCTCAGAAACCTGGGGCAATATACCCTTCACTTAAGAAAGGGCTCAAAAGTAAAGTAAAAGTCTGGGAAAATGCCCCCCAAAAGGGGAAAATCAGGCTATAGAAGGTTACTTTCTTGGTAAAGAGGTATTTTCTTCTGTCCTTTCAGATGAGGAAGACCATAGCACACAACTAGAGGATGAGAGAAAGATCCAGGCTCCTACATCCAAAACCTCCAAAAAATATGAAATGGTCTCAGCTTTTTGGAGATGCCAAAAAAGATTTTGAAAGTCAAGTAAGAGAAGGAGACCAAAAACTGAGAAGAGAAATGAGAGAGATGCAAGAAAAACATGAAAAGTGAATTAACAGCTTGCTAAAGGAGACCACAAAAATAGTGAAGAAAATAACACGTTTAAAAATAGACTAACTCAAATGGCAAGAGACGTCCAAAAAGCCAAAGAGGAGAAGAATGCCTTGAAAAGCAAAATAGGCCAAATGGGAAAGGAGATCCAAAAGCTTAGTGAAGAAAATAGTTTTTTGGGTGGAGCCAAGATGGCGAAGTAGAAAGACGCACATACACACAGCTCCGAACCCACAAACCACAGAACGGCTACAGGGAAGTAACTCACGGCGAATTCTGCACCCAGAGACCACGGAATATTGGAGCGAGGGAGATTTCTGCTCCGGAGAGACCTCCAAACCTCTCGCGGGGGGTCCTTCGCTCCGTGGACTGGGAACCAGGATGGGGAGCAGAGGGCAGCCATGCCGCGGCAGCGACACTGTGAGGAAAAGATCCGAGCAGGCTTCGGGGACGGGATCTCCAGCGGCCACGCGGGTCCCTCCACCTACAGAGGGACCTGCAAACCTCTCGCAAAACGTCCTTCGCGCTGCAGACGCGGAGCTCAGCCCAGACCTGCGGCGGGGGCGGCTGCGGCTCCAAGAAGTACAGATCCGAGAAGGCTCCAGAGATGGGATCTCCAGCAGCGGCACAAGCCCACCCACCAAGAGGTGACTGATGGGGGTAGGTGAGAGAGTGTCTTTGGCGGGTCGAGAGGGGAGTGGGGTGCCCCCATGGCTCGGCCGCCCCCCCGGGAGATAGAAGCTGAGAGGCGGCTGCAGACAGGGGCTCTCCAAGTGGGCGGGAGCCTGGATCCATTGTGGAAGGTCTGTACATAAACCCCCTGAGGGAACAGCCTGAGAGGCGGCCCTGCCCCTGACCACCTGAACTTAATTCTCACACTGAATAGCAGCCCTGCCCCCGCCAAAAATCCTAAGGCTGGAAGCAGCATTTGAATCTCAGTCCCCAAATGCTGGCTGGGGGGACCAGGAGGCGAGGTGGGTGTGAGGAGAATATTCAGAGGTCAAGCCACTGGCTGGGGAGAATGCCCAGAAAAGGGAAAAGAAATAAAACTATTGAAGGGTACTTTCTCGGAGAAAAGACACCTCCTCCCTTCCTTTCTGATGAGGAAGAACAATGCTTACCATCAGGCAAAGACACAGAAATTGAGGATTCTGTGTCCCAGCCCACCCAATGGGCTCGGGCCATGGAAGAGCTCAAGAGGAATTTTGAAAATCAAGTTAGAGAGGTGGAGGAAAGACTAGGAAGAGAAATGAGAGGAATGAGTGAGAAGCATGAAAAGCAGATCAGCTCCCTGCTAAAGGAGACCCAAAAAAATCTTGAAGAAATTAACACCTTGAGAACTAGCCTAACTCAGTTGGCAAGGGAGGTGCAAGGGGCCAATGAGGAGAAGAATGCTGTCAAAAGCAGAATTAACCAAATGGAAAAGGAGATTCAAAAGCTCACTGAAGAAAATAGATCTTTCAAAACTGGATTGGTACAGATGGACGCTAAGGACTTTATGAGAAAGACAGATATGACAGAACATAGCGTGCAGATTCGAAAAATGGAAGATAATGTGAAATATCTTATTGGAAAAACAACTGACCTGGAAAATAGAATCAGGAGAGACAATGTAAAAATTCTGGGACTACCTGAAAACCATGATCAAAAGAAGAGCCTAGACATCATCTTCCATGAAATTATCAAGGAAAACTGCCCTGAGATTCTAGAACCAGAGAGCAAAATAAATATTCAAGGAATCCGCAGAACACCGCATGAAAGAGATCCAAAAAGAGAAACTCCTAGGAGCATTGTGGCCAAATTCCAGAATTCCCGGGTGAAAGAGAAAATATTGCAAGCAGCTAGAAAGAAACAATTCAAGTATTGCGGAAATACAATCAGGATAACACAAGATCTAGCTCCCTCTACATTAAGGGACTGAAGGGAATGGAATAGGATATTCCAGAAGTCAAAGGAACTAGGACTAAAACCAAGAATCACCTACCCAGCAAAACTGAGTATAATACGTCAGGAGAAAAAATGGTCTTTCAAAGAAATAGAGGATTTTCAAATTTTCCTGATGAAAAGACCAGAGCTAGAAAGAAAATTTGACTTTCTAACACAAGATTGAAGAGAACCATGAAAAGGTGAACAGCAAAGAGAAGTCATAAGGGACTTACTAAAGTTGAACTGTTTACATTCCTACATGGAAAGACAATATTTGTAACTCTTGAAACATTTCAGTATCTGGGTACTGGGTGGGAGTACACACACACACACATGCACACACGCACACATACATAGAGACAGAGTGCACAGAGTGAATTGAAGAGGATGGGATCATATCTTAAAAAAAATGAAATCAAGCAGTGAGAGAGAAATATTGGGAGGAGAAAGGGAGAAGTTATATGGGGCAAATTATCTCTCATAAAAGAGGCAAGCAAAAGACTTATTAGTGGTGGGATAAAGAGGGGAGGCAAGAGAAAAACATGAGGTCTACTCTCATCACATTCCACTAAAGGAAAGAATATAATGCACACTCATTTTGATAGGAAAACCTATCTCATAATACAGGAGAGTGGGGGACAGGGGCACAAGCAGGGTGGGGGGGGAGGATAGAGGGGAGGGCAAGGGGAGGAGAATGCAATCCGAGGTCGTCACTCATGGGGAGGGAAAGGACCATAAGAAAATAGAAGTAATGGGGGACAGGATAGGATGGAGGGAAATATAGTTAGTCCTATACAACACAACTAGTATGGAAATCATTTGCAAAACTAAACAGATTTGGCCTATATTGAATTGCTTGTCTTCCAAGGGGAAGGGTTGGGGAGGGAGGGAGCTAAAGAAGATGGAACTCAAAATGTTAGGACCAAATGTAATGTTCTTACCACTGGGTAACAAGAAATACAGGTTAAGGGGTCAAGAAAGCTATCTGGCCCTACAGGACAAAAGAGAAGACGGAGACAAGGGCAGGGAGGGAGGATAGAGGAGAGAGCAGATTGGTCACAGGGGCAATTAGAATGCTTGGGTTTCGGGGGGGGAGGGGAGAAAAGGGGAGAAAATTTGTAACCCAAAATTTTGTGAAAATAAATGTTAAAAAATTTCATTAAATAATACCTTAAAAAAGAAAAGAAAATAGTTTTTTTTTTAATTAGAATGGAGCAGATGGAAGCTAATGACTTTGTGAGATATGAAGAAATTATAAAACAAAACCAAAAGGCTGAAAAAAAAATGAAAACGATGCGAATTATCTTATTGGATAAACAAGTGGCCTCGAAAATAGATTCAGGAGAGATCATTTAAAATTATTGGTCTACTTGAAATGATGCAAAAAAGAGCCTACACATTATCTTCCAAGAAATTATCATGGAAAACTGCCCTGAGGTTCTAGAAGCAAAGTATGAAACAGAAATGGGAAAAATTCACTGATCGCCTCCTAAAAGAAACTCCAAAAGGAAAACTTATAGAAATGTTGCAGCACACTTACAGAGTTTCCAGGTCAAAGAGAAAATACTATGAGCAGTGATAAAAACAAAACATACAAACAAAAAAATAATTCAAGTATTGAGAAAATGCAATCTCGATAAGACATTATTTAGCAGCTTCTACACTAAGGGATGAAAGGACGTGAAATATGTTCCAGAAGTCAAAGGAGTTAAGATTAAAACCAAGGATCACTTACCCAGTACAAGTGAATAAAATACTTCAGGGGGAAAATGGAATTCCAAAGAAATAGAGGACTTCCAAGCATTCTTGTTGAAAAAAACCAGAGCTGAATAGACAATCTGACTTTCAAATTCAAGAATCAAGAGAAACATGAAAAAGTAAACAGGAAAGAGAAGTTATAAGAAACTCATTAAAATTGAACTGTTTACATGGAAAGATAATATTTGTAACTTATGAGGCCTCTTTCAGTGTTAGGGGAGTTAGAGGATATCTATATGTATAGATATAGAGATAGATAGATAGATAGATAGATAGATAGATAGATAGATAGATAGATAGATAGATAGATAGATAGATAGATAGATAGATGGATGGATGGATGGATAGATAGATATAGATATAGATATATATGGAGACGGGGCGGAGGGGGACAGGGTGAGTTGAATATGAAGTATGAATACCTAATGAAATAAAATTTACTGTGGAGAGGAATGTATTAGGAGAAAGAGAACGGAAGAGGTAGAATGTAGCGAATCATCTCACTTAAAAGAGGCAAGAAAGTGCTGAGAGTAGAGGGAAAGAGGGGGAGATGAAAGTGAATAAGTAAGCCTTACTCTCTTGGGATTTGAATTAAGGAGGGTATAACACACATTTATTTGAGTAGGGAAATCTACTTTACACTGTAGAAGGGCAGGGGGGATGAAAATTGGAGAGGGAAGATAATAGAAGAGACAGCCAATTGGGGTAAGGAATAATAAGAAGCAAACACTATTGGAGAGGAACACGTCAAGGAACAGAACTGAATAAATGATGGGCAGGACAGAACAGAGGGAAACGTGGTTAGTCTTTCACAACATGAATGCTATGGAGGTGTTTTCATGGCTACACAAGTATGATTTGTATTCAATTGCTTGCTTTCTCAATCAGGGTAAGTGGGGAGAGAAAATGGGAAAGAATATGGAACTCAAAGCTTTAAAAATAAATATTAAAAACCGTTCTTAAATGTAACTGGGAAATAAGATGTACAGGCACTGGTGTATAGAAATCTACTTTGCCATACAGGAAAGGAGATGAGAGAGGGCGGAGAAAAATGAGGGAGGGTGATAGAAGTGAGGACAGATTGGGGAAAGGGATGGATAGTCTGAATGCTGTCCTGGGATGGGAGTGGGGAGACATGTGGAGAAAATGTGGAATTGAAGGTCTTGTAGAAATGAATGTTGAAAACTGAAAAATAAATTATATATATAACATATACATACATATATATGTATGTATGTATGTATGTATTTCTAAAAGAAGGAATCTGCTTCACTTACTGAGAGAAGAAAAAGGGGCAGAGGAAGAGAATTATGTAGCTCTTTTAACTCAGGAGGGAAATATAAACTAATAAACAGAACCCCAGAGTGAAAAGGGTAACAAAAAAGAAGAAATTAGGAGGGGAAGAGAAACAGTGGGAATACAGCCACAAGAACAACAACATATCAAAGTAATTAAAGAAACGTCATATTTACATCAGAAGAGGGTCAAATCATGTCATTTCAAGCATATATCAACAAAACAATTAAAGTATTAGTAAATTCAATATGCGTTTCAAAATTGCAAAGCCAACAAATGAACAAACCTGAAAAAATCACAAAAGAGGGTATATTAAAATTAGAGAGGAAATAGATCAATCTGAAACAAAAAAAAAAACAGAAATGACAGATAAAATTGAAAGCTGATTCTTTGAAAAGAAAAATAAAATTTATCTGATTAATAATCAGATTAAAAATGAGAGAACAGAAAGTCAAATCAATAAACTATCAAATGAATAAGTTAAAATCCCAGCAAAGCCAGAAGAAATGAAAAGAATAATCAGCACATATCATGCACATTTATATGCAAAGATGAGAACACACACATACAAAGTTCAAGGATATCTTTAAAAGTTTAAAAGATCCAAAACAATCAGAAGATTAGATAGATATCTTACATGCCTCAATATTGAAAAATGTATCTATCTGTAAAGGAAGTGCCAAGGTGGTAGGGAAGGCAACTCCTCGTCCTGATGAATTTTATAAAACTTTTGAAGAACAGTTAGTACTCATATTTCACACATTATCATCAATAATTAAGAAGAAAAATACCATGACAGAATTCTTTCCTGAGACAGATTCCCAATAACTAAAATAAGCAAAAATAAAACAGAGAAAAATATAGCCCAATATAACTAATGAATATTGACTCAAAATTTTAGACCAAATTCTATCTAATTACACCATAGCATTTTATCGATGCAATGTCACAACAGTTGTGGAAAGCAATTTGGAATTACACAAATAAAAGTTACTGAAAGGTCCAAAGCATTTAAACTCCATGAATGGTCTTATCTGCCAAGGAAATCATTGATAAGGAATGAGAAATTTATACTCCAAAATATGTGAAGAAAATCATTTTGTGATAGGTAATATTGGAAATGAAAATGAGTGCTCATCAAATGAGAAATGGCTCGAGGTAAATGAATATAATCGAATATTACCGTGGTGTAAAGTACAATGCAAGTGATATATTCTGAGAGAGAGAGAGAGAGAGAGAGAGAGAGAGAGAGAGAGAGAGAGAGAGAGAGAGAGAGAGAGAGAGACATAGGAAAGATCTTTATGAACTGATTGTAAGTGACAGAGTCAGGAAAAGTATATATAAAGTAAGTACAACAATGTAAATGGAAATAACTATTCACCAAAAAAATCAAAAGTAAATGTAATAAAATTGTAAAGGTCAATGAGGACTCTAATGAATTGTATGAAGAAACATCCCAAACAACCCTTTTATGGAGGTTAGAGGTCAAAATGTGTTAAACTTTACAAGTGTTTTCTGACTTGTTAAAATGTATTGATCAGTTTATTTTTCTCTCCTAAAAATACTGTGTATAATAGAAGATATATTTTGTGTATGTTTACACAGGTGGCTAAAGAATCTTTGAGTTCTATGAAATGACACCAAATGGCTTATTCTCACTGAGGAAGACAATATCCACTAACAGTAAGTATACATGTATCAAGCAAACAGCAACAACATAGTAAAAGAAAGGAGAGGTAACAATGCACAAAAATTCCACAGAGAAATAGATTAGAAGACTAGGTATCTGAAGACTCAGTAACTCCAAATTCAATATGTTAACAAGCAGAGTTCAATTTCTAGCCATAATGCTTATTTGCATTAATACTGTGGCATCATTAGTGATAATGAAGTCAATATTAAATTTCATAGTCACTATCTGCTATAATGGATCTATTCTTTCTAATTATTTGGCAAAAATATGGATCATTCTTTCACCTAAGGCTATCAAAGCAGTTTACAAATATTGGTTAATTAAGCTTTAGGCTACATTTTACCTTAATTCAACTAATGTTTAAAATGAAAAGACTTACAGGTGATTTTTTCTATATATTGATCTTCAAAAGATTTAACAAGCACCTGAAGGAAATAAAATGCCCAGGAACATAGGATTGAAATATATATAGAGAAAATAATTATAGAGTAAATAATCATAGGATAGTTACAAAATAAGTTCAATAATTATGAAATAAAGATACAATAAACATTAAGTGTTACATATATCACACTATAAATGGAAATGACTAATCTAATACAAATTAGAATTATAATCATTTATCTAAAAGTTCATTTTTATACTAGTTCACTCTAATGTTATGATTTGTGTATGTATACCTACTCCGCTTAACGGAGTCTCCACACAATCATGTTTTCATCATCTGCATACCTCAAGCAGATCTTTAAACTGAACAATATTATCATTATCTCAATCCTATCTTCTAAGAGCCCTAATTTTCTACGTGTCAAAATATACCTTATAACTTTCCTGAGACTGATGCTGACATATTTATATTCATTCATCTGCCAGCTTTGGCTGATTTAAAGGCAAGGTATCTATTTTCAAAATCTTTGACAGTGTTAGGTATAGTTTTTATTGTCCAATATTACTGTCTTTTTTTAAGTGCTATCAAGTCCCGGGACTGTCAATTTTGTTGAGCTTCCAGAACTTTAATAATATTAGCCAGTTAATTTAAAATAGCATGTTGCCAAAGGGTAATAGTCCTACTCAAATGAGGACTGCAATTGCAGAAAAGGCATAGAGGTATTTCATTTGATGTTCCACACAAATGTAATACTTATCGCCAGAGCCAAATCTCCTTGACCCAGGTAATGGGATACAGTACAGTTTGACTCTGTGTAAGTGTGATGTGGTACCTCAGAGTTGTGTTCACATGCATTTCTATGATCAATAGTGATTTAGAGCAATTGTCATGTGACAATGTATAGCTTTAATTTCTTCTTCTGAAAACTGCATGTTCACATCCTTTGACCATTTCTCAGTTGGGAAATGACTTGCATTCTTATAAATTCAATTCAATTCTCTACATGTTTGAGAAATGAGACATTTATCAGAGACAATGGTTGTTAAAAAATTTCCCACCATTCTGCTTCCCTTCTAATCTTGGGCACATTGGATTTGTTTACACAAAAACTATTAAATTTAATGTAATCAAAATTATCCACTTTGCATTTCACAGTGTACTTTATCTCTTGGTTAGTTATAAATTATTGCCTTCTACATAAATATGAAATGTAAATTATTCTTTACTCTCCTAGTTTGTTTATGACATCAGCCTGTATGTCTAAATTGTGCAAACATTTTGACTTGGCATAATGGTCCAAGATTATGTTGTCTGTGCCCGATTTATGCTGTACTATTTTCAAGTTTTTCAAGGAGATTTTTTTGTTTGTTGTTTCTTTTTTTTTCATAAAACAGTCAGGTCTTATCCAAGAAGCTGGAGACTTTCAGTTAATCAAACAGAAGATTGCTATAGTCATTCATTACTATGTCTTATGTACCTAACATATTCCACTGAGCCACCATTCTATTTCTGAGCCAGTACTAAGTAGTTTAGATGATCTCTGAATTATATAACAATTTAAGATTTGGTATGGCTAGAAAACCTACCCTTGCATTTCTTTTAACAATTTCCCTTGAAAGCCCGGACCTTTTGTTTTTACAGACGAGTTTGATTATTATTTTTTCTAGCTGTATAAAGTAATTTTTGGTATTTTGATTGGTATGGCACTGAATAACTTAATTTAGGCAGAATTGTCACTTTTATTATATTCTCTCAGCCTCCCCATGAACATCTGATATTTTTCCAATTATTTAGATGTGACTATATTTATTTCGAGTGTTTGTAATTGTGTTAATATAATTCCTGGGTTTCTTTTGGCAGGTAGATACCCAAATATTTTATAATGTTTAAATTAACTTTAAATGTAATTCCTCTATCTCTTATTGTTGGGATTTAGTTGGTAATGTATAGAAATGCTGATGATTTATGCATGCTTATATTTCACATCCTTCATTTTTATCTATTTATTTATTTGATGTTCTACAGTCACTACCATAAAACCTAGATTTTCTTTCCCCACCTACCCCCCCACCCCTCCTTCCCCAAAACGGAACACAGTTCTACATAGGATTTACATATACTTTGAATATGTTTTCACTATAGTCATGCAGTGCATACAAACTAAAACAAATGGAAGAAATCATATTACAAATCAAAACAGAACACACACACACACACACACACACACACACACACACATGATCTGCTACATTCTGCAAATGAATTCCATAGATCTTTCTGTGAGTGTGGAAGGCATTTTGCCTTAGAAGACCACTGCGAATTTTTAAGTTCTTGCATTGCTACTGAGTTACAAGTCTACCAGAAAAAACTCTCGCACACTGTGGTCTTTGCTGTGCACAAAGTTCTCCTGATTCGGCTTCTCTCACTCAACATCAGATCATAAGTCCTTCCAGGCCTCTCTGAAGTCTTCTTTTTCATCATTTCTTATGGCACAATAGTACTCCATTACATTCATACACCATAATTTATTTAGTCATTCCCAAATTGAAGGACATCCCCTTGATTTCCAGTTTTTGGCAACCATAAAGAGTGCTGCTATAAATATTTTTGTACATGTGGGACCCTTTCCCATTTTTATGATCTCTAGGGGATATAATCCTACTAGGGATATTGCTGGGTCAAAGGGTATGCACATTTTTGTAGCCCTTTGAGCATAGTTGCAAATAGCTGTACAGAATGGTTCGGTAAGCTCACAGCTCCATCAAGAATGAGTTAGTGTTCCAACTCTCCCACATTCTTTCCAACATTTATCATTTCCATGTTTTGTCATGTTAGCCAACCTGATAGGTGTGATGTGGTACCTCAGAGCTGTTTTGATTTGCATCTCTCTAATCAAAAGTGATTTAGAGCATTTGTTCATATGATTATAGATATATTTAGTTTCTTCCTCTGAAAATTCATATCCTTTGACCATGTATCAAATGGAGAATGACTTGTGTAGTTGTACATTTGACTCTGTTCTCTACATATTCTAGAAATGAGGCCTTTATCCTCGAGATCAGCTGTAAAAATTCTTCTACAATTTACTATATCCCTCCGAATTTTTGTCGCGTTGGTTTGGTTGTGCAACAACTTTTCAGTTTAATGTAATCAAAATTATCCATCTTGCATTTCATAATGCTTTCTGTCTCTTCTTTAGTCAAAAATTTCTTCCCTTCCCCATAAATCTGATAAATACACTATTCCTTTCTCCTCTAGTTTGTCCATGGTATTAGTCTTTATACCTAGATCATGTATCCATTTGGATTTTATTCTTGTGTACGGTGTCAGGCCTGGGTCTTTGCCTAGTTTCCACCACACTGTTATCCAATTTTCCCAGCAATTTTTATCTAACAGTGAGTTCTTATCCCAGAAGCTGGGGTCTTTAGGTTTATCAAACAGGAGATTGCTATAATCCTTGCTTATTGTGTTTTGAGTGCCAGGTTTATTCCACTTGTCTCCCCTTCTGTTTCTTAGCCAGTACCAAGTGGCTTTGAAAATTACTGTTTTATAAAACAATTTGAGATCTAGTAGCGCTAGGCCACCTTCCCTAGCATTTCTTTTCATTAGTCCCTTTGATATTCTGGAACTTTTATTCTTCCAGATGAATTTTGATATGATTTTATCCAGCTCTAGAAAATACCTTTTTCATACTTTAATTGTCATGGCGCTAAATAAGTAAGTTAAGTTAGGTAGAATTGTCATTTTTATTATATTAGCTCAGCTTACCCATGAGCAATTGATGATTTTTCCACTTACTTAGATCAAACTTTATTTGTGCAAAAAGTGTATTGCAATTTTGAGTTTGTTTTGACAGGTAAACTCCCAAGTATTTTATAGTGTCTACCCTAGTTTTAAATGGGATTTCTCTTTCTATCTCTTGCTGTTGGACTTTGTTGCTAATATATAGGAATGCAGAAGATTTGTGCGGGTTTATTTTGTAACCTGCAACTTTGTCAAAGTTCTTTATTTTTTCAAGTAGTTTTTCACTTGAATCTCTGGGATTCTCTAAGTATATCATCATATCATCTGCAAAGAATGATAATTTAGTTTCTTCTTTGTTTATTCTTATTCTTTCAATTTCTTTATCTAGTCTAATTGCTACAGCTAACATTTCTAGTACCATAATGGTGGTGATAATAGACATTCTTGTTTCACCCCTGATCTCACTGGATATGCATCTAGCTTATCCCCATTGCATACAATAGCTGATGAAGGTTTTAGGTATGTACTGGTTATTATTTTATGGAAAGTTCCTTTTATTCCTATGCCCTCCAGTTTTTTTTTTTTAATAGGAATGGCTGTCGTATTTTGTCGAAAGTTTTTCTGCATCTATTGAGATAATCATGTGGTTTTTGTTAGTTTTGTTGTTGATATGATTAATAATGCTAATAGTTTTCCTGATATTGAACCAGCCCTACATTCCTGGTATGAATCCTACCTGATCATAATGTACGATTCTCATGATAAGATGCTGTATTCATTTTGCTAAAATCGTGCTTAAAATTTTTGCATCTATATTCATTAGAGTAATTGGTCTATAATTTTCTTTCTCTGTTTTGTCTCTTCCTGGTGTAGGTATCAAGACCAAATTTGTATCATAAAAAGAATTTGGGAGGACTCCTTCTTCCCCAATTTTCAAAAATGGTCTATAATATTGGAATTAATTGTTCTTTAAATGTTTGATAAAATTCACTTGTAAATCCATCTGGCCCTGGAGATTTTTTCCTAGGGAGTTCATTGATGGCTTGTTCAATTTCTTTTTCTGAGATGTGGTTGTTTAAGTATTCAACTTCCTCTTCTGTTAATCTGGGTAATTTGTATTTTTTAAAACACTCATCTATCTCATTCAGATTACAGAATTTGTGGGCATAAAGTTGGGCAAAGTCATTTATAATTATTCTTTTAATTTCGTCCTCATTGGAGGTGAGTTCACCCATTTCATTTTTGATATTAGTAATTTCATTTTGTTCTTTCTCTTTTTAATCAAATTGAACAAAGGTTTATTATTAGTTTGTTCATAAAACCAGCTGTTGTTTTATTTATTAATGCAGTAGTTTTCTTAATTTCAATTTTATTAATCACTCCTTTGCTTTTCAGTTTATCTAATTTCATATTTACTTGGGGATTTTCAATTTGTTATTTTTCTAGCTTTTCCAGCTGCATATCCAAGTCAAATATCTCCTCTTTCTCTATATTATTTATGTAGGCATTCAAAGTTATAAAACTTCCTCTAAGAACTGCTTTTGCAGTATCCCATAATATTTGGTAGGTTGTCTCATTATTGTCATTCTCTTGAATGAAGTTGGTGACTGTTTCTATGAAGTCTTCTTTAACCCACTCTTTCTTTAGGATTAGATTATTTAGTTTCTAATTGATTTTTCATTTATCTTTCCATGGCCTATTATTACATAAAATTTTTGTTGCATTATGATCTGAGAAGGATGCGTTGATTATCTCTTCCTTTCTGCACTGCATTGTGAGGTTGTTATGTCCTAGTACATGGTCAATTTTGGTATATGTGCCATGTACCCCTGAGATAATGGTATATTTCTTTCTATTTCCATTCAGCTTTCTCCACAGATCTATCATATCCACCTTATCCAGAGTTTTATTTACCTCCTTAACCTTTTTCTTGTTTATTTTTAGGTTAAATTTATCTAGTTCAGAGATGGGGAGTTTGAGGTCCCCCACTAATATAGTTTTGCTGTCAATTTCTTCCTTCAACTCCTTCAACCTCTTCTCTAGGAATCTGGATGCTATACCACTTAGAGCATACATGTTTAGTAATGATATTGCTTCATTGTCTGTGGTGGCTTTTAGTAGGATATAGTTTCCATCCTTATTTCTTTAGATTAGATTTTTCTGCTTTTGCTTTGTCTGAGATAAGGATTGCTACTCCTACTTTTCTTGCATCAGCTGAAGCACAATATATTCTACTCCGACCTTTGATATTTAACCTGTGTGTATCCCCCTGTTTCAAATGTGTTTCTTGTAAACGACATACTGTTGGATTATGGCTTTTAATCCATTCTTCTATCCTTCTCCGTTTTATGGAAGAGTTCATTCCATTCACATTCACAGTTATGAGTACAATCTATGTATTTCTCTCTATCTCTTTTTCCACCATTTGTGCTTTTAGCTCTCCTGTCTGTCTTCTCCTCAGTAGTTTTCACTTTTCACCACCACCTCCTTCAGCCTTCCTTCGTTCTTTTAACCCCTCTCCCTTTTTACTCTTCTTTACCCTTACTGCTTCTTCCCTCCCTTTTAGCTTCTCTCCCCTTTCTTCCCCCTTCCCCTCCTATTGCCTATAGAGCTAGTTAGGATTATCTACTTAAGTTTATTATTCCCTCCTTGAACCAAATCAGATGAAAATACTTCTCATACAATGCTCATCTCCGTCCCCTCTTTCCTTCTATTATAATTTTATACTTCTTCCTGTGATATAATTTACCTTTTTGTGCTTCCTCCTTTTCACACCTCCTGTTACAATCCCTTTGCATACTTAAATCATATTTTTTCATGACATCATTTACATCCCTCTGTGTATGTCCCTTTTATATTTCATAATACATACACAATTCTCAAGATCAACAAGTATTATCTTCCCTTATAGGGAAGTAAACAGTTTACCCAAATTGAGTAACAAGGTGTTTTTTTTTTCCCCCTCCCCCGCCATTTACCTTTTTATGCCTCTTGAGACTTGCATTTGAAGATCGAATTGTTCATTACGTTTTGGAGTTCTTGTCAGGAAGATCTGGAAATCCCTTACTTCACTGAATGACCATCTCCTTGCCTAAAATGTTATGCCGAACTTTGCTGGGTAGTTGATCCTTGGTTGTGGTCCCAACTCCTTTGCCTTATGGAATATTCTCTTCCAGTTCCTTTGATCTTTTAATGTAGAAGCTGCAAGGTTCTGTGTGATCCTGACTGTTGCTTTCCGGATGCCTGTAGTATTTTCTCCTTCACTTGATAGTTTTTGAATTTGGCAACGATATTTCCTGGGGTTTTTAGATTGGTATCCCCTTCGGGAGGTGAACGGTGGATTCTTTCAATGACTATTTTGCCCTCTGAGTCTAGTACTTCTGGACAGTTTTCCTTGATGATTTCCTGGAAGATATTGTCCAGACTCTTTTCTTCATCATGGGTTTCTGGCAGGCCAATAATTCTTAGATTTTCTCTCCTGGATCTGTTTTCCAGGTCAGTTGTTTTTCCAATTAGATGTTTTACATTTTCTTCTATTTTTTTATTCTTTAAATTTTGTTTGACTGATTGTTGCTGTCTTATAGATTCATTAGTTTCTACTTGGCCAATTCTAATCTTTATCAAATTGTTTTCTTCTGTTAACTTTTGCATCTTCTTTTCCATTTGTCCAATTTTTTCCTATTTTAAGGAGTTATTTTCTCCAGTTAATTTTTGTACTTTCTTTTTTCATTTGTCCAGTTTTCCCAGTTAGGTTTTGTGCTTCTTTTTCCATCGGTCCAAGTGCTCCTTTTAAGAAGTTATTTTATCCAGTTAATTTTTGTACTTCCTTTTCCATTTGTTCAATTTTCCTTTTCAAAGAGATGTTCTTGTCAGTGAATCAGTTTTTTATACTTTTAAAATCATTGGCCAGTTTTTCTTCTGTTTCCTTCTTTGGCTGTTGCAGGAGAGCTGTTTGTGCATGCGAGCAGTTCATAGTCCCTTCTGAAATTTCAGATGGAAGTACAGTGTCAGTGCTGACCTCTTTGGTATTTGTGTTTTGGTCCTTATCCCGAGAGAAAGATTCTATGGGTTTTTTGGGCTTATTTTGCTTTTTCTTGTTCATGCTGGTGATTGTGTCTTGTGGCTTCTGGTTCTTCCAGTTAGAAGCTGCAGAAATTGATGTTGAGCTGACTAGTGTGAAAAAGCTAAAAGCAGGGGTTTTTTTTGTTTCCCCAATCAGTCCTGAGGTTAGTTTGTTAAGTATGGGGAAGGGGTGGTCTGATCACTGGAGAGCTCCTCAGCTGCACTGAGCCAAAGGCAAGCTCAGGGGATGGTAATCACAGCTGTTCTACTGTCTTCCGTTTCCCCTGGAGTGCTGAGGCACGCCTAGATGGTAGTGCGAGTTTCCACCCCTCCTGGGGCTCTTCTGGTGCTGAGGCTTCCCTGGGTCCTAGAGGGAGTTTCCTCCTCCCTGGGTCCTCTGTCCTTCTGGTTTGCCTCCACCACGGTAGGAGGATTCCCCTTATCTGTTTTCTTAGCATCAGGAATTATGAGGCTATTTGCCCCCTCTGCTGTTCCCACTTATCCAGGATTTTTCTGGGGAAACAGTTTATGGTTCTTTCAAGGTCATCAAGCAGAGAGGAAGAGCATTTACTGATTACTCCACCATCCTGGCTCCTGGAAGTTCAAGTAGGTGATTTACGGACATTTAATCTATGGGCTGAAAAACTCAGGAGCTGCTGCACTGATATCTGACTCTCAGCGGCTGACACTCGTTCAGCTCTGCTGGTCTCCCACCCTTGGCTGTCAGTCCATTGGTTCCACCTGCTGCTCTCAGGTTTCCTGGGGCCCTCCTGCTCTGCTGAGCTTGATACGCTGCACTGTGCTATGTGACCTCACCCCGACGGAACAGATCCTTCCTGTGGACCTTGCAGTCTGTCCTGGCCTCCAAATCCGCCACAGTGTGTCTCCCACTGGATTCCACACCTCCAAAATTTGGTCAGATTTTCTTTTCAGAGGTATCCGAAGGAGTTTGTCCAAGAGTTTAGGTGAATCGTTGCTCTCACTCCCCCATCTTGGCTCCCTGGACCCACATCCTGCATTTTTAATAAAGTTATTCATAATTTTAATTATTTTTTCATTGAATGTCTAGGATTTTCTAAGTATACTATCATATGATCTGAACAGAACGATAGTTTTGTTCCTTCTTTGTGAATTTTACTTCCTGCATTTTCTTTTTCTTCTCTTATTGCTAAAGTTAAGATTTCTTGTTATGGAATAATAACGGTGATGATGGACTGATACGTAAAGATCTTCCCTGTCCATTAATAAGCTTTCACGTGACGGTCATTAAGGGAAGCCTAATTAAGGGAGGCTTGTTTTGAAGGAAGTCTCTCAACATTTCTTAATTAGTGAGTCACTGGCTCAAGAGGGTCATGATGTACTCTAGCTCTGAAAAGTGTGTGTATATGTATATATGTGTGTATGGGTATGTGTACCCATACATGTATGTGTAAATGCATGTTCATGTATATGTCTGTATATGTTTATACATACATACAAAATAGATATATAGAGACACACATGTACATACATAAATTTACATACATGTATTTACTATATATGCACACAAGTGTGTATATACATATAACTATATGCACACATGTGTATGTATATGTACATATGTATGTGTATATACAATACATACATGCATGCATGTATATATGCACACATGCACATCATAGATGTGCACATATATGTACATATACGCATGACATGTGTACGCATATAAATATGTACTCACATGTATATGTGTGTATGCATATATGTGTATGTGTGTATAGAGATATATAGATATAGATAGAGATTTATAGATAGATATATATGTATGTTTATTCTCTCTAACTAGCCTAAAACTGAAAAAGTTCTCAGGAGTTACAAAAGTCACTTTTCCATGTAGGAATGTAGAGAGTTCAACTTTAATAAGTCCCTTATGCCTTTGCTTTCCTGTTTACCTCTTCATCTTTTCTTGATTCTTAGACTTGAAAGAAAAATTGTCTATTAAACTTTGGTCTTTTCATCACGAATGCTTGGAAGTTCTTTATTTCATCGAAATTCCATTTCTTTCCTGAAGTATTATACTCAGTTTTTCTGGATAGGTGATTCTTGGTTTTAAACCTATCTCCTTTGACCTCTGGAATATCATATTCCAAGCTCTTTGATTCCTTAGGGCACAAGCTGCCAAATACTGCTTTATCCTGATGGAATTTCATAGTACTTGAATTGTTTCTTTCTGACTGCTTTTAATATTTTCTCCTTGAAGTGGGAACTCTGGAATTTGGCTGCAATATCACCAGGAGTTTCCTTTTCAGGATTTCTTTAAGGAGGTGATTAGTGAATTCTTTCATTTCTATTTTACCTTCTTGTTCTAGAATATCAGGGCAGTTTTCCTTGATAATTTCTTGGAAGGTGATGTCTACACTGTTGTGTGGATCATGGTTTTCAGATAGACCAGTAAATTATCTCTCCTAGTTCTATTTTCTAGGTCAGTTGTTTGTCCAATGAGATATGTCTCATAATCTTCTATTTCTTTTCATTCTTTTGATTTTGTTTTATTATTTCTTAATGTCTCATGTAGTCATTAACTTTCATCTTCTCCATTCTAATTTTTAAACAACTATGTTCTTCAGTGAGGTTTTGGACCTCATTTTCCACTTGGCCTTTCTCCTTTTTAAGGCATCCTCTCCTCATTGACTCTGTGGATCTCTTTTGTCATTTGATCGAGTCCATTTTTGAAGATGCTATTTTCTCCATCATTTTAAGGGTCTCCTTTAGCAAGGTGTTGAAGGTTTTTTCATTATTTTTTTACATTGCTCTCATTTCTCTTCCAAATTTTTCCTCCACCTCTCCTGCTTCATTTTCAAAATCTTTTTTGAGCTCTTCTTTGGCTTGAGATCAATTACAAAATTTTTTGAAGGCTTTGGATGTAGGAGGGTTGATTTTACTGTCTTCCTCTAGTTGGATGCTTTGATCTTCCACTGGTTGTATGTTTTTATGTTCCTCATCTGAAAGAATGGAAGAAAATATCTTTTCACCAAGAAAATAACTTTCTACAGTCTTAATTTCCCCTTTTAAGGATTTTCCAACTAATTGTTTGATTTTTGAGTCCTTTGTCAAGTGGAGGGTATACTATCCGAGGCTTCACATGTTTTGTGCAGCTGTGCTCCAAGATATCTTTAGGGATGTGCACGTTTTCGGTTCCTTCAAAGTGCCATAGTCAAGGAAGAGGTGTTTATTCCTCTACTTGTCTGCGTTCTGGTCTGTGAGTAACCACAAACACTCTTTTCTGCCCTACAACTGTGAGTGTGATTCCCTCTCCAGAGCCACCACCAGCACTGTCATGCCAGTACTCCATCTCACCCAAGGTGTGCCTTTCAGGACCATGACCTAGATCAGCTAGTCAATTCACCCAGGGTATGTAGCACTAGAGCTCCAGAAGTGGCTGTAGCCACGCTGGGGTTGGGGCTGGAGCTCATCCAAACTCCCCTCTCATCCAGGTGAGAGATTTCTCACTGATTTTTCAAGCTGTTTTTGGTGTTTTGGGGTTGAGAATTCTGGAAACCACACCAGCTGCTAGTGATTGATCACCCTGAAGCCTGCTCCAATCACCTTCTGTTCCATTGTGGCCCACACTGGACTCTGCACTGCTCAGAATTTGGTGCAGTATAACTTTCCTGTAAGCCTTGCAGGCTCTCTTGGCTTGGAAATCTGTTTCATTGTTATTTTGTAACCTGTGATACTCTAGTATTTGTTTAGAGTAATTTTTATAGGTATTTTAAGGGCTTTGGGGAGATAGCTCATGCTTATACTCCACCATCTTGGCTCCTTCTTCCCATGTTACTTATCTTTTTAAGGAAGAATCCATTTATTTCTATCTTCTGCAGTGTTTTAAATAGGAATGGATGTTGTATTTTGTAAAAAGCTTTTTCTTGCATCTTTTGAAATAAACATATGATTTCTGTCAGTTTTCCTGTTGATACAGTCAGTCATCCTGATATATTCTCTAATATGGCACCAACTCTGCATTCCTGGTATAAATCGTACCAGGTCATAGTGCATTATGTGATAAGTTGTAATATGTTAGTTCTGATATGCTTGTGATAAGTTGGTGTAAGCTCTCTGATAATATTCCATTTAAGATTTTTACATCTATATTTACTAGGGAAATTGTTCTGTAATTTGCTTTCATTGTTTTACCTCCTTCACAAGTAGAGGGATAAACACAGAGGAAAGGTGTCAGCACCTTTCATATCAGGAGCGTGGTCTGTATCATAAAAAATAATAAGACTCCTTCTTTGACTATTTTACCAAAAATTATGTAATATTGGAATTAATTTTTCTTTAAATGACTGGTAGAATTCTCTTCTGAATCCATCTGGCCCTGAATGATTTTTTCCTTAGGGACTTCATTGATGGTTTACTCAATTTCTCTTTTTGAATGAAGTTATTACGTATTTTAATTTCTCTTTTTTAACATGAACAATTTATATTTTTGTGAATGTTCATTCATATCACTAAAATCGTCACATTCATTGGCATGAAAGAAGGCAAAATAGCTGCAAATTATTCTTTTAATTTCTTCTTCATTTTTGGTGAATTCACCCTCTTAGTTTTTGATGATGGCAATTTGTTTTTCTTTTGTTTTCAAGAGATCGAGTTAACTAAAATTTGTCTATATCATTATTTTTTAATATTCAGCTTTTATTTTTATTTATTAGCTCAATAGTTTTCTTAATTTCAATTTTATCAGCCTCTCTTTTGGGTTTCAAATTTTCTAATTTGTGTTTAACTAAGGATTATTAATTTGTTCTTTTTCTAACTTTTTAGTTGCTTATACAATTCATTGATTTCCTCTTTATTTTATTCATATAAATATTTAGAGATATAAAACTTTCCTTAATAATCACTTTTGCAGTATACCAAAATTTTTGGTGTGCTGTCTTAGTATTGTCATTCTATTGAATGAAGTTATTGAGTGTTTCTATAATTTGTTATTTGACCCACTAGTTCTTTATAATTAGATTATTTGGTTTCCAATTAATTTTTAGTCGATCTTTCCATGGCCCTGTATTACACATATTTTTCTTGCATTGTGATCTGAAAAGGATACATTAAATATTTCTACTTTTCTCCATTAGATTAAACGGGTTTTATACCCTAAAACATGGTCAAATTTGTGTAGGTGCCATGAATTGATTGGAAAATTGTATATCCCTTTGTATCCCCATCCAATTTTCTCCAGAGGTTTAACCATATTCAACTTCTCTCAAATTCTATTCACCTTCTTAATTTTTTTTTATTGTCTGGTAAGATTTATCTAGGTATAAGAGGGGAAGATTGAGGTCCCCCTAGTATAGTTTTTCTGTCTATTTCTGCCTGTAATCCTTACCTTTTCCTCGAAGTATTTTGATGCTGTACCATTTGGTGCATATATGGTGTAATGATATTACTGCATTATCTATGGTTCCTTTTAGCAAAATATATTTTCCTTCCTTGTATCTTTCTATTAGGTGTGCTTTTCCTTTTCCTTTGAGAACAGAATTGCTTCCCCTACTTTTTTGACTGTTTGTTTCTTTTCCTTCAGCTCAATCGTAAAGTATTCTACTCTAGTCTTTTACATTTCTTCTGTTTGTATTCCTCTGCTTCTAGTGTCTTTCTTGTAAACTATGTTTTGTAGGATTTTAATCCACTTGGCTATCCACTTCCATTTTATGTGCTGAGTTCATCACATTCACATTTATGATTACTGTCTGTGTCTTTTTTCCCGTCCTATTCTCCTATTCTCCTCCACCATTTATGCTTTCTCTTCTTCTTTCTCCATTTGCCTCCTCACTGGTGCTTTGGTTTTATCAATGCTTCCCTCAGTCTTCCCTTACTTGTATCAGCCCCTTTCCCTTCCTATTCCTATTTCCTTGTTACTTCTTCCCTCCTTTATATTCCCCCCTTTCCTCTTCTTTCTCCTTTCCCCTCCTACTTCCTATAGGGTAATTTCGATTTCTATACCTAACTGACTGTGCTAATCCCTCTTTGAGCCAAATCTAATGAGAGCAGCTTACAAACAATGCTCATCTCCGTTCGTCCTTTCCCTGCACGGTAAATGGCTTTTGTGCTTGTTTGTGTGATGTAATTCACCCTTTTCTGCATCCTCTTTCCCTTTATTCAAAATACAATCCCCTTTCACCCCTTAATTAGGTTTTCTATCATCACCTCAAAGTCAATTTATATTCACGTGCTCTGTCTATGTGTACTCTATCAAAAAGTTATGACAAATAAATGATAAAGTATTATAAATGTTATAACAAAAATAACAAGAAGAGCTGAACATAACATTTGATTTTCAAATATAATACTTGAGAATCATAGAAAGGTAAACAGAAAATGGAAATCATAACAGACTTATTAAGGTAGAACTGTTTACATTCCTACATGGGAAGATGATATTTTTAACTCAGAAGATCTTTCTCAATATTGAGATAATTAGAAGGAGAATATATAGACAGAGGACCAAAGTGTGAGTTGAAAATAAAGAGATTTTAACTAACATAAAATTAAGGAGTGAGTGAGGAAAGTACTAGGGAAAAGGGAGAGGTAGAATGATGTATACTATCTTACAAAAAGGAGGCAAGAGACAGCTTTTACAAAGGAGGGCAAGTGGGGGATTGTGAGGGAGTCTGAATAACCCTCAGGTTCAACAGAATTGGCTCAAAGAGGGAAAAACATACACACTTAATTGTATATATAATTCTATCTTACCCTACAGGAAAGTAGATTGGGAAGGGGATAAAAAAGGAGGGTGATAGAGGGGGGCAGATTGGGAAGGGTAGTCAGAAATAAAATACTTTTGAGGAAGGATTGTGTAAAAGGTGAGAGAGGATAGTATAAACGGGAGCATAAGATAGAGGTAAATACAATTAGCAATAGTAACAGTGAAAAAAATTGTTGCAAGTTTCTATGATAAAAGGTGTCATTTCTCAAATATATGGAAAACTGAGTCATAATTATAATAATAAAATCCATTCTCCAGCTGATTAATGACCAAATGATATAAAGAGTTGTTAGACGTGAAAACTGAAAACTATCTATGGCAATATGAACAAAAAATTCTAACTCACTATTGATGGAAGAAATGTATATTAAAACAGTCCTTCAGTACTGCATAGTATGTATTGGATTGACTAGTATGACAAAACAAGCAACTGAAAAATGTGGAAAGGAAGGTGGGAAAAATGAGATATTAATGCCCTGTTGCTGGAGTTGTGAATTGATTCTAATATTTTGTATAGCAATTTGGACTAGTCTCAAAACTATGCATTCCCTTTAATCTCACAATACCACTACTAGGTCTGTATCCTAAGAGACTAAAAAAGGAAAGGATCTATTTGTACAAACATATTTACAGCTGCTCTTTTCTTGGGGTAAAGAATTAGAGTTTGAGATTTCCGGTTCTGGAAATCAAGATGGCAGAGTGATAAGTAATTACTATCTCCCTCCTCTTGTTGACCTTGACGAACCAAGAGAATATTTCCCTGTGAAAAACCCTGGAACAGAGGGAGTAGAGGAAGGGGTAAACAGACTCTCAGCCTGTGAGGCTAGAAAGATCACGAAGGAGTATTCCCCTTGCTATGACCAAGGGAACCAGTGCAGGATCAGAACTGTCTCAGGCAGCTCCACCTAAACACACTGGGAGAAGATCCTGAGTCCCAGAGGGTGAAGCCAGCAACTTCCAACACCAGGACCCCAGGAGTGTCTCAGGACCTCAGGGGACTTGGGAAGACACTAGCATAGACAACTGAGCTTGTTTATGCTCTAGCTCAACAGAGGAGACCTCTGCCATCCAGATGACGCCTCCCCCATATTTAAGGAACTAGCTCTAGGGTAACTGTGGGGAAACTCAAAAAGACCTCATCTGGCCCAACTTTCAAACACCAGCCATTTCAGTACCAGGTAAAAGGCAGCATTTTAGCTTCTAACTGAAAGAATCAGAGGCCACAACACACAAACCCACAAGTTTTAGGGTGCAAAGGGATTATAATAGGTGATGTGAAAAGGAGGAAGAAAAAAAAATAAATTCCATCACAGGAAGAGGAACAAAAATATATTACACTAAAGAGAAAGAGGGGAGGGAGGAGAATTGTTGGAGAGGTACTCTCATCTGACTGGATTCAAGCAGGCTACAGAAAACTCAGTTAAGTATAGAAATAATTAGCTCTATATTCAGTAAGAGAGGAAGGGAGAAAGAAAAGAGAGAGGAGGGTAAAAGGGAGGGAAGAAGTAATAAGGGAAAAGGGGATTAAAAGGGAGGTGGACTGAATAAAGGGAAGAAAGACTGAGGGAGGCAGTGGTCAAAAATTGAAACTCTACTGTGGAGGAGAAGGAAGAAGGGAGAACTAAAAGGAAGAACAAGGGGAAAAGGGATGGAGTGAAAGACAGATAGTAATCATAAATGTGAATGTGAATGGTATGAACTCTCCCATACAATGGAGATGAACAGGAGAATGGATTAAAAATCATAATCCAACAGTATGTTTACCAGAAACACATTTGAAAGGGAGGGATACTCAGAGGGTAAGGGTAAAAGGTAGGAGCAGAACATTTTGCTCTTCAACAGATACAAAAAAAAAAAAAAGCAGGGATAAGAATCCTAATCTCAGACAAAGCAAAAGCAGAAACAGATCTAATCAAAAGAGATAAGGAAGGAAACTATATCTTGCTAAAAGGCACCATAGACAACAAAGCAATTTCATTACTAAACACATGTGCTCCAAGTGCTATAGCATCTAAGTTCTTAGAGGAGAAGTTAAGGGAGTTACAGGAGGAAATATATAGCAAAATTATACTGGTAGGGGACCTCAACATTCCTCCTCTTTGAAGTTGATGAATCTAATCTCAAAATAAAAAAAGAAAGAATTTAAGGAGGTGAACAAAACTCTGGATAAGGTAGATAACAGAGATCTCTGAAGAATATTCAAGGGGATAGAAAGGAATATACCTTTTTATCGATGGCACACGGTACATATACAAAAATTGAGCTTGTATTAGACTATAAAACCCTCACAATCCAGAACAGAAAGGCAGAGATAGTCAATGCATTTTTCTCAGATCATAATGCAATAAAACTTACATGTAATCAAAGACCATGGAAATATAAACCAAAAACTCACTGGAAACTAAACAATCAAACCCTAAAGTATATAGAAACAGTCAACAACTTCATTCAAGGGAATGACAATAATGACACATCCTATCAAATTTTATGTGATACTGCAAAAGCAGTTCTTAGGGGAAGTTTTATTTCTTTGAATGCCTACAACGAATAGAACAGAGAAAGAGGAGATCAATGAATTTGGTATGCAGCTGAAAAAGAGCAAAAGAGAACAAATTTAAAATCCCCAAATAAATATTAAATTAGAAATACTGAAAACCAAAGAAGAGATTAATAAAATTGAAATTAAGAAAACTATTGAAACAATAAATAAAACTAAGAGTTGGTTTCACGAAAAAAACAATAAAATTGATAAACCTTTGATAAATTTGATTAAAAAATAAAGAATAAAACCGAATTACAAATATCAGAAATGAAAAGTGTGAACTCACCTCCAATGAGAAGAAAATTAAAACAATTATAAAAAATTGCTTCGTCCAATTTTATGCCCATAAATTTGGCAATCTAAATGAGATGGATGATTATTTTAAAATATATAAATTGCCAAGATTAACAGAAGATGAAGTTGAATACTTAAATAACCACATCTCAGGAAAGAAAATTGAACAAACCATCAATAAAGTCCCTAGGAAAAAATGTCCAGGGCCATATTGATTGGCGAGTCAATTCTATCCAACATTAAAAGAACAGTTAATTCCAATGCTATATACACTTTTTTGGGAAAATTGGAGAAGGAATCTTCTCAGCTTCTTTTTATGATGATAATAGGGTTTTGATACTTAAGCCAGGAAGAGTCAAAACAGAGAAAGAAAATTATAGACCAGTTTCTCTAATGAATATAGATCCAAAAATTGTAAAAAGATTTTAGTAAAAAGAATATAGTAACTTATCACGAGAATAATATATTATGATCAGGTAAAATTTATACTAGCAATGCAGGGCTGGTTTAATATTAAGAAAATTATTAACAGTATTGATAATATCATAAACAAAATAACAGAAACCACATGGTTATCTCAATATATGCAGAAAGACCTTTTGACAAAATACAACACACATTCCCATTGAAAACACTGGAGAACACAGGAATAAATGAAACTTTCCATAAAATAATAAGCAGAATCTACCTAAAGCTTTCAGCAAGCATTATATGCAATGGGAATAAACAAGGTGAATTTCGAATGAGATCAGGGGTGAAACAAACTCTTTGAAATAATAAACAACTTTGGCAAAGTTGCAGGTTGTAAAATAAACCCACATAAATCTTCTTCATTTCCATATGTTACTAACAAAGCCAAACAGCTAGAGACAGAAAGAGAAATCCCATCTAAAGCAAGGGTAAACACAATAAAATATTTGAGAGTCTACCTGCCAAAACAAATCCAGGGACTATATGAACACAATTGCAAGACACTTTTCACACAAATAAAGTCAGATCTAAGGGAGTAGAAAAACATTAGTTGCTCGTGGGTGAGGTGAGCCAATATAATAAAAATGATAATCCCATCTAAAGTAATTTACTTATTCAGTGACAAATCAATCAAACTAACAGACACTTACTTTGTAGAGCTAGAGAAAATAATATCAAAATTCATCTGGAATGAGAAAACATGCATAATATCAAGGGAGGTAATGAAAAGTAATGTTAGGGAAGGTGGCCTATTTCTACCAGATTAAAATTGTCTTATAAAGCAGCAATTATCAAAACTACTTATTACTGGCTAAGCAAAGGAAGGGTAAAGCAGTGGAATATGTTAGGTACTCAAGACACAGTAGTCAATGAATATAGCAATCTACTGTTTGATTAATCCAAGGACTCCAGCTTCTGAGATGAGAACTCACTGTTCGACAAGAATTGCTGGGAAAACTGGATAAAAGTGTGGCGGAAACTAGGCATAGACCAATGCCTGACACCATGCACAAGAATAATGTCCAAATGGGTACATGATCTAGGTAGAAAGATTGATACTATAAACAAATTAGTGGAGCAAAGAATAGTGTATTTGTAAAATTTAGGGAGCAGGGAAGAATTTTTGACTAAACAAGAGATGGAAAACATTATGAAGTGCAACATGAAAAATTTTGATTACATTAACCTGAAAATTTTTGCACAAGGAAACCCAATGCGAAGAAGATTAGGATGAAAGCAGAAAACTGGAAAAAATTTTACAATGATTATCTTTGATAAAGGCCTCATTTCTAAAATACGTAGGGAAATGAGTTAAATTTACAAGATTACAGTTCATTCTCCAATTCATAAATGGTCAAAGGATATGAATAGGTTGTTTTCAGAGGAAGAAATTAAAGCCATCTATAGTCATAGGAAAAAATGCTCTAAATCACTATTGATTAGAGAGATGCAAATCAAAACAACTCTGAGATAGCACATCACACCTATCAGATTGGCAAACATGATAAAACAAGATGATGATAAATGCTGGAAAAGATGTGGGAGAGTTGGAAAAGTAATTCATTGTTGGTGAAGCTGTGAGCTGATACAAACATTCTGGAGAGCAATTTGGAACTATGCCCAAAAGGCTACCAAAAATGCCCATACCCCTTGACTCAGCAATACCACTTCTAAGACTGTGTCCCCAAGAGATCATAAAAGTGGGAAAGGGTCCCACATATGCATAAATATTTATAGCATTACTCTGTGTTGGCCAAACACTGGAAATTCAAGTGGATGCCTGTTAATTCGGAAATGGCTGAATAAATTGTGGTATATGAATGCAATGGAATACTATTGTGCTGTAAGAAATGATGAACAGGAAGATTTCAAAGAAGCCTGGAAAGACTAACATGAACTGATTCTGAACAAAAGGAGTAGAACCAGAACTTTGTACAGAGCAACAATCACATTGTGAGAGGATTTTTTCTGATAGACTTAGAACTTCATTGCAGTGCAAGGACTTAAAAATCCCCAGTGGTCACTTAAGACAACATGCCTTCCACATCCAGAGAAAGAACTATGGAATTAGATGGCAGAATGTAGCAGATCATTTTCGTTTTTATTATGTTTTGGCTTGTTTTATGATTTCTCCCACTCATTTTAATTTTTCTATGCAACATGACTTAGGTGTAAATGTATTTAATAGGAATGTATGTGTAAAACCTATATAAAATTGTATGCTGTCTCAGGGAGGGAGAGGAGGTAGCTACGAACCAGGGGGTGGGAAGGGAAAAATCTAAATTATATTGAAGTGATTGTAGAAAACTGAAAACAAGTAAAATGATAAAAAAAATGAATTTGAGTTTGAGGGGAAGTTTATCAGTTGAGAAATGGGTGAACAAGATATCTTATGTGATTATGATGAAATAGTATTACACTATAAGAAATTATCATCAGGATGCTCTCATAAAACCAGGAAAAACTTTCGTGGGCTGATGTTAAGTTAAATGTGCTTTGTACAAAGTAACAGCAATATTTTCAGATTTCCATTTGTGAATGACTTAGTAATTCTCAGTAATGCAAAGATCAAAGACAGCACTGAAAGTTTCGTGATGAAAAATGCTCTCCAATCCTAGAGAAAGGATGGTGTCCGAATACAGACTAAAGCATGTTTTTACTCTATTTTTCTTGATGCTTTTTGTTTTTTGTTTTCATTCACAACATGACTATTATGGATATGTTTTGCATGATTACACATATACAGCCTATTATCAAATTGGTTCTTTTCTCAATGCGGAGTAAAATGTATAGGGAATAAGAAAGAAAATTTGGAACTCAAAGTATTAAAATGAATTTTGGAACTCAAATTATTAAAAATGAATTTTGAAAATTGTTTTTACATGTAACTGGTGGAAAATAAATCACTGAATGAATAAAAAATTTTTTACTTGTTCGTCTTGAATTAAACAATAACAACATCTCTCTTCCTTTTTTCAAAAACATTCAAGAAATATTGTCCTATCACCAGTGCTGAATCGGTTCACAACATTTATCTCCCAGGTCAGTTCAGATACCATTCTCATAATATCTCCAAAGGGTTAATTTCTCCATACCTTTTCAATGACAAATATACAAACTCAGGGACTTGCTTTTATTTTTTTCAAATCAATTACCAGATATCAATGACATATTGGGACCTTTTAGGAGAAATTACTTAGGTAAGGAGGATGATGGTAAAATAGATATCACTTTGCCTTCCAGAGGCAAATCTGTTGCTCTGATTTTCATATTTTGCATCATTATGTAATAACACATTGTGTCATATATTAATATGATAATAATATTAGAATATATTAGGGATTTGTCATTTCATCACTACAGAGATATCTCTACTCTGTATGTGAACTTCATGCATATAATGGCCTATTTATAACAAAATAGATAAGTCTTAAGAGAAGTGGGTGAAACACATAAAGATTAAGTGTAATGCCCAGGTGTAATGGTAATTTAAATGGGAAAATCTTTCCCATTCAGTAATAGGCCTATGTGTCCTGTTTAAATCATGTGGAAGCTTAAGTCACATGTTCTGCAAGGAACTTTCTGGATGAGTGGAGCAGAGGTGGCAGAAAGTTGGTCAGGCTAGTCAGAACTGGGAAGCACACAGGCAGGCAGGCAAAACTTCTTTCTGGGAAGGTTCCAGCAGAGGTTGGAAGGCTTGGGAATGGTTGTTCCCCATGTAATGACACTGTATTGAACTATTGGTCAATTTTGCTTTCTGATTCTGAGAGTTGGCTTTCTGGTGTCTAGATAAATGTTTTTCTTCTGCCTTCTATATGGAGAGTCTGTTATACTTTGTGATTGAGAATTATGGCGGCATAATCATAGTCACCACTAGTGCTGTGAATATTGCCTTGGCGACTCACCAGTTCACACAGTTATTCAGTACCAGAACTGTGATTTGTAAATAGGTTTTCATAACTTTAGCTCTGCACTTTACCCATTATGCAATGGCATTGTTATAATATTTAGTTAGTAATATTTATAACTGTGTACATATGAATATATGTATATACACACATGTATATATACATATGTATGTATGTCTGTGTATATGTATGCATGCATATGTATGTTTATTTCAAATATCAAATTCTATGTATTGTATTTTATACATATAATGTCCATCTATGTAGCATACTGCATGTAATATTTACGTAGTGTTTTATAATTTGCTAGGTGTTTTCCTTAAATCTCAATGTCAGAGAAAGTGCTATCATCCTTTTACAGATAAAGAGCCTAAAGTTCAAAAAGATTAATTGACTTACTTTGTAAGGACCACAAAGTTAGTAAGTATCTCAGCCAGAACAAGGATTGTACGGCAGTCATCTCCAAGCCTTGTGTCAGCCATTGATAGGTAGACATTAACTATAAGTATTTACATGTCAGAATTTAGTACATGTTACATCATGCTTGCCTTTAAATCTTGGAAGTTTGGTTTCCTACATGGTCAGTAACTTCTGAGGAGTCTATATGAAGCAGATGTGCTTCTTTTTCAGGTACCTTTTAAATTCAGATCATTATTCCCAGTAACTATTACTCAGTGACACAAAGTATATTGAAACATCTTTAAACTTCAGGAAAGCACTAGAAACACTAGAGTGAAGTAAGAACTGCCAACATGTCTGATACTGCCACAAAACTCTTGTCCTGTTTACATTTTGTGATTAATGTATTCAGTGCTTTGTTAGTATAGAACTGCACAGAAAATCATGTAGTTCATATTCCCCTCTGTCAGTAGAGGTAGGTAATATGAGAAAGAAAAAAGAAAAGAAAGAAGGACAGAGGAAAGAAAGAATAAAATTAAAATTGTTAGACTAAAAATGGACCAGGAGTCTCTTGGCCCTAAATCATCTAATTTCTCTATTCCACAACATCTTCAACTATAAGATTAGGCAAATGAATGAAATAATTGGATTTCCCTTCTATAGCTAACAATCTACACATCTAGTTTCACCTTCTCTAGTAATAGTAATGGTTTGCTCTAGATGGCATGATATTTGAAGAAAAAATTTAGGTGACCTTCAGACAATTTTCTTTTAGTTGCGCATTTTGTAAAATTAGGTTTCTTTTTTAAATTTTTTACCTCCTTCCTTTACCAGAAATAAGAATGAAGAATTGACACAAGAATAATTTCCGATTGGGAGTATTTTGAATGTTAGAAATAAGCCCCTCTGTATAATTTGTGAAATGGAATATTTCTCTGTGGCTAAACAGCTACTTATACTCACACGGGATGTCAAATTGGCATTTCGGGTGACTACTAAATTACACAAGGTTTAATGGATAGAGATACTCCACAGAATGTGAGGAATTGAGAATGTAATGCCCAGTGGGGCATTACAGCCACAAATAACCAAAGTTTCTCTGATTTAAGCTATTACCTTATTTTTCAAATTAGCATCATTTTTACCTTTGGATGTCTAAAGTATAAAACAATAGAAATTAGCAGCATATAGACAACAATTCTTATGCACACTATAGCTATCTAAATCTTCCTGAAGAGTGTAGGGTATTAATTTGGCCTGGATCACATTTCCAGATTATTTTGGCTGAGCTGGGAAATTTTTAACAGATTCAAATAAAGTATTTCACTCCTTTCACATTTTCGGTATTACCTGGCTTCACTCCACTTGGAAATACCTTAATAGCAATGTTGTTAGTAGAGTTTGCCAATATTCTTCTGTCAAAAATCAAACATGTAAAAGATCTCAGTTGTGATATGTATAATAAAAATATTCTGAAACCTATCAGTACTAAAAAGATTATTTTAAATGTATGGAATTTATATTGTCCTTGACACGTTATCACATTTGACCGTATTGGGCACCCATAAATGTACCACAGAACCTCAAAGTGATAAAGGAACTTTTAATCTAATTTTTTTTTCCAGAACTAGAATCCTTTCTCTAACATTTCCAAAAAGTTGCTATAAAATTTTATGTTTGAAAAACTCTGGAGAAAATGTTCTACATCTCCTAAATCATATTTTACTGAATGGTTTCCTCAACCCATCTTAATTCTAGTCCCTTCCCTCAGTTACGTATTTCCTCTTTATTCTGTATACAACTCTCTCTCTCTCTCTCTCTCTCTCTCTCTCTCTCTCTCTCTCTCTCTCTCTCTCTCTCTCTCTCTCTCTCTCTCTCATTCTTTTTCTCTAATTTTTTCCCATGCTTTCATAACTTACTTTTATAGCGTTCTTTATATCTTCATCATTTATCCATTTTGACCTCATCTTTGTTACCATGTGTACAACGTAAAATGCTGGTGTAGACCTAGATTGTGCCAAATTGCTTTTCAGATTTCCTGATAGGTTTTGTCAAATGCTGACTCCTTACAACAACGGTTTGGATATTTGGGTTTCAAAAACTATAGATCACTATGGTAATTTACTACTATTTATTTTGCACCTAATCTATTCTAATGATTCATCAATCTATTGCTCACCACTTTGTATTATGGTTTGGAATCCAGCCACTGCTAGGCCACTTTCCTTTACATTTTTTATCATTGACTACCTTGATATTCTTGACGTTTTGATCTTCCACATTAATTTTGTTAATGTTTTTGACTTTATAAAATAATTCTTTGGTACATTGATTATTTTGGAACTTAATAAATAAACAGGAATATTTGTCATTTTTATATTGGTTAGGTCTACATATTTGTAATTAATATTTTACCAACTTTTTTTTTTACATATGACTTCTGGGATCTAAGATGGTGTAGTAAGTAATAAACAACTGTACCTCTCTTACATTTACCTCTGAACAATATAAAAATCACAAAATAGAGTCCCAGAACAAATCTTAGAACAGTGAAACCAGTAGAAAGAAGTGCTGGAAAAGTCTTTTTAGTTTGAGAGACTTGAAGGACAATAAAAAAAAAGCCAGTATTACATGGATAAATGGGGAATTCATTCCAGGACAAGAAGCATCCCATCAAGCCAGCATCAAGCCCTACTTCAGCAAATCAGCAGGAGATTCTGAGCCCCATGGTGGTAGAACAGACAAATACCAACACCAGGACCCCAGCAACATTAACAGAGCCAGATAAAACTGGAAGACTCTGGATCATAGAACCACCATGTGATTTAGCACAGTCCCAGGCAGCCTGGGACTTGTATCAACCTGACCTCCATGTACTTCAATGTAGCCTTGGAGAAATGCAGAAACACCCCACCTGGCCCCAGTACATGCCACACACCACCAGTAAGACCCTAGCTCAGTACTAGGTAAGCTACCAGACAGCCTTCACCTGTCACTACATGAGGCCCCAGTACACAAATCCAGTGACCAGGCTGCTGGTCCACTGCACAAGAAGCCTGGAACTGTGCTCCAATACAAGAACTCAACTTTAAAAGCCAGGAAATGGACAAAAGAACATGAGCAAGAAGCAATAACAAACCTTGACCATAGACAGGGAGGATCAAAACACAGACTCAGAAGAGGACAACATTGTCAATATACCTGTGTCCGTAATATCAAAGAGGAATATAAATTGGTCTCAAGCCTGAAAAGCCTTCTTGAAAGAGTTCAAAAAGGATTTTAAAAGTCAACATTTTAGATCTGTGTTTAAGTATGACAAAGGTATTTGCATTCATCTGTAATTATATTTATAGAATACCTGGGTTTACATTAAGAGTAACTCTCCACAGTTCTTTTAATGGAGTTTCATTTTCTCTTGTTACTGGGTTTTGGTGGTAGCATAGAGAAATGCTATTTCTTTATTTCAATACATTTCGTATCCTACACCTTTGCTAAAATTGATGACTTTTTCAATTAGGTTTTTAGTTGATTCTCCAGGTTCTCTAAGTATGCTATCTTGTATTGACAAAGAGTGCTAGAATTATTCCCTCATAGTCTATTTTTATTTCTTCAATTTATTTTTCTTGTCATATTGCTATGGCTAATAATAGGGACACTAATACAATGCTGTATAATAATAAAATGTTGAGTAATAGTGCTGGCAATAAACATCATTGCTTCACCCTCTGATCTTATTTGGAATGCTTCACGTTATAGATAATGCCTCATTTTCATTTTGGATAGACACTAATTATCATTTTAAGAAAGACTCAGTTGAAGATAGTGGAGTAAGGCAGGGACTTGCTTGAATTCTCCCAAATTCTCCTCCAAATATTGTTAAAATAATACCTCTAAAACAGATTCTCAAGGGATAGAACCAACAAAATACTATGGTAGAATACTTTTTTCCAACCTAAAATAATTTAGAAGATTAATAGGAAACATCTTCCTCACTCAGGTGAGAGTAGAACACAATATAGCACAGACATTTCCAGCACAGGACATACCCAGGTAAACTAGCAACTGGCCTTGTGAGCAAATGAATCTGCAGCAGTGGCTTCCAGAGGTCTCAGCTCACAGAAAATATTGCAAGAATCCATAAAAAAAATTCAAAATTTTGGAGTCACAGTGAAGATAACAAGGGATTTATCAACTTCTACATTAAAAATCAGAGGGACTGGAATGATATTCCAGAAGGCAGAAGAATTACAACTAAAAATCACCTACCTAGAAAAGCTGTGTATAATCTTCTAGCGCAAAAAAAGAGAGAAAAAAGATATATAATGAACAAAAGAACTTTCAGGCCTAAATGATGAAAAGACTAAAGGTAAAAGTAAAATTTGATTTCAAATACAAGACTCAAGAGAAGAATAAAAAAAAGAAAGAGGGAAAAAAAACATAAGGAATCAATAAGATTAAAATGTTTATATTCCTAAATGGGAAGATGATATTTTCAATACCTAAGAATTTTATCAAGGAGTTAGAAAGAGTTATACATGGACAGAGAACATGAATATGAGTTGATTATAATGGGATGATTTCCAAAAAAGGGAAAAAATTAGAGGTGAGAAAAAGCCATATAACTGTGATATGGGAAAAGGAGAGGTAGAATGGAGTATGTTGTCTTATAGAAAAGAAGTGAAAAAGAGAAGGCAAAATGAGGGTTTCTGTGGCAATGTTTGAACCTTACTCTCATTGGAATTGGCTCAAAAATGGAATAGCACACTCAGTTGAACATAGAAATCTGTCTTATCCTACAGGAAAGAAGAAAGGGAGAGGGATAAGAGAAGGGGAGGGGTGCTAACAGAAGGGAGAACAGATTGAGGAGAATGATCAGAATTAAAACAATTTTGAAAAGGTACAGCGTGAGAGTAGATAGAGAAGACAGATATGGGAAAAAGTAGGATGGAGGGTAATACACATTAATCGTTAGAGTAGATAGAGAAGACAGATATGGGAAAAAGTAGGATGGAGGGTAATACACATTAATCGTTACTATTAATGTGAATGAAAGAAATTCATCCATAAACAGAAGCAGGTAGCAGAGTGGATGAGCATAAGAAAATTAACAGCAGAGTGGATTATCATAAGCAAACTAGGGGATCATGATATAGCTTACCTATCACATATATTGACAAGGGGAGAATTTATAACCAAGCAAGAGATAGTGAACATTATAGGATGCAAGAGTTATAATTTTTGTTACATTAAATTTAGAAGGATTTGCACCAACAAACCAATGAAATCAAGTTTAGAAGAAAATTAGAAAACTGGGGATTTGCTTAAGGCAAGTTTCTCTGATTTTATATAGAAAACTGAGACTGATTTGTAAGAATAAAAGTCACTCCTCATTTGGGTAGTTTTTGTCCTTCATTCTCCAAGAGGACCGAAATGGTATTGCTATGTTAATGTCAAGTTACAGTACATCTAACTGTATGCAGACCAATGCAAACTTAGAATGCTCTACCACACATCCAGCACAAATATTCCATATGAACATTTGGAGTAGAGATTTATTTAAATTTTCACGTCTCATTTTTCATTTGTGCTATTGAAATTCTGCTTTGTTCAAAGAACACAGTACCTTCTCTGATGATGGCATGCCATTCAGAGTGGTCTTTCTTCAGTGTCACACAATGTCACACAATGAATTTCAAAGTTCCTCAGACAAACCTTATCAGAGAGAGTCCTTGTATTGCTTCTTCTTACCACCATGTGACTATCTTCCTTGTGTGAGTTCTCCATAAAATAATCTTATAGGCAAGTGTACATTTCATTTTCTAACAACGTGGATAGTCCATCAGTTGACCTTTCTAGAGTAGAGTTTGAATGCATGGCAGTTAGCTTGAAAAAGGAGCTTCATGTTCAGTACCACCTTATTCTGATAAGTGGCCTTCAGAATCTTCCTAAGACAATTCAAATGAAAATGATTTAATGAGGTCAGTACCTGGCTCAGTAGACTTTTAGTTCACCAGGCAGTCTAATATCTGTTCTCTCCTATACTTTCCTTTGTAGCCTCCCAAACACAAAACTAGCTCCAGCAATTAGTGTGTCAATACTACATCCTTGAAAAGTAAAATTCCAAGGTAGGTAAATTTATCCACAGTTTTGAAAACCTCTCAAATTTTTCTATAACCTTTGGTTAGAGGCAGTTTTCACATAAAGTTATCAAAACTATCTACAGTCATATTAAAACATGCTCTAAATCACTAGTGATTAGATAAATCAAGATTAAGACAAGAGGTAACTTCTGCCATGCATCAGATTGGCTAATATGACAGAAAGGAAAAATAAGAAATTTTGGAGGGGATGTATAAAAATAGAGACACAAATGCATTGTTACTAGAGTTACGAATTGATCTAGTCATTCTGCAGGGCAATTTGGAACTATGCCCAAAGGGTTTTAAAATCATGCATACCTTTTGATCCAGCTATATCATTTTTTGGTATGTGTCCCAAAGAAATAAAAAAGGGAAAGGACTTATATTTACAAAAAAATGGTTCCAGCAAGTTTTTTTGTGGTGATAAAGACTTGGAAATGGAAGGGATGTTCATTAATTGGGGAATGGTTTAACAAGTTGTGGCATATGATTTTGACGGGATGCTATTGTGCCATAAGAAATGACAAATAGATGCTTACAGAAAAATCTGAAAAGATTAACATGAACTGTTATAAACTGTTACTGGACCCAACAATATTGAAATTATGTCAGTTAATAGCCCTATAATTGTCTTCAATTTATCAAGTGAAAGGAAGTCAACTAATGTGTTAAACTTCATTGTATCTTACTTTGAGAAATTGTCACAGTGATCTCAGCCTATAGCAACCACTCCTCTGATCAGTCAAGAGCCATCAACTTCAAGACAAGACTCTCTAGCATCAAAAAGGTTATAACTCTCTGAGGGCTCAGAATATAGTTAACATTATTAGAAATAATTTTTAAATTATGGTATGTACATTTTTCAGACATAATACTATTGCAAACTTATCAAACTATGTAATATTATAAATATAACTTTTGTATGTACGGATAAACCACAAAAAGCTTTTACCTCAATTTATTGTGATGCTTATCATATTGTGGAGGCCTGAAACTTAAGCTACAATATCACTGAGGTATGCATATATATGTATATATATGTGTGTGTGTATGTATATGTGTATATGTATATGTGTGTACACATACACACACTCGTATTTTTTAAGATATATACAAGTATAAATATATACATACATATGTATATGTACAACACACACATGCATATATATATATGTATATATATATATATATATGTGTGTGTGTACACACACATAGAGTGGTTGTACTCTCAAGGGATGAAGAGGACATATAGAACATATTGCCATATGGGTCAAAAGAGACAGAACTTAACAATTTGTTGGACATATGTGGTGAGGGAGAGTGAAGATTACAGGATGACACTTAGGTTGTGAGCCTAGATGACTGGGAAAATGGTTATACTTTTGAGAGTACTATGTGAAGTAAGAAGCAGGGGGATATTCAGAGGCAAATTCATAGCACTATTTAGCTATATTGATAAGAGAGAAATAAAACTGAGTGTGTATTCACACCTAAAATGTAGAGCTTAGAAAGGACAGAAACAAGATAAGAAATGAGATAACAAAAGTTGCACAGTAAAATTTAAAATTAAAATAATAAATATAAACTATTTTGACAAGATTAATAAATTGTCAAATAATTTGCAAGTTCCTTTTTGAAAGATCTAGCTAAAATGATCAGGATTAAATAAAGAATTATGATGAGTCTAAAAGAAATCAATAACAATATAAAACTTTGCAACCTAACTCTGTATTAGTAAATTTGAGAATGCAAAACAGAGTTTTCCATATATGGTGTATAAAAAGAAACTTGCAATTAGTAGAATAAGTGTCAAAGGATCTGGGAATGCTGCAATTGGAACAAGGGAGAACTAGAATCAGATCTTGCCTCAAATACTTACTAATCATGAAAACTTACCAACTAATTAATCACTCTATACTTCATTTTCTTAATTCATGAAATAAGAGGATGGGACATGATGACCTCTAAAGTTCTTTTCAAAATGATGCTTCCTAGATCTCATCTTCGTCCCTTGTATATAGGTAGACTGACTCAGTTACCTTCCAGCCCTAAGTCCATAATACTATATCCCTAATATTCTTCTCAAAGGGTGAAAATAAATAAGCTATAGAAAAATTCCCTAGTATAAAGCAAGTTAAAATAAAATAAAAAGCTACAAAGGTTAATTCTACCAAATATTGAAATAGAAAAACACCATACTATACAGACTGATTTAAAACATAAAGATTGTAGGCAACCTATGCATTTCTATAAATCTACAAAATTTCTGGATTATTGGTATATACTTGTTTGCATGTTGTCTTCAAGTGAGCTCCTTGTAAGCAATGACTATCTCTTACGTTTTTTTGTATGCCCAGAGTTTAGGATAGGGTCTGGCATGTAGCAGGCCCTAAATAAATCCTTGTTAAATGACTGTTGCTACGCGCGCACGCACACACACACACACACACACACAGAAGTTGAAAAAAGAAAACTATAGACTAACAGTATTAATGACTATGAAAGAAAAATTTCTAGGTAAAACAATTGTAATTGGAATAGGGAAATACATAAAAATGTATCTATCATGATCAAGTAATATCTGTTAATTGAATTTCAAGATTACACACTAAAAGGAAAAATGTATATAACCATCTTATTTTTAAAAGTGCAACAGAATTAGAATGGTATAAATATTGACACTCCTCTGTGTATGTAGAGATAGATATAAATATATATGTGTCTATGTGTGTACATATGCGTGTATGTGTATTTATATGTGTGTATACATACATACATATATACACATACATAATCCATACACATACACATATGTGTGTGTATATATATTGTGTATACACAATGTGTACACACATTGATCTTGACCTTAACTCACTCCCACACTCACATCTCCACCCTCACACGATATCCAGACAGTCGACACAGCTTATCATATCTACCTCCAAAACATTTCCTATCCCCTTTCATCTACTCACCTGTAACTCGGGCTTTCATCACTTCTCATCACTACAATTGCAACAGCCGCCTAATTGATCTTCTTGCCTCAAATTTCTCAGTCTCTTCTCTCTCCAAAAATCTATTCATCACAGAGATGCCAACTTGATCCTCTTCAAATAAATGTCCTACTGTCTTACACCTCTGCTCAAAAAGTTAGTTACCTCTAGCATAAAATATAAGATTCGCTGTCATTTAAAGCTATGTTGTGATCTAAATCTTGTCTGCTTTGAAGACAGATTATTCTTCTTCATGCTTTCTCTAGTCCAGAGAAACAAGACCCTGTGCATGATAACTCCTCTTCAGAATAAGTGCTTTTGTACAGGTTGTCAACAGACCCTTCCTACATAAAATTCATTTACACCTCTTTAGCCCAAAATCCAAGTGCCAGTAAGCTCCTAATTACTACTGACGTTTTGCCCCTGGATTATTTCATATTAAATTTGCAAATATCTAAGTTTATTTTTATGTGTATATGTCACTTTACCCTGATAAAATATAAACTGCTTAAGGGTAAGGAAAGTTCTATTGCTTTTGAATCCTTAGTGCCTAGTACAGTGTCTGGATAGAAGCACGTTACAGTGGAAACAGCAATACAATACACTTGAAGACTGTGTACCTGAGTTCAAATTCCAGCAGTTAATACCTGTTTGACCCAGGAAAAGTCAGAACCTACTGGGGCTTCAGTTTCCTCATCTATAAAATGAGGGGTTGAACTAGATTCTCTCTAAGGAAGCTCCTAGTACTAAATCTATATTGGAGTTATTCTGAACTTATACATTGACATATATGTATATATATATGTATATATATGTATGTATATATACATATATATATATGAATTTCAATACATTTTGCCCTCTTTGTGATCCTAATCATTTTATTTCATATATTTAAAACATTATTCTGAGAAAAGGTTAATAGATTTTCCCAGATTTCCAAATGGACCCATGACACACAAAAAATTAAGAACCATTATTCTTTCTTAATATGTTCTTGCTAAATGAATGAATGATTCCAAGGTCATTCATTCATATTCCAGCTCCGGGGAGTTCTAGTTGCATGAATCATTGTCAAACTAATTACTCTCCAAAAATTTTAGTTTCCATGTTGGTAAAATTAGATTAAAAATACATGCAGTATACATGACACAGATAGCCATTAAAAAGTTATCTAAACCTTAAAGTGTCATGTGATTAATTTTCATGAATATGGTAGCTATTGGGTCTGGTAAAGTAATACATTACACGTGCTACTACAAATTTCTTCCTATTATGAGTTTCATTTGGTTTATATTTTGCTTTGTTTACCACACACTTGTCGTCCGCTAAAATCTTGTAAAGTCAATGGCTGTCAATAAAAACACACAAGCCATTGGTTTGAAAGCAGAAATACAAGTATGATCTATCGGTTGTTTGATTGTCAATGAAATTCAATTCATGATGCAGAAGGGAAATGATCCTTTGCCTCCATCCTTAGCTATATGAGTTAAGGAAACAGGGATGAAAACAATTTTTTATTTTGTTGTCAGTTAGCACCTGTTAATAAAATCTAAGGACAGAAAAATTCTTAGTAGCTCATCTGGTTTATCCTCCTGCTTTCAGGCTTTAAGACTTAATTTTAAAGACCTCCAGCGACAAAAATTCCCTTGGCAGCTTATTTCACTATATAAGCACACTTAAAATTAAGAAACCTTTCCTTATGTCTAACCAAGCTTCTGTTACAATTTAGGTCCTTTTCTTCATATTGCCTCTCCTGTGCAGATGGAGAACAACTTATTGGAAACTTCACGACATCATTCAAATTTTCAGGAAAATTAATATCAACCCTTGCCATTTTTGCTCTACAAACTACTCCACTTCATTTAATCTTTCTTGCTAGAACATATTTTTCATCCCTATACATATTTTAGTGATTCCTTTTACTGGATTCCTTCTACTTTCATAAAATCCATTTTAAACTTCAATGAGCAGAAATAGACAAGGGACCTGACCAACGCAAAGTGCATTAATCAACTCATAGTGAGCACTCAAAAAATATTGTTTCCTTGACTTAAACTAATGTGGAGGAATTGTTTTCTTTCTATTTTTAAATTGTCTTCCTATGTCAGTCTGCAAATACGGTGACTACTGATAAGCTCAATCAATATAGTAATTGATAGTTTTAACCTGTTCCTTTTTGCTGGCCTAGGCTGATTAGCCTCTCTTTAGACCATATGGTGGCACGCTGCACAGGACTCACCACAACAGGGTTGGTTTCAGGGAGGAAACCAGATAGGCTTTACCCCTACTTCAGATTAAAGCTTCCAACTCAGGAATTCATCAGACTTATCCTCCTTTAGTAGTAGAGATTGCAAGCATATACCACTGTGACTGACAAAAGTTACTTTCTGGTTTTTACATGGCGCACTCCTATTACAATGTGCCAGAAGTTTGTCGTTCTTTGTCTTTTAATAATAATAATAGTAATAATAATACAGCAAATAATTATACCTATTTCAGCTTTCAACTTTTCTAGATTACTATGTCTTTTCCTGCCACATTTATTCCTTTTTGTCTTTTCCCATTCTATTGTTGATCCTTAGTCTATTTTCTTATAATGTTGAATTCCTTCGTGGCTTCTGCTGCCATTAGCCCATTTAAAGAACTTTCTCAAGAGCTTTTTTAAAGACCAATATCATTATCAGATATCCTCCATGCACTCTTGGAAGTATTTGATTTTTTGACCACCTCCTTCCTCCATTAAACCCTTTCTCACTTCCTTTCCATATCATTTCACTATTATACCACTTTGATTTTACCTTTGCGGACAACTTTCCTGTTCCACTACTCTCCCTATGAGTAAGAGTCCTCTTCTCCTCTTTCTCTTCACCTTCTTTTGGAGATTTTTGTCTACTCCTACGGCATAAAGTATTACCTATTTTTAGCTTATTCTAGTCTTTGCCTCGCTTCTATATTCTAATCCTTTGTTATCAGATGCCTGCTGAGTTATCCCATTGATACTTCTTAATCTTCTTTTCTTGAAATCAGTTTTTCTTGATTTCTCAATTTCCATCAAAAGCATCACAACCCCCAAGGCACCCTATTTGGAATTTTGAGTTATCTCTCATTGTCTTGTCACACTTATTAGCAATATCCAATCTGTCCCTATGTTCTGTCAAATTTTACTTCACTCTCTCTCATTTGTTATTTTCTGGTGAAAAATAATGGACTTGTGACTCTTTTAAGAAAGATAACTTCCAAGTGGAAGAATGCCTCCCTCCCCCAAGTAATGCAGGTCAACACCTTCTCTGTGACTGAAAAATTTTAGAGTCCCAAAGAGCTCTAAGAGTTTCAGTGACTAGTCCAGGGTCACACAGTCAGTATTGTCAAAGGCAGGACATTAACATATCTTCCTGAGTTTTAGGTAAATTCTGTACTTTCTATACCACCCTGCAATCTTAGTATGCATCCATAGTACTATAATCCTCACTATTTGTAAAAGTTTTATAACTATTCTGCCTACCCCCATAGTCATCCCTTTCCAATTTAGCCCCATTAGTGTCTCTTGATTAATCTTCCTAACACACTATTTCAATCATATCACCTTCCCCAATTTCCATGAGAAAGACTACTAAATTTTCTGTGCCAAAAAAAGAGGCCTATGTGGTTTGACTAAAGATTTCCAGGTTTGGGTCTTTTTTTTTTCCCTTATACATAAGCGACATAAAATATATGACCTTCCCTTTCATAAATTTCCCTTGAAAAAAGCCTAGGACACTGGAAAAATCACCCAAAAGGGGGAAAATAAGAGCAAAGAAGGTTATTTTCTCAATTAAAAGGTTATGTTCTTGCATCATTTCAGATGAAGAAGAGCAAGTATACAGTCAGAGGATAACCAAAGCATGCAACCAGAGAAAGATAACAAGTTCAAGTCTCCTACATCCAAAGCATCGAGTAAAAATATACAATGGTCTTAGGCCATGGAAGAGCTGAAAAGGGATTTTGAAAATCAAGTAAGAGAGGTGGAGGAATATTTGGGAAGAGAAATGACAGTGACGCAAGAAAATCATGAAAAATGAGTCAATTCCTGGTAAGGAGACCCCAGAAGAACTGAAGAAAATAACACCTTTAAAAATAGACTAATCCAAATGTCAAAAGAGGCCCAAAAAAGACAATGAGAAGAATTCGTTAAAAAGAAGAATTGGCAAAATGAAAACGGAGATTCAAAAGCTCATTGAAGAAAATTGTTCTTTAAAAATTAGAATGTATCTGCCAAGATGGGGCCAAAGGCAAAGAAGGAAGCCATTCCCCTCCCCCATCAAGACAGAAGCCAAGGCCAAGACTTTGAAGGCCAAGAAGGCATTGTTGAAGGGTGTCCATAGCCGCAAAAAGAAGATCTGAACAACCCCCACCTTCTAGCGACCCAAGACAAAGGCATCCCAAATACCCTCAGAAAAGTGCTCCTCAGAGAAACAACCTTGATAACTATGCCATCATTAAGTTTCCCTTGACCACTGAGTTTGCTATGAAGAAGACTGAGGACAACAAAACCCCAATCTTCCTTGTGGATATCAAGGCCAACAAGTATCAGATCAAGCATGTGGTAAACAAAGTGTATGACACAGATGTGGCCAAGGTCAACACGTTGGTGTGGCCTGATGGAGAGAAGAAAGGCTATATCTGGCTTGCTCCAGGCTACGACGCTTTGGATGTTGCCAACAAAATTAGAATCATCTAACCTCCCCAGCTGTCCCACTGCACCTACAATAGCAAGTTGTCCCAGAAAAAAATTAGAATGGAGCATATGGAATCAAGAAATTATAAAAAGGAAACTAACAGAATGAAAAAATAGAAAACAATGTAAAATATCTCATTGGAAAAACAACTGACCTGGAAAATAGATCCAGGAGAGATAATTTAAAAATATTGATCTTGAAAATGACAAAAATAAGAGCTTGGACAAAGTCTTTCAAGAAAATATCATAAAAAACTTTCCTGATATTTTAGAACCAGAGGATAAAATGAAAAATGATAGAATTCAATGATCAGTTCCTGAAAGATATCCCAAAAGGAAAACTCTTAGGAATATTACAGCCAAATTCCAGAGTTCCCAGGTCAAGGAGAAAATTTTACAAGGAAAAAGAAACAATTCAATTAGTGTGGAAATACGATCGGAATTTTACAGGATTTAGCAGCTTCTACCCTAAAGGATCAAGAGGCTTGGAATATGATAATCTAGGGAGCAAAGGAGCTGGGATTAAAACCAAGAATCACCTACCCAGGAAAACTGAATATAATATTTCAGGTAAAATAATGGAATTTCAATTAATCAGAGGACTTTCAAGCATTCTTGTGGAAAAGACCAGAGCTGAATAGAAAATTTGACTTTCAAATACGAGAATCAAGATACACATGAAAAGGAAAGAGAAGCCATAAAAGACTTATTAAAGTTGAACGGTTTACATTCCTACACAGAAAGATGATATTTCTAACTTGTGAGATCTTTTTTCAATATAAGAGTAGTCAAGAGGAATATGTATACATATATATGAAAGAATATAAGAAAAACATAAGGAAAGATAAGTGGTTAAAGACAAAGTGGTTCTGTGCAACTGTTCTCTGAGATGTATCTAGAGACCTGTAAGTTCTCAGTTCCTCCAAAGGGGTATAGGCAAGGGAGAGGTGTTTACTCCTCTCTTGGCGTATTCTCTCATCTATGAGCAATAAAATAAAAAAAAATAAGAAAAGTAAATATACAACAGTCCCAGTCCATGGAAGCCCTCAAAAAGGATTTGGAAAATCAAGTAAGACAGGTGACAGAAAAATTGGAAATATTTTAAAATATCATTTTTAAATATTCTTTCCTTATATAAGAGAAATGAGAGCAACACAAAAAATTTCATGGAAAACGAGTCAACAGCTTGCCAAAGGAGACCCAAAACAGTGCTGAAGAAAACAACACCTTTAAAAATAGGCTAACTCAATTGGCAAAAGAGGTCCAAAAAGCCAAAAAGGAGAAGAATATTTCAAAAGTAGAATTAGCCAAACAGAAAAGGAGGTTCAAAAGCTCACTGAAGAAAACAGCTCTTTAAAAATTAGAATGAAACAGATGGAAGCTAATGACTTTATGAGAAACCAAGAAATCACAAAAAAATCCAAAGGAATGAAAGAAAGGAAGATAATGTGAAATATCTCATTGGAAAAACAACTGACCTGGAAAATAGATCCAGGAGAGACAATTTAAAAATTATGGGACTATCTGGAATTTATGATCAAAAAAAGAGCCTAGACATCATCTTTCATGAAATTATCAAGGAAAACTTCCTTGATATTCTAGAACCAGAGGGCAAAATAAATATTGAAAGAATCCACTGATCACCTCCTAAAAGAGATTCAGAAACAGAAACTCCTAAGAATATTGCAGCCAAATTCCAGAGTTCTCAGGTAAAGGAGAAAACACTGCAGGCAACTAGAAAGAAACAATTCGAGTATTGTGGAGATACAATCAGGATAACACAATATCTAGCAGCTTCTACACTGAGGGATCAAAGGGCTTGGAATATGATATCCCAGAATTCAAACGAACTAGGATTAAAACCAAGAATCACCTACCCAGAAAAACTGAGTATAATACGTCAGGGGAAAAAATGGTCATTCAGTCATATAGAGGACTTTCAAGCATTCTTGATGAAAAGACCAAAGCTGAGTAGAAACTTTGACTTTCAAACACAAGAATCAAGAGACGCATGAAAAGGAAAACAGGAAAGAGAATTCACAAGGGACTTACTAAAGTTGAACTATTTACATTCCTAAATGGAAAGATAATATTTGTAACTCTTGAGACTTTTCCCAGTATTTGGGTAGTTGGAGGGATTATACACACACACATGATATACATATATATATATATATATATATATATATATATATATATATATATGTATGTATATATATATGTATATATATGTATGTATGTATGTATGTATATGTATATGTATATATAGATAGATAGATATAGATATCTATCTATATCTATCTATCTATATCTATATCTATCTATATATATATCTATATATCTATATCTATATATGTCTATATCTATATCTATATCTATATCTATATATCTATATATCTATCTATATATATACATATATATCTATATCTATATCTATCTATCTATCTATCTATATATCTATATCTATATCTATATCTATATATATATAGATATATAGATATATAGATATAGATATATATATATATGGAAAGAGAGAGAGAGGCAGACAGGGACAGAGACAGAGAGACAAACAGAGACAGAGACCACAGGGTGAGTTGAATAGGAAGGGATCATATCTAAAAAAATAAAATTAAAGGGTGAGAGATGAATATACTGGGAGGAGAAAGGGAGAAATGGAATGGGGCATATTATCTCTTATAGAAGAAGCAAGAAAAATCATTTCCAATGGAGGGGGAAAGGGGGTAGGTGAGAGGGGAAAAGTGAAGCTTCCTCTCATCACATTTGGCTGAAGGAAAGAATAACATGCACGCTCAATTTGTTATAAAAATCTATCTTACACTACAGGAAAGTAGAGGAGAAGGGGATAAGCAGGGTGGGGGGGATGATGGAAGGGAGGGCATGTGGGAGGTGGGAGTTAAACATTCTTGAGGAGGGACAAGGTCAAAAAGGGAAAAGAAGATATGGGGGCAGGATAGGATGGAGGGAAATATAGTTAGTCTTACACAACATGAGTATTACAGCATTCATTTGCAAAACTACACATGTATAGCTTGTATTGAATTGTTTGCCTTCTCAGTGGGGATGGATGGGGAGGGAGGAAGAAAGAGATTTTGGAACTCAAAGTTTTAGGAACAAATGTTGTGAATTGTTTCTGCGTACAACTGGGAAATAAGAAATACAGGTAATGGGTTACAGATATTTATCTTGCCCTACCTGGCAAGAGAGAAGATGGGGATAAGGAAAGGGAGGAGTGTTAAAAGGGAGGGCGCAATGGTGAAATGGCAATCAGAATGCAAGGGGAAGGGTAGAAATGGGGAGAAAATCTGGAACTCAAAAATTTGTGGAAATGAATGTTGAAAACTTAAAATAAATACAAAATAATATAAAATAAATAAAATTTTCTGTTGAGTGGCATGTACCAGGAATAATAGAAAGGGAGAAGCAGAATATAGCTAATAACCTCAAATGAAAGAGCCAAGAAAGAGATTTCAGAATGGAGGGGAAGAAGGGGGAGGTAAAAGGGAATAATAAAGCCTTAGCCCTATGGGATTTGGCTTAAGGAGGGAACAACACACTCAATTGCACAGAAAAATCTATTTGACCCTGCAGGAAGGCAGGGGGAAGGAAATAGGAGATGGAAAATAATAGAATTAACAGCAAATTGGGGAAAAGGATCATTGGAAGCAAACACTGTTTTGGGAGGACAACTCAAAGGAGAGAATGGAATAAATGGAGGGCAGGAAAGAACAGAGGATATAACTATTATGGAAGTGTTTTGCATGGCAATACGTGTATGACCTATACTGAGTTGCTTGCTTTCGCAATGAGGGAGAGTGGGGAAGGATGAAAGTACAGAACATGAAAGACAGAGCTTTAATAATGAATGTTAAAAAGTGTTCTTGCATGCAACTGGGAAATAAGATGTACAGGCAATGGGGTATAGAAATCTGTTTTGCCCTACAGGATAATAGAGGGAGGGGGATGAAAGAAGGGAGTTAGTGTAATAGACGGGAGGACTGACTAGAGGAAGGGGTAGAGGGATGCCTGCTGTCCTGGGATGGTGGTTGGGAGAGGGAGGGAGAAAATTATGAATTCAAATTCTTTAGGAAGTGAATGTTGAAAATTGAGAAATAAGTAAATTACATACTTAAAAACATGTGTTACTAAAGTACTGGCATTTTCATGTAAACTAGATGATCATAGATGTAAAAAGGTCCTAAGAGTTCATCCAGTCCAACTCATACCTGACTAAGAATCCCGTCTATTACGTTGTATTTCAATTCCTTCAGTGTTCCTTAAGAATTACTACTTGCAAAACATTGTTCGAGTTTCCATCCAAAATGATAACTTAATCTTTGTCCTCGAGTAATTGACAGTCTGTTGGGAGGTGTGGAGGAGGAAAGGGACCCAATTCATGCACAGAGAATTGAACAAGAATTCCCAAACGGTGTAATACAGACTTATCTTGAAGTTCTCTTGTGAAGGTGAAGCTCACTATTGTATTTCACTTTTGGATAATTGTAATTTTTTAATTTAAATATTAACATATTTATCAGAAAATCCAGTGTTCTGAATTTCAGTTCATCAAGGTCCTTTATAAAATTTGGAGGTTAAGAATTAAACATAGACCTATATGTGAAGTTTCTCCAGGAGACGATAAAACAAGGTTTTTGTTGCCTTACCTTGGGCACTATTCCCCTTTTAATTCAGTTTACAATGATATTTATTTTGAGGTGGAGCAGTCATATGACTCATAAAAAATTTATAGTACATGAAAACTCTCAAATTTTTACTTTCTAACCTGGTTTTCCGTTACACAGTTCACTTTTATGACAAAAATGTAAGATTCCCTACTATTTCTTTAGTAACATTATTTACTTATTTATTTTACGTTCAACGTTTCTTTCCACAAGATTTTGTGTTCCAAATTTTCTCCCCATCTCTCCCCTCTACTCACCCCTAGGCACCGTACATTCTTTTTACCCCTTCCCCCAGTCTGTCCTCCATTCTATCACATCTCTCCCTTTGCTTATCTCCATCCCCTCTATTTCCTTGTCGGGCAAGACAGATTTCTATAACCCCTTACCTGTATATTTTATTTCCCAGTTATATATAAAAACAATTTTTAGCATTCGTTTTTAAAACTTTGAGTTCCAACTTCTCTCCCTTCCTCCCTCCCCACCCATCCTCACTGAGAAGGTAAGTAATTCAATATAGGTTATACATGTGTAGTTATGCAAAAGACTTCCACAAAAGTCATGTTGTGAAAGATTAACTAAATTTCCCTCCATCTCAACATGCCCCCATTCATTCTAATCTCTCTTTAGATCTTGTCCCTCCATAAATGTGTTTATTTTAATTGCCCACTATCCCCATCTGCCTTCCCTTCTATGTATCCCCCACACACTCAACTTATCCCCTTTTCCCCTACTTTCCTGTAGTGTTAGATATATTTCATACCAAATTGAGTAAGTATGTTATGTCCTCCTTAAGGCAATTGTGATGAGAGTAAGATTCACTTTTCCCTCTCAACTTCCCCTTTTCCCCTCCCTTGAAAAATCTTTTTCTTTCGTCTTTTATTAGAGATAATTTGCCCCATTCTATTTCTCCCTTTCTCATCCCAACATATTCCTCTCTCAGTCCTTAATTTCATTCTTTTAGATATCATCCCTTCATATTCAACTCACCCTGTGTACTCTGTCTATGTGTACATAATCCCTCCAGCTACCTAAATACTTAGAAAATTCTCAAGAGATAACAAATATGATCTTTCTGTGTAGAGATATGTAGGAAGAGTTCAACTTTAGTAAGTTCCTTATTTCTCTTTCCTGTTTACCTTTTCATGTTTCTCTTGATTCTTGTGTTTGAAAGACAAATTTTCTTTTCAGCTCTGCTCTTTTCATCAAGAATGTTTGAAAGTCCTCTGTTTTGTTGAATGACCATTTCCCCACCCCTGAAGTATTACACTCAATTTTGCTAGGTAGATGATTCTTGGTTTCAGTCCAAGATCCTTTGACTTCTGGAATACCATATTCGAAACTTTTGGTTCTCTTTCTATAGAAGGTGCTATAACTTGTGTTATCTTGATTGTATTTCCACAATACTTGAATTGTTTCTTTCTGATTGTTTGCAATATTTTCTCCTTGACCTGGGAACTCTGGAATTTGGCTCGAATATTTCTAGGAGTTTTACTTTTGGAAAACCTTTCAGGAGATCGGTGGATTCTTTCAATATGTATTTTACCCACTGGTTCTAGAATATCAGAGCAGTTTTCCTTGGTAATTTCTTGAAAGATGATGTCTAGGCTCTTTTTTGATCATGGCTTTCGTGTAGTCCCATGTTTTTTAAATTGTCTCTTCTGGACCTATTTTCCAGGTCAGTTGTTTTTCCAATGAGATATTTCACATTGTCTGGTATTTTTTCATTCATTTCGTTTAGTTGTACAATTTTTTGACTTTTCATGAAGTCATTAGCTTTCATCTGCTCCATTCTAATCATTAAGGAATTATTTTTTTGAGTGAGCTTTTTGGGTCTCCTTTTCCAGCTGACCAATTCTAATTTTTAGGCAATTCTTCTTTTCATTGAATTTTTGGATCTCTTTTGCCATTTGGGTTAATCTATTTTTTAAGGTATTATTTTCTTCATTATTTTTTGTTTGTCCTTTAGCATTTTCATGATTTTCTTGCCATCACTCTCGTTTCTCTTTCCAATTTTTTCTATAACTTCTCTTACTTGTTTTTCAAAATCCTTTTTGAGTTCTTCCATAACCTGAGACCAATTCATATTTTTCTTGGAAGCTCTGGATGGAGGAGCTTTGAATTAATTTTCTCCTGTTTGCATTTTTGGTCTTCCTAGTCACCCAAGTAAGATTCTATAGTCTGATTCTTTTTCCAGTTTTTGCTTATTTTCCCAGCCATGTACTTGTCTTTTGAGCTCTTTTTCAAGGTAGTTCTCTAATTGCAGTGGGAGTTGTGGGTTTGCTGCCAGTTGCTTGATTCCCTCACAATCTGGCGACCTAGAGCTCCATAAGCAGTGGCTGCAGATGCCCCTGCTGTTGCTGTGGCTACCACAGTTTCCTCTGCCCCCTCCCAACCCTGCAACTTGGAGCGGGGGCCAGACCACTCCACTCTCTTGAATACAGGGTTTTTGCACTGACCTTCCAATTTGTCCTCAGCGTTTTTGGGTCATGAAGTTTGGAAACTGCTACAAGTATGAGAGATTCAGTCCCCCAAAACCTCCTCATGTACCCTCTGTGCTGGCATGGCATACATTGCACTGTGCTCTGCTCTCAGTGTGATGCAATAGACACTTCCCTATGAACTTCCAGGCTGTCTTGGGCTGGAGATTTGCTTCACTCTGCCATTCTGTGGGTTCCACAGCTCCAGAATTTTTTATAGCCCCTATTACAGATATTTTGTTGCGCTTGGCAGGAGTGTTCTAGAAAGCCTGTGCTATTACCTTGCCATCTTGGTTCTCCTCTCTACTAATTCTTGTTAAATTGAATTTGTTAGAAAAGATCCAAAGTTTTTCCTGTATTGCATGTATTGTGAAACTGGATCGCTCATCTGATATAACTATCCCTCTTTAAGTTTGTGAAATTATTAAACTGATCATTTTTAATCAAATTAGTATATGGTTGATCTATTTTATTGTTTTTAAGCAAGTCTTTGTGCTATTTATTTATTATCTCAATAGTTTTCTTAATTTCAACTTTGTTAATTTCTACTTTGGTTTTCAGAATTTTTAATTTGATATTTAAGATTTTTTATTTGTTCTTTTTCTACCTTTTTTTATTTTTCATGTCCAGTTCATTGGATGTCCTCTTTTTCCACTTTATTCATGTAAATAAGTAATGCCTTGCCTGCATCCCATTAGTTTTGGTATGTTGTCTCATTATTGTGATTCTCATGAATGAAGTTATTAATTGTTTCTATGATTAGTTGTTTGGTCCACTCATTATTTATGATTAGATTATTTGGTTTTTACTTAATTTTTAGTCTATCTCTCCATGGCTCTTGATTATATGCAATGTTAATTCATCAGGATCTGAAAAGGATGCATTTAATATTTCTACCTCTCTGAATTGGATTGTGAGTTTTATATGCCCTAAAACATAGTCAATTTTGGTGTATGTGTCGTTTGCCAATGAGAAAAAGGTATAGTTATTTCTATCCCCATTCCATTTTATCCAGGGATCTATCATATCTAACTATTCTGTATTTCCATTCATTTCATTAACTTTTTTCTGGTTTATTTTGTGATTAGATTACCTAGTTCTGAGAGTAGGATGTTGAGGTCCTCCATTACTATAGTTTTCCCTTCTATTTCCTCCTGTAAATCACGTAATTTCTGATCTAAGATCTAAGAATTTGAATGCTTTACCACTTGGTACATATATGTTCAGTATTGATATTACTTCATTGGCTTTAGTACATATTAGGAGAATATGGTTTCCTTGCTTATCTCTTTTAGTCAGATGTTATTTTTCTCTTACTTTGTGAGAGATCAGGATTGCTGCTCCTGTTTTTTTAAAAATTCTTTTGGAGCATAATACATTCTCCTCCAACATTTTCCTTTTAATCTCTGTGTATCTCTATATTTCAGATGTGTTTCATGTAAACAACATATTGCAGGATTATGATTCTTAATCCATTCTGCTATCCACTCTGTTTTGAGGGAGAGTTCATTCTATTCATATTCACAGTTATAATTACTAATTTTGTCTTTCTCTCCATCCAATCCCCCCATTTTTGCTTTTCTCTATCCTTTTTCCCTTTCCTTCCTCACTACAGTTTTGCTTCTGACCACTGCCTCCCTCATTCTGTCCTTCCTTTTATCAGCTCCCCTCCCTTTACTTTCCCCTCTGCTATCCTACTTCCTATAAGATAAGATATATTTCTGTACCCAGCTGAGTACGTATGTTATTCCTGCTTTAAGATAAATATGATGAGAGTAGGGTTCAGAGAAGACATGTCCTCCTTCTTTTTCTCTATTTCAACAGGTCTTTGTGCCCCTGCATGTGATTTAATTTACCCTTTTCTCCCTCTTTTCTCTTCTCTCAGTACAATCCTTCACCCACCTTAATTGTGTTTTTTATCATCATATCAAAGTCAATTTATATCCACACCCTCTGTCTATGTACATCCCTTCTGAATGTCATGATAAAGTCCTCAAGAGGTTCAAGTATTTTTTTCCATATGGGCATGTGAATAGTTTAACCTTATTGAATAACATTTTTTCCTCTTCTGTTTACCTCTTAATGCTTCCCTTGAATCTTGTATTTGAAGATCAAATGTTCTGTTCAGGTCCATTTTTTTTCAACCAGGAAAATCTACAATTCCCCTAGTTTCTTGAAAGTTCATATTCTCTCCTGAAAGATTATACTTAAATTTTCTTGGTAGTCGATTCTTGATTGTAATCCAAGTTCCTTTGTCATATAGAATACCATATTCCCAAACCTCTGATCCATTTATGTAGAAACTGGTACCTCCTAAATAATTCTGACTGTGGTTCCATGATATTTAAATTATTTCTTTTTGGTGCTTGCAGTATTTTCTCTTTGACCTGAGAACTCTGGATTTTGTCAACAATATTTCTTGGATTTATCATTTTCGGATCTCTTTCAGGATCTGATTGGTGAATTTTATCAATGACTGTTTTACTCTGTGGTTCTAAGAAATCATGGCAGGTTTATATGGTAAGTTCTTGAAAGATATTGTCCCGATTCTTTTGTTTTCTTATCATAACTTTCAGGTGGACCAGCATTTATTAAATTATTTCTCCTATATCTATTTTCTAGGTAAATTTATTTTCTAGTAGGGAATTTTTCATTTTATTCTAATTTTTCATCCATGTGATTTGGTCACACTGATTCCTGATGCCTCACACTCATTAGTTTCCACTTGCCTATTTCTCACTTTTAAGCAAATATTTTCTTCAATAAGCTTTTGTACGTCCTTTATAATTTGAATAATAATTCCACTTTTCCCAAAAATGTATTAATTCTTTTTTCAGATTTCAAAAATCACTCTCATAAGTTCTAAATTTTCTCCTCCTCCTTCTTCCCTCCCTCCCCAAACAGCATGCAATCTAATAATGGCTATACACATAAATTCTTACTAAACACATTTACACATTAGTCATGTTTCATAGAAGAATAAAAATGAATGGGAGAAACCATGAGGAAAGCAAAACAAAGGGCAAAATAGTCTTCTCCATTTTGCATTCTGACTCCAAAGTACTTTCTATAGATATGGATGACATTTTGCATCATGAGTCTTTAGGAAATTTTTGATGTCCTTGGACTGCCATGAAGAGCTAAGTCTATCAAAAACAATCCTCATGGCCAAAAGGGCAGAGAAGAAGCATTGGCGTACTCTACCTCTCCTCTCCAAGCTGTAAAAATACCTGTAAAATGATTCTTAAAAAATTCTAAAGCAGCAGAAGTCACAAAATGACAGCGTGAAACAGATTTAGAGCATACTACGACTTAGAAGGCCTACAGGAAGGGTCTACTGCACTGGACTCAGAGTACAGCACAAAATAGCATGGTCTGTGACAACACAGACCAGACTGGAACAGGCTTCAGTGTACTGTCAGCTACTGCAGTTTCCAGGTTTCTCTGCCCAAAAGTTCCAGAGACAGCTTTGAAAGGTCAATAAGAAAGATCTTTCATTGGGATGAAGGGGGTACATTGCCCTGCACCATGCCTAGGTCCAGCTCCCCAGGGTGGTAGCAACCTTTGCCACAAGCAGCAGCCAATTCTGGAACTTTCAACCTACAGAGAGTGGGGGAATCCACCAACTGACTTGGGTATCAGACCTAGAATGAGGAAAAGTGCTAGAGTGGTGGAGTTGATGGTGGCTATGGAGAGGGAAACCTACTCTCTTTTCCAAGGCAGAAAAGAATACTTGTGGTTGCTCACAGATGAGAACACAGGCCAGGAGAGGAGTAAACACCTCTCCCGTGATTATGCCACCTTGGAGGAATTGATAACTTAAAGTTGTCTAGAGATATCTCAGAGAACAGCTACACAAAACCTTAGAAACCTGGGGTAGTGTACCCTCCCTTGACAAAGGGTTGAAAAGTCAAGAAACTGGCTGAGAAAATGCCCCAAAAGGGGAAAACTAAGACTATAGAAGGATACTTTCTTCGTGAAAAGATATTTCTTTCCATCCTATCAGATGAGGAAGACCAAAGCTTAGAAATAGAAGAAGACCAAATCATACAAAGAAAGGAAGATAGGCTGCTACATTCAAAACCTCTAAAACGGAAAATGAGATCCAAAGTTCATTGAAGAACATTTTTCTTTGAAAATTAGAATGGAGCAGATGTAAGTCAATGACTTTATGAGAAAACAAAAAAAAAATTAGAAAACAAAAACAAAAGAATGGAAAAATAGAAGACAATGAGAAATATCTCATTGGAAAAATAACTGACCAGAAAAATAGATCAAGGAGAGAAAATTTAAAAATTATTGGTCTACCTGAAAACAACGATGAAGAAAAGAGCCTAGACATCATCTTCTAAGAAATTTCCAAGGAAAACTGCCCTGATATACTAGACTAGAAATGGAAAGAATTCACATATCACCTCCTGAAAGAGATCCCCAAAGTAAAACTCTTAGCAGTATTGTATCAAAATTCCAGAGTTCCCAGGTCAAGGAGAAAATACTACAAGCAGCCGGAAAGAAACAATTCAAGGATTCTGCAAATACAATAAGGACAAGACAGGATTTAGCAGCTTCTACACTAAAGGATCAAGGGGCTTGGAATATGATATTCCAGAGGTAAAGGAGATAGATAAGAATCACTTACCCAGTAAAGCTTAGTATAATATTTCTATTTTACTCTCTAGGAAGACAAGGGAGAAGGGCATAGGAAAGGGGAGATAATACGAGTGACAGCAAACTGGGGAAAGGTATAATAAGAACCAAACACTATTTTGGGAGAACAGGTCATGAAAGATAATGGAACAAATGAAGGGCAGAATAGGACAGAGGGAAATTCAGTTAGTCTTTTCCTCTCAGCATTGATAACTGTCATTCTCCCACATAGGAATGTAAACAGTTTGTCCATATTAAATAAGAAGTTTTTTAAATTTCTTTTCTTTTCCTGTTTATCTTTTTATCCTTCTTTTGAGTCTTATATTTGAAGATTAAACTTTCTATTGGTCTTTGGCTTTTTCATCAGGAAGTTGTGGAAATCTCTTATTTCATTGAAGGTCCATCTCCTTGCCTGAAAGATTATGTTCAGTTTTGCTGGGTAATTGATCTTTAGTTGTATTTCAAGCTACTTTGCCTCATGTAATATCATATTCCTATCCCTCCAATCTTCAAATTTCTAAGCTGCAAAATCTTGCATGACCCTAATTAAAGTTCCTCAATAATTGAATTGTTTCTTTCTGTCAGTTTTCTGTATTTTCTCTCTTACCTGATAATTCTGCATGTTTGCAGCAGTATTCCTTTGCATTTTTATTTGGTACCTCTTTCAGAAGGTGATCAGCAGATTCTTTTGATTAGTATTTTCCCTCTGGTTCTAGAACGTCACGGCAGTTTTCCTTTATGATTTCTTGGAAGATACTGTCCAGGTTCTTTTTTTCTCGTAGTGACTTTCTGGTAGACCAATATTCTTTTAGGTTTTTCTGTCCTGCATCTATTTTTTCATGTCAGTTGTTTTTTCAGTGAGATAATTTATGCTTTCTTCTTTTTTTTCATTTCTTTATATTTATTTGACTGATTCTCTCTCTCTCTCTCTCTCTCTCTCTCTCTCTCTCTCTCTCTCTCTCTCTCAGAGAGAGAGACAGAGATGAAGAGTGTGGTTGTAAATTAATTAGTGGGAGGATAAAAAGTCTAATTGAGGGATGCAAAGGGAGAAGAGGAAAGAAGGACACAGAAAAGTGTAAAGTGGGTTTGGAAAGACTAATTGGATCTAAGATGATCTTTAGATGGGAAAGCTTACTTGTTATTTGACATTCCTTTTTGGTAGTCCTAAGTAACCACTATATCAGCAGTTTCTATTTCGAGCTATTTTTTTTTGTCTTCAATGACCCAAGAATTGGATCAACCGTACAAGAGTATAGTAATCAAAAACATCATTAAGGAAACAACAGCAAGCTGTAAGTGAAATTCTTTGAATTTTTAATGAAACTTTAAAGACTGACTTTCACAGATATCAGTCCTAAATCCTATTATGTACTGTTGGAAGTTAACATTGTGAAATACTTCATCACATGAAATCTTACTCAATTGCTAGAGCTAACATTTACAGTGCCATATTGAATAATAGTGGTGATAATGGACATCATTGTTTCACTCTGATCATATTGGATATTAATCTAGCTTATCCCCATTGCATATAATGCTTGCTAAAGGGTTTAGGTTTATACTACTTGTCATTTTTATGAAAAGTTCCATTTATTCCTAAGTTCTCCAGTGTTTTCAAAAGAATGGGTGTTGCATTTTGTCAAACACTTTTTCTGCATCTATTGAGATAATCATGTGGTTTCTGTTAGTTTTGTTGATGATATGATCAATAATGCTAATAGTTTTTTTTATAATAACTTCACTCTACATTACTGATATAAATTCTACCTGATCGTAATGTATTATTCTCGTGATAAGTTGCTGTATTCGTTTTGATAAAATCTTATTTTAAATTTTTGCGTCAATATTCATTAGATAAATTGGTCTATAATTTTCTGTCTCTGTTATGGCTCTTCCTATTTTAGGTATCAAAACCATATTTGTATCATAAAAAGAATTTGTGAGGACTCCTTCCCCAATTTTCTCAAATAGTCTATATAGTATTGGAATTAACTGTTCTTTAAATGTTGGATAGAATTCATTTGGAAATCCCCTCCGTGATTGGAGATTTTTTCCTGGGAAGTTCGTTGCTGGCTTTTTCAATTTGTTTTTCTGAGATGTGATTATTTAAGTATTCAACTTCCTCTTCTGTTTATCTGGGCAATTTATATTTTTTAATATAAATATCCAACTCATTTAGATTGTAGAATTTATAGGCATACTGCTGGGCAAAATAATTTCTTATCCTTGTTTTAATTTTCTCCTCATTGGAGGTGAGTTCACCATTTTCATTTTATATAGTTCTAATTAACTGAGAAGCTCCATAATGCAAAAAATGCATGCCTCTTTCTTTATTCTATTACTTCATACAATCAGGGGGAGCTAGGTAATACAATGCATAGAATACCAGTGCAGGAGCAAGGAGGATCTGAGTTCAAATCTCACGTTAGACATTTGACATTTACTAGCTGTGTGACCTTGGGCAAGTCACTTAACCCCAATTGCCTCATCCTGGGTCATCTCCAGTCATCCTGACGAATATCTGGTCATCGGGTTGAGATGGCTCTGGAGAAGAAGTGAGGCTGGTGACCTGCACAGCCCTCCCTCACTGAAAACAAAGTCAAGTGCAAGTTATACCATTATTTGTCTGATGGAATGGTCTTCTTCAGCAACAAAGTACTAACACATATTTATTAATATAGTTGTTTTTCTTTCTTTTTTTAATCAAGTTGACCAAAGGGTTACCAATTTTACTGGTTTTTCATAAAACTAACTCTTTTTTCTATTTGTTCTATAGATTTCTTAATATCAATTTTATTAATCTCTCTTTTGGTTGTCAGTATTTCTAATTTGGTATTTACTTGGAGATTTTCAATTTGATCTGTTTCGAAATTTCTCAGCTGCATGACCAATTCAGTGATCTTTTCTTTCTCTATTTTACTCATGTAGGCATTCAAAGGTATAAAACTTCCCCTAAGGACTGCTTTTCTCAGTATTCTATAAGATTTGATAGGTTGTCTCATTATTGTCATTCTCTTGAATAAAGTTGATTGTTTCTATAATTTGTTGTTTAACCTACTCATTCTTTAGGATTAGATTTTGAGTTTACAATTACTTTTTGGTTTTTATTTCCGTGGCCTTTGATTACATATGAGTTTTATTGCATTATGATCTGAGAAGCATGTATTGACTATCTCTGCTTTTCTGCAAAGGATTGTGAGGATTTTATTGCCTAGTACATGGTCAAATTTTGTCTATGTGCCATGTAGCGCTGAGAAAAACTTATATTGCTTTCTATCCCCACTCAGTTTTCTCAAGAGATCTATCATATCTACCTTATCCAGAGGTTTATTCACCTTCTTAACTTCTTTCTTGTTTATTTTGAGATTAGATTGATCAAGTTCAGAGAGGGGGAGTTTGAGGTCCCCCTCTATTTTAATTTTGCTGTCTATTTTGTTTTTCTGTAACTCGCTTAACTTTTCCTCTAAGAATCTGGAGTCTATATTACTTGGAGCACATATGTTTAGTAATGATATTGCTTCCTTGTTTATGGTGCCTTTTAATCGGATATAGTTTCCTTCCTTATCTCTTTTGATTAGATCTATTTATGCTTTTACTTTCTCTGAGATTGGGATTGCTACCCCTGCTTTTACTACATCAGTTGAAGAAAAAGTATTCTGCTCCAGACTTTTACCTCTATCCTGTGTGTATGCAACCATTCAAATGTGTTTTTTTTTTTTGGAAACAACATATTGTGGGATTGTAGTTTTTAATCCAATCTGCTATCCATCTCTCGTTTTATGGGAGAATTCATCCCATTCATATTCACAGTTATTATTACTATCTCCATCTTTCCCTCCATCCCTTTTCCCCTTGTTTATGCTTTAGTTCCCCCTTCTCCTTTCCCCTCCACAATAGAGTTGTAATTTTTGACTACCACCTCCTTCAGTCTCTCCTCCCTTCTTTCAACCTCCCCCGTCTTTAATCCCTTTTCCCCTTACTACTTCTTCCTTCCCTTTTAGCCTCCCCTCCCTTTTCCTTCCCCTTTCTCCTCCTAATGTCTATATACCTAATTGTATTTCTATGCTTAACTGAATTTTTCTACCCTCCATGAATCCAATCAGATGACAGAACCTCTCATACAAAACTCATCTTTTTCCCATCTTTCCCTCTATTGTAATATGTTATTTTGCCTCTTCTTGTAATGGAATTTATTTTTTTCTGCCTCTTCCTTTTGGCATTCCCCATTACAATCCATTAGCACCCCTAAATAACCTTTGTTATCATCACATTATTAAATTTATACATACTCCCTCTATCTATGTATATCCCTTTTACATTTCATAATAAATGAGCAATTCTCAAGATAAAAAAATACCATCTTCCCTTATAGAAATGTAAACATTTTGCCCATATTTTGAAAGAGGTTTCTTTTTTTTCACTGTTTTTCTTTTTATGCCTCTCTTAAGACCTGCGTTTGAAGATCAAATTTTCTATTGAGTTCTGGCCTTTTCCTCAAGAAGGTCTGGCATGCATTTGTTTCATTGAATGTCCATCTCCTTGTCTGAAACATTATGCTCAAATATGATGTGTACCTAATCCTTGGTTGTAGTCCCAAATCCTTTGCCTTACGGAATATAATATTTCAGTTCCTTCTATCTTTTAATGTAGAAGCTGCAAGAATCAGTGTGATCCTGACCCTGGCTCCTGGATGTTTGAATTGTTTCTTTCTGGCTGCCTGCAATATTTTCTCCTTCACTAGGTAGTTGTGGAACTTGGCAGCAATAGTCCTTGGTGTTTTTATTTGGGGTTCCTCTCAGGTGGTAAGCTGTAGATTCTTTCGATGACCATTTTGCCCTCTGGGTGTAGGACGTCTGGACAATTTTCCTTGATGATTTCTTGGATGGTATTGTCTAGGCTCTTTTTCTCATTATGGCTTTCTGGGAGACTAATACTCCTGAGATTTTCTCTCCTCGATCTATTTTCCAGGTCTGTTGTTTTTCCAATTAGATATTTTACATTTTCTTTTTATCTTTTTATTCATTAGATTCTGCTTAATTGATTCTTGACGTCTCATTGATTCAATCACCTCCACTTGCCCAATTCTATTTTTTATCAAGTTGTTTTCTTCAGTTAATATTTCCGTTTAGTTTTCCATCTGTCCAATTGTTCCCTTTAAGGAGATATGTTCTCCAGTTAAGTCTTATACTTGCTTTTCTATTTTTCCAATTGTTCTTTTAAATTCTTCTGTGATTACTTTTTTCACATTTTTAAATTCATTGGTCAGTTTTTCTTCTATTTCTCTAATTTGGTTTTTAAAGTGCTTCCTGAGCTCTTCCAAGAAGGCTCTTTGCACTTCAGACCAGTTCATATTCCCTTCTGAAATTTCACATGGGAGTACGTCTCAGTGCTGACCTTCTAGTATTAGTGTTTTGGTCCTTGTCCTCATAGAAAGATTCTATGGTCTTTTCTTTTATGCTTTGCTTCTTACTAATGATAGTAATCCTTTACCTGGATGTTACAATATTTACTTGAGTCTGTGCAGAGTGAGCTCTGTTCCACCATTCTTGTGCCTAAAACGTGAGGTTCTGTGTGTTGCGACCTCTGATTCTTTCAGCTGGAAGTTAAATGCTGTAGAGTTTACCTGGTGATGAACTGGCTGGTGCTTGAAATCCAAGGCCAAGTGAGGTCTTTCTGGGTTTTGTGGCAGTTAGGAAAGTCCAGACTTTCCTAATGAAAAAGCCATAACTCAATAGAAAATTTGATCCTCAAATGCAGGTCTCAAGAGATGTATAAAAAGGTAAAAAGGTGGAAAAAAAACTTGTTACTCTGTATGGACAAACTGTTTACATCTCTGTGAGTGAAGATGAAACTTATTAATCTTGACAATTGTATAATTATTATGATACATAAAAGAGATATACATAGATAGAAGGAGCAGCATAAATTAAATGATGTCTTGATAAAAATGTGATTTAAGCTTGTGAAGAGATTGCAATGGAAGATGTGAAAAAGAATCAGAAAAAGGCAAATTACATCACAGGAAGAGGTATAAAAATATATCATAGTAGAGGGAAAGAGGGGAGGGAGATGACCATTGTTTGAGAATTACTCTCATATGATTGGGTTCAAGGAGAGAACAACAAAGTCAGTTACGTATAGAAATGCAAGTTAAATAAAAAAAAAAGAAAAGAAATGCAAGTAGTTGTTCAGGCAGTAAGAATGGAAGGGGGAAAGAAAAGGGAAGGAAGAAGTAGTAAGGGAAATAGGAATAAAAGGGAGGTGGCTGAAAGAAGGGGAGGAAGATGGAGGGAACTGGTGGTAAAAAATTAAAATTCTGTTGTGGAGGGAAAGAGAGATGGGAGAACTAAAAGTTTAAAGGGGGAAGAGAATGGAGTCAAAGACGTAGATAGTAATCATAACTGTGAATGTGAATGAGATGATGTCTCCCCAAAAAGGAGACAGTTGGCAGACCGGATAAAAACCCATAATCCCAATATATGTCCTTTAAAAGAAAGGCATTTGAGTCGGGGCCATACACAAAAGGTAAAGCTAGATGGTTGGAGCAGAATGTATTTTGCTTCAGTTAATGTAAAAAAAAAGCCGTAGTAGCAATCCTAATCTCATACAAGGCAAAAGCAGAAATAGATCTAATCAAAAGACATAAGGAGGGAAACCATATTATTCTATAAATTCCCATAGACAATGAAACAATTTCATTACTAAACATGTATGCTCCAAGTGGTATAGCATAAAAATTCTTAGAGGAGAGGTTAAGGGAGTTACAGGAAGAAATAGACAGAAAATCTATACTAATGGTGGACCTCTTCCTCTCCCTTTCTGAACTTGATAAATGTAACCTTAAAATAAACAAAAAAGAAGTTAAGAAGCTGAATAAAATTCTGGCAAGAAAAATATGATAGATTTCAGGAAAAAATTAAATGGGAATAAAAAGGAACATCTTTTTCTCAGTGGTACATGGCACATTTACAAAAATGCACCATGTAGTAAGGCATCTAAACTTCACATTCCAGTGCAGAAAGAGATAGTCAATGCATCTTTCTCAGGTCATAAAGCAATAAAAATTATATGTAATCAAAGACCATGAAAATATAAATCAAAAATGAATTGGAAATTAAACAATATAATCCTAAAGAATGAGTGGATTAAGCAACAAATTATAGAAATTGTCAACAACTTCACTGAAGAGAAGGAAAATAATGAGAAAACCTACCAAACTGATGGGATGCTGGAAAAAGCAGTTCTTAGTGGAACTTTTATTTCTATGAATGCCTACATGAATAAAAGAGAGAAAGTGTAGATAAATGAATTGGGCAAGCAGTTGAAAAGGCTCAAAAAAGAAGAAATTGAAAAACCCCAAATAAATACCTAATAAGAAATACTGAAAATCAAAAGAGAGATTAATAACATTGACATTAAGAAAACTATTCAAATAATAAATAAAACTGAGATTTGATTTTATGAAAACCAATAAATTTGATAAACCTTTTGTCAATTTCAAAGAAGAAAACCAAATTACCAATATAAAAAATGAAAACGGAGAACTAACCTTCAATGAGGAGAAAATTAAAGCAATAATTAGAAATTGCCTTGCCCAACTGTATGCACATAAATACAGCAATCTTAATAGGATGGATGATTATTTAAAAAATATAAATTAGCGCAGCCCTGTACTATCACAGAGTGGAGACCAACCCAGCACCAACACAGAGCATAGCCCAACCAAGTGTTGGCTGTGCCAACACTGCGACAAGCACAGCACTGGAGGGGGCTTCAATGTGCCAAGCTCTCAGCAGAAGTTGTGGGTCCCAGAATCCCCAACTCACAAACTCAAAGACAGCTTCAAAGTTCAGTGAGAAATCTCTTTCATGTGAGTGAGAAGGGAAGAAGTCTAGTCCAGGCCCCAGGAAGTACCAGCTTCCATTGTTGGAGCACTGGCCTAAAGTCCCTGGGGGAAGTGAGCAGCTGATCTGGATCTCATCTCTGAGTAGTTGCCCTGAGAAAAGGAGGACTGCTCACTTACAGGTCTCTAGAGCATACCTTCCTCTTGACAAAGGACTCAAAAATTAAGTAACTGGCTAGGAAAATGCCCCAAAAAGGAAAAAAGAATGAGACAATAGAAGGTTACTATCTTGGTAAGAAGGTATTTTCTTCCATCCTTTGAATGAGGAGAAGCAAGGCATACCATCAGAGGAAGATCTAAAAGTCAGGGTTTGTGCATCCAAAACCTGCAAAACAAATATGTAATGGTATCAGTTCATAGAGGAGTTCAAAAAGGAATTAGTAAATCAACTGCAAGAGAGGTGCAGGAATAACTGGGAAAAGAAATAAGAGTGATGCAAGAAAATTATGAAAAGGAAGTCAACCACTTGCTCAAAGAGCCCCAGAAAATGCTGAAAAAACGAACACTTTAAAAAAGAAACCAGCTCAAATGGAAAAAGAGACCCAAAAAGTCAATGAGTAGAAGAATGCTTTAAAGAACAGAATTAGTCATGTGGAAAAGGAGATTCAAAAGCTCACTGAAGAAAAGAGTTCTTCAAAAAGTAAAATGGAGCAGAAGGAAGCTAATGACTTTATGAGAAACCAAGAAATTACAAAAAAAAAGAAAAAGATTGGAAAACTGGAAGACAACTTGAAATATCTCATTGGAAAAACAACTGACCTGGAAAATAGATCCAGGAAAGACAATTTAAAAATTATGGGACAACCTGAAAGTCATGATCAAAAAAAGACTCTAGACAGCATCTTTCATGAAATTATCAAGGAAATCTGCCCTGATATTCTGGAACTAGAAAACAAAATAAATATTGAAAGAATTCACTGATCACCTCCTGAAGGAGATCCAAAAAGAAAAACTCCTAGGAATATTGTAGCCAAATTCCAAAGTTCCCAGGGCGAGGAGAAAATATTATGAGGAGCCAGAAAGAAACAATTCAAGTATTGTGGAAATTCAATAAGGATAACACAAGATCTGACAGCTTCTGCATTAAAGAATTGAAGGGATTAGCATATGATAAGGAACAAGGACTAAAACCAACAGCCACCTACACAGTAAAACTGAGTACAATACTTCAAGGGAAAAATGGTCATTCTATGAAATAGAGAGCTTTCAAGCATTCTTGATCAAAAGAGTAGAGCTGAATAGAAAATATGACTTTCAAAGGCAAGAATCAAGAGAAGCATGAAAAGGGAAACAGAAAAGAAAAATCCTAAGGGATATACTAAAGTTGAACTGTTTACGTTGGTACATGGAAACATAATATTTGTAACTCTTGAAACTTGTCTCAGTATATGGATTGTTGGAGGGATTATACACACACACACACACACACACACACACACACACACACACACATATATATATATATATATATATATAGAGAGAGAGAGAGACAGAGACAGAGACAGAGACAGAGACAGAGACAGAGTCAGAGACAGAGAGAGACAGACAGAGACAGAGAGAGACAGAGACAGAGACAGAGGGCATAGGGTGAGTTAAATAGGCAAGGATGATCCCTAAATAAATAAAATTAAGGGGTGAGAGAAATATATTTGGAGGAGAAAGGGAGAGAGGGAACAGGGCAAATTATCTGTCACGAAAAGGACAAATTATCTGTCAGAAAAAAGGCAAGAAAAAGCTTTTTCAATGGAGAGGAAAAGGAGAAGGTGAGAGGGAAAAAGTGAAATTTACTCAAATCACATTTGGTTTAAGGAGAGAATAACATGCATACTCAATTTGGTATGAAAATCTCTCTTATACTGCAGGAAAGTACAGGAGAAAGAGATAAGTAGGGTTTGGGTGGGTGGTAGAATTGAGGGCCAATGAGAGTGGGAGGTAATTAGAAATAAGCACTTTTGGGAAGGGATAAGGCCAAAAAAGATAATAGAATAAAACTGGGGGCCAGATAGGATGGTGGGAAATATAGGTAGTCTAGTTTATAGAAATAGCCTGGCATATAGGAATCTATCTTGCCCTACAAGAAAAGAGAGAAGATGGGGATAAAGGAAGGGAATGGTGGGATAAAAGGGTGGGTAGATTGGGGGAAGGGGAAATCAGAATGCATGGTCTTTTGGGATGGGAGGAGAGGAAAGATGGGGAGCCAATTTGAAATTTAAAATCTTGTGGAAATGAATGTTGAAAACTACAAATATATAAACAAATTGGGGAAAAGCAAATAAATAAATAAATAAGTGGGTAGATAAATAACTAACTAAAAAGCTATGAATTACCCAGATTAACAGAAGAGGAAGGTTCGTACTTAAATAACCCAATTTCAGAAAAAAGAAATTAAACAAGCCATCAATGAACTCCCTAGGAAAAAATCTCCAGAGCCAGATGGATTTACAAGTGAATTCTATCAAACATTTAAAGAGCAGTTTATTCTAATACTAGATAGAATATTTGGGAAAATTTATGACAATGCGGTCGTACTAAATTCTTTTTATGATACAAATATGATTATGATACCTGAACTAGGAAGAGCCAAAACAGAGAAAGAAAATTCTAGACCAATTTCTCTAATGAATATAGACGGAAAAATTTTAAATATTTGCAAAAAAGAGTACAGCACCTTATCATGAAAATAATACATTACAATTAGGCAGAATTAATACCAGGAATAGAGGGTTGCTTCAATAGTAGAAAAAATATATTAGCATTATTGATCATATCAATATCAAACTAAGAGAAACCATATCATTATCTCTATATTTGCATAAGAAGCTTTTGACAAAATATAACACCCATTCCTACTGAAAATCCCAGAAAGCATAGGAATTACTGGAACTTTCCATAAAATAGTAAGTAGTATGTACCTAAAGCCATCAGCAAGCATTGTATACAATGGGGACAGGTTAGATATATTTCCAGTTAAGATCAGGGGTGAAAAAAGGATGTCTATTATCACCATTGTTATTTAATATGGTACTAGAAATGTTAGCTGTAGCAATAAGAGAAGAAAAAAGAAATTGAAGAAATTAGAATAGGCAAAGAAGAAACTAAGTTATCACTCTTTGCAGATGATATGAGGATATGCTTAAAGAGTCTCAGAGAATCAAGCAAAAAACTACTTGAAATAATAAATAATTTTGGAAAAGCTGCAGGTTACAAAATAAACCTTGACAAATCATCTGCTTTTCTATATCTTACTAGCGAAGCCCAACAGCAAGAGATAGAAAGAGAAATCACTTTTAAAGCTACAGTAGACACTATAAAATATCTGAGACTCTATCTCCCAAAACAAATAAAGGAACTATAGGAGCACAATTACAAAACATTTTTCACGCAGAGTCAAATCTAAGTAAGTGGAAAAATATCAGTTGCTCATGGGTAGGCTGAGCTAGTAAAATCAAAATAACTATTCTTCTTAAATTAATTTAATTATTCAGTGCAAAACCAATCAAACTACCATATACTTATTTTCTGGAGATAGAAAAAGCAATATCAAAATTCATCTGGAATAACAAATGGTCAGAATATCATGGAAACTAATGAAAAGAAATACTAGGGAAGGTGGACTATCCCTACCAGATCTCAAATTGCATTAGAAACCAGGAATAATCAAAATCTCTTGACATTGTCTAAGAAGCAGAGGGGGTAGACCATTGGAACAGGTTAGGTACTCAATACAAAGAACGCAATGAATATATCAGTCTATTGTTTGTTAAACCCAAAGACCCCTAATTCTGGGATAAGCTCTCACTGTTTGACAAAAATTGCTGAGAAAGCAGAGGAAAAGTGTGGCAGAAAGTGGGCATAGACCAATGCTTGACACTATACACAAGAATAAAGTCCAAATTGATACATGATCTAGGAAAAAAGATTGATATTATAAAAAAAGGTGACCAAGGAATAGTGTATTTGGCATATTTATGGAGAACGGAGAAATTTATTACCAAACACAAGACAGAGAATATTATGGAGTGCCAAATGGATAATTTTGATTGCATGAAATTGAAATTTTTTGCACAAATAAACCCAATGCAACGAATACTCAGAGGGAAGGAGAAAACTGGGAAAGAATAATTGCAACTAGTGTGTGTGATAAAGGTCTCATTTCTAAAATATATACAGAATTGAGTTAAACATACAAGAATACAAGTCATTCCCCAACTGATAAGTGGTCAAAGGATATGAACAGGGAAATTTCACAGGAATAAATTACAGCTATCTATAAACATATGAAAAAATGCTCTAAACCAGTATTCATTAGACAGATGTAAATCAAATCTTGAAGAAGAAAATACATTACTCTTGCAGGTCTACATTAATCAAATGCCAGTTGGATAGAAGGAAGGTGTTTTCTTTTTTCTCACCAATAAGGAAGCAAAGCCTTTGAGATTGTGTTTAGTGTCACTATGAGTAACAGGGGATAAAAATCATTAAAGCTATATTTTTTCCTAAAATTTTTCTGCCACAATTTCAAAGCAAAAAAATTTATTATTTATTTCTTTTTTTTAAATTAATTTATTTAACTTTTCAACATTCAGCTCCACAAAATTTTGGGTTCCAAACTTTCTCCCCATTTCTCCCCTCCCTCCACCCCAAAACACCGAGAATTCTAATTGCCCCTATCATCAATCTGCCCTCTTTTCTAACATCCCTCCCTTCCATTATCCCCATCTTCTCTTTTGTCCTGTAGGGCAAGATAACTTTCTATACCCCATTATCTGTATTTCTAATTCCTAGTTGCAAGAACAATACTTAGCAGTTGTTCCTAAAACTTTGAGTTCCCACTTCTCCCCATCCCTCCCTCCCCATATATTCCCTTTGGGAACGCAGGCAATTCAATATAAGCCATATCTGTGTAGTTTTGCAAATGACTTCCATAATAGTCGTGTTGTGTAAGACTAACTATATTTCCCTCCATCCTATCCTGCCCCCCCATTACTTCCATTCTTTCTTTTGATCCTGTCCCTTCCCAAGAGTATTGACTTCAAATTGCTCCCTCCTCCCACTACCCTCCCTTCCATCATCCCCCCCACCCTGCTAATCCCCCTTTCCCCCACTTTCCGGTATTGTAAGATAGTTTTTCATACCAAAATGAGGGTGCATTTCATTCCTTCCTTTAGTCGAATATGATGGGAGTAAGCTTCATATTTTTTTCTCTCACTTCCCCTCCATTTCCCTCCGCTAAAAAGTCTTTTGCTTGACTCTTTTATGAGAGATAATTTTCCCCATTCCATTTCTCCCTTTCTCCTCCCAATATATTTCTCTCTCACTGCTTAATTTCATTTTTTAAAGATATGATCCTATCCTATTCAACTCACCCTGTGCTCTGTGTGTGTGTGTGTGTGTGTGTGTGTAATCCCAACAACTACCCAGATACTGAAAAAAGTTTCAAGAGTTACAAATATTGTATTTCCATGTAGGAATGCAAATAGTTCAACTTTAGTAACTCCTTTATGATTTCTCTTTTCTGTTTACCTTTTCGTGCTTATCTTGATTGTGTTTGAAGGTCAAATTTTCTTTTCAGCTCTGGTCTGTTCATCAAGAATGCTTGAAAGTCCTCCATTATCATTGAAAAACCATTTTTCCAGGGGCAGAGCCAAGATGGCGGAGTAGAAAGACGCACATACACATAGCTCCGAACCCAAAACCCATAGAACGGCTACAGGGAAGTAACTCACCCCGAATTCTGCACCCAGAAGCCACGGAACATTGGAGCGAGGGAGAAATCTGTTCCAGAGAGACCTGCAAACCTCTCGTGGGGGGTCCTTCGCGCTGCGGACTGGGCGCCGGGACTGGGAGCTGAGTGCAGCCCTGCCGCGGTCTCAGCAGCAAGAGGAAAAGATCCGAGTGGGCTTCAGGGACGGGATCTCCAGCAGCCACACAGGTCCCTCCACCCACAGAGGGACCTGCAAACCTCTCGCAAAAGGTCCGTCGCGCTGCAGATGCAGAGACCAGCCCAGACCTGCCTCAGCCCCAGCACCGAGAGGTACAGATCCGAGCAGGATTAAGGGACGGGATCTCCAGCGGCCGAACAAGTCCCTCCACCCACAGGTGATGGGGGTCGGTGAGAGAGTCTCTTTGGAGGGTCGAGAGGGGAGTGGGGTGCCCCCATAACTCAGCCCCCCCCCGGGAGGGAGAAGCTGAGAGGCGGCTGCAGACCAGGGCTCCCCAAGGGGGCAGGGGCCGGGATCCATTGTGGAAGGTCTGTGCATAAACCTCCTGAGGGAACTGAGCCTGAGAGGCGGCCCTGCCCCCACCTGACCACCTGAACTTAATCTCATACTGAATAGAAGCCCTGCCCCCGCCAAAAGCCCTAAGGCGGGAAGCAGCATTTGAATCTCAGACCAGCTGGCTGGGAGGATCAGGAGGCAAGGTGGGTGTGAGGAGAATATTCAGAGGTCAAGTCATTGGCTGGGAAAATGCTCAGAAAAGGGAAAAGAAATAAAACTATTGAAGGGTACTTTCTCGGAGAAAAGACACCTCCTCCCTTCCTTTCTGATGAGGAAGAACAATGCTTACCATCAGGCAAAGACACAGAAATCAAGGCTTCTGTGTCCCAGCCCACCCAATGGGCTCAGGCCATGGAGCTCAAAAAGAATTTTGAAAATCAAGTTAGAGAGGTAGAGGAAAAGCTGGGAAGAGAAATGAGAGACATGAAGTCAAAGCATGAACAGCAGATCAGCTCCCTCCTAAAGGAGATCCAAAAAAATATTGAAGAAAATAACACCTTGAAAACTAGCCTAACTCAATTGGCAAAAGAGGTTCTAAAAGCCAATGAGGAGAAGAATTCTTCCAAAAGCAGAATTAGCCAAATGGAAAAGGAGATTCAAAAGCTCACTGAAGAAAATAGTTCTTTCAAAATTAGAATGGCACAGATGGAGGCTAATGACTTTATACAAAACCAAGAAATCACAGAACAAAGAGAGAAGAATGGAAAAATGGAAGATAATGTGAAATATCTCATTGGAAAAACAACAGACCTGGAACATAGATCCAGGAGAGACAATTTAAAAATTATGGGACTACCTGAAAGCCATGATCAAAAGAAGAGCC